>NC_140987.1:398314024-398978918 GCF_052327205.1 Somniosus microcephalus
GGTACTCAATCGAAACATCCCCGTCTGTGCACCCACGGTCGCAGCTGTCGCCGAACTCATTGGATGTATCCCAGCATCTGCGACCACCTTCACAGTGCTGGATATTTCCAACGGGTTTTGGTCCATCCCTTTACAGAGAGAGGACCAGTACAAGTTCGCCTTCACTTTTAAAGGCCAACAATACACCTGGAACTGCCTACCTCAGGGTTTCCACAATAGCCCCAGCATTTTTCACCAGTGCATGGCAGATTGTTTAAAAGGCTTTAGCCGGCCCCAACAGTTAGTGCAGTATGTGGATGACCTGCTCCTATTCACCGATGAAGGAGAGGAACACGGTCCACTACTGGCTGAACTGCTGGAGCTGCTCAGGCAAGAAGGTTTTAAAGTAAACCCGAAGAAGGTACAGATCGGCCAACAGGAAGTAAAATTCCTAGGGCTGACTGTGCACGCAGGGGAAAGGGCCATTGACAAAGCTAGAAGGGAAGCAGTTGCAGGAGTTACCAGCCCCCAACACAGTCACAGGGGTGAGATCTTTTCTAGGGCTAACTGGGTACTGCAGAGATTTTATTGAGGATTACGCATCCACAGCAGCCCCTCTGCTCCAACTCCTACACAAGGGAGTGGAGTGGGTTTGGGATGAGGGTTGCGAGGCTGCATTCGTAAAACTCAAACAAGATCTGTAGACCGTGCCAGCTCTAGGACCTATTGATGGGGGAAAAGAGTTTTTCCTGGAGGTAGCAGTCAGCGGGGACAGTCTGAGAGCAGTGCTGCTCCAAGAGCGGTACGGCCAGCTGAGACCGGTGGTTTACTCCTCCAGGGTACTCACAGATGTGAAGAAGGGCTACTCCAACTGTGAGAGGCACCTCCTCGCCACTCACTGGGCTGTGAAAAGATCATTGATCTTCACAGGTACCTCGCCCATCACCCTCCTCACCCATCACGCGCCCACCCAGATGCTCCTAGATGGGAGAATTAAAGATGGGACAGTGAGCAGCGCCCGCATTGCTCGCAGGACCCTGCTTCTCTCCCAGATGGACCTAAGGGTGAAAGGTCTCTGTGAGCCGAAGCTCATGGCCAACATGATTTATCCAGGGACGGCCCACTGATGTTCCATTGACGGGGTATGGGAAGTCAACATAGGATTTCGGGCCGTGATACACTCCACAGGCCGCGAAATCTATGTGGACGGTTTGAGCACAGTATCTGCTGGCGTGCGACTCACAGGGTGTGGAGTTTATGACCCAGGGGCGGACATTGCCCTGACAATTAAACTCCCCAGCACCATGAGTGCCCAGCAGGCTGAACGGTCTGCGGTAGTGTACGTGGTTACACCCCCTGAGAAATTCCCTACCCCGTACACGATTTGCTCGGACAGCATGTTCACGTGCAATTCGTGTACGGAATACCTGGCCGTCTGGTCCCGTCGCGATTATACCTCCACTGACAGGAGACCCCTAGCAACCAAGCCTCTGCTGGAGAAAATCATGGCAGCCGTGGGGGAGGAAGGAAAGGTCTATATCCATAAAGTCAAAGCCCATTCAAAAACAGAGCCCATGCGGGAGGGCAACCAAAAGGCAGACGAGTTGGCCAAGCAAGGGGCCAGGGAAGGAGGCCAGAGTTCTGGGATCCCTACCAAATAGGCTCGGTAGCCGCAATCCGGGACAAGGGAGGTAGCTTTGGTCCTGGACTTAAAGCAGGCCCAAGCCTGGGATCCCATCCTCAGAGCCATCCTGAACGCGCTCACGAAAGAGAAAAAGGTAGAGGGCCCGTATGGCACAACAGCCATCACCGTTAAGGAAGGCATGCTGTTCAGGGGGGAGCAGTGGGTAGTGCCGCAGCAGCACCAAAGGGAATTCCTCCAACTGGCCCACGAGGGTCCAGGAGCGGGGCATCCCGGGCCTGAGACCACCTGGCAGCGGATGGAACAGGCAAATGGTGGCCAGGATTGAGGAAACATGTCTGCGAGTTTTGTGCCGGCTGCCTGGTGTGTGCTGCCAATAACCCTGACCCCCAGAAAAGGAAGGTATCTTTGGAACACATCAGGAGGGTAGAGGGACCATGGCAGTCGATCCAGATCGATTACATTGGGCCCCTACCCACCGCCCAGGGAGGCTACAAATACTGCCTAGTCCTGGTGGATGTGTTTTCAAAGTGGGTGGAAACTTTTCCCTGCCGAACAGCTACCGCATTGGGTACAGCTAAGATCCTGGTCAGGGAAGTGTTCTCACGAAGGGGACTACCGCAGTATATGGAGTCCGACCAAGGGAGTCACTTTACTGGGCAGGTCATGCAAGAGACCCTCATGGTACTCGGCATCGAGGGGAAATGGCACGTCGCCTACAACCCGCAGTCATCGGGTTCTGTAGCGCGTTTAAACCACACCATCAAAGAAAGGCTGCGTAAGGAGACGGGAGACTCACCCAAGAAGTGGGTAGAAGTCTTAGCGTTGGTCCTAATGGGGATCCGAGCCAGCCAGTCAAAAAGCACAGGGTATTCCCCACACGAGCTCATGACTCGTAGGGTTATGTGAACCCCCACCCATGTGCTAGCCCCGGTGCTCATGGAAGGCCAGCTCAGAGAGGTGAACCGGGACAGCTTCGTCAGGAATCTGTTTAAGCATCACAAACAGATTCACTGGCAGGCTGCCAGCAACATGAGTAACCGACTGCTACTGGAGCCCCGCGGGCACCACGAGTGGGAGATAGGGGATCAGATAATGGTGAGGAACTTTGCCCGGTTCGGGAGTTTGAACCTTTGTACATGGGGCCGTACAGCATTGTAGACAAGGCCAGCCCCATGATCTATACCATAAAGATGTCCCGCCGCACAAAGTGGTTCCACATTAATCAAAGTAAACTGTTTGAACCCGAGAAAGGGGAATGGCCAGCAAGGGTTAACCACTGTGTGGCAGACTCAGACCGCACCGGTGGGGGCAGTGGCTTGTGTCACTGGAGGGGCCGCCCCACCGATTAGTTGGGACACACCCCCAGTAGCCAGAGCCTTAAGGAGGTCTCCTCACACACCACAGCAAAAACTACCATGGTCACCAGTGTAGCAGTTTAAACGGTTCAGCCCCAGAGGGGCCGCAATCCGAAAAAGAATGCCCAAGGTCAGGGACCAGTCTAAGGACAGGGATCCCCAGCCTGCAGCCTGCAGCCTCCAATGGTGAGGGACTCACAGGAGAGGTAGCGTTGGGCAAGGAAAGCAAGAGGGATCCCCAGCTTGCGGGGAACCCACAGGACAGGACAGGGACTCGGCAGCCACACAGAAGGGGGTAGTGTGCTGCAGTACAGGAGGGCACATTCCCCTGATCATCTGGGATTCAGGGTAACTCCCAGTTGTTTTAAGAAGGACTCTTCGGGTCTGATGGCACAGGCTACCTTACACCCAGGTGTACAAGCTGCCCAGAGGCCACAGAAGACAGCGGCCAAAGAGGAATTAGCCTGGCCGTCCGGAGACGGGCGGCGGATGTACATAGCATCTCTGTTGAATTTTAAGTGTGTTTTATAGTTTTAGGTTTACTATTTGTTTAATTTAGTTATGAGAAGTTTAAGTTTTTGAGACTCGATCACTTGTCAAGCCAGAGAACCTTCTAGGGACATGGCTATTTGTTTTGTGTCTCTACAGAAAGGAATTCGGCATGGGAAAGTTTCTGCTCCTGCTTGCCCTGGTAGGGGTGAGCATCGGCGACTGAGGTGACATGGAGGACTCCCACATCTATGGGTGCTCGGGAGACAGAGCACCAATCGTTACCGCTGAGGGTGGCAAACGGGGTGTGGAGGAGCTCGCTATCTACTTCCATGAGGGAAGGTGGCCAGGGCGGCTGGGGTCTAACTCGACACAGTACTCCAGCCAGACCGGATTCACTTACGGGGAGGCCTTCATCCCGTGCCCCAGGGTACAGGTCGTGGCCACAAGGGTCAGCGTCACTGAGGGGAAACGTGTGTGCCTCACATGTAAAGGACAGATTCCACTGGATAGGTGGAGGTGGCTCAGGAAGCTGAGCAGGGACATAGGGGACCGTACAGCCGACTGGGAACGACACCCACTGGACGATCACAGGGACCCAAGGGGGAGTGAGTGTGTGTTGGGATAAGTGATAGGAGTCGGAGCAGGGAATCTACATTTGCATGTGGGGGTCAGAGAAAGTCTGCCCCACAGGCATAGCCATCATCTTCTCCAGACAATGGTAAGATGCCAGGGAGGGGATGGGGTGGGATTCTAGCCTGCATACGTGCGCGGTCCCACACTCCCCGATCCCAGTCAACGCCACCGAACTCGTAGCACGCCCCCGAAAGCCCCTGCCCATGACCACGACATAGAAACATAGAAGATAGGAGCAGGAGTAGGCCATTCGGCCCCTCGAGCCTGCTCCGCCATTCAATGAGATCATGGCTCATCATCCAAATTCAGTACCCTGTTCCTGCCTTCTCTCCATATCCCTTGAGCCTTAAGAAATATATCCAACTCCTTCTTGAATATATTTAATGAATTGGCCTCTACTGCCTTCTTTGGCAGAGAATTCCACAGGTTCACCACTCTCTGGGTGAAGAAATTCCTCCTCATCTCTGTCCTAAATGGCTTACCACTTATCCTTAGATTGTGACCCCTGGTTCTGGACTCCCCGACCATCGGGAACATCCTTCCAGCATCTAGTCTGTCTAGTCCTGTTAGAATTTTATAAGTTTCAATGCGATCCCCTCTCATTCTTCTAAACTCCAGCGAGTACAAGTCCAATCGACCCAATCTCTCCTCATACATCATTCCTGCCATCCCAGGTATCAGCCTGGTGAATCTTCGCTGCACTCCTTCCATGGCAAGAACATCCTTCCTCAGATAAGGCGACCAAAACTGCACACAATACTCAAGATGTGGCCTCACCAAGGCCCTGTACAACTGCAGCAAGACATCCTTGTTCCTGTACTCAAACCCTCTCACTACGAAGGCCAACATACCATTTGCCTTCTTAACCGCCTGCTGCACCTGCATGCTTACTTTCAGCGACTGGTGCACAAGGACGCCCAGGTCTCGTTGTACTTCCCCTTCTCCCAATCTATTGCCATTTAGATAATAATCTGCCTTCCTGTTTTTGACACCAAAGTGGATAACCTCACATTTATCCACGTTATATTGCATCTGCCATTTTTCTGCCCAATCACCCAACCTGTCCAAATCATACTGGAGTTTCTCGGCATCCTTCTCACAGCACACACGCCACCCAGCTTTGTGTCGTCTGTAAACTTGGAGATATTACATCTAGTTTCCTCGTCCAGATCATTAATATATATTGTGAATAGCTGGGGTCCAAGGACCGATCCCTGCGGTACCCCACTAGTCACTGCCTGCCACTCGGAAAAAGAGCCGTTTATTCCAACTCTTTGCTTCCTGTCTGCCAACCAGTTCTCTATCCAAGTCAATACCTTGCCCCTTAATTTTACACGCTAATCTCTTATGCGGGACCTTATCGAAAGCCTTTTGAAAATCCAAATACACCACATCCACTGGTTCTCCCTTATCTATTTTACCAGTTACATCCTCAAAAAATTCCAGTATATCAGTCAAGCATGATTTACCTTTTGTAAAGCCATGTTGACTTTGTCTGATCCGGTCACTTTTTTCCAAGTGCTCTGCTATTACATCCTTTATAATGGACTCTAGCATTTTCCCCACTACCAATGTCAGGCTTACCGGTCCATCACGGACCATAGTACAGAGGTGTCCTACCACCACCAAGGGACCAGGGAATGGGT
The DNA here is from genome assembly GCF_052327205.1 of Somniosus microcephalus. Lineage (NCBI taxonomy): Eukaryota > Metazoa > Chordata > Chondrichthyes > Squaliformes > Somniosidae > Somniosus > Somniosus microcephalus. Next base: position 398,319,775 of record NC_140987.1, read on the forward strand.
TAGTATTAGTGCCGACCGATAAGGTACTATACCAGGGGGTACACTATGCAGTAGCTTCGGTGATCCTAAACCTTACTGAAGTACACTTACCTGTATGGTGCTCTAAGGAGACAGAACAATTGTACCAGGCCCTGCTAAAGGAAATGTTTAGGAAGTTTTACAAATTTGACTTTGCCGACATAGACAAAGCAGAGCTGTACACTTTACGTGCTGAGCATACTATGGGCGCGGGGAGACAAAGAAGGGGAACCTGGAACGATATTTTCACCACTTAGAATACAGGATCCTCTGTAATAAATAGCTTGGATGATATAAAGCTGCAAACACAGATAAATGGCTTAAAAACCCAATTACAAAAGATCCTAACAGAGGAGAAAACAGTGGTAGACTCAGAGCTACATGAGGACCAAGCTGTGATGGTCCATTTAAAAGAAATAATTGCTGAGCTGGAGAGACACACTAAAACATTAAATGCACTCATACGGGAGGACAGGAATGCTTCGGATCAAGCTGCACAGAATGAGGTTTGTGTGCTATATGGGGCATGGTTGCTGAGCGAGGGCCGCAGCAACCTGGAGGATTTAAAACAGGGTTTAGTCCCCTCCTGGATTAGCAACAAGCGCCTCGCAGCCCTCCACCCGCTTAGTAATTCGCTGAGCCCATGTCAGCTCCGTCTCGCCTCTGAAGCCTACCCTGTCCCAGTGGATTGTGGACCTTCCAACCACACTATCATGGGGATAGTAGTGAGGATGCCGGTCATGGGTGGGACAGCCTGACCCGCACCGGTATACAGGGTGGAGAACATTGGAATCATTCAAGCGGGTGCACACGTCCGTTTTGCAGCGGGTCCCACCTTATGTCATAAAGTGGGAGCACGCTATGACAGGTACAGACCTCTCCATAATACTGTGTCCCCAGCACTTGAATGCCTATTCTAGACCACAGTGCGGGTTTAAAGCTGCTGGCGCACAACCTGTGAACTGTACCATGGAGGTCGTCGTCGTACGTGTCTTCACACTGTTCCCTTTGGGGAACTGTATGAAGTGGTGGAAGGATTTCTGGCAATGGCACAAGACCATGTTCCCCCACAGGAAGCATTCATAGGAGGTGGGACATATTGTGTCACCACAAGTGCGGCCCACTACCAGCATGGACAGCACATCTGGTGTCTGGTGAGTGACAGCAGTTTCTGCTTTAAACCCGAGGCAGAAGTTCAAGTGGCCAAGGAACGGATTGTCCCCATTCCTGAACCCTCCACTGTTCACCTCACTGTAACTGAAAACATCACCAACCTGCAAAGCTATGTCGCACATTTCGGCTATGAAATTGCCCCTCTACCCGAACATCTTACCGCCCCACTAAAAGCAGTTGTTATTTCATAAAAACATTTCTACACACTAGAACAGAAGACAGTCGAGATAGGGGCCAAGACCTTGGATATCATAGTTCCACCCTGGTGGGATATTTTTGAAAATAGAGAGGTCCCTTCTTGGATTAGAATGGCTTCCCACATTTTAGTAGTCTGCCAGCTCGGTATAGTTTTCTACTTACTATGCGCAAAGTGCAAGGGGAGGGACAGAATGCTCCAATCCCAACATGAGAGAGCATGGGACAAGCATAAAAATAAAGTCTATGACCAGGTACGAGATGAGCCTTAATCGTTATTAAAAAAATAAAGATTGTGACCGTGTATTTTTCTTTTCTATGTATGTACCATGTATTATTTTTTGTTTTTCCAAGTAGTGCAGGGGTGTTGGACCCCCTCCGTGCTTGGATGTGAATGTAACTGAATTTTTATGTATCTGAACACCACACCTAAAGGGGAATGTGTGTTTTTGGGTTTTAGATAGGTAAAATACAGGGGAAAGTTGACTCTCAGGGATCAGAAATTTTGCTCACCCAGCATGATACTCTAATGAGTGGAGTATCACAGGGGGGTCTGTAGGATTCTCAAAATTTGCAGATCCCCATTACGAAGAAAAACCCTGTTAAAATGATTTTGGACCCTTGCTAAAAACTATAGGAGGATAAAAGGCATGTTGGGCCTAGCAAGGAGATTCAAGGTCCAAAACAGACTTGGCATTTTAAAAGGACATGTTCAGGCATGCTTGGGAAACAGGCTGCAACAAAGAATTTGGGATCTACCTATGCAGTAGCCAGTTTGAGTATTTGAGATAATCAAACTGTCTGGGGGAAACTGTAAACGTAATGCAGCCCCTATCAAGAAATCTACATGCTAACAATAGACCCACGGAAGAACAGCCTCACAAGACGCATCCAAAAACATGCATAAACGAAATCATTTAGCCAACCTGCAAAGAATCTCAGGCCCCAAAGGAAACTCAAAGCTAGAGGACAATTCACTACAATTAGATAAGAGCTCAACAGCTCAGTAAAACCATCCCGAAACTACTTCTCACATTTTAATGACTCCAACAACTCAGGAAGCCATCTCGAAACCGCTTAAACAATTTACACAACTTAATATTAACGAGCCCGCCAAAATCTAACAAAAGACTTGAACAGATTTGGCGCACAGATTAGCAGGCCTCGTTTTGTATAATTGGGGGCCTGTTCAACAGTTAAACAGTTCAGGTATTCATCTCACAGTACAGCAAGGAATCATCTCACAGTTCCAAGTTTAAGGAGAGCCATCGCCGAGCAACATCGAGGTCGAGGAGCAAACATCTTGAAGCAGTTCTCTCGAAGAAGAAGTAACACACCAACGGACACCCGGCGTCACCAAGGGCCCCACGAAACAACCAACCGAATATCACCCACAACCAACCGGGTAATATTGGGCCACCGCGACCAACGAAAAACCAACTTGGAAGAAACCGAAGATCTGCAAGTATTTCCACTCTACAATCTATCCTGACTTACCCCTGGGTAAGGTTTTATCCAAAAAGACTCTAGGCCCTATTCCTAACCAAAGAAAATTGGGTACTCACCTGATAGATCCAATACGCACCCTACCGCATCAGTGGACTCGCAAACACTGACCAGCTACGCAGGTGAAGTCCTCTACCGCGGCCGGGGTACGGCAGGCCCCAACCGACACATCTAGTGAATCCCGAAATCGCGAACCAGCTCAACTGTCAAGAAGTCGTTTTGGTGAGCATTATCCTTGGTCCTTCAGAGCCTAACTTAGCTAGTAAGGTGGGATTGGGAGGGGTGAGAGATTTGTCTACTGTAATATTTCCCTCGTGTATGTCGAAGTGTTTTCCCCATTTTTATAAGTGTGTTATTATTGTGTTGTATTTTCTTTCTCAAAATCAAATCAAATCAAATCAACTTTTATTGTCATTGTTAGTGCACAAGTGCAGTACAACAAAATGTCGGCTTGCGGCTCCCGAGAGTGTACATTTGGATTAAGACATTTAAACATTCAACATACATTTGGCTTGTAGTATATTAACATAAATATACCCATATAAAGTGCATTGGCAGATGTGCAGGCTTTAGAGTTTATTTGTGGAGTTCAGTAGGATGACAGCCCTGGGAAAGAAGCTGTTCCTAAATCTGGTCGTACGGGTGTGAATGCATCTGTAGCGTCTCCCAGATGGCAGGAGGGCGAACAGACTGTGGCTGGGGTGGGTAGGGTCTTTGATGATGGACCGTGACCTCCGTAGACAGCGTTTCTGGTCGGTAGCCGGGTGCCGGTAATGCGTTGGGCAGTTTTGACTACCCGCTGCAGGGCTTTCCGGTCACAGTAGCTACAGCTGCCATACCATACTGTGATACAGTTTGTCAGGATGCTCTCTATAGTGCAGCGGTAAACGTTAGAGAGGATCAGGGGTGACAGATTACATCCCTTCAGCCTCCTTAGGAAATATAGGCGCTGCTGGGCCTTCTTCACCAGAGAGGAGGTGTTGAGGGACCAGGAGAGGTCTTCCGTGATGTGGACTCCGAGGAAGTTAAAGCTGTCCACCCTTTCCACCACAGCCCCATTGATGTGGATGGGGGTGTGACTTCTGCCTTTGGACTTCCTGAAGTCCACGATGATTTCTTTTGTTTTCTTGGTGTTAAGGGCCAGGTTGTTATCGGCGCACCACTCAAATAAAAATCAAAGTTCTTGCACCAAAATCAGTTGTTTGCTGCACTTTTATCACAACCCCCAAATAAGTCCAAGGTCTAGAACCAAGGGAGTGGGAGCGATTTGAACCGCTCACAAGTCAGAGTTGAAGCTGACTCCACACACCACCCCTTACAATATTGCTACTCAAACAACTCAATATTTTTTGTTTTTAAACCTAAAACACCAGTCTAGAAATTGCTATTATCGATAATAGCATGCAAACGCTTAACGTATTCATATGACAGTACTCTGCTATTTTAACAGAGATTTAACTCATTTAAAATACACAGGCCAAATCCTATTAAAATAATGGACAGAAAAATGTCGTATGAATGCATTTTGCATTTTTTCACTTTCATCACCAACTGTAATTTCGAACCTCTTCTGACTCTTCTGACCCTATCAAAAAGATTGCCTTTATAAAACTGCAATGCATGACCACGGTAATTCTACAAGTCAAATGACAGGAATGCGCAAATAAAGCGATTGGTGCCTTTGCATCAGGGAACATCCTTCTTATCTCAAAAAGGCAGCTTCAATTAGCCTTGAAGAAAATAAACCTTGACATAACTCAACAGACAGGCATTTCCCAGAGAATACCTTTAAGAAAAATGAAAAAGTTTTTTTAAAAGGGGCATTTTAGCAGCTTATGTTATATATAGCTTCTTTGAAGACAAACAATAAGTAAACATACGCATGACTGTGACTCTTCCAGCCTTCAGCTCATCTTAAATCTTTGTTACTTCAAGGTTGTGTGCAGCCTACAAAGTAGCTTTGAAGTCTTAGGAAAAAATTAGTCTTCCTGGGAGATGATATGGTCATTACAACACAGTCAGGATGCAGGGAGGAGGTGTACCATTAAGTTCTTTTTCATGTTTATAAGCTACTTTTTTCAAAACATTTCTGTATGTGTCTGGTTTTGATCAATGCTCTTGTTTATAATATGCAATATTGAAAATCCAAAAAGGATGTTTGATGAAGTAAAATTAGTTCCTTAAGCCTTTATTTCTACATATGAATATGTCTTTTTAAGCCAAACTTCATTTGTGAAGGTCTTTAAAAATGAATAGGAATTTAAGAGGTTGACTTTAACTCACTCCAGCCCAGCAGAAACCAGGTTGAGGTTGTGAAAATACAGCAGGGAACTTACCCTCTCCATTATCACCCTGATCTAGTCAACTACAATTTTATATTGCCGACAGCTACGGCACCTACTGCAAGCCAGGGACTGTTCCCACCGGTTCCTGGTGACAGCCTCTGAGCTTCCTGATTTTAGCGGCCAGGCAGCCGCTTCCTCCCATTTCTTTGGCCATTATAATCGGGAACTCCGAAAACGGCATGCTAATGAGGCCCGGCCGTTAAAATCATCCGAGCCTCCCTGCTACCGCTCCCAGATAGGCCGTTCACTCGCGAGGCTGCGTTCCTGCCCAGGAGTAAAAATCAACCCCTCAATGTTTTACACTTCAATTAATTCCCCCTCTCTCTGGTCATTCTACCTTAAGGCAAGAGCTTACTCCTCGTATCCAATCTAAGGAAATTAGTCCGAAACCAGTTAGCAAGCTGCTTGAATTATTTTATCATTAATCTTTATCCATGCTATTTTTGATTTGGGTTTCTTTGATTTCATCTCAGAAACTGCTGCAATTCAGACTTCAAAACTACTCCCGCGGATTGGAAGGTGGCCTATATAACCCCACTATTTAAGGAGGGAGAGAGAAAACGGGTAACTACAGACCAGTTAGCCTGACATCAGTAGTAGGGAAAATGCTAGAATCTATTATTAAAGACGTGGTAACAGGGCACTTAGAAAATAATAATAGGATTGGGCAGAGTCAATTTATGAAAGGGAAATCATGTTTGACTAATCTGTTAGAGTTTTTTGAGGTTGTAACAAGCAGAATAGATAAGGGGGGACCAGTGGATGTGGTGTATTTGGATTTTCAGAAGGCATTCGATAAGGTGCCACACAAGAGATTATTAAACAAAATTAGGGCTCATGGGATTAGGGGTAATATATTGAGGATTGGTTAATGGACAGAAAACAGAGAGTAGGAATGGACAGAAAACAGAGAGTAGGAATGGACAGAAAACAGAGAGTAGGAATGGACAGAAAACAGAGAGTAGGAATAAACGGGTCATTTCCAGTTTGGCAGGCTGTAACTAGTGGAGTACCGCAAGGCTCGGTGCTTGGGCCTCAGCTATTCACAATCTACGTCAATGATTTGGATGAGGGGACCAAATGTAATATATCCAAGTTTGCTGATAATACAAAGCTGGGTGGGAATGTAAGTTGTGAAGAGGATGCAAGGGGGCTTCAAGGGGATATAGACAGGCTAAGTGAGTGGGCAAGAACATAGCAAATGGAATATAATGTGGAGAAATGTGAATTTATCCACTTTGGTAGGAAAAATAAAAAGGTAGAGTATTTTTTATGTGGTGAGAGATTGGGAAATGTTAGTGTTCAGAGGGACTTGGGTGAATCACTGAAAGTTAACATGCAGGTACAGCAAGCAATTAGGAAAGCATAGAAACATAGAAGATAGGAGCAGGAGTAGGCCATTCGGCCCCTTGAGCCTGTTCCGCCAATTAATGAGATCATAGCTGATCATCCAAATTCAGCACCCTGTCCCTGCTTTCTCCCCATATCCCTTGATCCCTTTAGCCTTAAGAAATATATCTAACTCCTTCTTGAATATATTTAATGAATTGGCCTCAATGGCCTTCTGTGGTAGAGAATTCCACAGGTTCACCACTCTCTGGGTGAAGAAATTCCTCCTCATCTCAGTCCTAAATGGCTTACCCCTTATCCTTAGACTGTGATCCCTGGTTCTGGACTCTCCCGCCATCGGGAACATTCTTCCTGCATCTAGTCTGTCCAGTCCTGTTAGAATTTTGTAAGTTTCAATGAGATCCCCTCTCATTCTTCTAAATTCTAGCGAAGACAAGCCCAATCGACCCAATCTCTCTTCATACATCATTCCTGCCATCCCAGGTATCAGTCTGGTGAACCTTCGCTGCACTCCCTCCATGGCAAGAACATCCTTCCTCAGATAAGGCGACCAAAACTGCACACTATACTCAAGGTGTGGTCTCACCAAGGCCCTGTACAACTGCAGCAAGACATCCTTGCTCCTGTACTCGAATCCTCTCGCTATGAAGTTCAACATACCATTTGCCTTCTTAACCGCCTGCTGCACCTGCATGCTTACCTTCAGCGACTGGTGCACAAAGACACCCAGGTCTCGTTGCACTTCCCCTTTTCCCAATCTATTGCCGTTCAGATAATAATCTGCCTTCCTGTTTTTGCCACCAAAGTGGATAACCTCGCTTTTATCCACATTATACTGCATCTGCCATGCATCTGGCCAATCACCCAACCTGTCCAAATCATACTGGAGTTTCTCTGCATCCTCCTCACAGCACACACGCCCACCCAGCTTTATGTCATCTGCAAACTTGGAGATATTAGATCTAGCTTACTCTCAACTCTATTTCCCCCCTCTTAATTAATCCCTTTGTCCTCCTTTGCTGAATCCTAAACTGCTCCCAATCCTCAGGTTTGCTGCTTTTTCTGGCCAATTTATATGTCCTCTCCTTGGATCTTATGCTATCCCTAATTTTCCTTGTTAGCCATGGTTGAGTCACCTTTTTTGTTTTATTTTTATGCCAAACATGGATGAACAAATTCTGTAGTTCATCCATGCGATCTTTTAATGTTTGTCATTGCCTATCCACCGTCAACCCTTTAAGTAATGTTCCCCAATCCATTCTAGCCAACTCGCGCCTCATACCATCGTAGTTTCCTTTATTTAAATTCAGGACCCTAGTCTCTGAGTCAACTACTTCACTCTCCATCTTAATGAAGAATTCTATCATATTATGATCACTCTGCCCCAAGGGGCCTCGCACAACAAGATTGCTAATTAATCCTTTCTCATTACATATTACCCAGTCTAAGCAAATGGTATGTTGGCCATTATTACAAGAGGATTTGAGTATAAGAGTAAAGACATCTTACTGCAATTATATAGAGCCCTGGTGAGACCACACCTAGAGTATTGTGTACAGTTTTGGTCTCTTTACCTAAGGAAGGATGTACTTGCCATAGAGGGAGTGCAACAAAGGTTCGCCAGACTGATTCTTGGGATGGGGGGATTGTCCTATGAGGAGAGATTGAGTAGACTAGGCCTAAACTCTCTGAAATTTAGAAGAATGAGAGATGATCTCATTGAAACATACAGAATTCTTACAGGGCTTGACAGGGTAGACGCAGGGAGGATGTTTCCCCTGGCTGGGGAGTCTAGAACCAGGGGTCACAGTCTCAGAATAAGGTACGGCCATTTAGGACTGAGATGAGGAGAAATTTCTTCACTCAGAGGGTGGTGAATCTTTGGAATTCTCTACCCCAGAGGGCTGTGGAGGCTCAGTCGTTGAATATATTCAAGACAGAAATTGATAGATTTTTGTATATTAAGGGAATCAAGGGCTCTGGGGATAGTGCAGGAAAGTGGAGATGAGGTAGAAGATCAGCCATGATCTTATTGAATGGTGGAGGAGGCTCGATGGGCCAAATGGCCTACTCCTGCTCCTCTTTCTTATATTCTTATGTCCCAACAACTTGGCTTTATCGGCAAGCAATGGGGTGATCTTGAGTCTATCAACACTCAATATTTCGTACATGCAGATACACAGAGTCTTATCATTTTGTACATTTTGGTAGCACTATATAATGTAATCTGTAAAAACCTTAACTAAATAAATCATAAACTTTGCCAAATTCAAAAATTAATTTAAACAAACCTTCAGTATTTCTAAACTGGCTGGTCATAGGTGACAGAAGATCTCACTCTTGTGCTCTTCGCTCTGCTGGTTGCTACAGCTGTGTGCGTGTTGCCATTTTCGGGACTTCTCATACACAATTCAGCCATCTCAATTTTTCCATTCTACCTGTTCTTTTCACAACTGGAATCCATTGCATCACCTAACAGGATACCGGTCTTCAGACATATGGCACACATGCCCTGCCTGTTATAATCTTCTCCGTGAACATGTCATTCCTTCTCATTACTTTAATGTTGATCACTTTGCCATCCCATATGCAAACCAACATCTTTCTTGTATGATGTATTTCAAAAGCATCCAATTGATACTTACGGTATAGACTCACATATTGAACAATGGCCACTATGGTGGGGTATTGGAATGTAGCTGTCACACATGGCAAAGACCTCCAACATGGGTCAGTGCATTTGGGGGGTAGATGGGAGGAAATAACACATAAACAGTTAATTTGCTGTATTTTGTTTGTTGAAACCCTATTAAATAAAAGCTGTAAATATGGGGCAGGAGGGGGAATTTTAACTCTTTGTAAGTACATTGAGATATAAACCTATAATAATCACAAAGAGTTAATGCTTCCACATTGCAAACAGCTCATGTTTGTCATTAGGAGGTAGTCTCATAACTTCAAAAGAACAACCAACTCTGTATCTAAATCTCATAGGACATCGAGAACATTGTCAGCAAAGCATCATGAACCACTAAACACAGATGGTCCCATAATCTCTAAAGATAAAAGATACTTTTAAATCAAACTGGCAGTGTTTCATGGTTGTTATGTAGCCTACCAGCTGTGCAGTCAGTAACCTGGGAAGAACATGTCAATTGACTTCTGAAATGGGATTGCTCTAATTTGGAAGCGGTGGGGGGAGTGGAATTTTCCCTCATTGGCAATGAACAGCAAAAATAAACTAGCCATAATGCATACTTCCCCAATGTTTCCCTTACGGTCCTAGTGCAACCTGCCAAACTGGACTGGAATCAAATCTTTTCCATGGGCATTGTAAATATAAGCCTCTAATCTACTAATGCAATTTCTGCTTCAGCAGAGTATAATTGATCCTGACTGTTTTTCCTTTTTCTCTCTCCACTCAAAACCAATTATATGAATTGATCTGTTACTCAAGTGCTCTGAGGAATGGTCTAGAAAGGATCTAGATTAATCATCCATTGGACAAGTAAATTTGAAATGTCAGTTGATAATAAATTAGGCCCGCTGGTTGGGGTTTTGCATTTTTACATGAGATGCAGAACTGGGTCTATTTTTAATAAACATCAAAATCTGTCCAATCTATATAATATCCAAATTACATAATGTCCAAATTAGTATGACAGTACAAAATTGTAAAGTTTGGGGAACAGAATGGCACTTTGGGTTAACACACTTCACCTCTGGCAACTGAACTTGAATACAACCTACTCTGATGCAGTTAAATTTCTCTCTCCCTAATGTCCTAAATAACATGAATTGGGGCAATCACTTATAGACCGATACCTAGTAGCACAAGGCTACAACACAGACCCAATTATAATCTGACATTAATTGCTATTACATTGGCTATGCTACTCAGATTGGCCACAACAATGGTTGGTGTGGGAAATGGAAATGCCACTTTGATACAGTGATGGATACTCTCCTGAGGTTGGGCTAAAGCATATTGTTAGATCACAGGAAAGGCCACTGCAGAAGTGTTATACCTGTATACCTGGCCTGGGACTGCTTAGTGAATTTTTAGGAGCTTTTGATGCTGATTCTGGGTGACAAATGTGAGATGATTCCATTCACCAGCTCTGACAAACTGTCACCTTAGTGTGCACAAGCAGTCACCAAAAAGAACATTCATAAAGTGGAGCCCATGCTAATAACAAGAAGAGCAGAGTTCAAGTTTGTTCAGAGTTCAAGAATCAGAAAATCAATTTAACAAACTGTAGTTCTCACCTGTACAACTTCTGAGAGAGAATTGGGTGAAAGGGCATCCCCAGTCTACAGGCTACAAGATAAAAATTCAATTCTGTCAGAATCTGTAAATGGACTTCTTTGTAATGAGAGCAGATTTAAAAATTGTTCTTGCTATCACAAGCAAAAGAAGATTATGCACAGAAGGAGGCCATTCAGCCCATCATCTCTGTGCTGGCTGTTTGCTAGAGCAATCCAAAACTAATCCCACTGCCCCGTGCTCTCCCAATAACCAGGTACCTTGCTCTGCTTCAAATATTGATCTGCTTTTCTCTTAACAGAGGCATTAGTCTCTTACCCCCAGATATATTGTGGCTCTCCTCTGTACAAGTACCTTTACTCTCATTTAAAACTCTTATACAATGTTCTCCTGATTAACCTCCCACCTTTCACACTCCATAAACTTGACCTCATACAAAACTCTGGTCCCTGTATTCGACCCTGCACCAAGTCCGATTTGCCCATCACCCCTGTGCTCATTCACCTACATTGGCTCCCGGTCCACCAACGCCTCGACTTTAAAATTCTCATCCTTGTATTCAAATGCCTCCATGGTCTCGCCGCTCTCTATCTCTGCAATCTCTTTCAGCCCTACACCCTCCAAGAACTCTGCATTCCTCCAAATCTGGACTCTTGTGCATCCTCAACTCCCTTCACCCCATCATTGGCAGCCATCTAGGAACTCACTTACCTAAACCTCTCCACCTCTCCTCCTTTTAAGGTGCTCCTTAAAACCTAATTCTTTCACCAAGCTTTTAGTCACCCATCCTAATACCTCCTTCTTTGGCTCAGTGTCAATTTTTGTCTGATTACTCGCCTGTAAAGCGCCTTGTGATGTTTCACTATGTTAAAGGTGCTATATAAATGCAAGTTGTTGTTGTTGAATGAACTGTTTGTAGAAGCATTGTAAATACTTTCAAAAAACTTGTTTATGATTTTACTACATATAGCAACCAGAGAAATTCTCCCTTAAACATTCTTTCATTAAATATAGCTTTGCTCTGTCCTGGATTTGCTTACTAAAATTTCATTCAGGCAGAAAATAATACATGTGTTAAAGTGGTGCAACATCTGTGAGATGGATTCATGCAGAGAAAATACATTACATGAGAAAATTAAGTTATTTTGTTCAAAATCAAATTTCCAACCCTGCTTTTGGGGTGGATACTTCTCATACACTAATAAAGCTAATCCATATCTGTACAGGAATCATTTTATTTATATTTTCAAATTAAACAGAAAGTTTGGATAGAGGAAGGATACAAATGATTTCTGTTTGAATCATTGATCATTCACATTTTCTCATTGCGATCTCCCAGCAGTACCTAAAAGTATTATTTTGCTATGCACAACCATACTGGGAAATACTTAGAAATACAAAACAAGCATGAAATTGATTTGTCGTTCCATAGAAACATAGAAGATAGGAGCAGGAGTAGGCCATTCGGCCCCTCGAGCCTGCTCCGCCATTCAATGCGATCATGGCTAATCATCCAAATTCAGTACCCTGTCCCTGCTTTCTCCCCATATCCCTTGATCCCTTTAGCCTTAAGAAATATATCTAACTCCTTCTTGAATATAGTTAATGAATTGGCCTCAACTGTCTTCTGTGGTAGATAATTCCACAGGTTCACCACTCTCTGGGTGAAGAAATTCCTCCTCACCTCAGTCCAAAATGGCTTACCCCTTATCATTAGACTGTGACCCCTGGTTCTGGCCTCCCCCACCATCGAGAACAGCCTTCCTGCAATTAGTCTGTCTAGTCCTGTTAAAATTTTATAAGTTTCAATGAGATCCCCTCTCATTCTTCTAAACTCCAGTGAGTACAAGCCCAATTGACCCAATCTCTCCTCATACGTCATTCCATATCTCATCGAAACATATAAAATTATGGCAGGCCTGGACAGGCTGAATTCAGAGAGAATGTTTCCAATGGCAGGGGAGCACAGAACCAGGGGCCACAGTCTAAAAATAGCAGGCAAATCATTTAAAACAGAGATGAGGAAGAATTTCTTCACTCAAAGAGTGGTGAGCCTGTGGAATTCCCTGCCACAGAGGGCTGTGAAGGCTAATTCAATAAATATTTTCAAGAGAGAATTGGATATATTTCTGAAGGCTAAGGGGATTAAGGGTTACGGAGAAAAGGCGGGGACAGGGTACTGAACTGGTAAGATCAGCTAAGATCTCAGACGAAGATCAGCCATGATCTCATTGAATGGCGGAGCAGGCTCGAAGGGCCGAATGGCCTACTCCTGTTCCTATCTCTATGTAACTATGTAACTGCCATCCCAGGTATCAGTCTGGTGAATCTTCGCTGCACTCCCTCCATGGCAAGAACATCCTTCCTCAGATAAGGCAACCAAAACTGCACACAATACTCAAGGTGTGGTCTCACCAAGGCCCTGTACAACTGCAGCAAGACATCCTTGCTCCTGTACTTGAATCCTCTCGCTATGAATGCCAACATACCATTTGCCTTCTTAACCACCTGCTGCACCTGCATGCTTACCTTCAGCAACTGGTGCACAAGGACACCCAGGTCTAATTGCATTTCCCCTTTTCCCAATCTATTACCGTTCAGATAATAATCTGCCTTCCTGTTTTTGCCACCAAAGTGGATAACCTCGCATTTATCCACATTATACTGCATCTGCCATGCATCTGCCCAATCGCCCAACTGGTCCAAATCGTACTGGAGTTTCTCTGCATCCTCCTCACAGCACACATGCCCACCCAGCTTTGTGTCGTCTGCAAACTTGGAGATATTACATCTAGTTCCCTCGTCTAGATCATTAATATATATTGTGAATAACTGGGGTCCTAGCACCGATCCCTGCAGTACCCCACTAGTCACTGCCTGCCACGCGGAAAAAGATCCGTTTATTCCAACTCTTTGCTTCCTGTCTGCCAACCAGTTTTCTATCCAAGTCAGTACCTTACCCCCAATCCCATGTGCTTTAACTTTGCACACTAGTTTCTTATGCGGGACCTTATTGAAATCCTTCTGAAAGTCCAAATACACCACATCCACTGGTTCTCCCTTATCTATTGCACCAGTTAATTCCTCAATAAATTCCAATGGATTAGTCAAGCATGATTTACCTTTTGTAAATCTATGTTGACTTTGTCCGATCCTGTCACTGTTTTCCAAGTGCTCTGCTATTACACCTTTTATAATGGACTCTAGCATTTTCCCCACTACTGATGTCAGACTTACTGGTCTATAATTCCCTGTTTTTTCTCTACCACCTTTTTTAAATAGTGGGGTTACATTAGCTACCCTCCAATCCATGGGAACTGTTCCAGAGTCTATAGAATTTTGGAAGATGACCAGCAATGCATCTACTATTTCTAGTGCCACTTCCTTAAGTACCCTAGGATGTAGATTATTAGGCCCTGGGGATTTATCGGCCTTCAATCCCGTCAATTTCCCTAACACCATTTCCCTACAAATACCGATTTCATTCAGTTCCTCCCTCTCATTAGACCCCATGTTCCCCGTCATCTCTGGGAGTTTATTTGTGTCCTCCTTTGTGAAGACAGAACCAAAGTATGTATTTAATTGGTCTGCAATGTCTTTGTTCCCCATTATAAATTCCCTTGATTTTGACTGGAAGGGACCTACGCTTGACTTTACCAATCTTTTTCTCTTCACATATCTATAGAAGCTTTTACAGTCAGTTTTTATGTTCCCTGAAAGCTTACTCTCAGACTCTATTTTCCCCCTCTTAATTAATCCCTTTGTCCTCCTTTGCTGAATCCTAAACTGTTCCCAATCCTCAGGTTTGCTGCTTTTTCTGGCCAATTTATATGTCCTCTCCTTGGATCTTATGCTATCCCTAATTTCCCTTGTTAGCCAATGTTGAGTCAGCGTTTTTGTTTTATTTTTATGCCAAACAGGGATGAACAAATTCTGCAGTTCATCCATGTGATCTTTAAATGTTTGCCATTGCCTATTCACCATCAACCCTTTAAGTAACATTCCCCAATCCATTCTAGCCAACTCGAGCCTCATACCATCGTAGTTTCCTTTATTTAAATTCAGTACCCAAATCTCTGAATCAACTACTTCACTCTCCATCTTAATGAAGAATTCTATCATATTATGATCACTCCTCCCCAAGGGGCCTCACACAACAAGATTGCTAATTAATCCTTTCTCATTATATAATACCCAGTCTAAGATGGCCTGATCTCTAATTGGTTCCTCGACATATTGTTCCCGGAAAACATCCCGTATACACTCTAGGAATTCCTCTTGCACAGTATTGTTACTAATTTGGTTAGACCAATCTATATGTAGATTAAAGTCACCCATGATAACTGCTGTGCCCTTATTGCACGCATCTCTAATTTCCCATTTAATGCCATCCCCAACCTCAGCATTACTGTTTGGGGGTCTGTATACAAATCCAACTAACTTTTTCTGCCCCTTGGTATTTCTCAGCTCTACCCATACAGATTCCACATCGTCAGAGCTAATATCCTTCCTTACTACTGTGTTAATTTCCTCTTTAACCAGCAATACTACTCCACCACCTTTTCCTTTTTGCCTGTCCATCCTGAGTATTGAATACCCCTGCATGTTGAATTCCCAGCCTTGGTCACCCTGGAGCCATGTCTCCGTAATCCCAATTATATCATATCTATTTACATCTATTTGCACAGTAATTCTTCCACCTTATTAGAAATGCTCCTCGCATTAAGACACAAAGCCTTCAGGCTTGTTTTTTTAACACTCTTAGACCTTTTAGAATTATTGTTTACTGCAGCCATGTTTGATTTACACCCTTGATTTCTCTGACTTGCACTTTTGCTTTTCTCCTTCCTGTCATTTGCTTCTATCCTTGCTTCCCTTTCCTCTGTCTCCCTGCTCAGGTTCCCAACCCCCTGCCATTTTAGTTTAAACCCTCCCTAACAGCACTAGCAAACACTCCCCCTAGGACATTGGTCCCAGTCCTGCCCAGGTGCAAACTGTCCAGTTTGTACTGGTCCCACCTCCCCCAGAAACGGTTCCAATGTCCCAGGAATTTGAATCCCTCCTCCTTGCACCATTCTTCTAGCCATGTATTCACGTGAAATATCCTTCTATTTCTACTCTGACTAGCATGTGGCACTGGTAGCAATCCTGAGATTACTACCTTTGAGGTCCTATTTTTAAATTTACCTCCTAACTCCCTATATTCAGCTTTTAGGACCTCATCCCATTTTTAACATAGATCGTTGGTACCTATATGCACCACGACAACTGACTGTTCACCCTCCCCCTCCAGAATGCCCTGAAGCCACTCTGAGACATCCTTGACCCTTGCACCAGGGAGGCAACAGACCATCCATGAGTCTTGTTTGCGGCCGCAGAAACGCCTATCTGTTCCCCTTACAATAGAATCCCCTATCACTATAGCTCTCCTGCTCTTTTTCCTCCCATCCCGTGCAGCAGAACCCAGCATGGTGCCAGTAAGTTGGTTGCTGCTGCCTTCCCCCGATAAGCCATCCTCCCCAACAATATCCAAAGTGGTATATCTGTTTGAGAGGAGGATGGCCAGAGGGGACCTGTGCCTACTACTCTGCCTGGTGGTCACCCATTCCCTTCCTGCCTGTGCAGCCTTTACCTGCGGTGTGACCAACTGATTAAACGTGATATCCACGACGTCCTCAGCATCGCGAATGCGGTCTGCCAGTAGCTGCAGCTGGATACTCTTCCCGCACACATGGTCGTCAGGGGCACAGGAAGTGTCCCTGATTTCCCACATAGTGCATGAGGAGCATGCCATGGGCTGAGCATTGCTGCCATGACTTACCCTTTAATTAATTTAAATTAAATCAATATCACCAATTATACTACAATTAAATGATATACTTGAGGGCCCTTGTTTCCTAGCACTCCCCACTACACAACAGAGACCTTAGAAACTATAACCACAAAATTAAGACCTTCTAAACTTTATAAACTATGAACCTTAACTGTCAAACTATAGAGTGTAAGAAGTCACACAACACCAGGTTATAGTCCAACAGTTTTATTTGAAATCACAAGCTTTCGGAGCGCTGCTCCTTCGTCAGGTGAAGTGGAGATATGCATAAAGACACAGCTTATATAGTCAGAGAATAATGCCAGATGATTACAGGTAATCTTTCTAACTGCCATTTATCACACCTCAGCAGAGAGATAATCACAGCAATCAAAGGTGTGAATGATGTCCAAACAGGTCAGTCAGGAAAACATTACATCAAAGAACAATGAGGTGGGGTCACAAGGGGTCAAATGTTGCAGATGCTGGGGTCTGTATGAAAAACAAAAAACAGACAAAAAAACATTTTTTTTTGCTGGAAATCACAGCAGGTCCGGCCGCATCTGTGTAGAGAGAACAAGCCAATGACGACTCGAGTCTGGATGACCCTACATCAGGTGGGGTTACATGTAGCGTGACATGAACCCAAGATCCCAGTTGAGGCCATCCTCGTGAGTGCGGAATTTGGCTATCAGTTTCTGCTCTACGATTTTGCGTTGTCGTGTGTCGCGAAGGCCGCCTTGGAGAATGCTTACCTGAAGATCAGAGGCTGAATGTCCTTGACTGCTGAAGTGTTCCCCGACTGGGAGGGAACACTCCTGCCTGGCGATTGTTGCGTGGTGTCCGTTCATCCGTTGTCGCAGTGTCTGCATGGTCTCGCCGATGTACCATGCTCCGGGGCATCCTTTCCTGCAACGTATGAGGTAGACAACGTCGGCCGAGTCACATGAGTATGTACCATGTACCTGGTGGGTGGTGTCCTCACGTGTGATGATGGTATCTGTGTTGATGATCTGGCATGTCTTGCAGAGGTTGCCGTGGCAGGGTTTTGTGGTGTCGTGGTCGCTGTTCTCCTGAAAGCTGGGTAATTTGCTGCGAACGATGGTCTGTTTGAGGTTAGGCAGCTGTTTGAAGGCAAGTAGTGGAGACGTGGGGATGGCCTTAGCGAGGTGTACGTCATCATCGATGACATGTTGAAGGCTGCGAAGAACATGGCGTAGTTTCTCCGCTCTAGGGAAGTACTGGACGACGAAGGGTACTCTGTTGGTTGTGTCCCGTGTTTGTCTTCTGAGGATTCTGGCATTATTCTCTGACTATATAAGCTGTGTCTTTATGCATCTCTCCACTTCACCTGATGAAGGAGCAGCGCGCCGAAAGCTTGTGATTTCAAATAAAACTGTTGGACTATAACCTGGTGTTGTGTGACTTCTTACATTTGTCCACCCCCGTCCAACACCAGCATCTCCACACCAAAACTATAGAGTAGTATAAATATTCACCTGGCCGTACTCACCCAATCAGCTGCTTCCTCCTGCCTGAGTCAAGTTTTGAATCGTGATGTGGCTCTGGAACGCCGCCGCCGGTCTGTGAGATTGGTAAGCCTCTGTAAAAAAGCCCGCAAAAGTGAGTTTAAATACTCACTGAAACTCTGCTCTCACCGCTCCCGACACTGGCCTCTGACAAAAAATTGTTACAAAAGATTTTCTAACATGTTTCAACATTTCTCTGTATCATTTCCCTGTTTACAGTTACATTGTGCTAGATACACAGGTTACTTATAATTACTTGAAAACAACTTACAATTATCTGAAAAAGCAACATTACAAGAAGTACTTGCCAACCAGTAATGCAACTTGATAAAATGGATTGCTTGTTAGTGTTAGCATGAGCAGACTTTGAACTTGATCTCTCTTTTAAGATATTCCAAAGACACATGTTTGAGTCACATTTCACGTTACCTCTTGTAATTTGTTATACTTTGGGAAAAACTAAGGACAGGACAGTCTTGGTTGTGGTGATGTTACAACACTTTTGTTGCTTATAATGTTAGGGCTATTTTGGTGCTCTTGCTATTTTTAATGTAATTACTGTCAGTCCATATTGAGTGTCTTGGGTTAGCACACAATGAAAGCACTATTTTTCCCATATTTTCTCCCCTTCTATAGGGTTTTATTCTACAGGCACAAGCAGCACTCTGGTACATTGTACCAATGACTATACGTAATGTCTAAATCTGGACAATGAGTGCTGTCAAAATTTCACAAATATTCATTCATGCAGATTTGGCATAATTGCACTAAACAGCAAGATCATTTGATAATGATCAGCCAGTAGGAACCCTGACTGATTTTTTCCTTCCTAGACCAAATATATTGAAGAAAACTGTAGTTTCCTTATGATATGGAATTACATAGAATATACAGAACAGCAACAGGCCATTCGACCCAACAGGTCTATGACATGCTTCTTAGCTATCGCGTGCAATACCTGTGACTATTGTCTGTATTAAAGACCCAGAGAATGTGGGACGAACTTGGTTCAATAGTTTCTAATATAACTACCTACTGGAACAAAATCTGTCTCTCCATGATTGAGTGTTTCTCATTTGCTGCAATCCTTTCTCTCACCAATGTGACAGTTATCTGCTAGTAACTTATTGAGCTTCAGCCTTAGTCTGTAATTAAAGTCACCATGAACCACAACAAAAACATCCATGGCCCCGATATTTACAGGGAGGTAGGGAGGGAGCAGGGGAGTGTTCAGGAGGGGAAAATGCGGAGGTTCTGCCGAATTTAATGGCAGGACCTCATTATCATTTTTGACTCCATTTTCCATCTGGCAGCTGGCCAGATTGAGAGGGGACGCTCCCCGGCAGCCGAAAAGATCGTGGGGAAGCTGGGGGAGGGGGACGGGGGGTGGGTGGTGTCGGACCGGCAATCGGTAGGGTGAGATCGCGGGGCAGAAGGGAGGGTCGGGATCGGATCGGCAATCCGGAGGGAGTGAGAGATCACGGGGTAGACAGGAGGGTTGGGATCGGACCGGCAATCCGGAGGGAGCGAGAGATCATGGGGCAGAAGGGAGGGTCGGAATCGGACTGGCAATCCGGAGTGTGTGAGAGATCGCGGGGCAGAAGGGAGGGTCGAAATCGGACTGGCAATCCGGAGTGTGTGAGAGATCACGGGGCAGAAGGGAGGGTCAGAATCGGACTGGCAATCCGGAGTGTGTGAGAGATCGCGGGGCAGAAGGAAGGGTCGGAATCGGACTGGCAATCCGGAGGGAGTGAGAGATCGCACGGCAGAAATATTTGGATTTCGGGTTTGGAGGGTGTAACATTTGCATATTGATTTATCATTGGCCCGCAGGCATCTGTAAGGAATACCTATTATATTCACATGTGATCACATGCTGAGTTGTCATTGGCCTGCAGGCATCTGTAAGGACTGCTACTGTTTTGGAGGACCCAGGGTCCTGACTCCATCTTGTCCACACAGTGTTGTATGTATGAAAGCTTACAGACCTGATGCTTCATTAAAAGAGTTTAAACTGTAATACTCCGTTGTCCTGCAATTTATTATTTTTGTACAAAGTGTGCAAAACAAGACATGGTGTCAGAACAGGGATTTGAAATGGACATCGTTGGAGCTCCCTTACCCCGAATGAATTGGGAATCTTTGAACTTACCTAGAGAATGGAGCAAGTTCAAGCAACATGTGGAATTGATGTTCTCGGGTCCACTGAAAAGCAAAGGGGAGGAAGAAAGTGCAGCTATCTACTCCTGTGGGTCGGAGAAAAAGGGAGAGACATTTTTAACACATGGTCTCTCACCGCAGATGAAGCAAAGGTACTGAAAAGTTATTTTGACCGTTTTGAATCATATGTGATGCCCAAGACAAATACGATATTCGCTAGGTACAAGTTTCAGGAGAAAGTACAAGGAGCTAGTGAGTCGTTTGAACAGTTCGTGACTGAGTTAAAACTGCTGGTAAAAGACTGTGTATATGCAGATAAAGATGAGATGGTCAGAGACCGCATCGTGTCTGGAATACATTCAGTTAAAGTGAGAGAAAAACTTTTGAATGTTGGGTCCCGGTTAACGTTGGACAAAGCTATAGACATAGCTAGATCGCACGAGATAGCCCAAGCACAGTTGAAAACCATATCCGGCGCCACGAACAGCTCGAGTGAACAGACAGTGCACGCAGTTAATAGACACACACCAAAGAACACCGCCCAGAGAGCGTGTTTCAGAACAGAAAGAACAGCAAGAGTTCTAAAAATGGGCGACACAGACATAAAACGCTTCAAAAACTGTGGATATTGTGGAAACAACTGGCATGGAGAAAAGGAGTACTGCCCTGCCAAAGGAAGGCAATGTACTAAGGCCTAGAAATTCAGTTGCGTTCGCCAGCCGTTAGCGCCATAAGAGGAGTAGATCTCGAGCGCTAGGCACTTAGCGCCCGGGCGCAGACCGATCTGCGCCTACGCCCAACTTCAGTTGACATCTAGCGCCGGCGCAAAGTGTTTGCGCGTGCTCAGCTGCGCGCGCAGCTTATGACGTCATTTCGTCGTGCAACGCCGTTTGTGCGCCCCAAACCGGAACTTCAGTGGCGCTCGCCCAATGTGGGCGTGGCGCTGTTAAGAACTGTGAAGTGGAACGCAGCAGAGGCCCTGCGGGCCTCGGGGAGCGCTAATTAAAGGGCACTTAGACTGAACTATAAAGGCCAGCCATTTTGCTGCAATGACTTTAGTGCTACGGATTTCTGGACAGAGACCAAGGAAGAGACCTTACTGATTTGGGCCAACATAGGAGAGGTATTTTTGGCTTCTGGCCAGAGCTTGGAAATTTGACTCATTGTGATTTCACTGTTTGCAAGTATATTATGGGGGCTGCATGGGGTTCCAACCCTCAGTTCCAGCATTATGTGCGAAGGGCTCGCAGACGCTGTGTGAGAGGGGCAGCCATGCCTAGACGCAGAGGGGCCATCAGGCGTCGGCAACGTAGGCCTTACCCACTCAGGGAATACCGCCAGCAGGTGTCCTATCTCACCATGACTGCCGCGCATTGTGTTAAGAGGCTGCGCTTCAGAAGGGAGGTGGTTGCAGAGATCTGCCAGCTGCTTCACAGAGATCTGCGTCCACAGCTGATGTGCAGGACGTCTCTGTCGGTGGAAGTGAAGGTCACGGTGGCTCTGAACTTTTATGCAAGCGGCTCCTTCCAAGCCGCTGCTGGGGACATAGCGAACATCTCCCAGTTCGCCGTGCATCGCTGTATCCGGCAGGTCACCGATGCCCTTTTCGCAAGGAGACACCAATTCATCTCCTTCCCCATGACCCTAGAGAGGCAGGAGCAGCGTGCAGTCGGATTTGCGAGGATCGCCGACTTCCCCATGGTGCAGGGCACCATTGACTGCACGCATGTGGCTATGCGGGCACCTATCGACAATGCCGAGGATTACCGCAACCGGAAGGGCTACCATTCCCTCAATGTACAGCTGGTGTGTGACCACAGGCAGCGCATCCTAGCTGTCAATGCCCGCTTTCCAGGCAGCAGCCACGATGCATTTATCCTGCGCCAGACTACTGTGGCTGACATGTTCCAGGCACAGCCTCCCCCAAGAGGATGGCTTATCGGGGACAAAGGCTATCCTTTGTGTACACAGCTCATGACCCCGCTCTGCGCGCCCAGGACCCCTGCTGAGGAGGCATACAACGAAAGCCATCAAGCCACAAGGAACATCATAGAGCAAACGATTGGCGTCCTCAAGCAACGGTTCCGCTGCCTGGATCGTTCCGGCAGATCTCTACAGTATTCGCCGGATAGAGTCTCCCAGTTCGTCGTCGTTTGCTGCATGCTGCACAACCTGGCTATCCGCAGGACTCAGGCACTGCCACCTCACGTTGGACCACCACCTCAGGAGGATGAGCAGGAGGACCATGAGGAGGAGGAGGAGGAGGAGTACCAGCCCAGGAGGGAGCCACAAGGTCCAAGGGCCGTCCGTCGGCGGCTTATTGAACGACACTTCTGGGCCCCCTGTCAGGGAATGGCTTGTGGCAATGAAGGCACATGAATGCAGCCGCTCCGCAAGCCCTCAGCCGGTTAACGCAACAACCACTTGAAACATCACACATGGACAAGCTGAATAAATATAAAGCTTTATTGAACAAACTCAGGGCCCTTCCCACATGAAACCCAAAAACAGACAAGACCCCCAAAAAACAGTCAAAAACATATCTCACTCCCACAACCTGGGGAGGAATAACAAAACTTGTCCATCCAAATGGCCTTCATCCTCGGCCTTACCAAGACAAACCCCCCCATACAGAACACAAACACCCCCATATAAAAAAACATTTGGCAACACACTCTACTTTGTGTGCCGAGAGGGCAAGTCCTTGTCCAGGCTTTTCCGGCCCCTGGCCGACCTGCTGCTCCGCCTCAACCTGGGCCCTGTGGGTGTTGCAAGGCTGGGGGAAGGCTCCTGAGGGGCACAATGCGTGACGGCAGATGCCCTTGGGGGTCGGCCTAGACGAGCTCCGGCCCTGGAGGGGCCGGCTGCTGACTGCTGCAGCTGTGGCTGGGCAGCATCAGTCTCTCCAGCAGCTCGTCGCAGCTTTGCTGGGGGAGTGGCAGTGGCGGCTGCAGCAATGGGGGCAAGCTGGCTGATGCCAGGCGCTCGCTGGTCGCCAGAGACACTGGCAGTTGGCCGGGCTGGCACTGCAGCAAGCGCAGCAATCTGGTGAAGGCCAGACCACTGTGCTGCAGCAGCGCGGCGGGTGCCCTGGCGATGCGTGCGTGACACAGCGAGTGTGGCAGCAGTGAGTGCCCGTACTGCCCTGGTCTGTGCCCGCATCAGACCAGCCA
The DNA here is from genome assembly GCF_052327205.1 of Somniosus microcephalus. NCBI lineage: Eukaryota > Metazoa > Chordata > Chondrichthyes > Squaliformes > Somniosidae > Somniosus > Somniosus microcephalus. Next base: position 398,343,303 of record NC_140987.1, read on the forward strand.
GTGACTGCACGGCACCACTCGTCAACTCTCCACTCGCTGCCTGTGTTGCCCTGAATCCGGACCGACTCGCGTCCTGTGATGCCCTGAATTCTGCCCGACTCGCGTCCTGTGATGCCCCGAATTGTTCGAGACCCCTGGCCTGTGCTGCCGCGAGTTGTTCTAAACCCCTGGCCTGTGAGGCCCCGAAATCGGCCACACTATGAGCCAGGGACTCAATGGCCTCAGGCAACCGTGCCACAACCCCCATGAACTCGGTGTGGCGACGATCCGAGTCCGCGGACATTTGATCAAGGAGGCGCACCTCCTGGGCGAGGACCGTCTCCGGACTGGAGGCCGGACTCTCCCTCTGGGGAGAAGGCCGCCGAGCTGCCCGACCCTTCCCGCGTGGCTGGACGCCACTGGGCCCAGCAACTGCACTCCCCTGCAACACTTTCCCCCCTCTGGGGAGAAGGCCGCCGAGCTGTCCGACCCTTCCCGCGTGGCAGGATGCCACTGGGCCCAGCAACTGCACTCCCCTGCAACACTTCCCCCCTCTGGGGAGAAGGCAGCCGTGCTGCCCGACCCTTCCCGCGTGGCTGGACGCCACTGGGCACAGGAGCTACACCCCCCTGCAACACTTCCCCCTGGCTCTCCTCCAGGCAAGACGTGTCCCCTCCATTGCCATCGCCTGGCGCGGATGAGGGTTCCCCCGATGTGCCGCCTTCCTCTTGCTCCTCGTCGTCCTTCTCTTCCGAGGGACTGACACTCGCAGCTTCAGGGACCTCCTCCTCACCAGCTGAAAGCAGGAAGGCACAAGAGTAGCTTTAGAGTGAGGACAGGGTGTCAGCGAGGGAGGCATGAGTGGTGGCATTATGCGCATTGGTCGGACAGTGGCAAAGGATGTAGATCTGAAGCACAAGGGGAATGAGAGAGGTCCAAACGGTCATGTCCTTACCATTGGGGCCCAGCACAGGGTTGGCATCTCCAATTGCAATGGGGCCAATCACCCGGGCACCCATGAGTCGACCCACACGCTCCTCCAGGTCACTGAGCTCCTGGAACTGGGCACGGCCTCCCCCGGTGACAGTCCGGCTCTTCAGATTCTCGGCCAGCTTGGCCTGCAAGAGAAAGGACGGCTTCTAAGTACAGTGTGGTGCCCTGTTGTTGTGTGCACTGCCTCCCATGGTGGAATAGCTTGGCCAGTGTGGTGCCCTGTTGTTGTGTGCACTGCCTCCCATGGTCGAATAGCTTGGCCAGTGTGTAAAGTGCAGAAAGTGCTATTGATGTTCATGCCAGTGCCATAGCTGCTGGAGGAGGGCTGGCCATTAGGCCTTTGAGGTCCCTTTGCCCATAATGTGAGGTGCACATGCAAGGATGAGGAGGACACTGGAAAGGGTACTCACCCTGACCAACCGAGTGAGGTCGTTAAACTTTTTCCGGCATTGGTCACCAGTCCTGGGGACATCGCTGTTGGCTGTGACCCTCTGGCCGATTTCCCTCCAGGCTCTCCTGTACAGCCTCTTGGGAGCCTTCTTGCCACTGTCCGGGAACAAGATATCTCTTCTCTTCTCCAAAGCCCTAACCAGCACCTTCAAATCATGGGCAGAGAAGCGCTGCGCTCGCTCACGGGCCCTCTGCATCCTTGCTGGCGCTATTTCTCTCCAGCAGCAGTGTTTAGGCCTAGCTGGAGGGCTGCAGTATCCAGGGCGTGGCAGCAGACCAAGTCGACCCTTCCCCCTTTAAGAGCTGGCCGGCGCCAGGGTGCCTGCTGTCAATCAAAACATGACCGCACCTGCGCTGCGCCCGGCCTCGGCGGTATCAGTCTGCACCGCCGGCTTAGCGCCTAAAGATAGGGGTGCAACGCCAGTTTTAGCGCTCGAGCAAACTCCTTGGCCAAAGCTACTGAATATCGGCGAAGTGGCCTCCACTTTCCGGCGGGCGCAAACTTTAGCGCCCGCCCGACTTTACCGCCCCAAAAGTGGCTATACTGAATTTCTAGGCCTAAATGTGGTAAATGGAACCACTTTGCTAAAGTTTGCAAGACTGTTTTCGGAAATGCAGTACACACAGTGAGTGACAGCCAAATGCCAGATAGAGAGCCAAATGCAGAGGAACTGTTTATTGATTCTGTGTCACAGAAAAAACAGATTTCAGAGACTGAGCAAGCTTTTGCCGATATTGAGATAGGAAAACAGGGCAAAGAGCTTAAGTTTAAACTAGACACTGGATCTCAGGTTAATGTAATTCCTCTGAGTGAGTATCACAGCTTGAAGGATGAGTGTGAGCTACAGCCCACCTCACGCAGACTGACCGGCTATGGGGGTGAGCAGCTCATTGTAAAAGGCACATGCATGATGAAATGCAAGTACAAAGAAAGCGACATGATGCTGGACTTTTACATTATTGACACTCAAGCACCTCCAGTGCTAGGTCTAAAGGCATGTTTAGACATGGACCTCATCAAGCTAGTGCTATCATTGACAGCACCAGTTGAGAAGCAGACAGTCATGGAGGAGTTTGCTGATGTTTTCAAAGGAATCGGACTATTCCCAGGTGAATGCACTATTCACCTTGACCCTGCAGCAACCCCTGTGGTTTGCCCACCAAGAAGGATACCCCTTGCTCTACATTGTCGCCTGAAGGAGGAGCTGCAGAGCATGGAGAATACAGAAATCATCATCCAGGAAACAGAACCGACATATGGGCATGGGAAAATGCAAACAAAGAACACGTGACAATATGCTTTGGCCCGGAATGTGCAAACACATTGAGGACATTGTCGGAAAATGTTCCATTTGTCTAGAACGCCGCCCATCAAATGTCAAAGAGCCCATGATACCTCACCGTATCCCAGACAGGCCCTGGCAGGTCATCAGCTGCAAGCAAGTGCATGCAAAACGTGTACAGAGACAGCAACACCAAAAGAGATACTATGACATGTCAGCTAGACTACTGCCGCCGCTGCACAATGGAGAATCCGTCAGAATCCAGGAGCATGACTACTGGAAGCCAGCAGTCATCATCCAGCCAGCTGACACTGAGCGATCGTATCACGTCCGCACCCCAGAAGGACAGGTGTACCGCCGCAATCGCAGGCACCTCCTGAACACCAAGGAACAACACCATCATTCCGATGAGAGGATCAGTTCAACAGAGTGTGATGAACAGAGCAATACACAAAACACATCATACTTACCTGAACCTGAACCTGAACTGTTGACCAATTCAGGAGCATACTCAGTTCCATACCACACAAGGTCGGGATGAGAGGTCAAGCCTAGAGTTATCCTTGACTTGTGAACTGCCAAAGGGTGTAGGCGGATCGCTGCCCTAAAAAAACTCTACATCGTTATTGAAACGTTAAGATGTTTTCAGTGCTAGCTAAATGTTGAGTTTACTTATATGTTGATGCTCCTGAGAACATTATGTAGAAGAAAGGTTCAAAAGTAATGCATAACATTTTTCTTTTAAAAGAAAGGGGATGTAACATTTGCATATTGATTTAGCATTGGCCCGCAGGCATCTGTAAGGAATACCTATTATATTCACATGTGATCACATGCTGAGTTGTCATTGGCCTGCAGGCATCTGTAAGGACTGCTATTGTTTTGGAGGACCCAGGGTCCTGACTCCATCTTGTCCACATGGTGCTGTATGTATGAAAGCTTACAGACCTGATGCTTCATTAAAAGAGTTTAAACTGTAATACTCCGTTGTCCTGCAATTTATTATTTTTGTACAAAGTGTGCAAAACAAGACAGAGGGGGGGTGGGGGTTCAACCAATTGTGGCAAAAGATTTGATTGAGGGGTCAGGGAAGTACTCCTGCTCCTCCTTGCTCACAAGCAGTTACCTGCTTGATCCGGCTGCTCCCATCTCCATTTTGCTGCCGGGTTTTCCGAGCCCTGAGAAACCCAGCTTGCCAGCATTAAATTTAAATCAGGTTCCCAACTGCACTGTGGGTGGGGTGGTGGGAGGGCATGAGGGTGGTGGGGTAGGTTGTGACTGCCCCTTCTAAGCTTGGTTATCCTGGTGAGGTCATTGAATTTCTTCCACCACTGGGTTGCTGTGTGGGAATTGGTAGAGGTGGCACTGACTGCCATGCTGCCTCCTTCCACTGACATCGCTCACATTTCGGGGTTTCTGTCTGTGCCACCACAGGGGGACCTCTATATAATAAATGTTAAAAATGACACTATTCAGCTAAACAGCTCTCAAGGGGTTGTATTCACAAGGCCACGGGAGCAGTGAGGCTTTTAAATGGAGAGCTGTGAAAAGCTTTAAGCAGACTCAAAGTCAGAAATGCTGTTAGAACAGTTAGAAGACATTCGGCTGGAATTTCTGCAGGGTTCTCTGGCAGAAGATCGGTGGAGCCCCTGGAGAAACGGTGTACAGGTTTAAAAATTGCCACATACAGTGAAACCTGTAAATTAGGAAGACCTAAGGGACTTGCATCAGTTGTCCATTTTTGCAGGTGTTCTTATTTTCAAAATGGTCATTGTATGTACTGTAAAAATTATCTCAAAAATCTTGAAGAACCAGCTGAGATTATGATCAGCACCTAATCAACTGCAACAATGCTAAAAACTTATGGAAACAGATATAACAACAAAACTGACGTTGCAAGTACAGTACCTGTGTAGTGGAACCTGTTCCGAATGACACTCTCAGAAGATGGACAACCGTACAACATGGGATTGGGTGCACGCGTATATTCTGGTGTGCGCTGTCAACAAGGTTGCTTTTGGAAGCAGAGACAGTGGCTGCAGGGGTGGTTCAAGCCCCGGATACCAACATGGACAAAAAAAATCCAATCAGTCATCACGATCTTCACTCAGATACAGTACGTACTTTGAACATTTCAAAGGGTGTCGTCGGGCTGTCGCCCTGTAAAGGGCTTGCTGCATTGGAGGCTTTCCGTTGTTTGTAATTTGTGATTGCCCGTGGTTTCAGAATGCCTTTTGTATATTTTATCATGTAAGTTATTTGGGTCTCTTGATAAGTATCCATTTTTTGCAGGTGTCTGTTTTTTAGGACTGACCGTTTATACAGGTTTCATTGTACACCTCTTTTCCAAGGTTACTGCTGATCTTCTACCCCACCATGGTTAAGTCAAGTAAGATGACCTGCTAATTTGGGGAAGCATGCATGTTCTTTAGTTTGTATTATTATGCTGAAATTAATTATACTGATTGAACTAAATGAATCTGATCATAGTTGTTTGTTCACTGTGAAATAAAGCAGATTATTGATTAAAATCAAGCCTCACCTCACCAAGTGTTTGTTCTGATTGCCTTCAAAGAGGTTGAAGAAGCAAACACACAAAAGACCCCCAACTTATACAAGTATTAGCGGGTAGAAGTAAAATGTTGAGACCATTTCTAGGAGCAATTGATACCACTGAACCCAAAAAGGTATCTGTGGAAGACCTGAATTTGTAATTGCTTCCTTCCTAAAATTTACTGCTTCCTTTCCTTTATTTGGGCCAATTAAACCTATATGGAAGAGTCCCAGAACCTTGAGGCTCCACGCTCTGCTGCAGCACCCTCAACATCTTTCAGTCACTCTTCCAAGTCCTTACTTTTTGATTTTCTATTGATGCTGTATCCCTTTAAGTTGTTGCAGCCAGTTAAATACTGTGCCTGCACCAGATTTATCTCCCATCAGAGGTGAATTTCTAATAGAAAGAAAGACTTGCATTTATATAGCGCCTTTCATGACCTCAGGGTGTCCTAAAGCGTTTTACAGCCAATGAAGTACTTTTGAAGTGTAGTCACTGTTGTAATGTAGAACAAACAAGCAGTGCGAGAGCCCACCATAAATACGATAGCTAACCTGAAGAAGTAAGGCAGAGTGGGGTCACACAGCAGGCATAAGTCCTACTCTGATACACTTCCAGTACAAACACCACCACAAAGGAAATCTAGTCCTTTAACTCTTAGGATCTGGGTAGTATCGATGAGTTGATTTGATGCTTTGTCATTGTTACTCTGGGTCCCAGATTTGAATCCAGGCCAAACTAATGAATCTCAATTTTGTAAGGAATATGAGACCACAGAAAAAAAAACTCTCCATAAGGTGTCTCTACTTGGCAATAAAGTTGACACTCGGAAAGGCTTTGGGAAAAATGCACACTTGTGCAACAGCAACAGGGGTGCTCCTCTTAGGTTGGGGCAGATTAATGGGAGTTCTACAACATGCTACATGTAACATGGGAGTACTGAATGCAAAACGAAGGAGAATCTTCTATTCTGAAGCACTGACTTCCCTCATCTTGATGATAACATTTATTTTCCCCCAAATGCTTCAATCTCTGAGCCACTGCTTGCGTGTTACATGGTCAGGACCACTCACTGTTTACATATCATGTATAGTATGTACTTCATACTGTAGTCTGTCTGCCGTCTTCTGGTTAACATTTGTGCAAACAATCTTAAGCAAATTCATCAGCCAAAGTCAGAGAGATATAATTTGTATAGCCCTCTAATATCCCCCGTCCAGCCATTCAGTTTGTTCTCCCCCTCGCATAGCATCTAAGTGCCATCAGTTTCCACTGTGCTTTTCCAGAGCCAAGCTACTTATCCATCACACACAAATGGTTGTTTTCTGTTCTCTAACTGCTGATGGTATATTACCCATCAACACTCACATTAAAAACAGTTTGCAAAATATTTGTACATCTGGAATTTGAAACCTGGCTTTAGAGACAACTATTTCAGTTCCTCATTGTTATTAATGTGAGGTTAGCTTTATAAGACATCCATTAATCTAAATAAAAGTAAATTGGCTCAAAAGGACTCTTTTGGCTTTAGAATTGGCTTGGAGCTTATCCAATTGTTGAGTATTGTGAACTTTACTAGTCCATGCCACACCAGAGATTATAGTGTTTGATGAGGTACTGAAGAAGAACATTTACTGTACATTTAGCCTATGTTGTACTGTGCTGAGAATGCTTGACAGAAGATTGTAGAGGAAGCTTTATTTTGCATCTGACTGGTGCTACACAGTATTACAAATGTATTGTAAAGGTAATGTGAATAACAGAGAGTATTACAAATGTAGTGAAAATACAATAAGTATTACAAACCTTTGCTTTTAATTTGTTCTGAGGAGGTAGACTGCATTTATTAACCATCTGCAGTGGCACTGATAAGGTGGTGGTGGGCTTTTTCCTTGAACCACTGCAGTCCTTGTACTGATGGTGCTGTTGGTGCTCCCACAATGGTGGTCAGCAGGGAATTTCAAGATCTTGACCCAGCTATGATGGAGCAACAATGTCCAAATCAGGTTAGTGTGTGACTTGGAGGGGAGTGTGGAGGTGATGATGTTCCCATGACATGCTGTTCTTGTCGTTTTTGGTGGTAAAGAACTGAGTGGCGCTGTCAAAACAAAATAAATGGGGTCCCGCATCTCTGCAACACCTGCCCTTTTACCTCCTCCCTTCCCACTGACCAGGGCCATAAACAGTCCTTCCAGGTGAAACAGTGATTTACTTGTACTTCTTTCAATTTAGTATACTGTATTGCCTGCTCACGATGCAGTCTCCTCTACATTCATGAGACCAAACACAGATTGTGTGACTGTTTTGCAGAACACCTCCATTCAGTGCGCAAGCGTGACCCCAAGCTTTCGGTCGCCTGTCACTTTAATTCTCCGCTCTACTCACACTCTGACCTCTCGGTCCTCAGCCTCAAACTGTTCCAATGAAGCTCAACATAAGCTCGAGGAACAGCACCTCATTTTTCAATTAGGCACTTTACAGCCTTCTGGACTCAACACTGAGTTCAACAATTTCAGGTCATAACCTCTGCCCCCCATTTTTTCAGATGGCAGCTGTTGCTGATGATTCTGATATTCCCATTTACACCTCTTCGAGACCCATCTTTTGTTTCTTGACTTGACTCATTACCATCTCCTTTTGCCTTGTACAATCAAACCTTTTGTCATTTAATCTCTTCTCCCTTCCACCCTATTGCAGACCTTCCCTTTTGTTTGTTCCTCCCCTCCCCCCTTTCCCTGCCTCTGCACTTGCTTAACTCCTATTATATCTCTAACTTTTTCCAGTTCTGACGAAAGGTCATCGACCTGAAACGTTAACTCTGTTTCTTTCTCCACAGATGCTGCCCGACCTGCTGAGTATTTCCAACATTTTCATTTTTTTTTTTAGCAGGTTGACTCTACATTTTGCATAGGATACTAGCTGGGGGGGAGCCCGGCTTTGCCAGGGCTGTTTTGGGCCAGGCGGTTTAAATCGAGTCCCAGGCTTTGGGGCCTCTCTGTGTCCCTCTGTGAATCTGCTGCCGGGCAACATTTTAAATCGAGTACCAGGCTTTCAGGCCCTGTCTGTCTGTCCCTCTGTGAATCTGCTGCCGGGCAACATTTCTACCTTTTAATACCTTGAAAGATGAAAGTGAAAGTACTTATAAAACGTTTTTGGTAAATGTTATGTTATTTTTAAAAGAGATACTAACTTTTTCAAAGCTGGATGATCAAAGTAGTTTGAGCTGGAAGCTGAAGTAATGGCAGTGAAACAATGGCTGCCAGATCCCTGAGATGAAAACGATTAGTCCCACACACACACACACCGATTGGCCAACCATCAGGGGACCGTACTGTAGGATTGGTCAATTGTGACGGCACAGGATTGGTGGAACCTTGACGTCAGTCAATCAATGCTAAGTAGCAGATACGCCACAGAAACAGGGCATTCGGCCCACCCAGTCCATGCCAGTGTTTATGCTCCACTCAAGCCTCCTCCCAGCTTTCCTCATCTAAATCTATCAGCATAATCCTCTATTCGCTTCTCCCTCATGTGTTTGTCACACCTCCCCTTAAATGCATCTATACTATTCGCTTCAACCACTCCCAGTGGTAGCAAGTTCCACATTCTCACCACTCTTTGGGTAAAGAAGTTTCTTCTGAATTCCCTATTGGATTTCTAGGTGACTATCTTATATTGATGGCCTCTAGTTATGCTCTTCCCCACAAGTGGCAACATTCTCTCTGTATCCACTCTATCAAAACCTTTCATAATTTTAAAGACCTCTATTAGGTCACCCCTCAGCCTTCTTTTTTCAAATTTTCTTTATAAATTTTGTGTGGATGGGGTAAGTTTAAAAAAAATGATTTTATGTCCTAAATGTAATTTATCACCAGTCTCCATGTTTGTCAAAGTCCAGGGTCAGTCCCTCCATGTTGCTTGCCATGGGACAGAGCTGAGCCTTGAGAATATGAACAGCAAGAAGAATGTTGTCTCTGTGAAGCAGCAGGCTGGAGGGCGAGATTAAAGGTGGTAAAAGGAAGATTGATCAATATTAGGGATCAGCGAACATTTATGCAGAATTTAATTTGGTGGGATTCATTCCACGGTAGTGTAGATTATGCCTGTGGAAGGAGCAGTCTTGAATGGCCAAATGGTCTTTTTCTTTTTTCCATGCTTTCTTAAGTTCTTATGAGACACCAACATTTATCCCTCAAGTACCACTAAAACAAAGTAAGGATGTGCTATAAGGTCATTTATCTTATTGCTATTTGTGGGACCTTGCTGTGTACAAATTGGCTGGCACATTTCCCTACATTATAACAGTACATTTCAAAAGAGGTCATGGAAAGCACTATATAAATGTAAGTTCTTTCTGAAGGTTTATTTATTACTGCATCACAAAGCACAATTTCAACACTGGACCTGAGAATTGAATCAATCTAATTGTGTACTTAACTAATATTAATGTGGTGACATCTTCAACTTCAGCAGCTGCATATAACAAGATGATCCCAGGTGACTATCTGCTCTACACCGTGCAGTGTGCAAGTATTATCACATACAATGTTCTGCAAGATGGTGCTGCAGCTATTACAGCAGAATGTGCCAGCCTAGACAGGCTTTTTAATCTAAAGGAATGTATTTACTTCTTGTTTTTAATACAGTTTCTGTGGACCAAAATATTACAGTTTCCTTTTAATAAAAGTGACACTTTATATAGATCTGTCTCGAGATCAAAATGCTCATTTAAATTCACAGTATGTTCATTCAGCCCCTGCTGGCTCTGACTCAGAGAACATTACAGGCATAAGCAAGCACCCTTTAAAACAGCACTGCCGCCATACAACAGTCACATGGGATGTGAATAAAACTTTCATTAGTCATCAGTTTAATGCGACAGTCCCTAAATTAGATCAATTTATCATGATGTTCATTCACCGAGGTTTTTATAGAAGATGGGGTCGGTGACTTACTTCACAATGTGCTGCCCTGAATACCAAATCATTTTCTTTTTAAATCCCTACATGTCTACATGATGAAAGTGTTGGGATATTTCTATACCTGTTGAGAGCTTTGTCTAGCTTATAATTCTGTGTATTTCAGTGAAGCTGTTATGTTATGGTAGCTGAAACAGAATTTAAGAGGATTTTTCACAACCAGTAATTAGGTGATAGACAGGACATAGACAAATAACAGCAGCAGTGTAATTCTTAAAACACTCCTTTTTTTGTTTAGTATTTATGTGGAAAAATATTAGAAAATGGAATTGTATTACACGTGAACCTGAGAAGAGCACCTCTATTACAACAGCATTCCAATTCAATTCATTTCTCTGTATAACAATCCTGTATCAGGTGTCAAGGCCCGCAAGCTTCAACAACTCTTAGATACCAATGCTCCTCCGGATCCTTCTACCCTTCAACTTGAGCACCCTGCTGGTCCCATGGCTCAGATTATACCTGTGCTGTTCAAGCGTAGTGGGGTTGTGAAGGGGTGTCATCAGCCCAGTGTGGAGGAGGTAGACTTGGTTCCCAAGCAGCCATCCTCTTATGTTCCAGGATAGGGTGGAATAGTGGGGCGTGGTTTACTGTCACAGGATGAAGGCATTGTGACATCTGCCTGAGCAATTGGTACAAGCATGAATCTTCTGCACTGATCACAGACCAGATTAACATATGGAGTGAAAGCTGCTGTCTGGTCTTCTGGTATTTTTGACAGCTAATTGAGCACAGTTTATAAACCCCTGCACATGAGGGAAGCCAGCCACTGCTGCAAATCACAGAGTTCTCTTATTTTGACAGTTGCCGTCCATGGAAAAGGTGACGTATTGGTTGGCCCTGACAAATAGGGCACTGGTGTAAGTGTTCACTGCAGATTGGGAGACATCCCCTGTAGCACCTTAGAAGGAACTGGAGGCAAAGAGGTTAAAGGGCAGTGGTGACTTACACAACCACAGGCAAAGCATGGCTACCTGGCCCAGCAGAAAGCAGGTCTTCTTGCTGAAGGCTGCAGAGATCAATGACAGCCTGACTGGAGAAGCACAGTCTCCTCATACACTGCTCCTTGGAGATATCCAGGAAAGTGACTCGGCCTATTGACCCTGTGGGCTGGGTAAGGCCTTCCATAAGCAGTCCCCTCACCTGCTATCTTTCAATAGATGCACCTGCTGCTTGTTGAGGTTGCTGCTGATGCTGTTACTGCTGTTGATGCACCTGTACCTCCAACTTTACTGCCTTCCAAAAAAATTAAGCTAGAAAGGCAACCTTGATAAGCTGTGTGCTTATCCAGAGTGAATATGGCAAAAAAGACCAGAAATAAGCAATCTCCAAGCTCAAAAATCCAAAACACAGATAGCACACAGATCCCCATGACCGGAGTGCCTGGACTTGACTGCCCCTTTATAGTGTGTTTCTAGTTATCACACCTTTGGGCACCCCTCCTATTATCTCTTTCTTTGGCTCAGCATTCATTTTTGTCTGAATACACTTTTGTGAAGTACCTTGGAAAGTTTTTCTGAATTAAAGGTGCTATATAGAATCATAGAATGATACAGCAAAGAAGGATGCCATCATGCTTGTGCTGGCTCTTTGAAAGAGTGATCTAATTAGTCCCACTCACCTGCTCTTTTCCCATAGCCCTGCCAATATTTCTACAAGTATTTATCCAGTTTCCTTCTGAAAGTTATTATTGAATCTACCTCCACCACCCTTTCAGGCAGTGCGTTCCAGATCATAACTCACTGCGTAAAATCTTTTTACTCATGTCACCTCTGGTTCTTTTGCCAATTACCTTAGATCCATGTCCTCTAGTTACCGACTCTTCTACCACTGGAAACAATTTCTTCTCATTTACTCTATCAACATTTTGAACCCTCTACAAAATTTCCACTTAACCTTTTCTGCTCGAAGGAGAACAACCCCAGTTTTTCTCGTCTCTCCATGTAACTGAAGTCTGTCATCCCTGGTACCATTCTAGTGAATCTCCTCTGCACCCCCTCTAAAGCCTTGACATCCTTCCTAAAGTGTGGTGCCCAGAATTGGCCACAATACTACAGCTGGGGCCTAACCAGTGTTTTATAATTGTTTAGCATAACTTCCCTGCTTTTGTACTCTATTTATAAAGCCAATGATCCCATATGTCTGTTTAACAGCCTTCTCAACTTGTCCTGCTATACACTCCCAGGTCTCTCCACTCCTGCACCCCCTTTAAAATTGTAGCATTTAGTTTATATTGCCTCTCCCATTCTTCCTACCAAAATACATCACTTCACAATTCTCTGCATTAAATTACATCTGTCATGTATCTGTCCATTTCGCCAGTCAGTCTATGAACTCTACTACTATCCTCCTCATTGTTTACTACATTTCTGAGTTTCATGTCATCTATAAACTTTGAAATTATACCCAAGTCCAGGTCATTAATATATATTTAAAAAGTGCAGTGGTCACAACAACGACCCATGTGGGACAACTTCAGTCTGAAAAAGAGCCAGTCAACTCTGCTTTCTGTCTCATGGCCAATTCAATTTCCATGCAGCTACTGCCCCTTTAATACCATGGGCTTCAATTTTGCTAACAAGTCCATTATGTGGTACTTTATCAAAAAGCCTTTTGAAAGTCCATATACACAACATCAATCACATTACACCATCCACCCTCTCTGTTACTTCAACAAAGTACTCAATCAAGTTAGTCAAACATGATTTGCCTTTAACAAATCTGTGCTGGCTGTCATTTTCCAAGTGTCAATTAATTTTGTCCTGGATGCCTGTAAAAGTTTCCCACCACTTGATTGGCCTGTAATTGCTGGGTTTAATCCATCTCCCCTTTTTTGAACAGATGTGTAACATTTGCAATCCCCCAGTCCTCTGGCACCACTCCCATATCATTGGAGGATTGGAAGATTGTGGCCAGAGCCTCTGCAATTTCTACCCTTACTTTCCTCAGGAACCTAGGATGCATTCCATCCCGCCCCAGGTGACCTTTTCTTCTTTGAGCGCTACCAACTTTTTAAGTACCTCCTCTTTATCTATTCTTATCCTATCCAATTTTTCTACTACCTCCTTTACTGTAGCATTGGCAGCATTCTCTCTTTTTTAGTGAAGACAGATGCAAAGTACTCATTTAATACCTCAGATATGCCCTCTGCCTTCACAACAAGGTCTCCTTTCACTATCCTTTTACTATTTATATCTTTTATAAAAGACTTTAATCATTGAGGGATCTCTAGCGCTGGATGCCCTTTCTTTCCCCCTCAAGGGAATCTGTCCAGTCTGTACACAAACACGCTCCTCCTTGCTCATTTACTGTTTTACCTGCTAATCATTGATTCCAATCCACCTGGGCCAGATCCCTTTTAAATTAGTCCTCCTCCAGTTGAATATTTTCACATTTTATTTTTCATTGTCCTTTTTCCATAACTATTCTAAACCTAATGAAGTTGTTGCTGTTGTGCTGGAAGTTCACTGCAAATTACTATTTTCACATATATTAGTAATCTTTTGGGTAGTTGGACAGCAATGGCTAGTGGCAGATGTGTAAAGTAATGTATAATGTTGGAGGGTTTTTACTGCAGATTGCTCTCAACTGAGATATGTGTTCCCCTTTTTCTTTTTTTAAATCTTCCTTATTCTATGTTTCTTTTTTAGTTGTAAACAAAGCACTAATGGTGAGGAACTAGCTTGTTAATCATTCTAATTACAGAAAGCTATTCTCAATCAACCAGAATGAACTATCACTGATGTGAACCTACATGCAACAATAACTTCTTGCATTTATATAGGACCTTTAATGTAGTAAAACATCTCTGGGCACTTCACAGGAGTGTTATCAAACAAAATTTGCCACCAAGCCACATGAGATATTAAAATGGCCCAGAATTTTCTGTGGCGTGAATTTCAGCTCTCCCGACGTTAGTTGAATCTGGTGCCAAATCAAGTGAATATCCAGCAAAAGTTATGTTAAGGTTAAGCAACCAATCACATTGAAGAATTCTCATAGACAGCAAACCAGGATGTAAAATGCACAGATTATAATTTACTTTTTTATAAATTTTACAGAGAGTGAATAAAGATTGGGACATACACATAGGATTAAGGTAGAAGCTGAAATATCATAAACAAACTTTACAAAAAATTAAAAGCCATGTGATTCTTATATTAATGGAAAAATTTGACATTCCACAAATATAAAATTAGTTTTTCAGGGTCAGGGCGGTGGTTCAGCAGTCAGTACACCGTTAAAAACCCAGTTACGCCTCTTTCAACAAGGCTTAACTTTTTCGGTGGGGTATAACAGCGCTATTCCAGTGGATTAGGGGAAGTTTTCATCAGGAAATTCTGTGATTTGAATTGATTGCCAGCTCTGGAGAGTTCCATAGCGCCACCTGTGGAGGAGCAGGGAATGACTGACAGCAACTTCTGGATTTCTGCGTTTATCTGCGCACGTGCTGACTCCAGAAGTTGCTGTCACTTTCAGAGGAGGAATGACGGTGAACACTGACAGTTTTGCCTTCATTACTTCCGCAAAATCTGGACCAATAGGGCAGATGACCAAAAACTTGGTCAAAGAGGTAAGTTTTAAGGAGCGACTTAAAGGAGGTAAGAGAGGTAGTGAGGCGGAGAGGTTTAGGGAGTGAATTCCAAAGTTTAGGGCCTAGGCAGCTGAAGGCATGGCTGCCAGTGGAGCGATTAAAATCGGGGATGCGGAAGAGGCCAGAATTGGAGGAGCGCAGATACCTGAGGGTTCTGGGCTGGAGAAGGTTATAGAGATAGCGAGGGGCGAGGCCATGGAGGGATTTGAAAACAAGGATGAAAATTTTAAAATCGAGGCATTGCTTAACCGGGAGCCAATGTAGGTCAGCGAGCATGGGGATGATAGGTGAACGGGTCTTGGTTTTTGGATGAGATTAAGTTTATGGAGGGTGGAAGATGGGAGTTCATTGGAATAGTCAAGTCTAGAGGTAACAAAGGCATGGATGAGGGTTTCAGGGGCAGACTCGGGCGATGTTACGGAGGTTGAAATAAGCCGTCTTAATGAGGGCATGGAGATGTGGTTGGATGCTCATCTCAGGGTCAAATATGACAACAAGGTTGTGAACAGTCTGGTTCAGCCTCAGACAGATGCTAGGGAGAGGGATGGAGTCGGTGGCTAGGGAATGGAGTTTGTGGCGGGGACCGAAGCCATTGTCTTCCCAATATTTAGTTGGAGGATATTTCTGCTCATCTAGTACTGGATGTCGGACAAGCAGTCTGACAATTTAGAGACATTGGAGGGGTCGAGAGAGGTGGTGGCGAGGTAGAGCTGGGTGTCGTCAGCGTACATGTGGAACCTAATGTTGTGTTTTTGGATGATGTCACAGAGGGGCAGCATGTAGATGAGAAATAGGAGGGGGCCAAGGATAGATCATTGGGGGACACCAGAGGTAATGGTGGGGGAGAGGAAAGAGAAGCCATTGCAGGTGAATCTGTGGCTATGACTGGATAGTTAAGAATGGAAGCAGGTGAGTACAGTCCCACCCAGCTGGATGACGGAGGAGAGGCGTTGGAGGAGGATGGAGTGGTCAACCGTGTCAAAGGCTGCAGACAAGTCGAGAAGGATGAGGAGGGATAGTTTATCTTTGTCATAGGCACATAAGATGTCATTTGTGACATTGATAAGAGCCGTTTCGGTACTATGGTAGGGGTGGAAACCTGATTGGAGAGATTCACACATGGAGTTCCAGGAAAGATGGGCATTGGTTTGGGAGGCGACAGCGCATTCAAGGACTTTGGAGAAGAAAGGGAGTTTGGAGAAGGTGAAACAAATTGGATTCCAGGTTGTGGAAATATATTTATATCTATCTCTCTCTTTCTGCTGGGCAAGCTTCTTTAAATTTTTAACAACATTTCACAGTTGGTGCATAGGTTATAATAGCCGCAATAGTCTTCAGTGCCCATGGGCTAGGTGAGGAAAAAATCAACCAGAGTTCCCATTCCTGATCCAATGATCGCTCAAAAGTATCCGTGTATGGACGTAGTGTGAGAATAGATTCTACCTCAGTTGTCATTCACCCTGCTTTCAAAAGACATGCTGATCCTCTGTGCTGAAGAATGGCCACTTGGTTGAGGTATCAGAGGGCTCCCGGTGTCCATGGAACCATGCCCCAACAAGGGTTAGTATCTTTAGGTGAGGTAGAAAGAAAATTGGGGGGAAAAGTCACAATTGTGTAATATTTTATGACTGAATTAACGTTTGGCGATATGTAAAATGAGCGATATTGAATTGGCCGCCCGTTTTATACATCACCCAATTCTTCTTTTCCAAGCAAAATTAACAAGTCTCAATTACAACTAGAAATTTGTAGGGTTTCTCCCCCCATAGAGTAATAGATACATGGAAGGGACTCCCGCAAAGCTCAACAATATGGATTCACCTGATTACTGTGAGCTGGGTAACTCAGAGGCCAGAACTAATAATTCAGAGAATGAGAGAATCAGTTTGAGAATTTGAATTCAGTTTAAAAATTATGACTGAAAGTCACCAAGAAGCTGTCAGATCATCTTTCAAAACCCCAACTAGTTCACTAATCTCCTCCAGGGAAGGAAATCTGCCGTCCTGACCCGATCTGGCCTATATGTGACTCCAGTCCCACATCAACATGGTTGACTCTTAACTGCCCTTTGAAATAGCCTAGCAAGCCACTCACATAGAAACATGGAGCAGGAGTAGGCCATTCGGCCCTTCAAGCCTGCTCCGCCATTCAACGAGATCATGGCTGATCATCCAAACCCTAGCACCCAGTCCCTACACCGACAGCCATCCCACCCAAGCCCTATCCCCGTAACCCCGTAACCCCACGTATTTAATCCCCCCTAACACTAAGGGCCAATTTTTTTTATCATGGCCAATCAACCTAACCCGCACATCTTTGGACTGTGGGAGGAAACCGGAGCACCCGGAGAAAACCCACGCAAACACGGGGAGAATGTGCAAACTCCACACAGACAGTCACCCGAGGCCGGATTTGAACCCGGGTCCCTGGCGCTGTGAGGCAACAGTGCTAACCACTATGCCACCGTGCTGCCCACTCATTTGTATAAGGCCCACCACCACCTTCTCAGGCCAACTAGGGATGGGCAATGAATATGACCTTGCCAGCAATGACCATATTCCATGAATGAATATTTTGTTCAGGAACAGGGATTAAATTATAAAGGTCAGTTGTAGACAAAGATGATAAAATACCCTAAAACATGATGAGATTGATTTACCCGAGCCCCTCTGCCCCAGTACTGGAGAGGAACAGAGTGTTGTGCTAATTCAGGCCAAGGGGCAATTGATTTTGGTGTACCCAGCCAGTAAAATGGGAATTCCCACAGGCCTTGTAAGGGATGGAGTTCCGCCTGTCACTTAAAAGGTGGCATAAGAGAGGGCAAAGCCAAAAGTGCGGCTCCCAACATTGGAGTTCTCTCATCTGCAGCCTCTCAGTCGGCAGGAGCAGGATCAGTTGCTGGTACACCTGGTCAAATTAGGTCTACCAGGCCGCCAAATGGCAGATTCAAGGCCCACCGAGTGGTCCAGGCTGAGATCATGGTCTTGACCCCTGGAGAGGACCTCCAATTTTTTTTTGAAGAAGAAGTTTTTAACATGGAGATTGCAGTTTCCTGTTGTTTCTGGGCACCCATCCTGGAAAGCCACTGTTCAGCTGGACTTTCCAACCTCACTAACGTGGCAGGTGTCCTAGAAGCACCTGCTAGTGGCACAGACGTCCACCATTTCCTCCTCCTGACCCCAAACCTTTGGTGGCGTCAACGGCAGACATCCTGGGCAGGCACATCTCAGCACTTATGGACAAGACTGGGATGCAGCACCCAACCCCTAATACACTTTTGGGCCATGATGACGACAAGCTGGGTATAAGCAGGGATTCCTAGCAGTTAGATAGCAGAACAGAATCATTTTTGGATGTTATAACTCAAACTGATGAGAAAAGTCACATCTGCTAACTTGCGCACTTGTTTCATTTTGGTTTACAAGAGGAGATAGTACCTCTTGGAGCAAGAAATAAGAAAAGTCAAAATGGAGAAATTTTCCATATAGATTCCTGCACTAAAAGATAATTCCAAGTTAAAAATGTAAATAGGAAATTTGCTTGTAGGCCTTCTATAAAAGTTAGACAAGTTTGGTCAGAGCTCGGGGAAGGTTTCATATGCTACACATATCTATGTTAAAAATAGTCCAGCCAAACAGGGCCAGTGCAGGATTTATCTTACAATGTTATTACACATAATACATATTGAACTCTGCATTCATTTCCTGCCTGACTGCTCTCTTCGCATGCTGCACATTACAATTATTAAGAGGCTGAAGATGCACCAATCTCTTCTGTAAATCGACCCAGAAGTCATCTCAGTAAAAGTATGGAAACAACATTACTGTATGTGTTGATTTATTTTTATTTTTTATAAAATTCTCTGGTTCCAAAGATTAAATACATTAGTAAATTTGTATCAAAAGAGATTTGCACTGAGTAGACCTGTTATTCATTTGCACACTACAGTTTTCATGAATTGTTCCATTCTTTAATTCATTTAATTAGATTATTTTCTATTCCTGTTTCAAAATGAAAAGTATAAATTCTAGAAACAAACTTTAAGTTGATACCAATTAATGAAATGATGTACAGTTCTATCAAGGTCTGTCATTGCATACACAAGTGATACTACTCCCAGTTTTTCAGGCGGCAGCTGTTGATGATTCTGCCATCCCAATTTGC
The DNA here is from genome assembly GCF_052327205.1 of Somniosus microcephalus. Taxonomy (NCBI): domain Eukaryota; kingdom Metazoa; phylum Chordata; class Chondrichthyes; order Squaliformes; family Somniosidae; genus Somniosus; species Somniosus microcephalus. The sequence continues at coordinate 398,362,299 of NC_140987.1, forward strand.
AACATTATCTCTCCTGCCTTCCATTCAAGCACAGACCGTCCCTTTTATTCTTTCCTCCCCTTCCCACTTTCCCTGCCTCTGCACCTGCTTAAAACCTGTTACATCACTAACTTTTTCCAGTTCTGATGAAAGGTCACAGACCTGAAACGTTAGCTCTGTTTCTCTCTTCACGGATGCTGCCTAGCCTGCTGAGTGTTTCAAGCATTTTCTGTTGTTATTTCAGATTTCCGGCATCCACAGTATTTTGCTATGGTACAAGTGACACTTTAATATTTTGGATGTGACCCTTCATCATATTAGACTCTGAAAATCTACAATTACATTCCATATGTGTCTATATCTGATGGCTAAGAACTTCCTGGAATGGCATGCCTAGCCTGCAACTTACATCTTAAATTACGCTGTTTCATGCCCCAATCTTCACATTGTGAACTTACTTCAAAATTTTCTGGGAAAGTCATTTGAATACTGCGCAGCAAGCACAATGGCAAATCAAGGACCTCAGAAGCAGTGCAGCCAATGCATCACCCTAACTGCATCAGTTAAGCAGATCAATACTAGCATGACGAGAGTCATAGAATCCTAAATTTCATATCCTTGCATTAAACTGAACTTGATCACTTGCGGAAAATTGTTCCTGAGTTATGGACACACTCAGCTGCTTTTTTACTTTTCAGGCAACATTCTAAGTTACACATTTTTTTTACCATTTATTTATAAGATGACATTAGTAATCTAAGATACCTAAATAGATTCAGATTAACCAAATGAGGTGGGGGGTGGCCATGCAAAATTGTACCTTGTTTTGCCTGTTTTTACAAAAGTAGTATAATAGAAAGAGAAAGCTCATCATTTTTTTTTGACCTTGATAATCTGGCTTCTACCCAAACGAAGGAGCTGGGGATTTATAAAGAGCCAATCCAGAGATAAATTTCCCTTAGTCGGAGCAATTATCCTCTAATTGGCCTTAGGATGTACCTATTTAGAGCACTTCCCCATAGGGTCTTAAAAGGACAGGGCACATTAAACAGAACAGCTAAACATCACAGCAAAGCTTCAGAGCCCAGACTAGCTATGAGCAAAGCCAGAGAAGATCCACTAACACAAGACTACAGTTTGGATAGGTGGGTTGTCATAAGCGCACAAGAAAGCATTGAACGAGAAACAACCATTCAGCCCTCAATTCCATTCCTTCCACAGAAGCTTATTTATCCCTGAAAGATTGAGTGGCACCATCAAGTTTCCACCTAAAAATCAAACCGCTTTTATTATAAGAAATAAAATATTTTTGATGTAATTTCTGCTCATTAAAGGGGGGTATGCCAGTAATGGTTAATAGATCACTCTTCCACCATTGACAATGTTGTGTCCTTCCAGGTGAAATACAACAGTGACAGGTGCAACGTGGAGTCCCTTCTGCACTGCCCTGCCAATATATTTTAACTCTAACCTCAGAACAGTACATCCTACTGCACCAGTGTGATTTTATATATTTCCCATGTCAGCTATTTTACATGAGATACATAGAAAAATTGTGAATGCTGTAAATTGGAATTAAAACAAAAAATTGCAGGAAGTGTATGACTGATCCATCAGCACCTGAAAAGAGAAAAGGCAGACTGATGGTTCCGATTAAAGGCTGAAATACTCAAAGAGCCTAAATTAAACTGTCTTTCTGCAGTTCAAATGTTGAAAGACCTAGGCCTAGAAATTGAGTGCCCTTAGCGCCGATTTTGCGGCGCTAGAGGGCCTAGCGCTGCATTTGGCGCCGGCGCCGAAATTGCCTGGGGCCCTTACGCCGCGGTAGACCGGTAGCGCTGCGCCGGCACCGATGACGTCATCGGTGTGCGCAGTGTCCCGGTTGCCATGCCGACGGGCCCCAGCGCCGAAATTCAGTTGCGGCCGCCTCGCCCGTGACAGCCGCAACTAAGACTCTGGCAACAGAGTCTTACGAGTCTTTGCGCCGGCGCATTAAAGGCCCCGCGGCGGCCGGCCGCTTTCCCGCCGGCCGCCTGGCCGCAGCTCCCTCCCCGGACTTCCCCCACCCCCCCCCGGAACAGAAGCAAGCCCGGCACTTGTCCGAGGTGCCGGGCTCATTTTTTAAAAGATTTTCGCGGGCCGCGATCGGGTGCAGGCAGCTCCTCCTTAAGGGAAGGAGGAGGCCTGCACTTCCCGAGCCTGCCGCACCGCATCGGGTGCTGCAGCGCCGGAATTGCGGCGCGAAATGGCAGTTAGCGCCGATTTACCGCCGCAAAGACCCTTCAGTAGCGCCGGCAGCCGTTTGGGCGCGGCCCTGCTGAATTTTTGGCGCGCGCAGGGGGACTTAGCGCCGGCACTAACTTCCGGCGCTAAAGCCCTGGCTAAGCCAAAACTCAATTTCTAGGCCCTACTCTTTACTTCCAGCATTTTCTGATTTTATTTTAGCTTCTTATTGTGCCTCTGAGAGTGAATGTCGCTTAGTGACACAGTGTGGCAAATTTTGTGCTAAGCACGCCAGGAGCTATATTGAGACTGTTCCAAATTTATTCACCTTGGAATCTTTACTGTCTACATAAAAGGAGATTTTCACCTAACTGTCTCAGTTGGATTCAAACCCCAGGTCCTGGAGGTGAAAGGTCAGTGTTCTAGTCCATTGCACTATGCATACTGCTAAATCAGATAGTTGCAAAAAAAAATTCTACGCATTTCTGTTGTATTTTAAATAGTGGGTGCTGATGATATTGCTGGAGGAGCTGGACAGAGGGAGGTTTAGCCTGAGTAATGGGAATTCAGCACCCACCACAGAGGCAGAGTAATTTGTTCAATTAAGTTCTCCCGATGAAGTCATTAACACCCACAGTTTAAACATAAATATTCCCAAAACATCAGCAAAAAGAGACAAATTAACATGCTAAATTCATGCTCATCGTTCCCTTGGTGGCTCAATGGGTAAATGGACTGGTGTTGTACTACTGAGCCATACAGACCAGGAAGATATCGAGCTCCAGGCTTATAATGTACTGAGTTAGCCTATCTGAGTTAAAACAGCAGTAGGAACACTACAATTTGCTTCTTACTAGCATGGCTAGCATGGGGAAAAATAAGCCATGGTTCCACCACAGAAAATTTGAAAAATTTAAATAAATACAACTCCAACTCATGGGGCACTATAACTACCCTCAGTCACCTTGAGCTAGGGAGGGGAAAAGACCGCAACATTCCTGTTCCAGATTTCTAGTCAGTAACCCTTGTTGTGCACGTGTGTGGATGTTGAATGAGACCAAGATCAGGCTCAGTTGCAATGCCCCAGGGATGAACACCTTGCTGCTACTCACTGCCGAAGTTCCCAAATGAAGAATGACCACTGAAGCAAAGTACCATAGGATGGCCAATGCTTGTGAAACCCAACCCAAGATCTACCAACTTCAGGAGAGTAGGGGGGGGGGAGTGAAGTAATATTAGAGTGAAGAATATTAATGTCAATTCTTTTAAACTTAAATTTTCAAAAAAGTGTATTTATGATCATAACAGGTCTTTGGTGCATGAATAAACTTTTTTAAAAATATGAAGCTTTTGTTTATTTGGCAAGATTAAGATTGAATCCCTTAAACACAAATCACAGTTTTGCAGTGTTAAATATATGAAATGCATTCTTTAAGGAGAGAAAGGATTATCTATTTTTTAAAGTCAATTTGTGTGCTCCTTATTATTCCCTATACTTGACTCTGAAAGGGAAGTTGCTGATGTGGATTATTGGGCTGGCCCTCAGTGTCCTACTTTATACATACATTGTTGTGTATGTACCTTTAAGAGAAGAACTGATTCTATACTGCAGTACCGGCAGTGACCACCCCTGTATATAAAGCCATAGCAGGCTTCTGTATTTCAGTCTTGAGTTCCCCTCTGTTCAGTAAATACCTGTTTTATTTTTCTCCTGCAGTCCGAGTATTATTGAGACCCGGACACTACACTGGCGACGGGCAGGTTCGAACTCACCTGCAGTACTGCATCACCTCACAGGGATCTTTCCCTGAAGAGAAGCTTCTTGGAGGTCGAAGTCAGAACGGCGGGCGTCGACCGCGGGCAACCGCCCAGGGATCCATCGGAGAGTTGCATGGGGAGGATGTGGAGAGCTGGGCCTGGCTCCCCAGTTGAGGTGTTTCAGCAAGTCGTGCTGGTAGCAGGTAGTGCGCTGACCCTTCCAGACTGCGGCGGGCTCGGGCTCAATCGAGCGGCTCTGCAAAGGGGCCGTGCAGCGTCGTCGGGAGGAAGAGAGAGAGAGGGTGGAGCGCACAGGGCGCGGTCGGTGCTCAACAACTGGGCAGCGTGGAGGGGATAGAATGAGGGGAATGAAAAGTGATACGCGCCGAAGCCGCGGGTCGCCGCCATTACCCTGAAGAACGCTAGGAGCCGCGTGGCAGCAAGGGGAAGAAGGAAAAGCGCGGGAGGCGCAATTTTATTCCATTGTGGAAGAAGGAAAAGCGCGGGAGGCGCCATTTTATTCCATTGGGGAAGAAGAAAAAGCGCGGGAGGCGCCATTTTAAATCACTCAAGATGCCGAAGAGTGGCAGTATCACTGCTTTCGACAACGAGGTAGAAGACTGGACCACGTATGTGGAAAGAATTGAAGTGTACTGCGAGGCAAATGAGGTGGCCGATGGAAAGAAGGCGTCGGTATTATTAAATTTGATGGGCGCAAGAACGTACGGCCTATTGCGGAATTTAATTACCCCAGCTAAACCAATGGAGAAAAGTTTTGAAGAGATTGTTAATATCTTACAGGAACACCTAAACCCTACACCGCTGCTGATAGCAGAAAGATTCAAGTTCCATAAAAGAAACCAGCACAAAGATGAGAGCAATGCTGACTATCTTATGGAACTACGCAAGTTATCGAAGCACTGCCAGTTCAGAGCAGGACTGGCAGACACCTTACGGGATAAGTTTGTCTGCGGGCTCCAGAGTGAAGGAACCCAGAAACGACTACTTTCGGAAAAGGACCTGACGCTAGAACAAGCTTTCAGCGTGGCAGTATCCTACAAAGCAGCAGCACGGGGAGCTGCGGAAATACAACAGAAACCACAAGAATACAGCGCTAACGAAATGGCGTATGGCGCAGAAAAGTGCTATCGCTGCTGCAGAACAATCCGTGATCAGAAGGACTGCTGGTTTAAGGACAAAGTATGCAGGCAATGTGGGAAAATGGGACACATAGCAAGAGTCTGCAGGTCGGGAAAGAAAACCAACACTACAAGAACTACTAAGGAAAAGTACAAGAAAGTAAAGGAATTGACAGACAGTAGTTCGGAAGATCAGGAGAGTGATAAGGACTCCGGGAGCAGGAGACTAAGTTGTCTAAAGTTACACAACGTGATCACAAAGGAGGATCACCGAACCATTTGGGTCACCCTCATGATAGCAGGGTCCCCAGTAAAGATGGAATTGGACACAGGATCAGCCCTAACTGTCATGAATCGATGAGACTATGAGCGGCTATTCCCACACATACCCTTGAAGGACACGTCCATTGTATTGAAGACATACATGGGGCAAAAAGTCTACCCAGAGGAAAAATAAGGGTGCCAGTTGAATACAACGGCAAGGAAACACAGAAACTGTATCTACATATACTAACAGATGGAGGACCACCATTATTGGGACGTGAATGGATCCGAAAAATACAATTGGATTGGCATTCCATTCAGGCGCTAACTGTGACTGATAAAATGGATGATGACGTCACGCCTGGACGACTGTCAAAGATTCTAACTGACGCAAAAGAGGTGTTCCAACAAGGACTTGGGACTCTAAAAGGAGTAACGGCAACGATAAAAATCGAAGATAACGCAAACCCAAAATTTTTTAAGGCCAGACCGGTACCTTACGCGATCCGCCCAGCCGTTGAAGCAGAGCTGGAGAGTCTGGAGCGTTCGGGTGTGCTGTCCAAAGTGGACTGGAGCGAGTGGGCCACACCCATCATTCCTGTAATGAAGAAATCATTGAGCAGCACGCCTGGGGAACCGAAGAAGGTTCGCATCTGTGGGGACTTCAAGGTAACTGTGAACCCAGTCCTGCACACAGTACAATATCCACTTCCACGGAGAGATGATATTTTCACCTCACTATCTGGAGGGAAACGCTTTACAAAGATTGATCTGGCCCAAGCGTATCTACAAATGCAGGTGGAAGAAGCATCTAGGAAATACCTCACGATAAACACTCACAAAGGCCTTTACCAGTACAATCGACTGGTATTCGGGGTAGCATCAGCCCCGGCTATTTGGCAGAGGGCGATGGAACAAGTCCTGCAAGGGATCCCGGGGACCCAGTGTTATTTGGACGACATCCTGGTTACGGGTGAAAATGACAGTGAACACCTTGCCAACCTGGAGCAGGTGCTCACGAGATTACAGGAATATGGGCTACAAGCCAACCGCCCCAAATGCTAGTCCTTCAGAAGACAAATCTCGTATTGTGGCCACATGATTGATGAGGAAGGGTTGCATAAGTCGTTGGACAAGATTGAGGCTGTAGTCAAGGCTCCAGCACCGGAAAATGTGTCGCAACTGAGGTCGTTCCTCGGGTTGGTGAACTACTACCATAAGTTCTTGCCGAATTTATCTACAATTCTGCACACACTGAACGCCCTGCTGCAGACTGGTGTAACATGGAAATGGAGTGATGAGTGTAAGCGTGCCTTTCAGAAATGTAAGTGCCTAATCACTTCAAAAGAAGTATTGGCCCACTACAATCCAACACTATCGATTCGGTTAGCATGTGATGCGTCTCCCTATGGCATCAGAGCGGTGCTGTCACACAAATTCCTTGACGGTTCAGAGAGGCCAATAGCCTTTGCGTCGCGCTCGTTAACCTCAGCCGAGCGTAACTACGCCCAGATTGACAGGGAGGCCCTCAGCCTGGTGTGGGGGGTGAAGAAGTTCAATCACTATCTGCACGGGCAGAAATTCACCCTACTGACTGATCATCAGCCCCTGGTCTCCATTTTTAACCCAAAGAAGGGCGTTCCGGTGATGACGGCGCAACGGCTGCAAAGATGGTCACTTTTTCTAGGGGCACATCAGTACGACATAGAGTACGAAACAGCATGGAAACGCTGATGGGCTGTCGCGCCTACCGTTGCCTATGGTAGAGGAAGCACCTGCAGTGGACCCTGTTGAGATATTCCATGTGACCATAGTCGAATGTCTACCTGTTACAAACTCAAGTATAGAGAAGGAAACCCGAAATGACCCGACACTCTCTCGGGTCTATGATTTGACGGTGAAGGGATGGCCGGCACATGGCGACTCACTGTTGCCAGCATTCTCGCCAAGGAGAGAACAGCTGTCAGTGTGCCGGGGGACCTTGATGTGTGGATCCCGAGTGGTAATTCCACCCAAGTTGAGAGATAGAGTGCTCAATGAGCTTCATGAGGGTCATCTGGGAGGGGTAAAAATGAAGGGCCTAGCCAGGGCGTTTGTGTGGTGGCCGGGAATCAATAAAGAAATCGAGGATATGACCAAGAGATGCACAGGATGCCAGAAGGTCCAAAACGCTCCACCACAGGCCCCGCTACATCCATGGGAGTGGCCCTCATCTCCATGGCAACGGGTACACATTGATTTTGCTGGTCCATTTATGGAATCAATGTTCCTAATCGCTGTGGACGCCCATTCGAAATGGCCAGAGGTCATCAAAATGTCCTCCACCACCACGGAGAAAACTATTGCAGTCCTACGGACCATCTTCGCCAGGAATGGCTTGCCAGAACAGATTTGCTCCGACAATGGGCCACAGTTTGTGTCAGAGGATTTCCGGAGGTTTCTGAGGAATAATGGGGTGAAGCATTACACATCTGCCCCATATCATCCAGCCACAAATGGATTGGCTGAGATGTTTGTTCAGACCTTTAAAAAGGCAATAAAGGCAATGCATAATGATGACATACCACTACAACACAAGGTGGATAATTTCTTGTTTGCTTACCGGAATGCGACACATGCAGTCACCAACCAAGCTCCAGCCATAATGTTCTTCAACCGAAGGCTAAGATGTCACCTGGATTTGCTCAAACCAAACATAAGACGAGATGTTGAGGATAAGCAATTCCAGCACATCAATGAGAAGCCAACCAGGAGCTTCAAGATAGGGCAACCAGTCTTGGCTCGCGACTACCGAACAGAAAAACGGCAGCCAGGAACGATATGCACACAGCAGGGACCACTAATGTACACAGTGGACGTTGGAGAGACATCGTGAGACGTCATGCTGACCAGATTCTAGAGTCACAGGAACAAGCCAAACCCATAGCACGAGCAGGTGCACCTGGTAATCAACCCGAAGTACAGATTGCGTCTACCTCAGAAGCAGTGGTATTGGAAGCTGACGAACCAACCAATGACAATGAGCCAGAATCAACTCCGCCGCAAGAACTGGATACTCGAGAAAGGCGCTATCCAGTCAGGATCAGGAAGCCTCCTCAAAGACTGAACTTATAAATTATTATTTCAGTTGATGTATATAGTACAGAGAAAATTGTAATTGTAATTAGTTATTATTTAGTTGTTAAATGAATGTTATGTACTGTTTATCTAAAAGGGGAGGAATTGTTGTGTATGTACCTTTAAGAGAAGAACTGATTCTATACTGCAGTACCGGCAGTGACCACCCCTGTATATAAAGCCATAGCAGGCTTCTGTATTTCAGTCTTGAGTTCCCCTCTGTTCAGTAAATACCTGTTTTATTGTTCTCCTGCAGTCCGAGTATTATTGATACCCGGACACTACATACATGACTATAGAGCTTTTGTGGAAAGCAATTAGTTAATTGTCGGTCATACAATTGATTACTTAACACAACAGAAACAAGTCATGTCTCCTTTATTTTAGTCTCTTTGTCCTTAGAAATTAAAAGGAAGGAAAATTGAATGGTGCATAAGAATACAAGAAAGCTTGGAACAAGAAAAGGTGATCCACCCATCAAACCTCCTTTCAAATCTCTGCATAACCATCTTTGCCATGGATTCGCTTCACATAACATTTCCATGCTATTATCAGCTCAACTTTAGTTTCTCTAAGCCAAGCATTTTAGCTTTTTCGATGTTTCTGACATTCCCATTTAAACCAAGTTCAATAGTGTGCTTAATTTATGCATCAGTATGCTAACTCTTCCCCTTATATCAGGCAGTTGCCTATTTTGCATCAGTATGCTGACTAATTTGTATGTTTGCTATGATTAGACCATTAAATTTACCACCTCTGGTATTAACACAATGACAAAAGTGGACAATAATATGAGTAACAGCTCTGGGGCTGCTAAGTGTATCACCGAGACGGTGATCCCTTGAACCAGGGATGCCAGGGTGGAGAACAGAGTTCCACCAGACCTTGGACTGTACCAGTTTGCACATTTTGTGACCCATTTTGTGTCTGGATCTAAACCCATTAGGAACTTTATTGATACTGTCTCAAACTGATTAAATATTGGATATCATACTTAGAACCCTTAGCCATCAGGTAGAAGGAGCTATCTGAGATATATTTCCATCTCACCTACAGATTATAAATATATTTTAGTTCTTTGACTAAGGATGTTATATTATAGCTCGCGCAGAATAAGTGCCATCGTTTAATCTGCCTTTTGTGTGCAGAAACTGAGGCATCAGCCATCATCATGAATATAAACCAGACCTTGTAGATGTTGCCTATTTGTATTATCCATTATATCTGGTCATTGCTTTCTCTATGTTGTTGTCTACCATTCACTGCATAAATACATTTCAACAATGATGTTCAAGCTGCATTAAGCAACGAGATATGTCAATCTTTGTTTTCCCTTCAAATCATAGAACCTCAAAACTCAGTCTTGTGAAAACACGGTAATAAGATGACCGCTGGTCACTGGGTTTCTGTTATAAACTATTAACAAGCCAAAGTATTAATTTATAAGCACGCTATACCATTACAAAACATAGATAATAGATGTATATTTTCATACTGAAATGCTTCTTTTATTTTGTATGCTACCAATTCTAAGTAATTCTGTTAGATGTCTTTTGACATCGAGATAAATAATTATTTAAATCTTTTACTCAATTATGTGAAGATTGTTCCTCCAATAATTGCTTGGCCTTAGAGAATACACTATTCCAGACAATCAGTGTAATTAAGCATCTGATTATTTAAAAGTGATTTTTTTTTCACCATCTTGGTTACAGAATTCAGGAGTGAGCCTTTGGGTTAGTGGTAGCATTTCCAATAATTTGAGTCTAGAAGGAGAATTGTTTGAGCCCCACTCTAGACAGCCCTAGCAAGTGGAAACTAGTGGTTGAATTTTGCCGGTGCTCAGAGTGCGGGTTTGTCAAAATCACAAAGATTGACAATGGGTCGGTATCCTGCTGTAAATCCGCCTCCTTGTCAGTTTCCCAAGTGTCGGGTCTGTCACCCCTGAACAGACCCGACACCAAGCAGCAGGTCAGCCAATTTAGATTGTTAGAAGCTTATTAAAAGGTAGTTAAGAGCCATTTTCCCATGTACTTACCATTTTACCAGGTTTTCAACGAGGTTCCCGGAGAGTGGCTATCACGTCAGGTAAGTATGTCGGGTTCTCAATGACTGTGGATTTCTGTGAATAGGTGAAAGCTGCAAAAGTGGTCTAAAACCTACCATTTCACAGCTGCTCACTTCCCAATCTTAGAAGCTGGAGCATTAATGGTTTGGAACCCACTTTTGAGCTCTATGCACTTTTGAAGTGTTTTAGAGTAACCTCTCTATCCACTGTCACCTCCTTGGAACAACCTATCTCAACATTGACAGATTACTTCTGTCCTCTCAACCTCACCTGCCATCTATTCCATCAGCATCGGTGCCCTTGAAAAAATCTCACCTTGGTCCTCAGAATCCCAACACAATCAGCCCCAACACCAGCATCACCGGGCACACCAGCAGCACCAACCTCCACACCAGCCTTCTCCGCAATTAACTGATGCTGTACTGGACACAGGGCATCATCACACGTGCACATTGCTGCCTAGGATGCCAGTGATGGACTCACCATGTTCAGATTTGCTTCACTTAACACTGAACACCCTGGCTGCCACATGATGCACCAGGTTGGCACCACCCCATACCAGCACCATAAAGCATCCCTACATTGTCCAAGCCATTCCTTTCACACTCATCACCATTGGGGGGAGGGAGGGATTGGGGGGGGGGGACGTTATGTCTCACCATTCACTGAAACTCACTAAGACACTTTCAAAGGTGCACACAAATCTGCTCAAGAAGGTAAAGTGGTGACAATAAGGATTTCCATGCTTGACTACACAATAACAGAAAGTTTACCTGAACATTGGCTAAAACACCCATGTGCCTACCCTTGTGTGTTGTTAGTTGGTATGATTGGACTAGGATGAGGGTGAGTGTGAGGGGTGGCTAGTGAGATAGGGAAGTGATAATGTAGATAGAGTGGGATGGGTGGAGGTGAAAGGTAAGTTGGTGTGAGTAAGGATGTGCAGTAGTAGGGTAGGGAAGACAGAGTAATGGGGATGTGATGAGTGGAACAGCAGGATGAGGTTGAGTGTGGCTTTGCAGTAACATTTCGTGATCTACTGAGATCATTGAAAGGTTTGCGCCACTGCAGCCTGGTCCTCCTGACAACATCCCTGCTTGTGCCCTCCTGTGCAATGTGCAACCAGGCTGCGTTGGTGTCCTGGGGAGGTCTCTCCTGCCCATTGGAAGGGAAGAGAACCTCCCTGCGTGCTGTGACCCCCTCCATATACTTATGTCACTCCTCACACTCGCCCTCACCCTAGTCATGGGAGAGCCCGGGTGCAGCCGTGCATCTTTGTGCAGTGCTTGTCAGTGTTTGCAGCACCTCAATGCTGCAGAACACTGACAGCACAACTGTCAAAATGATTGTGCATAGGGTCTCTAAATACTGGTTTGGCACCAGCAGGGTACTCGTGTCTGGATAGAGTTACCACTGATTATTTCTTGTAAAAATATATCTTGTTTGTACTGTGAACATCATCTGTTTGAATGTAACCTATTGTTTATCCTCTGTCTTATCTGTCAAATTTTCTTTCTATCTTCCATGCTGTTGCTCACAGTGACTCAGGTTTTATAAGAACAGGAGTGTTGTGCCAAGTAGTATTACCAGAGACACTGACAAAACAGCACTGAAGGCGGCCCTGGGACCTAGAAACAGTAAGAAGGATGCATAAAAGCAAATTGTAAAAGCTACTATTGTTATGTAAAAAGGAAGAGATTAGCGAAAGTAAACATGGGATCCTTACAGGCAGAGCCAGGAGAAATTATAATGGGGAATAAGGAAATGGCAGAGACATTAAACAAATACTTTGGCCGGAATTTTTACTTTGAAGAGAGTGCGGGTTTGCGAGCGGGTGGGCAGTTAAAAGCGTTGAAATTGACAGCGTGTCTGGAAGCCGGCTTACGCCTTTAACTCGGTGCATTAGGCAGTGCGCCAGAGACCTGCTCGGGAGAGGCAAGTAACCTAATTAAAGTAGTTAAGAGTGCGTTAAGAGGCTATTAATAGCCTTTTTAACCTGATGTTGGAGCTTTTGGCTGTCCACGGGATTCACAGGCTTGCTGAACCTCGCCAATGAAAGCAAGGTGAGAGCAGAGTGGCCATTGTGGGAGTTGAACAATTGATAGGAAAATAAATCACATAAATCATACCGGCTTCCTTGCCTAAGGGAAAGGTTCTTGTTGACACCATTTGTGCTGAGAGTTTGCTTTCAGGAGTTTGCAGGTGATTTCTACAACTTCAGAAGTTACTCTCATTACATTGGAAGTCACTCTCGTTACATTGGAGGATTGTGCCTCTGATCTCCAATTTACCTGGCATCTATCAGATCCGCATGGGTGCCACTTATGCTGCTTCACTTTGGACGGCAGATTCGGACCAAGATGCACCCTAGCAGCAACAACACCAGAAGCAACAGCAGCCTTATTCTCACTGACCTGCCATTCCACAGGTGAGAGGTGATGAGCAAAAGGGTGCACCTCGATCTAGGACAATGTGACATTGCACTCACCTTTCCTGCCCTCATGAAGTCATTAAAGCGCTTCCTGCCTTGTATCCACGACCTGGGTACCACACTACAGTGGCTCACTTCTTCCGAGATCTCCTGCCATGCCCTCTTGGTCTCAGCACCTGGCCTCTTCCTCCCATCACCAGGGAAGAGGACCTCCCTGCGGGCCCGAACCTTTGAGCAGGATTTCCAGGGAGTCATTACTAAATCTCGGGGTAGCTTTTTGGCCCTGAGCCTGCATTTTTGATGATCAATCTGTATAAATTTATATACCAACAAGGAATTTATTCTTTACACAATGCAATCTCCCCCACCAACCTCTCTTGCACCTCCACCAACCTTCAACTCCTTCAACTGTCATCTGTACATTGCTCCTTTAAATAGCTGAGTTGAAGTCAAGTTACCTGTGAAGTCATCAAACCCGCTCCCGTTAATTGGTCGGGGAACCCGGAAGTCTGATTCAATTGCAGTGGCTTCAATATCCGGGTTCCCGACACAATCCACGGCCCCCCACACCAATCCTGACGGCAACTTAATAATTCAACCCCTTGTATCTGTCTTCACGGAAGAAGACACAAAAAACATTCCAGAAATAGTGAGGAATCAAGGATCTAGTGAGAACAAGAAACTTAAAGGAATTATTATTTTTAAAGAAATAGTACTGGAGAAATTAATGGGACTAAAAACCAACAAATCCCCTGGACCTGATGGCCTACCTCCTAGAGTTTTAAAAGAAGTGGCTACGGAGATAGTGGATGCATTGGTTTTGATCTTCCAGATTTCCCTAGATTCTAGAACAGTCCCCGTGGATTGGAAGGTAGCAAATGTAACCCCGCTATTCAACAAAGGAGGGAAACAAAACAGGGAATTATAGACCAGTTAGCCTGACATCAGTAGTTGGGAAAATGCTAGAATCTATTATTAGAGACGTGGTAAGAGGACACTCAGAAAATCATAATATGTTTGGGCAGAGTCAACAAGGATTTCTGAAAGGGAAATCATGTTTGACAAATCTGTTAAGAGTTTTTTGAGGTTGTAACTAGCACGGTAGATAAGGAGGAACCAGTGGATGTGGTGTATTTGGATTTTCAGAAAGCATTTGATAAGGTGCCACACAAGAGGTTATTACACAAAATTAGGGCTCATGGGATTGGTGGTAATATATTAACATGGATTGAAGATTGGTTAACGGACAGAAAACAGAGAGTAGGAATAAAGGGGTCATTTTCAGGTTGGCAGGCTGTAACTAGCAGAGTGCCGCAAGGATCAGTGCTTGTGCCTCAGCTATTTACAATCTATATCAATGATTTAGATGAAGGGACTGAGTGTAATGTATCCAAGTTTGCTGACGATACAAAGGTAGATGGGAAAGTAAGCTGTGAGGAGGAGGTAAAGAGGCTGCAAAGGGATATAGACAGGTTAAGTGTGTGGGCAGGAACATGGCAGATCGAATATAATGTGGAGAAATATGAAGTTATTCATGTTGGTAAGAAAAATAAAAAGCAGAATAATTTTTAAATGGTGAGAGATTAGGAAATGTTGGTGTTCAGAGGGACCTGAGTGTTCTCGTACCTGAATCATAGAAAGTTAACATGCAAGCAATTTGCAAAACAAATGGTACGTTAGCCTTTATTACAAGGAGATTGGAGTATAAAAGTAAAGAAGTTCTACTGCAATTATATGGGGCTTTGTTGAGACCACACTTGGAGTACTGTGTTTAGTTTTGGTCTCCTTACCTAAGAGGTGGTGTTATCCAGAACAATCAACAATTTGTATTACATACAATTAACTGACTTTTCTAAAAAGAGTTCACAGTTTCTCTGCATATTCATGAATCTCTGTGGTCTTTTGTGGTATATGCAGAAGCACTGTCGATAGAACGCTATCACACCTAATTGTAAACTAAGAGAAAAGAAAAAATTATAAGGACACTTTTTCCATTGAAGTTCAACCAAGTACTTTGAAATTATATCACCCATCGCACTTGCTCGCATTGCCCCTTCTCCTTCAAAGCTCTCTGAGGCTTGATACAGATAAACCGTTTCCAAGAAGCCATTTTCAGTTTTCAATATAGTGCTAGGAGACAGTTTTAGAACTGGATTATCACCATTTACAGTACTTGGTGCAGTCACTGAGTACCTGAAATTAGAAAATGTTCCATTTCGCAGCACAAAAATTCATATTATCTTGACAAGCACAAATTTCACAAAGGAAAGCACTGCACGGGATTGAGGCGAGCACACAAAGTGGGAACTTCCATTCAAATCTAACATGAATTTTGGTGTATTGCTAAACCTGCATTTTCTTTTAGTTACCAAGGCACCATGTGATCCTGAGATTCAATTGAATAATAACCCTGTTGATTGTGGGAAAACAATTAGCCACTTAAACAGAAGGCTGTTTAATCGGGGAGAACAAAAGGGTTAGGTTTCAGTGCTTTTCGATCTAGCACTAAAACTGCAAGGCAGCTGTGCCTCAATAAATAAAAGCTTTTTCTGCCAAAGCACTTCTGTCCTCTTTTCTAATGACCAAGAATTCATCTCCTAACTGAACTCCAACATTTTTTCACCTCATCTATGGTTTTCATATGCAGAATCAATTTTGAACTTTTCTTGGTTCAATGACTGTAGGCTTGTGCAATGTAATGTTTAGCTATAATTTGTTCTACGTCTTAATTATATTGCATAAATAGTGACTGGTTAGTTCCACATTTCTTGATTAATGTTAACAAATGTTGAATTTTATCTGCTTATTTCTATTTATATTGAGGGAGTAGGGCCCTGTTAGTTAGACTTTTTTCTGCACCCTTCAATTCAAAAGTTTTTGCGCCATAGCCTGCTGGAAGTGCGAGCTGATAATGGCATAGTGAGGGCAACTGGGCATCTGGAATCTCAATGAATGGTAGGACCAACAGTTCCTTAACCAAGAGATATAAGGATTGATAAAGAAAAACAGGAACGACTGAGAAGGAGGATGAATTAGAATGGGTAAATTGGAGTCAAATCAGGTACAGACAGAGAAATAAAGAGAGGGAAAGAAAGATTGGATTAAGAGAGACAGAAAAGAGATCAAAAGGAAAAGTAAGAAAAATATTTAAAACATTTAAATTTGACATTTAAAAAATCTCCAACAACAATTCACTACATGCAGGAATGAGATTTAACATTTTAAATTGTTCCCATTCTAGGCCAGAGAAGTTGATTGGCATTGCATTAACATAGAAACTTAGGAACAGGAGTAGGCCATTCGAGCCTGTTCCACCAATGAATGAGATCATGGCTGATCTGTATCCTAACTCTATTTACCCACCTTGGCTTCATATCCCTTAATACTCTTGGCAAGCAAAAATCTATCAATCTCAGACTTAAAATGATAATTGAGCTAGCTACTGCTTTTTGTGGGCAAGAGTGCTACACTTCTACCACCCTTTATGTGAAGAAGTATTTCCTCATTTCTCTCCTGAATGGCTTGGCTCTGATTTTAAGGTAATGTGCCCATGTTCTAGACTCCCATACCAGCAGCAAAAGTTTGTCTCTATCTACCCTATCAATTACTTTCAAAATCCTAAAAACCTCAATTAATCACCTTTTAACCTTCTATATTCCAAGGAATACAAGCCTAGTTTATGTAACCTCTTTTTATAACTTAACCCTGGAGCCCTGGTAATATTCTGCTGAATTTGTGCTGCACTCCTTCTAAGGCTAATATATCCTTTCTAAGGTACGGTGCCTACAACTGTAAACAGTACTCAGGATGTAGTCTAACCACTGCTTTGTAAAGCTTTAGAAAAACTTCTTCCCTTTAGGAAGGGACGGACAACATAGCCAAAGGCTCTATCTCTAGTGGAGTAAAAAGAGGGGGATGCACAGAATGCCAGTTGGAGGAATGCTGAATTAATACTGAATTATGAGTAGTTTTGTGTGGTGGACTTGACTACTGGAAACTTGGCTAAGATTGTTCAAAAGCATTTCACTTCATTTCTGTCAAAAATCATTTTAACTCATTTCTGAACGGTGTTACTTTAAAGATGTTGCCACCAGAATTAAAATAACACAAATCAGAAAATTTAGGTTTTAGAATCAACAGAGACTTCGGGGTCAATTTTCTGGCAGCTGTCGGGCAGCTTTCCAGGCAGCCGGGGGCCGAAAAGCGGGTCGGGACCCCCCCCCCACTTGATTCCCCGCCCCGTCCGACTTTCGGACCGCCGTTTCTGCGGGACTTGCTTCAGTCCCGGCTGCCGTTGGCGGGACTGGTCGTCGGGACACTAATCACCAATGATCACCTTGTTGAGGAAGATTTTCCGGGGCCATTGTGAATTTGGGGCTTTCCCCACCTGAAACACGCCTGCGGGAAACCCCGCTGATGAGGCCTGGTGTGAAGCTTGCCAGCTTGCTTGCTTGCAGCTGCAGGTCAATCGGAGAAGCTGCGATTTAAAGGGACAGCGCTTGTTTGTTGAAGGACCTTGTTGTTGCAGGCTTGGGGCTACTTCTTCAAGGCTTAGGCACAGCTGAGGAAGGTTGGAGCCTCACACACTTCTCCAATGCGATCTCCTGGGAAGCCCCTCTCGCCACCCTCACTCAGCGCTTCCTCAGCGGAGGCATCTACCAGAAGCATGGGACGCCTTTTTTTCCTTCCCTTCTTGCCATTAGAGGATCTCCAGAAGCAGAAGCGGTAGCCGCAGAACCAGGAACAGCAGGATCAGCAACAGGAGCACCAGGCTGCTGCTCACTCACCTGAAGCTGCACAGACCAGAAGGGGCCAGCGATTAGAAGTGGCTTGAGAGCACCTTGCTGCGCTTTAGGGGGCCATGGGGACCCGTTTCTGCAATGGCAGTCCTACTCAGAAGGACTTCCATGAAGATCTGGTTTCTCTGTTCAACAGATGGCCAACGCTCCTCAAGAGATGTCATTCTCTTATGAGCACTCACCATGTTTTCCGTACCCTGGCAAGTTATCTCCTCCATGGAGGTTGCCAACCTTTCCATGGTGATGTGTTCATGCGCCAATGACTCCACAAAGGCTCTGCTCATGGTCGCTATGAACTCCTCCATTCACTCCACACTCGCAGTGACCCTGGAGACAAAACCTGCCAGAGACTCCTGCATCTGTGCATGGAGATCCATCACCTCTTCTCTTGAGGATGGACCCAGAGGCAGCGGGTCGACATGCAGCGCAGCTGAGCTGAGCTGGCAGAGTCCTGCGACCTCCGATGAGGACTCTCCACTGCTGTCCCTGTCTCCAGAATCTGCTGAGGCTCACTTGTGAGCTGTGAAACACCAGGTGACAACACTACTCTATGTCCCATAGGTCCCCCCGAGGTGTGAGTGTCTGCGCTGGTGCTGGGTGCGCTTACTTCTGCTGACGCCGCGCCCTCAGAGGTTGGAGCTTCCTCTGAGGAGTCTTGCTGCACAGCCTCTTCCTCCTCCACAGTGAGGACGGGGGCTCTGGATGGTACTGTGGGGGAGTAAAGGAAGGAGTTAGAGATGTAAAGCCAAGGTTCTTCTGGTGACTCCCAGCGAGTTGGCATCTGCTGACACCTGCATCCATGCAGCATTGGTCTCAGTGGGAGGCCTCTTCCTCCCTGACCTAGGGAAGAGGACCTCCCTGTGGGCCCTAACCCCATCCAATAATGCCTGCAGTGAAGCCTCGTCGAATTTGGAGGCAGCTCGGGGTCTGGCACTGGCCACAGCTGTTGCAGGCTCCTCTGCCATCCTGTATGGTTCGTTTGGAAGCCTTCAGAGGATGCAGTGTTTGCTATGGACCTTGAAAGCACCACGAATGATGACATCATACTGTGGGGATTTCGGACTTGAATTGGACAATTAGCAAGGCTTCCCATATGCTGGGAATTAATTGGCCACTTGAGGGAAAATTGCATGGAGCTGGCTGACACTTCTTTATGTGTGTCAGAAACCCCACATTCGGGGAAACCCGACCATTTTCCACACAAGCCGAAAATCTACCCCTTCATCTTATCAGTCTGGGTAGATCCTGACTTAATGTCCAATCCTGGTCAAATTCATTTGTTAATGCTATGCCTGGGTGTACAGAATTTTTAAGCCCTAATTGTTTACTATTCAGTTTCACAAATACCACTTTCGTTTTATATATATGTGGATTTTATTAAGTACTGATGGATCTCCTTGTGTGAGAGATGCACTTTTTCTAAATGCTACTTTTCTTGCAGTTTTTTAACCTACTGGGCTGTTAAGGCAGAGTGAGACAGGTTGGGAAGATGCAGGAACAAGTGCAATTTGGCATGGTTTGTGGTCAAAAGAAAAGTAATTTTCCAGGTGTAGAACCTCACAGGCAGTGAGTAGGAGTTGAGAAATCAGGCACTGCAACAGATACCTGATTCTACAAGATGCACTGCAGCAACTCGCCAAGGCTTCTTCGGCAGCACCTCCCAAACCCACGACCTCTATCACCTAGAAGGACAAGGGGAGCAGGCGCATGGGAACACCACCACCTCCAAGTTCCACACCATTCTGACTTGGAAGTATATCGCCGTTCCTCCATTCGCTGGATCAAAATCCGGGAACTCCCTCCCTAACAGCACTGTGGAAGCACATTCACCACATGGACTGCAGCGGTTAAAGAAGGAGGCTCACCACCACAACCTTCTCAAGGGCAACTAGGGATGGGCAATAAATGCTGCCCTTGTCAGCGAAGCCCACATCCCATGAATGAATAAAAATTAAAAAATTGCTGTATATCTCCTTTCCCGACAAGTGATTTCTGAGGTGAAGATGAGGCGTGCTACTGGCATGCCTCGATACTGCTGTATATGTATTTAACTTGCATCCCTCACCCAAAGTCCTGATTGTAGGCAAGGGACTGCCCGTGGTGTGCTGCTTTCCAAGTTGAAACACACACACCAGGGATGATGGGACTTGTCCTGGTTAAGTAAGCTTCTTAAAGCTAGGTAGATGTTGAGGTCTATTATATTGTTGGTACTTTTATTCTCTCTTATCTAAGGTACTTCACTTTCTGCATTTTAGATTTCTCTCGTATCTAAGGTGTTCGTGCCTCATAGCCTCAAGTATTTTTGCTGGCCATGATAGCTAGGTAGGTTTATGTAACATACCCAAGATGATGAACAGAAAATCTTTTTTCCAAATGTTCTTTAGCTACTGAATATATCTTGAGCCTTCATAGGTTCTTTCCCACATCTTTGAAAAGTTGCAGAGTGATAGGGCTCGATTTTGCCATTGGGGGTGGGCTGGAGCGTGTCAGGTGGTTTTCGTGTCAGGACCCCGACTCTGATGTGAAGTGGGAAAAAAGTGCGATTTTGCCCTAATTTGGCACTTGATTTCCAGCGTGTGGAAACCCCTGGCCCAATGAGTCTTTTCATACAGAAAGTCGCCTCCGATGACGTCATCAATGCTGCTGGATTTAAGGCCTGCAAGCAGCCTTGCTTCTTCTGGAGACTTTAAACTTTATGCCCATTGTTGTGATCGCTTCATTCAGCAACTATGTCCAGCAGTAGGCCAAAATGTGCTCCAAGGTTCGATGAAGCCTCCCTCCAAGCTCTGGTGGAGGGAGCAGGATCAAATAAGGAGGTGCTATTCCCTTCCTCAGGGAGGAAAAAGCCTCCCCAATAGACTAAAGATGTGTGGATGCAGGTGGCCCAGGAGGTCAATCCCATCATTATGTGCCGCAGAACCTGGCTGCAGTGCAGGAAGAGGTTTCATGACCTTCTCCGCACAGGAAAAGTGAGTATGACTTTCCCATCACCTTCAATCTGATCCCCATCGCCTCTCCTCACCAGCACTCTGCTTTGCCAACCTCTTCCTCCACATCCCACTTGACACTTACATCCCTGCACCCTTTCCCATTCACTCTCTCTCTATGGTCACATTCATTTAACTATTCAACCATGCAGCCCTCACACTCCCTATCACTGTGATGCAATGACAGCAACTTACAACACACAGGGTGGGCCCTTTGTCTCCTTCTAAGCATCTATGCTATGGATTCTCTACACTCACTCCTTCATTCTCACTCAAACTCCACTTGTGTCCCTCATTGCAGGAAAAGAGAGCCCACAATAAGAGGGAAAGAGCGAGGACAGGAGGAGGGCCACCCTCAGTAGCCCAGCTCATCACCTCGGAGGAGGCGGGCCTGGAAATCGCCGGTGTTGAGGAAGATTCACAAGTGGGGGACAGACAGACGGGCGCATCACAGCAAGCTGGTGACAGAATAGTTTGGCATCTTTCTCATTGACATTGCATGAGTGACAGATAATGATTCTGACGCTTTAACAGATTGACTTATGATCATCTGCACAATTCAATGTGCATGCAACCTTTACCTCACATCTCTAACTCTTTCCTTTACTCCCCCACAGGACCATCGACAACCCCCGTCACCACTGTCCAGGAGGAACAGCCTGAGCCTCAAGATTCCTCAGAGGAAGCTGCAACCTCTGAGAGCGCAGCGTCAGCAGAATTCAGCGCACCCAGCACCAGCGCAGACACTCACACATTGGTGGGACCTTCGCAAGATAGAGTAGTGTTGTCACCTGGTGTATCACAGCTCACAAGTGAGCATCAGCAGATGGCAGAGACAGGGACAGCAGTGGAGAGTCCTCGTCGGAGGGCGCAGGACTCTGTCAACTCGGCTCAGCTGCATGTCGAAACTGCGCCTCTGGGTCCATCCAGAAGGAGAGCGGTGCTTGAACTCCAGGAACAGGTGCAGGAGTCTCTGGCAGGTTTGGTCTCCAGGGTCGCTAGAAATATGGAGCGAATGGAGGAGTGTGGAGCGAATGGAGGAGTCCATCGCGAACATGAGCAGAGCCTTTGTGCAGGCATTGGCACATGAACACAGCACCACGGAAAGAATGGCAACCTCCGTGGAAAGGATGGCTATGGTAGAGGAGAGGATGGCTATGGCCATGGAGGAGCTATGTCGCCAGAGTGTTGAAAACATGGTCATTGTTCAGAATAGACTGACATCTCTTGAGGAGGATGGTCAGCTATTGAGCATAGAAACCAGACCTTCATGGAAGTCCTCTGGAGTAGGACCTCCAGTGCAGAAACGAGTCCTCATGGTCCCCCTGAAGTGCAGCAAGGTGCTGTTAAGCCACTTGCTAGCTCTGAAGTGGGGCTGACCCATGAGAGGGATGTTGGTGGCAGACAACAAGTGGGGGCTCCTCTGCAACACATGACCATGCCACTGCAAAGCCCTCGATCAGCGCACCACCAGAGTCCTCACCCAACTGAGATGGGCGTTTCAGCCCCTGCACAGCCGCAGGAGCAGTAGACTGTTGCCGAGCCCTCACAGGCTCGCAACCCCAGAGGATACCTGCCAAAGGTGTCGAGACAGGAGCAGCAAGAAAGTGAGCAAGAGGCCTCCACATCTGCTGAAGCCACAGGGGAAGCACCATGTAGAAGTATGCATAAGAGGAAGACAAAGCACAAGTAGTCATAAGGGTAGTCACTTGGGTGTCCTGTTGTATTGTTTTTTGACAAGCCATCCTTGTAATGTGATGATAAACAGATTTGATGGCAAACTGTTGAAGTTATGGCCTGTGTCATCTCACAAATGGGACTTCCACATTGAGGGCTTATGGCGACTTGCAATTGTCAGTATGGTGCTCAGAGTGATAGGAATCCGCAGGTTCTTGTCCATTGTCGATGCTCTGGTAAGAAGGTGCGAGGCAAAAGTGTTTGATTGTACAGGCTAAGCAAATCTGGCCAACATGAGTGCGTCCCTTGCATCCCGGGCAGCAATGTGGTCGCGCGCTGGTGCCTTCTGGCCTGCGCAGCTTCAGGTGGGTGAGCAGCAGCTTGGCACTCCTGTTGTTGCTGCTGCTGTTGGTGCTGCTGTTGTTCATGGTTCTGCTGCTGCCGTGGCTGGTCTTCATCTGAATCTGATGTCCAGGAGGAAAGGAATTAAATGGTCACCATGCTTCTGGTATATGCCTCAGTTGAGGAAGCGCTTAGTCAAGGTGGGGAGAGGGGTTTCCCAGGAGGTCACACTGGAGATGGATGTCAGGCTCCAAACTTCCACAACAATGAGTATGCCTGCTAAAAGTTCCCCCAGACTTGAGACAACAAAGTTCTGTCACCTGAAAATGATCATTGGTGAAAACTCCTTTTTAATGGTGGAGCTGCAGCTGTTAGTAAGCAATCCACTTGTGAGGCCACCAGGATTAACTGGCGTGTTCCAGAGGAGACATGCAGGATGGGGGAAATGTGTTAAAATCAGAAAGGCCTCTCAAAATGGGTTTATAGAGGTAATTAACTGGTTGTTAAGGGCCTTAAGGGCGTATCCCGCCTCTTGGAGGTGGGACGGAAACGGGGTCTGAAACCCCGATTCTGAGAAAATTGCTCGGAAGTGGGCTGGAGGTGGGATCAAAGCTGCTCGTCATTTTTTGCGATTTTAACACCTCACACACCTCCAATCCCGCCTCCTCAGGCCTGGCAAAATCAAGCCCATAAAATCAGAACTCACATCAGACTTTAATTACCAGGTGAACAACAGATGAATAAGTGAATAAATAAGTTATATAATTCATATATGTTTACAATAGATATTATACAATATTAACTCCTCAATAGAAAATGATAAATAATGACAATGTTGCCATATCCCACAGTCAATCTTGTACATCTGCTTATTAAGCCTAACACTTCTTCTTCCTGCAGACTCAGGGTTTTCAGTAATGGTGGTTGTTCCCCAGGCTTTCTTCTTGGCACCTGGTTGTACACCATTTTTTTCCTTTGGTGGGAGAGAAGACAATATTACAGGCCTGTGAGTGTCATAAAGATTTCCTCCTGTACAAGATCATGAATTCCATAATGATGGGAGGTAAAAGTGTCTTGTTGCTTTAAATGAAATTTCCTTGAAGACTAGCAGAAGCCCTAGTGGCAGACATAGTGAGTTGGGAGAGAGGCTTTGAGTAAAAAAGATGCTCGAGTATTTGGAAAAGTTGCTTGTTGCAGAGGCTAGTTTCCCTGAAACCCAGGTGTTCAGAGAGAAAATGAGTATGATAGGTAAGTAGGTGAGTGAAGTTGTATGTATAGAGGATGTTTAGTGGCAGCAGTGCCTTGACTTACCTTGGCCAAACTTGTGAGGTCATTGAACCTCTTGCTGCATAATGCGGTAGTTTTTGGGGTTGCACTGATTGCCTTTGTCACCTCACTTCCAGACAACCTGTACCATCGTCCTATGGGGCCTTCTGCCCTTAATGTCCATCAGGCAGTCCCTCCTGGCCTCATTTCTGCCAGCAGCAACTCCATGGATACATTGGAAAATCTGGGGGCTCTTCCAGCTGCTGACACCTACAAGGCTGCTGCTCTTTCTGCCATCTTGCTCTAAAGGGATGGTGCCCTTTAACTGAGGTAGTAAGAAAATGAAGGGTAGTTTTCTGGCCTTCAAACCACCCTGCATGGCTAATGAGGATCCTGGGAGGATAGGCATTAGGGCCAACCTACCACAAAGTTGCCAACAGGAGGAGGATCCAAGACTCTGGGGTATAAATTTGTCTTGGGCAATAGCGAACCAGCAGCCCGTTTTGCACTCCACCCAATTTTCTTTTCTATTTCCTTTTGATTCGCTATTGCCCATTTGGCGCTACCGTCCAAGACAAATTTATACCCCATTATCTTTTATACATTTACCAATGGAATACTTCTGGCCGGTGATTCTTGTCACATCTTCCCAAGTTAAAGCATTTACCACAGGAAATAAAGACAAATTTGAACTTGCCTTAATATTGAAAAAAATAACAAATTTGGTTCTTGATAAATTCACGGTATACTTGTCGTTTTACTGTTTAATTTAGGTCATTGAATTTGATTCATGTAATTATGCTACATAGATAATTAAATACATGTCTTCTTAAATCTGATAAAGAGCTACCTCACTGGAAAAATGATTGATGTTTTTTGCATATGAATGGCAGTAAAATGTGAAATCTGTTTCACTACCTAATGATGTAACATTTGCAGCTCTGAATAGTGCAAGTAGCTCCTTTGTGCTGACAATTTGTATAGCAGAAACAATATTCATACAGTACATTGACTCCACTGTAACCTAGAAAGTGCAAGAAAAGATTAATTATAAAACTCAATTACATTATCCAGAAATAGTCCTCCACACAACCCTAAAGATGCATTAGTGTTGGAGTAAGTGACATTTTCATTATACCATTTCAGAATGTCTCTACATGACAAAAGATCATAAAGTGAAATTTCATGTTGTCAACTCCTGACCCTTTTTACAAGAGCTTTTTGATATTTAGACACATCTTAATATCTCTCCATCAGCTTCACACTTTTTGAGACTAATAGCAGATTTTGCATTGTTTCCTGTTGATAGGCTGTATTTTGCATGATTTCTCTTGTTCATAGTTTGAGAACATTTTGGTCTTCAAATTTCTATCATTCAGGTTGAACACCATGTCAGCAATTCTTATTACTGTATTAAATTCATGACTACAATTTGAAATAAAAATTAAGACAGACTGCCGCAGTGTGTTATATATCAGTGTTAGTCTGAAAGAATTCACCTTGTCCAGCCACTGTGGGAACAAAGGGGATAAACTGTTTAAAATTACAAGAAGCCCATCATAGAACCACATTTGAAAAGACACTTATGGTGATTTAATAAGGCTGGCATGATTGCTTGACCAATAAAACATTAGCTTTCCAACCAGAAGACTATGGGGTATAAATTTGTCTTGGGCAGTAGCAGAGAACATGCAATAGCAAATCAACAGCCCATTTTTGCACTCTGCCCAATTTTCCTTTTCATTAACATGAGTGGAGCGTAAAATGGACTGCTGCTTCACTGTTGCCCATTTTTTGCTAATGCCCAAGGTCAGCGAAAGTTAAGAGAAGCTTTAATATAGATGTTCAAAATCATGAAGGGTTTTGAGTAAGTAAGGCAAAACTGTTTCCAGCGGCAGAATGGTCGACATCCAGAGGACACAGATTTAAGATAATTGGCCAAAGAACCAGATGCAAGATGTTTAGAATTTTTTTTATGCCGTGAGTTGTTGTGATCTGGAAAGCACTGCCTGAAAGGGTGGCGGAAGCAGGTTCAGTAATAACTTTCAAAAGGGATTTGGGTAAATACTTGAAAAGCAAAAATTTTCTGGGCTATGGGGAAAGAGGAGGGGATTAACTAATTAGCTCGCTTTTTCAAAGTTGTGGCACTGACCCAATGGGCCGAATGGCCTCCTTCTGTGCTGTATCATTCTATGATTCTAACAATTTCTACCTCTATAAATTGAATTCCAGCCTTGATATATGTTAAAATTCATGTATCCTCATTCTGCAGGTTTTTGCTACTTGACCGACTAAATGGAATGAGTGGCAATGATTATAAGGAAAGAAAATGTAACAGGATCAGCTCTGCCTGCAGAGGTACTGTACTCAATGTACAGCTTCAAACTTGCCTGCCTTAACTGTCTGCTGTCTGGAGGAGTCACCTTCTGCAATCTCAGTAACTCCTGAACTAGCATATAATAATAATAAAATGTTTCAACATATCTGTTTAATTTAGATAATCTTACAAGTGACTAGTCAGTGGAGAAGGAATCCATACTTTGACAATATTTTGGTCATATTGCTTTAAAATCCCTCTCATTTTTACTTCAGTCCCACTTACATTTTTCCTTATAAAATTTAACTTACTAGCGAGAAAAAAGTGAGCTTTGTGCAATTTGTATTGGGGCAAGGATTGATACCCTTTTGGACAAAGTTCAACACTGCATGAAAAAGCAGCTGTAATTGAGCCATACATGGGAAGGATATGGCTAACCAGTTACTGAGATGCTCTACACTCTTAACGAAGAGTTGTATATAAACTTCCTAAAAATGAGGAGAGAATAAATAGAACCAGGCTCACAACAAAAGAGATGCATGCACCAACTGATTGCTATATAAGGTCAAATTTAATTTAAGGCAATGTATGGCCAGTTGCATTTAACAGAATGAAATATTTTCTTGTGAGAGCACAAGCGATTGACCTCAAAGTGTCACACTCCATAAATCCACCTCAATAAGTATATGGACACTATCAATCCCATTTGTTACAGGCTTTTGTAGGGATTAATCCTGCTGACTGGATGCTTATAAAACCACTTTGTTTTGACAGAGGGACTAATAGTGTTTTATATATGACTTTCTGGAAAGCTATTTCGATGTTACTAACAGCAATAATGCAGTGAGTGGTCAGTGACGGAATACTTTCCAGAAGTTTCCCACTTCCCTTCCAATCTAGTGAAACTACTATAGTTAAGGTTGTTATCTGACTCATACACCTTGCTGTTAATAGGATTTAAAATTCACAGTATTCTGCTAACGCTACCCTTAAGACCACCAAATTTATTGGCTTGGCTAAATCTGAAAATTAGGCAGCTTGATGATTGTTCTTTATTTTCAAGTTTTCTAACCTTCCCCATCTTTAGGCACTGGGGCTGATTTTATTTTCACTGCTATCCCAATTTGGAGTTCATCAAATGGGACAGTAGTGACTCGGAAATCTTCTGGAAATCACTTTCATTTGATTTTTGCTGATTTATATCCTGCTCCATATTTTGGTTCGGTGTTTGATGCTCGTGTCTGAAGCAGGTGGGAGCTTCGTTAGCAAAAGGGGTCAGGGAAGGGTGCCACCCTATTTTCCCAGCGTGCCCGTAGAAATCTGATTGGAAGGAAGCCTCGAGCAGACTATCAGGTGCAGGGCCTTTGAAATGCCCATGAATAGCAAAGGTAAGCGTTTTTAGGCCTTTTAAAGAGCCTTCTTGTAATTTTTCAAAATGTTATATTTTGCTGGAACTTAGGCTTTCATGAGCTTTTGTAGCAACTGTCATAATTGTTTTGTCCCAGTTCCTGTTACAAGTACCAGAGAACTTGCCAATTGGCATCCTCTGAGATGACATGTTGGAGAAAGATGAGGTCCTGAGGAGGGATGTCAGGCAGGTCAGGCTGTCCGAGAGATGCTCTAGGCTCTCCCACAAGCACCTGAACTCCCGCATCTTCAAAGATCAACGGCATTATCTCGCTTTGGCAGATGGTGTGCTTGTGGAGGCTTCTGTTTCCAAAGGATACTGTGCCAGCAGACCCGCAATAGCATCATGATAAGATGTGAGTACCTGAGTAACTATTATGCTGAAAGCTTCTTCAGGAGCCCTCCAATCACAACATGTAGGGCTAGATTTTCAGTTGCTTGCGCCAGCAGTTAGCGCCTTAAGAGAAGTGATTTCCGGGCGCTATGCGTGTAGCGCCCGGGCGCAGCGCAGTTTGCGCCCCGCCCCAAATTAAGTTGCCCGTTAGCGCCGGCGCAAAGTTTAGCGCCCGCCCGGATGCGCGCGCAGAAAATGACGTCACATCCTCGTGCAACGCCCTTTGGCCGCCCCGATTGCAAACTTCAGTCGGACCGCCCCATTGTGCGGCGGGCGGCCGGAGCGTTTGGAAAAAGGAACGCAACACAACCAGCGCGGGCCCCGGGGGGCGCTAATTAAAGGGAACGTCCTCTCCAGTATAAAGGCCATCCATTATTTCAGAAAACAGTCTTGTGCAACGCATTTCTGGAGACACAACAAGGAGGATAGCTAACTGGTTTCAAGCAGCAAGAGCCAGGTATTTTTGGACTCAGGCAACAGCGCTGCAAGTGGCCATTTGGAAATTAGAGTGTTTGCCAGGATTTGATGGGGGTTGCATGGGGTGCCAACGCGGAGCTGCAGCTCCATGTCCGTAGGGCTCGCAGACGTATTGTGAGAGGGGCAGCCCTGGCTAGAGGCAGAGGGGGCTACAGGCGTCGGCCACGTAGGCCTTACCCAGTCAGGCTATACCGCCAGCAGCGCTCCTACCTAAACATGAGTGCCGCGCGATGTGTTAAAAGGCTCCGATTCCGGAAGGGGGTGATTGCAGAGATCTGCCACCTGCTTCGCCGAGATCTGCGGCCAAAGCTCAGGTGCAGGACGTCTCTGTCGGTGGAAGTGAAGGTGACAGTGGCATTGAACTTCTATGCCACCGGCTCCTTCCAATACGCTGCTGGGGACATAGCAAACATCTCCCAGTACGGCGCGCATCGCTGCATCCGCCAGGTGACCGAAGCACTGTTCAGAAGGAGAAGCCAATTCATCTCCTTCCCCATGGCCCTGGAGAGCCAGCATCAGCGCGCATTGGGATTTTCCAGACTCGGGGAATTCCCCTTGGTGCAGGGCGCCATTGACTGTACGCATGTGGCTTTGCGGGCCCCTCTGGAGCATGGCGAGCAGTATCGCAACAGGAAGGGCTACCATTCTCTGAATGTGCAGCTGGTCTGTGACCACAAGCAGCGCATCATGGCAGTCAATGCCAGCTTCCCAGGCAGCAGCCACGATGCCTTTATCCTGCGGCAGAGTACTGTGCATGACATGTTCCAGGCACAGCCTCCCCCAAGAGGATGGCTACTCGGGGACAAAGGCTATCCTTTGTGCACCTGGCTCATGACCCCGCTCCGCGCGCCCAGGACCGCTGCTGAAGAGGCCTACAACGAGAGCCATCAAACCACCCGCAACATCATCGAGCTAACTATTGGGGTCCTCAAGCAGCGGTTCCGCTGCCTTGATCGCTCCGGAGGAGCTCTCCAGTATTCGCCGGACCGGGTCTCCCAATTTGTGGTGGTTTGCTGCATGCTACACAACCTGGCTATCCGCAGGACTCAGGCACTGCCACCTGACGTTGGACCAGCACCTCAGGAGGAGGAGCAGGAGGAGCATGAGGAGGAGGAGGAGGAGGAGGAGGAGGAGCAGGAGTACGTTCCCAGGAGGGAGCGACCAGGGCCAAGGGCCGCACGACGCCGCCTTATTACACGGTACTTCTAAGCCCCCTGTCAGGGAATGGCCAGGGGCCATGAGGGAAGATGAATGCAGCCGCTCCGCAAGCCCTCAGCCGGCGAAGCCAACAAACACTAAGAAGAACAACCATGGAGACTGCATGAATAAAGATAATTTTTTATTAAACAAAAATGAAAAGCCCTTCCCACATGAATCCCCAAAAACAATAAACGGGCCCCACAAAAAGCCCAACAAACGACTCACTCCCACAAACTGGGGAGGAGCCACTCCACCTTTATTGAAACCGGGCCTCAACGTCGGCCTAACGCAAAAAAAAAGCCCTCCAAAAGCACAACCATGGGCAAAATAAAGATGGCCACCGCCATATTAAAGGAAAGCTGGCCACACCCTCTACTGAGTGGCCCGCGAGGGCGAGACCTTGGCCAGCATTTTGCCTCCCCTGCCCTGCCTGCTGCTCCTTCGCAAGCTCTGCCCAGTGGCTGCTGCGAGGCTGGGGGAAGGCGCCTGAGGCTCAGATGCCCTTCCGCCAGATGCCGCTGGGGGGCGGCCTACACGGCGTTTGGGCCTCGAGGGGCCGTCTCCTGAGTGGCGCGCCTGAGCCTGGCCACCATCAGCTGCAGCCGCTTGCCCTTGACGCCCCAGAGGGGGAATGGCGGCGACAGATGGTGCAATGTGGGCCAGCTGGCGTCTGGGATGCGCTGGCTGGTGCTGTGGCGTGGTGGCACTCGGCCGGGCCCGCACTGCAGGATCCGCAGCAATCAGCCGACGGCCGGCTTGCTGGGATGGTCCAGCGCGGCGCCTGCCCTGGCGATGCCTGCCTGAGACAGCGCGTGTGGCAGCAGTGAGTGGCCCTGTGGTCCTGGTGTGCGCGTGCATCACATCCGCCAGGGTCTTGACGGCATCAGTTAGCATGCGGCCAGTCGCGGCAGTTGCTGCCCCGAACTCGCGCACACTGGTCGCCAGCGACTCGATGGCCTCAGGCATGCGCCCCACCACGCTCATGAGCTCCGTGTGGCGCCGGTCCGAGTCGTCGGCCATCTGATCGAGCTTCCGCACCTCCTCCAAAGTGAAGGTGTCCGGACTGGAGTCGCGACTCTCCCGCTGGGGAGGAGGGGGCCGAACTAGGGGACCCTTGCCGCGTTGGTGACGGCGAGTGTGCCGAGCAGCAGCACTCCCCTCTGATCCTTCCCCCCTTTGGGGGGAAGGCCGCGGGCCACGCGCACGGCTGCTGGGTGGCTGGACGCCACTGGTCCCAGAAGCTGCATTGCCCTGCGACAGTTCCTCCAGGCACTCGTCCAGTGAGGAGGTGTCGAGCATTTCCTCCTCTCCTGCGGGACGTGACTGTTCCCCCGAAGGTCCGGCTTGCTCCTCCTCCTCCTCCTGGTTGGAGGTGCTGTCACTGGCAGCCTCAGGGTCCTGGTCGTCACCAGCTGAAAGCAGGAATGCACAAGAGTAGCTTCAGAGTGAGGAGACGGCGTCAGCGAGGGAGTTAGGACTGGTGGGATTCAGCGCATTGGTGGGACAGTGGCAAAGGAGGTAGCTCGGATGGGCCAGTGCGACGCGAGAGGGCCAAAAGGCGAGGTCCTTACCATTGCCGGGCAGTGGAGGGTTGGATACACCGCACGCTGTGGGGACAATCACACGTGCTCCCATGAGCACACACACGCGCTCCTCCAGCCGAGTGAGCTTCTGCAGCTTGGCGCGGCCACCCCTGGCACGGGCCTGGCGATTAAACGCTACTTTAGCCTGCAAGAGAAAGGACGGGCTGTAAGTGCGCAGTGAAGCCCTGATGTAGTGTGCACTGCCTCCCATGGTGGAATAGCTTGGACAGAGTGAAGCCCTGATGTAGTGAGCACTGCCTCCCATGGTGGAATAGCTTGGACAGAGTGAAGCCCTGATGTAGTGTGCACTGCCTCCCATGGTGGAATAGCTTGGACAGAGTGAAGCCCTGATGTAGTGAGCACTGCCTCCCATGGTGGAATAGCTTGGACAGAGTGAAGCCCTGATGTAGTGTGCACTGCCTCCCATGGTGGAATAGCTTGGACAGAGTGAAGCCCTGATGTAGTGTGCACTGCCTCCCATGGTGGAATAGCTTGGCCAAAGTGTAGAGTGCCGAATGGCCATTTGATGCTCATGACTGTCCCAATGCTGCTGGCTGAGGGCTGGCCAAAAGGACTTTCAGGTCCCTTTGCCCATCATGTCAGGTGTACATGCAAGAATGAGGAGGAGACTGGAAAGGCTACTCACCCTCACAATCCTGGTCAGATCGTTGTACTTCTTACGGCATTGTGTGTGGGTCCTGGGGGCCTCGCCGGTGAACGTCACCCTCTGGGCGATCTGCTTCCAGGCTTTGGTGTAGTCGTGGTGGGTTGGATTCCTCCCACTGTCTGGAAACAAGATCTTGCGCCTCACCTCCAGAGCTGTGAGCATGATGTCCAGATCACCCTCTGAGAAGCGCAGGGCACGCTGACGGGCCTTCTCTGGCGTTGCCATGACTCCCTGGGGCTGAGCAGTAGTGTTGAGGCCTCTTTGCAAGGCTGCAGTGTGCAGGGCGTGGCAGCAGACCAATTCGTCCCTTCCCCCTTTAAGAGCTGGTCGGCACCACGGGGTCTGCTGTCAGTGCAAAAATGACCGCACCCGTGCTGCGCCCCGCCTGGGCGCTATCCCTCTGGACCGCCGGCTTAGCGCCTAAAGAGAGTAGTGGAACGCCTCTTTTAGCGCTCCACCAACCTCTTAGGGCGAAGCCACTGAATTCCCGGCAACGGGGCGCTACTTTGGGGCGGGCGCTAACTTCGGGCGGGCGCTAAGGTTAGCGCCCCAAAACTGCCTATACTGAAAATCTAGCCCGTAGTGCTTTAAGTGGTACTGCATGAAAAAAGCCATGTCAGTCTGATCATCAGCCAGCATTGTCTGGTGGCCAAAATGCCATCAACCATTTCTGTAGGCCCTGGCATACTTACCTGTGAATGATGTGGGGACCTGTCTTCTCAGGGTCAGTAGCGAGACAGATGCTAAGCTTGTGCCATCTGTTACAAGAACATGTAGGATTTGCACATGCAGGAACAATAATGGTCAGCTATGGCCTGAAAGTTGGCTGTACTTTCTTGCAGACATGTTGCAATTCTGAACTATGGGGATGGTGCTGTGGAGGGCACAGGGGTCAACCACCCTTGATAGCACCTCCCGCAGCATCACCATGATTCCATCAAATGGGGTCAGGTGTTGGGCTGCCTCCTTACTTGTCTGCAGATTCAAGCATACACCTGTGGTTTCCTTTTCTTTCATTTTGACCCAGCACCTATTAATTCCCAGTACCTTTAGCCTTGGGAAAGGCTGCTAATGGGTTGAGATTCCTTTTAAGGCTCTGCAAAAGCTTTCTGAATTTTTGCAAACTATTATGACATTTAATTGTCCCCATCACTTCAAATTTCATCTACACACAATGTCTCTCTCTCACACCATTGGTGTTGTTCCTAGACCCATCTGAGTTTGCACCTTGAATTTTGAATAATTATTTAAATAAGCTTAAACCAGAGAACTGAATGCTTGACCAAACCATTTATAACTACCGTGTGCCGAAAGACAAAAAGTAGTGCTACTAAATTTTGTTGGGGTATCAGGTGCTGGCACACCTCTCATCACTAGCGTCACAAGCACACTGATCTTTTCCACACCTGATATCCAGATGTGCACTTTCTAGCCAGGGTTGCTGGATTGTGATCAAGAACAGGAACTCTGGCTGTTTTTTTTATGGGTTAGTGGTACACTGGACAGTTTCTTTACCTACTCAGCCTTTGGGAGAACGTGATCACTTTGAATCTTGTGGAAATCTAGCTTCAATTCTGAATGCTTGTTGTGATCTGAAAGAAAGAAATTATATCACCTGCTCAGTGATAATCAATAACAGTCTTTTGCATGAATGAAAGAGTATATGAGCCCATTGTTATTGTGGTGGTACTCTGTTTATTGCAACAATCTCTTACATCTTAATATGGCTTTGAAAGAGAGACAGCATTCAGCGTGGCAAACTATTTTATCCTTGACAACATTCAGCAGATAATCATTTCAACAACTGAAGCATGTAAGTGCACAATGTGACACAAAACTGAAACACTGTCCATTTTTTATTATTTACTTGGCTATTCATCTTGCTGATGAAAGTGAACCACTGTAAATCCAAGGCCCATCTCTCAACTTAGCTACCATGAAATGAGAGCCACTTAAGGCCCATCAGGCTCATAGTGACACCAGGTAGCACCTCGGAGAAGCACTAGATTAGGGTTAAGAGTTCACACTTCACAAACTGAAACCAAAGGGAAGCACAGTGGTAACACAGATGCAGAGAGGATGTTTCCCCTCGTGGGGAAATCTAGAACTCGGGGGCACAGTTTCAGAATAAAGGGTCGCCCTTTTAGAACTGAGATGAGGAGTAACTTCTTCTCTCGGGGGTCGTAAATCTGTGGAATTCTCTGCCCCAGAGAGCTGTGGAGACTGGGTCATTGAATACATTTAAGGTGGAGATACACAGATTTTTACAAGATAAGGGAGTGAAGGGTTATGGAGAGCGGGCTGGGAATGGCTTTGAGCCCAAGATCAGCCATGATCTTATTGAATGGCGGAGCAGGCTCGAGGGGCCAAGTGGCCTATTCCTGCTCCTATTTTTATGTTCTTATGTTCAGGCATACACCATGGGTTTTGGTTAAAATTATGGTAGCAGTAAAGTGGTGCGTGGAAAAACTTGGAAGTTACTTTGATGAGATGGCTTAAATGGGAATTGTGTGAATTGATGTACACAGGAAAGGTTCTGTAGATGAAGGCAGCCCCACAGTAAATGTCAGAAAAACAAGGTGTAAACTAGTTGGCAAGAGTATTTTTTTTTCAAAATCCAGATTTGGTGGAGAAGCAATGACCTGCAAAGTTTTGAAATGCCTGTGGGACAGCTATGCAGAAACAGCTGTCTAATTTTGAGGAAAGGGAATTCACCATTTTTGGTTGTGACTGTAAGTAGAGCACAAATGTTAGCAAGTACCTAAGCATAAGATACAGCACCCCAGAGTCCTGCCCGCCTCGCTCCCTGTGTCTGGCTAACTCACATTAGTTTGCATGATGTTTTTTCAGACATGACTCTTTTGCAGGTGGCCTAAGCATGGTATCATCATCTCTCAAAGCAAACGTGCCATGCAGCTTCTGCTTTATGAAGGAGAATTGCAGAAAAAAAGGCCATTGCTCTGAGCATGCTAAACAGCTTATCGCCCTGAAGACGCAGCAGTTGAACATTTACATTGGCTCCATCCCTTGTCTGAACAAAATTATGCACATATTATAAATTCCAAAGGCTTAATTTGCACTTCACCTGATGCCACTGAACTACTTCTCCATTTTCTACCAGGTATGGCAGACCTTGGAGACTGATTCATTCATTCACTCAGTGAACTCAATGCCTACAGCATGGACCTGGGCTTTTACAGATGAGCACCATTCAGCACCAAACAAGGCCATCCTTCTTCACTGTACTTCCTGAATCAGCACCTGTAATGAGTCATTACTGAAAGTGGGAGTCTTTGGCACCACCCTCAATGCACAACTGACATCAATCTGTTGCTCCCTTGCAGAAGCATCACAACAGGCATTTCCCCTTTAAGGGCAGGCAGCAGCCCTTTGAGAACTGCTGGCTCGCTCAATTTTCCATATAGTAGCCAACCAGCTTGCTGGCCTTCTTGAGCAAATGTTAAATGTGCAGGGAGCCTCTTCTAATGAAGGGGGGGGGCCTTATCTCAGAAAATTCAGCGAGCCCATCCATCTCCGCTGTTAGTATAGGCACACCTGCACTATGTGTGAACACTGCCATAATTTTGCTGGATTCAGAAGATCATCCATCTTAACCTAGATTTAGAGACATCCAGCAACAATTTCATCCAATAACCAAAAGCACTTTTGTCATTAAGTGGAAGCTGAATAGTTGCTTTTTCAACTCCTACAGCAGAGTAGAAGCTATCTATAATGCTGCAAAATATTATGAAATATGAATAAGCCACTGAATCAAGGACTGGCACTGTTGCCTGCTGCTGTGCTACTGTAGATTGCATTTGGTTGTCAATGAGACCCTAAAAAGACCCTGTCTAAACATAACCACTGACTGCAGCTCAGTTGCTTTATATGAACAAAAGCTGTCTAAATATCTGGTGAAAGCCCATAAGTGCTTGGAGAACCCGTTGCACATATATCCTGCGTGATAAAATGTTCAAATTATTTACTTATTGCTCAGGTGGTTCAGGTAGTTTTGGGCAACAGCTTTTACAAAATGAGAGAAGGCTTAGGAAATGACCACAGAGTTTGGTACCTGATCTAGAGACACTTCTGTGTGTATCCTTTGCAACATATCTACCCAAAGGATAAAAGCGGAAAACTTCCCTATATAGACCATACCATATAGCATTCAGCCAAAGGAATAAGGGATGATAAACCTATTCAACATGACAGGCTGTGATATTGCTGTTATGTAGGCAAATGCAGCATCCAATTCTGCACTCACTAAGGTCCCATGAGCAGCAATAACATAAATGACCAGATAACCTGTTTTGGTGGTGTTCGTTGGTTGAGGGATAAATGGTTGGTTGAGAGACAAGTACAAGGCTTCATGGCAACACCCTCGCTGTAAGCACTGGCAT
Organism: Somniosus microcephalus; assembly: GCF_052327205.1. Taxonomy (NCBI): domain Eukaryota; kingdom Metazoa; phylum Chordata; class Chondrichthyes; order Squaliformes; family Somniosidae; genus Somniosus; species Somniosus microcephalus. The sequence continues at coordinate 398,398,794 of NC_140987.1, forward strand.
CTGCTGGACTACGTCGTTGTCCGAGCGAGGGACTGCAAGGACAACCGCATCACCCGCGCCATGACAGGAGCTGACGACCGCAAGTGCAAGGCATTCCTGATCTGGAAACAGCAACACAACTCAAGAGCAAGAAAGCAGCTCTACAGACACCTGAAGGCCGAGGTCCAACAAAAAACTTGCGACCTAAAGAACAGATGGTGGGCAGAGAAAGCGCAGGAGATTCAGCAGCTAGCCGACAACCACGACGTGCGTGGATTCTTTAGCGCAGTCTAGACCACCTACGGCCCAAGCACCCAAGGTCCTACCCCACTGCGGGCCAAGAATGGAGAGGTACTCATCAAGGACAGTGTTGCGTTTGCAAAGATAATCTAGAGGCCGTATGTAGAACTCAACTCATGTTGCTTTTAATGGCTGATGCAACCACACTCTTACAGGCAAAAGCAATCGAATACCTATATCCAATGTCAGACATAATATAACGATAACAGCACTATCAAACTTCATGTGCTCAGGCCAAGGCAATCGAGTACCTATCCCCAATGTCAGACATAACATTTCCTCCCCCTCACAGAATTTCAAACATGAAATGTAGTGACAAAGTCCTGTAGGTGGCCAGGGCGAGAATGTGTACGAACAGGCCGAGGTGCGGACTGGTGAAGAGCAGGCCGAGGTGGGGACTGGTGAGGAGCAGGCCGAGGTGGGGACTGGGGAGGAGCAAGCCGAGGTGGGGACTGGGGAGGTTTTGGCTGAGGCACAATACCTGCTTGAGGGTTGGCTGGCTGAGCCACATGTGTATCCCGCCACTCTGGGGGTAAGGCTTGGGGATTAGATCCATGTAATCCCGCATCAGGGGGTGCTGGCACCTTCCAAAGGCAGCTGGCATGCCACCGAGAGCCGTCAGTGAGGCAGAAAGTGGCTGGTCCAAGTTGGCGGCTGATTTGGAGAGGGGAGGACCAGAATGACGCCATCTTATTGTTGCGGTGAGGCCTGCGGACTCTGACCCAATCGGAGACTGAGACGTTGGGCACCTTGGCCCTCTTCGACTGGTCAAAGCGGAGTTTCATCTTCTCCTGCTGTCTAGTGACTGTGACTTGAGCCCATGGAGCAGGGCTCTGAGCTAGCGAGGGGCGGAGCCTGCCAAGGGGCAGCATGAGCTCACGGCCTAGCATGAGGGATGCGGGTGAGACCCCTGTAGTGGAATGCTGGGAGGCTCTGTAGTGCAGCAGTGTGTGGAGGAGGGCCTTGTCAAACGCACACCCCTGGAATAGGTGTGCTCTGAGGCCATTTTTCAGTGTCTGGTTAAAACGCTCCACCCCCCCCGCATTTGACTCGGGGTGGTAGTACGCTGTGCGTATGTGACAGATGCCCTTGCTCTCAAGGTAAGAGGAGAGTTCCAAAGAGACCATTTGGGGGCCATTGTCTGTGGTGATGGCCTTTGGATGCCCCCAGCGGGAGAAGAGGGACTCAAGGATATCGATGATGACCCAAGAGGTGACGGAGCCCACGGCAGTGACCTCTGGCCATTTTGAGTGCAGGTCATAAGTCACCACTAGGAACCGTTGATGGTGGGGGACACCATGGATCTCCCTGCAGACGTCCAGCTGCAGGTGCTCCCAGGGCTGAGAGGGCCAGGCAAGGGGTTGCAGGGGTGGAGGAGCTTGGTGGCCAGTCTTGCCACTTACAAGGCAGGCTGCACAGTCCTTGACCAGGGCCTCGATTTCCCTGTCGATACCCGGCCACCACACTAGGCCTCGGCATCGTTGTTTGATCTTCACTATGCCCAAGTGGCCCTCGTGCGCCATGGATAAAACACGCATGAAGGGCACTTGGGACCACAGTGCAGAGCCCACGTGCAACACAGGAGTCATTCCAGCAGGAGAGCTCCTCTTTAACTCTGGAGTAGGCAGACAGTTCCTCAGGCACCTTGCGAGGCCAGCCATCTGTGATGAAGGTGCACAGCTAGGAGAGGGCTGGATCCTGTTCAGAGGCCTCTTTGAGCTCCTGGAGAGAGACTGGTTTGAAGAGGCGTGTGCAGCTTCTGGACGATATCCTGTTCCACATGTTCAAACCCAACAAGTGGGGCTGGGGCAGAGACAGTGCGGGAGAGCAGATCTGCAACAACATTGTCACGTCCTGGTGTGAACTGGAGACTGAAATTGTATTGGCGGAGGCAGTCAGACCAGCGGTGTAGACGCAGTGGTCTGTGGCCCGTGCCGGATGTCAACAGCAGGGCAGTGAGAGCCTGGTGATCGGTTCGCAGGGTGAAGGCACAGCCATACGTGTACAGGTGCCACCGCTCACATGCCCAGACGCACGCCAGCGCCTCATGCTCGCCCACTGAGTACTTCTGTTCAGTGGGGCTAAGGGCTCGGGAGGCAAAGGCGATTGGTTTCTCCACTCCATTCTGTATCTGCGATAACACCACCCCCACAGCTGCAGCGGACGCGTCGCAGGTGACGAGGGTGGGGCTGGCGACGTCAAAGTGAGCCAACACTGGAAGCAACGTGAGCTGCGATTTGAGGAGGCGAACAGCTTCCGTACAGGCTTGTGACCACACCCAGGGCTCATCCTTTCGCAGGAGCTGGCGCAGTGGGACTGTGGTGGCTGAGTACTGGGGCAAAAACTTCAGGTAATACCCAGTCATGCCAAGGAAGGAGGCAACCTGTGCTGCAGAGCTGGGTTCTGGGATGCTGTGAATGGCATCCACATTTGACTGGAGTGGGGATATACCGTCAGCCGACAACCGAAACCCCACAAATTCGATCTCTGAAACAGCAAAGACACACTTTTCGCCATTCAGTGTGAGCTTGTGTTTTGCTAGAGCCGTGAAAACTCTGTGAAGGCGTTCGTCGTGAGTGAAGGTCGAGGGCCCATGCACGACGATGTCATCCAGGTAGATGGCCACCCCAAGAATGCCCACGAGCACAGAGGACATCACCTTTTGGAAGCAGCTGGGTGCAGAGCTAAGTCCAAATGGCATCCTGGTGTACCGAAAGACACCAGCATGTGTCACAAAAGCAGTGAGGTCCCTGCTGCTGGGGTGGAGGGGTACCTGCAGATAGCCCTGCCGAAGGTCCAGTTTCGAGAAAAGGATGGAACCATGGAACTGCGCTGTGAGTTCCTCTGACGTGGGCAGTGGATATTTGTCAGGGATTATGGCCTTATTCACTGCTCGAAGATCGACACAGACGCGTAGACCGCCTGACTTTTTCTTTGCGACCACCAGGTTGGAGGCCCATGGGGAGGCATCAACTGGTTCGATGATGCCAGCTTCCAGTAGCTGCTTTAGTTCAGCTGTGACCCCGTCACGGAGAGCAAGCGGGATGCGGCGCAGTGGCTGAATGACAGGGGTAATGGTGGAGTCAACCATGGGCTGGTGGGTGAAGGCAGTCAGGCAGCCCAGACCCTCGAAGAGTGCTGGCCATGTTTGGTACCACGGTGAGGCGACGTGCAGAATCGCAGACCCACCGGTGTCCAAGAGATAAAAACCCAAGTCAGTGAAAAGATCCAGTCCCATCAGGTTAGCTCCTTGGCGTGCCACATGAAAACAAAAATCTGGCAAAACTTTTGTTCCATAGCGTACAGTGAGGTTGACTGAGCCCACTAATCCAATTTTTGAATTACCATACCCGCAAAGGGCAGTGGAGGGTGCAGAGAGTGGCAGGGAGCTGAAAAATTGTTTGAATGTGTCCACATTCAGCAGTGAGACGCTGGCATCGGTATCCAACAACAGAGGGATGCACACATCATTCATGTTAATTGTGCATGACTGGAAAACCACTACTGGCCCAGAGCTCAAGTTGTGAATTATAGTGCTTGAGGACTGAGAGTGTTTATTTGTAGCAACAGGGGCAGAGCGGCAGACATTGGCAAAGTGATTTTGTTTTCCACAATTGCGACAGGCTTGGATGCGCGCGGGGCAATTCTGCGCTCTGGTAGCATGTGAACGAGATCCACAGTTTCCACACTGTTGCCGCGGTAGCACGCGTTGCTGCCTTCACGCGAGCATTACAGTGTCAGAGCTGTCGGGGCCGAGGGCGCTGTCACTGGGTGTGTGTGCTAGTTTCGTTGTACATTCAGCTGCAGACTCCACTTGAAAGGCAATGTTAACTGCCTGTGACAACGACAGATCGTCGGACTCGAGTAACAGTCTTTCACGCACTCTCACGTTGTTGGTGTGCTCTATTAGTTGATCACGCACCATCTCGTCTTGTAGTGCACCGAACTTGCACAAGCTAGCTAACCCCCTCAAATTAGCCACGTATTGATGCACAGACTCGCCGGGGAGTTGGTGACGCTGTCTAAAAATGAATCGCCGCAGGAGGGCACGTTGTGGGGCAGAGAAGTGTGTGCTTAACAGAGCCACAGCCACATCATATGTTTGAATTGAGTCTGCTGTGCATAAAGTCCCAAGAACATGCTGGCCCTCCGCTCCCAAGCAATGGGATACCAGCGCCTTTTTCTGTGCTATACTCACATTTTCTAGTCCAAGAGCGATGAGGTAGGTTTCAAAGGACTGTAACCAGCGAACCCATGGGATCGGGGGCTCACCAGGTAGTGCAAGGAAGGGAGGAGGTGGTGGAAGAGAGATTTTATCCCATCCTCGTCTACAAATGTTGCGTTTGCAAAGCTAATCTAGAGGCCGTATGTAGAACTCAACTCATGTCGCTTTTATTGGCTGATGCAACCACACTCTTACAGGCAAAAGCAATCGAATACCTATATCCAATGTCAGACATAATATAACAATAACAGCACTATCAAACTTCATGTGCTCAGGCCAAGGCAATCGAGTACCTATCCCCAATGTCAGACATAAATGTCAGACATAACAGACAGAGAGGCAGTCAGTGCCCGCTGGAAGGACCACTTCGAAGATCTCCTTAACCGAGATGCTGTCTTCAACACGAGTGTTCTCAACTCCATCCCGCAGCATGCTACCCGCCACCACCTCAACACAACCCAAAGCCCGGCATGAGGTTGAAAAGGCCATCCAACAACTGAAGAACAACAAGGCCTCAGGAGCAGATGGAATCCCCGCTGAGGTGCTAAAACATGGCGGAGAAGCACTATTGGTGCGAATACATGAACTCATTTCTCTTATTTGGAAGGAGGAGAGCATGCCAGGGGATCTCAGAGATGGCATAATCATGACCATCTTCAAGAAAGGTGACAAGTCCGATTGCGGTAATTACAGAGGAGTCTACCTGCTGTCTGCCACAGGGAAAGTCATCACAAGAATCATCCTAAATCGCCTTCTCCCAGTGGCTAAAGAGCTCCTCCCAGAGTCGCAATGTGGATTCATAGAAACATAGAAACATAGAAGATAGGAGCAGGAGTAGGCCATTCGGCCCCTCAAGCCTGCTCCGCCATTCAATACGATCATGACTGATCATCCAAATTCAGTACCCTGTCCCTGCTTTCTCCCCATGCCCCTTGAACCCTTTAGCCTTAAGAAATATATCCAACTCCTTCTTGAATATATTTAATGAATTGGCCTCTACTGCCTTCTGTGGCAGAGAATTCCACAGGTTCACCACTCTCTGGGTGAAGAAATTCCTCCTCATTTCTGTCCTAAATGGCTTACCCCCTATCCTTAGACTGTGGCCCCTGGTTCTGGACTCCCCAACCATCGGGAACATCCTTCCTGCATCTAGTCTGTCCAGTCCTGTCAGAATTTTATAAGTTTCAATGAGATCCCCTCTTATTCTTCTAAACTCCCACGAGTATAAGCCCAATCGACCCAATCACTCCTCATATGTCATTCCTGCCATCCCAGGTATCAACCTAGTGAATCTTCGCTGAACTCCTTCCATGGAAAAACATCCTTCCTCAGATAAGGCAACCAAAACTGCACACAATACTCAAGATGTGGTCTCACCAAGGCCCTGTACAACTGCAGCAAGACATCCTTGTTCCTGTACTCAAACCCTCTCGCTATGAAGGCCAACATACCATTTGCCTTCTTAACCGCCTGCTGCACCTGCATGCTTACCTTCAGCGACTGGTGCACAAGGACACCTAGGTCTCGTTGCACTTCCCCTTCTCCCAATCTATTGCCATTTAGATAATAATCTGCCTTCCTGTTTTTGCCACCAAAGTGGATAACCTCACATTTATTCACATTATATTGCATCTGCCATGCTTCTGCCCAATCACCCAACCCGTCCAAATCATCCTGGAGTTTCTCGGCATCCTCCTCACAGCACACATGCCCACCCAGCTTTGTGTCGTCTGCAAACTTGGAGATATTACATCTAGTTCCCTTCTCTAGATCATTAATATATATTGTGAATAGCTGGGGCCCAAGGACTGATCCCTGCGATACCCCACTAGTCACTGCCTGCCACTCGGAAAAAGACCCGTTTATTCCAACGCTTTGTTTTCTGTCTGCCAACCAGTTCTCTATCCAAGTCAATACGTTGCCCCCAATCCCATGTGCCTTAACGTTACACGCTAATCTCTTATGCGGGACCTTATCGAAAACCTTCTGAAAGTCCAAATACATCACATCCACTGGTTCTCCCTTATCTATTTTACCAGTTACATCCTCAAAAAGTTCCAGTAGATTAGTCAAGCACGATTTACCTTTTGTAAATCCATGTTGACTTTGTCCGATCCTGTCACTGTTTTCCAAGTGCTCTGCTATTACATCTTTTATAATGGACTCTAGCATTTTCCCCACTACTGATGTCAGGCTTACCGGTCTGTAATTCCCCATTTTCTCTCTACCACCTTTTTTGAATAGTGGGGTAACATTAGCTACCCTCCAATCCATGGGCACTGTTCCAGATTCCATCGAATGTGGGAAGATGATCAGCAATGCATCTACTATTTCTAGGGCCACTTCCTTAAGTACCCTAGGATGTAGATTGTCAGGCCCTGGAGATTTATCGGCCTTCAATCCCGTCAATTTCCCTAACACCATTTCCCTACAAATACTGATTTCTTTCAGTTCCACCCTTTCATCAGACCCTATGTTCCCCAACATCTCCAGGAGGTTATTTATGTCCTCCTTTGTGAAGAAAGAACCAAAATATGTATTTAATTGGTCTGCCATTTCTTTGTTCCCCATTATAAATTCCCCTGATTCTGACTGCAAGGGACCTACACTTGACTTCACCAATCTTTTTCTCTTCGCATATCTATAAAAGCTTTTACAGTCAGTTTTTATATTCCCTGAAAGCTTACTCTCATATTCTATTGTCCGCTTCTTAATTAATCCCTTTGTCCTCCTTTGTTGAATCCAAAACTGCTCCCAATCTTCAGGTTTACTGCTTTTTCTGGCCAATTTAAATGTCCTCTCCTTGGATCTTATGCTATCCCTAATTTCCATTGTTAGCCACGGTTGAGTCACCTTTTTTGTTTTATTTTTATACCAAACTGGGATGAACAAATTCTGTAGTTCATCCATGCGGTCTTTGAATGTTTGCCATTGCCTATCCACCGTCAACCCTTTGAGTGACATTCCCCAATCAATCCTACCTAACTCACGCCTCAGACCATTGTAGTTTCCTTTATTTAAATTCAGGACCCTAGTCTCTGAGTCAACTACTTCATTCTCCATCTTAATGAAGAAATCTATCATATTATTATCGCTCCGACCCAAGGGGCCTCGTACAACAAGATTGCTAATTAATCCTTTCTCATTACATAATACCCAGTCTAAGATGGCCTGATCTCTGGTTGGTTCCTCGACATATTAGACCAGGAAACCATCCCGTAAACACTCCAGGAATTCCTCCTCCACAGTATTGTTACTAATTTGGTTAGCTCAATCTATTTGTAGATTAAAGTCACCCATGATGACTGCTGTGCCCTTATTGCACGCTTCTCTAATTTCGCTTTTAATGCCATCCACAACCTCCACATTACTGTTTGGAGGTCTATATACCACTCCCACTAACGTTTTCTGCCCTTTGGTATTTCTCAGTTCTACCCATACAGATTCCACATCATCAGATCTAATATTGTTCCTTACAATTGTGTTAATCCCTTCTTTAACCAGCAATGCTACCCCACCTCCCTTTCCTTTTTGCCTATCTTTCCTGAATATTGAATACCCCTGAATGTTGAGTTCCCAGCCTTGGCCACCCTGGAGCCATGTTTCCGTAATCCCAATCAAATCATATTCGTTTACCTCTATTTGCGCAGCTAATTCATCCACCTTATTACGAATGCTCCTCGCATTAAGACACAAAGCCTTCAGGCTTGTTTTTTTAACGCTCTTAGACCTATTAGAATTATTATTTACTGTGGCCATGTTTGGTTTAAACCGTTGATTTCGCTGACTGCCAGTTTTGTTTTTCTCCTTCCTATCTTTTGCTTTTATCCTTATTTCCCTTTCCTCTGTCTCCCTGCTTAGGTTCCCAACCCCCTGCCATTTGATTCCGCCAACGCTGCCTCTGCAAGATCCTGCAAATCCATTGGCATGATAGGCGCACCAACGTCAGTGTTCTCACTTAGGCCAACATCCCCAGCATTGAAGCTTTGACCACGCTCGATCAGCTCCGATGGACGGGCCACATCGTCCGCATGCCCGATATGAGACTCCCAAAACAAGCGCTCTACGCGGAGCTCTGACACGGCAAGAGAGCCCCAGGTGGGCAGATGAAATGCTTCAAGGACACCCTCAAAGCCTCCTTGAAAAAGTGCAACATCCCCACTGACACCTGGGAATCCCTGGTTCAAGACCGTACAAAGTGAAGGAGAAGCATCCAGGAAGGCGCTGAACACCTTGAGTCTCTTCGTCGGGAGCAAGTGGAAGCCAAGCGCAAACAGCAGAAGGAGCGCATGTCAACCCAAGCACCCCACCCACCCGCCCCTTCAACCACCGTCTGCCCCACCTGTGACAGAGACTGCAGGTCCCACATTGGAATCATCAGTCACCTGAGAACTAATTTTTAGTGTAGAAGCAAATCATCCTTGGTTCCGAGGAACTGCCTAAGAAGAAAAGAAGAAATGTTGACCAGGATACTGGGAGAAGACCCTTGCTGTTCTTATGTCCACCTGACTTCCACAAATGAAGACTCGTTTTTTTCTTTTATCTCTCCAGCGCAATCTTTCCGAGAAATGAACTTTCTCTCCCAGAATAATGGTGACTGTTGAACCAGAAAACCTCCAAGGTTTTAAATTGTATTTGCCCAGATTTAAATATAAACTACATGAAGTTGCATATCAACATACCAAGGATAACAATTTCATGTAGAAAATTGTACCTAACCTTCAGAATATTAGATTTGACAATGTTCCATGCTGTTTATGAAAACTCTATTTTATGAAAATGTAGAATTGAACACTGTCGAGATTCCAAGAAGCATATTTTTGTTGGTTCATGGTGCAGGGATACTTTGCGTGCTGGTGACGATCTTGGAGAAATGGGGCCTATAATTTCAACACATGCTAGTTTCCAAAAGCAGCATTTGGAAATTTCTCCTCATTTTTTAAATTAAGGGCTGGATTTTCTATTATTTGGTTGTCCTTTTCCAGGCGTGACTAAGTGAAGCAATTCTGGAGGTAGGGTGAGCTTGAGGTTTAACACCAGTTCTCCAATAATGCCAACTCTCGCGACTTATTTGCGAAACACGTGATTTTTGATTAAAATTTAGCCGAACTCGCGATCTCGCGATTCAACAGCAAAACTCGCGTTTTTTTACCTCGTCGCAAGGATGCTGGGTGGGAGTTCAAGAGCATGGCAGTATGCCGATTGGTCAGTACGATAGCAAAATACTGCAGATGCTGGAAATCCGAAATAACAACAGAAAATGCTGGAAAAACTCAGCAAGCCAGGCAACATCCGTGGAGAGAAATTAGAGTTGACGTTTCGGGTGAACCCTTTTTCAAAACTGGAAAGGAAATGAAATAGATCAAAGGCAGGGCTGCGATAGAACAAAAGAAGTAAAGAGACATTAAGAGGTATTCAAAACCAGACGAGATGGTAATAGGACAGTGGAGACAAAAGACGGCTCGGATTAGGTGTGAAGTGTACTGGCAGAATGAGAGACAGCTGCCATGTGGGAGAGAGAGAAAAAAGAAAAGGGGGGGGAAGGGAAAACCCAAAATAAAGGGGCGGAAAAAAATAAATAAGTAAAAATGTAACAGGGGCCGAGGTTATGATCTGAAATTGTTGAACTCGATATTGAGTCCAGAAGGCTGTAAAGTGCCTAATCGGAAGATGAGGTGCTGTTCCTCGAGCTTACGGTGAGCTTCCGTGGAACAATGCAAGAGCCTGAGTAGGGTGAGGTCCGAGTGGGAATGGGGTGGTGAATTAAAATGACAGGCAACTGGAAGCTCGGGTCCACCCTTACGGACTGAACGGAGGTGTTCCGCAAAGCGGAAACGCAGACCAAACGCGGCCCCACCCCCCCGAGCTCTCTCTCTCGACCCCCCCCCCCCGAGCTCTCTCTCTCGACCCCACCCCCCCCGAGCTCTCTCTCTCGGCCCCACCCTCCCCGAGCTCTCTCTCTCGGCCCCACCCCCCCGAGCTCTCTCTCTCGGCCCCACCCCCCCGAGCTCTCTCTCTCGGCCCCACCCCCCCGAGCTCTCTCTCGGCCCCCACCCCTCCCCGAGCTCTCTCTCGGACCCCACCCCCCCGAGCTCTCTCTCGGCCCCACCCCCCCCGAGCTCTCTCTCGGCCCCACCCCCCCGAGCTCTCTCTCTCGGCCCCACCCCCCCGAGCTCTCTCTCTCGGCCCCACCCCACCCGAGCTCTCTCTCTCGGCCCCACCCCCCCCGAGCTCTCTCTCTGCCCCCTCCCCCCCCCGAGCTTTCTCTCTCGGCCCCACCCCCCCGAGCTCTCTCTCTCGGCCCCACCCCCCCGAGCTCTCTCTCTCGGCCCCACCCCCCCGAGCTCTCTCTCTCGGCCCCCACCCCCCCGAGCTCTCTCTCGGCCCCGCCCCCCCGAGCTCTCTCTCTCGGCTCCACCCCCCCCGAGCTCTCTCTCTCTGCCCCACCCCCCCGAGCTCTCTCTCTCGGCCCCACCCCCCCGAGCTCTCTCTCTCGGCCCCACCCCCCCGAGCTCTCTCTCTCTGCCCCACCCCCCCGAGCTCTCTCTCTCGGCCCCACCCCCCCGAGCTCTCTCTCTGCCCCACCCCCCCGAGCTCTCTCTCTCGGCCCCACCCTCCCCGAGCTCTCTCTCTCGGCCCCACCCCCCCGAGCTCTCTCTCTCGGCCCCACCCCCCCGAGCTCTCTCTCTCGGCCCCACCCCCCCGAGCTCTCTCTCTCGGCCCCACCCCCCCGAGCTCTCTCTCGGCCCCACCCCCCCGAGCTCTCTCTCGGCCCCACCCCCCCGAGCTCTCTCTCTCGGCCCCACCCCCCCGAGCTCTCTCTCTCGGCCCCACCCCCCCGAGCTCTCTCTCTCGGCCCCACCCCCCCGAGCTCTCTCTCTCGGCCCCACCCCCCCCGAGCTCTCTCTCGGCCCCACCCCCCCGAGCTCTCTCTCTCGGCCCCCACCCCCCCGAGCTCTCTCTCGGCCCCACCCCCCCGAGCTCTCTCTCTCGGCCCCAACCCCCCGAGCTCTCTCTCTCGGCCCCCTCCCCTCCCCGAGCTCTCTCTCTGCCCCACCCCCCCCGAGCTCTCTCTCTTGGCCCCACCCCCCCGAGCTCTCTCTCTCGGCCCCACCCCCCCCGAGCTCTCTCTCGGCCCCACCCCCCCGAGCTCTCTCTCTCGGCCCCCACCCCACCGAGCTCTCTCTCGGCCCCACCCCCCCGAGCTCTCTCTCTCGGCCCCAACCCCCCGAGCTCTCTCTCTCGGCCCCCTCCCCTCCCCGAGCTCTCTCTCTGCCCCACCCCCCCGAGCTCTCTCTCTCGGCCCCAGCCCCCTGAGCTCTCTCTCTCGGCCCCACCCCCCCGAGCTCTCTCTCTCGGCCCCACCCCCCTGAGCTCTCTCTCTCGGCCCCCTCCCCTCCCCGAGCTCTCTCTCTGCCCCCTCCCCTCCCCGAGCTCTCTCTCTCTGCCCCCTCCCCTCCCCGAGCTCTCTCTCTCGGCTCCACCCCCCCGAGCTCTCTCTCGGCCCCACCCCCCCGAGCTCTCTCTCTCGGCCCCACCCCCCCGAGCTCTCTCTCTCAGCCCCACCCCCCCGAGCTCTCTCTCGGCTCCACCCCCCCGAGCTCTCTCTCGGCTCCACCCCCCCGAGCTCTCTCTCGGCCCCACCCCCTCCCCGAGTTCTCTCCAACGGCCCCACCCCCCCCGAGTTCTCTCTCGGCCCCCACCCCCCCGAGTTCTCTCTCGGCCCCACCCCCCCGAGCTCTCTCTCGGCCCCACCCCCCGAGCTCTCTCTCTCGGCCCCAACCCCCCGAGCCCTCTCTCGGCTCCACCCCCCCCGAGCTCTCTCTCTCGGCTCCACCCCCCCCGAGCTCTCTCTCGGCTCCACCCCACCCGAGCTCTCTCTCGGCTCCACCCCACCCGAGCTCTCTCTCGGCCCCACCCCCCCGAGCTCTCTCTCTGCCCCCTCCCCTCCCCGAGTTCTCTCTCGGCTCCACCCCCCCGAGCTCTCTCCAACGGCCCCACCCCCCCCAGCTCTCTCCAACGGCCCCACCCCCCCCCGAGCTCTCTCTCAGCCCCCACCCCCCCCCGAGCTCTCTCTCGGCCCCACCCCCCCGGGTTCTCTCTTGACCCCCCGCACACAGAGAGCAAAGATCTCACAGAACACACAGCCAAAGATCAATGAAGCTTCCCACTGTTCTACCAGCTTCTGCATTCGCTTTACCATCTGCTTGCCTCAAGAGTAGAAAGAATTAAATTACCAAGTTAAGATGCTGCATGTTTGAAACTGAAGAAATTTGGCAATATCACGGTCAAATGCCTCAGTGAGTCAGGACTTAGCATTGCTTAAGGCAACACACTCCTTTGTCAGAGCAGCCTCTGATTTTGTCTGTAGTTTAGAATCAAGCAGTAGCCTTTTACCTTTCAAATGGAGAGATAATCATAGTCCAGGAAATGGATATTTGAGAGCCGAACATGCTGTGTGGGTAAGGAAGGAGCTATTATTAATTTAGTCATACATCTCTGATAACACAGGGGCCTTATTAACAGTGTGCTGCTCCCATGTGAATGGCTTATATAGCATCATAAACAAAAGACTTATAAACTTCCTTGAGGAGCACAATGTCTTGAGTAAAAGCCAAATTGGATTCCTGCCAAACTATAGAACATCCGATCATATCTTCACCCTACAGACCCTAATTGACAAACACGTTCACCATAACAAAAGCAAAATCTACGCATGCTTTGTAGATTTCCAGAAGGCTTTCGACTCCATCTGGCATGACGGTTTATTCCTGAAACTTATCGAAAGTGGGGTAGGAGGGAAAACATATGATGTAATTAAATCAATGTATACAAACAACAAATGTGCAGTTAAAATTGGAGACAAACAAACAAAATACTTCCCACAGGGGCGGGGGGTGACGCAGGGCTCGCCAATCTCACCGACACTCTTTAATATTTACATAAATGGATTGGCAAAACTACTTGAACAATCTACAGCACCCGGCCTCACCCTATATGAATCCAAGGTTAAATTCCTCCTCTATGCAGACGACCTGGTTCTGCTGTCACCTACTAAAGAGGGGCTACAGCAAAACCTGGACCTGCTGGAGTCGTACTGCCAGACTTGGGCCCTGACAATAAATCCCCAAAAAACCAAAGTCCTTGTGTTCCAGCAAAGATCCAAACATCAGGGACCCAAAATAAATTTCACAGTAGGAACAACCAAAATTGAACAAACCACTAACTACACATACTTGGGCTTAAAAATCAGTTCTACGGGAAACTTCAAACTGGCTGTGAATGAACTGAAAGAGAAAGCAAGAAGGGCTTTCTATGCCATCAAAAAATCAATCCAAATAGAAATCCCAATTAGCATTTGGCTCAAAATTTTCAAATCAGTAATTGAACCAATTGCACTCTATGGCAGTGAGGTATGGGGACCGCTAACTCAACAAGAATTTGCAAAATGGGACAAACACCCAATTGAGATCCTACATGCAGAATTCTGTAAAAGTGTCCTCCGGACTCAAAGGAAAACAGTAAACAATGCATGCAGGGCGGAACTAGGCCAATATCCATTAATAATCACTATCCAAAAAAGAGCCACCAAATTTTGGAATCACCTTCAAATTTGCAATCCCCAATGCTATCACTACGACGCCCTGAAATGCCAAGAGCTGACCATAAAGAAGAATACCCTCAGTCAACTAGTCCTGGGACTCAGTGAAGTAACTACTAACAATACTAACAATAACCAGCCCCAGGACAGTGACAGGGTAACACAAAGAATTCGACCCAACACAATCGTCGCTAAGCAAAAGGAAAAATATCTGACATATTGGGCAGAAACAACAAAAACCCAAAGCAAACTCAATTGCTACTTGGCCCTAAACAGACAATACAACATAGCTGATTACCTGACCATGGTAAAGGATAACAAACTGAGAAAAACCTTGACAAGGTACAGACTTAGCGAACATAGCCTAGCGATCGAAAAAGGCAGACACAGGCAGACCAGGCTGCCAAGAGAGGACAGGATATGCTCTCACTGCAGTCAGGGAGTGGTGGAGACAGAGATGCACTTCCTCACAGCTTGTGGAAAATATCAGGGCATCAGGGAGAATTTCTACCAAAAATTCTCACAAATATGCCCTGATTTCAGAAATCTGAATGACAACCAAAAACTCCCATTCCTACTGGGAGAGGAGAGAAGCTGTATAACACTGGCGGCACACTATGTTACAGCTTGCCATGAACAGAGGGACAACCAGTAAACTAAGAAAAGAATATATATAAACAATGCGAATGTATATTTATACACTCAGGGATATACCTGTTTATACACTGTATGAATAGAACTGCGTTTATGTGCTAAACCATAAATGTATTTTGATGCTTTGGCAACATAAGATGTAACTTATCATGCCAATAAAGCGATTTGAATTGTGAATTGTGAATTGTGAATTATATCTCCTGAATGATACACAAGCAATACACATTTAATACATGTTACTCCTAATTTACTTGGATTTTTAGGGTCCAGTGTTATACCTTTTATTTGTTTCCCCCCACGTTTGTGATGCTACAAACAGAAGCCAAAAAGACACAGGTTTTCAAATCAGCTGTAGAACTGGATTTAAACCATCTTTAACCGTGCAGGCTAGGGCCGTTCCACAGTCGAGGCCCAGTCTGTGCTGAGTTAGCTGATCTCAGCTTGAACAGTGGCGAGGCATTCTAATTGGTCTCCCTAGGCAAGGGAGCGGGAAAAAAAGATCATCCAGGATTGCTGCTCTTGATTCCTATCCAGCAATCCCTGCTGGGAAGACTTAGGGTCAGCTGTTCTGGAACCCTCGCTAGAAGAAGATGCAGCTGAACTGGAAAAATGCAGGGAATTGCTAATAGAATGATACATGGGCACACAACTGGGACTTTTCTTGGGAGGCACAACTGGGGAAGCAGGGCATTGTGACTGAAATTTTCAAATTAATAAGGCTCAGGGATATAGAGCGGGCCAGGGCTGTTTTAGTTCGATCTGAGACAGCAGAACAAGGGGATACCAGTACAAGCTGAAAACATAGAAACATAGAAAAATAGGAGCAGCAGTAGGCCATTCGGCCCTTCAAGCCAGCTCCGCCATTCAATATGATCATAGCTGATCCTCTACCTCAATACCATATTCCCGCTCTCTCCCCATACCCCTTGATGTCATTTGTGTCTAGAAATCGCTCTACTTCTTAAATATATTCAGTGACTTGGCCTCCACAGCATTTTGTGGTAGAGAGTTCCACAGGTTCACCACCCTCTGAGTGAAGAAATTTCACCTCATCTCAGTCCTAAATGTCCTACATGGTACAGTGGTAGATTCAGAAAGGACATAAGAAAGCATTACTTCGCTGAGAGGGTTTGCAGTTTTTGGAAAAGCTGACCAAGCAAGAAAAGTAGTTTTGATCTCTTTTAAGGTCAACCAGACAAGTATCTTGAAGAGAAATACTTCATCAGGACAGCAGAAAGGGACTTGAGATTTTCGATGTGCTTTGCACAGTTGAATAGCCTACTCACTGGGCTCACACACAAAGAATGAATACTAAGATGTGATTGTGCAAATTTGACAACCTGTATATATTTGCAAATCGTTCATTCAGATTTCACCCAAATAACACCCGCCGTCAGACTCCACATCAATATTATTAAAAGAAAGAAAGAAAGACTTGCATTTATATAGCGCCTTTCACGACCACTGGACGTCCTAAAGCGTTTTACAGCCAATTAAGTACTTTTTGAAGTGCAGTCATTCTTGTAATGTGGGAAAAGCAACAGCCAATTTGCACACAGCAAGGTCCCACAAACAGCAATGTGATAATGACCAGATAATCTAGTTTTTTTGTGATGTTGATTGAGGGATAAATATTGACCAGGACACCGGAGGTAACTCCCCTGCTCTTCTTCGAAATAGTGCCATGGGATCTTTTAGTCCACCTGAGAAAACAGACAGGGCCTCAGTTTAACGTCTCATCTGAAAGACGGCATCTGCGACAGTGCAGCACTCCTTCAATATTGCACTGGAGTGCCAGCCTAGATTTTTGTTCTCAAGTCTCTGGAGTGGGACTTGAACCCACAACCTTGTGATTCAGAGGTGAGAGTGCTACAAACTGAGCCATTGCTGACACATATGTGCAAATGCCACAGCAACTTCAGGGGAGGTCAGATGCATAATTAAACGTGGAAATCAAGAAGTTGCTGTTGGAGATGCGCCACTTTGTCATTAGCTTAGTGAAAATGGCATCTCGCTGTCTGGCTCCCCCATTCAAATACATTGAGTGACGTGAACATACAAACATACAAATTAGGAGCAGGAATAGGCCACTCGACCCCTTGAGCTTGCTCCGCCATTCAATAAGATCATGGCTGATCTGATTACTCCACATTCCCGCCTACCCCAGATAACCTTTCACCCCCTTGCTCACCAAGAGTCTATCTACCTCTGCCTTAAAAATATTCAAAGACTCTGCTTCCACCGCCCTCTGAGGAAGAGAGTTCCAAAGACTCACAACCCTCTGTGAGAAGAAATGTCTCCTCATCTCTGTCTTAAATGGGTGACCCCTTATTTTTAAACAGTGACCCCTAGTTCTAGATTCTCCCACAAGAGGAAACATCCTCTCCACATCCACCCTGTCAAGGTCCCTCAGGATCTTATATGTTTCAATTAAGTCACCTTTTACTCTTCTAAACCCCAGTGGATATAAGCCTAGCCTGCCCAACCTTTCCTCATAAGACAACCCGCCCATTCCAGGTATTAGTCTAGTAAACCTTCTCTGAACTGCTTCCAACGTATTTACATCCTTCGTTAAATAAGGAGACCAATACTGTACACAGTACTCCAGATGTGGTCTCACCAATGCCCTGTACAACTGAAACATAAACTCCCTATCCTTGTATTTACTTCCTCTCGCAATAAAATATAATTCTATTAGCTTTCCTAATTACTTGCTGTACCTGTATACTAACCTTTTGCGATTCATGCACTAGGACACCCAGATCCCTCTGCATCTCAGAGCTCTGCAATCTCTCACCATTTAGATAATATGCTTTTTTATCCTTCCTGCCAAAATGGACAATTTCACATTTTCCCACATTATACTCCATTTGCCAGATCTTTGCCCACTCACTTAACCTATCTATATCCCTTTATAGCCTCCTTATGTCCTCTTCACAATTTACTTTCCTACCTATTTTTGTGTCATCTGCAAATTTAGCAACCATACCTTCAGTCCCTTCATCCAAGTCATTTATATAAATTGTAAAAAGTTGAGGCCCCAGCACTGATCCACTCGTTACATCTTGCCAACCAGAAAATGACCCATTTATGCCTACTCTCTGTTTCCTGTTAGCTGGCCAATCTTCTATCCATGCCAATATGTTACCCCCTACACTATGAGCTTTTATTTTCCGCAATAACCTTTGATGTGGCACCTTATCAAATGCCTTCTGGAAATCTAAGTACAGTACATCCACTGGTTCCCCTTTATCCACAGCACATGTTACTTCCTCAAAGAACTCCAATAAATTGGTTAAACATGATTTCCCTTTCACAAAACCATGTTGACTCTGCCTGATTACCTTGAACTTTTCTAAGTGCCCTGCTATAACGTCTTTAATAATAGCTTCTAACAGCTTCCCTATGACAGATGTTAAGCTAACTGGCCTGTAGTTTCCTGCTTTCTGTCTCCCTCCCTTTTTGAATAAAGGAGTTACATTTGCTATTTTCCAATCTAATGGAACCTTCCCCAAATCTAGGGAATTTTGGAAAATTAAAACCAACGCATCAACTATCTCACTAGCCTCTTCTTTTAAGACTTGTCAGCACGCAGCTCCAACAATTTGCTCAGTACCACTTCCCTGGTGATTGTAATTTTCTTGAGTTCCTCCCTCCCTTCCATTTCCTGATTTACAGCTATTTCTGGGATGTTACTTGCATCCTCTATAGTGAAGACCAATGCAAAATACCTGTTCAATTCAACTGCCATCTCCTTATTTTCCATATTAATTCCCCAGACTCACTTTCTATAGGACCAACGCTCACTTTGTTAACTCTTTTCTTTTTAAAATATCTATAGAAACTCTTACTATCTGTTTTTATATTTCTAGCTAGCTTTCTCTTGTACTCTATTTTTTCTCTCCTTATTAATCTTTTAGTCATTCTTTGCTGTTTTTATATTCTGTCCCATCTTTGCGCAATTATATGCTTTTTCTTTAAGTTTGATACTATCTTTAACTTTTTTAGTTTACTTTTTTAGTTAACCACGATGGTGGTTCCAAGTGAAGTTCCTGTACTTGCACTGTAGATATGAAGTAAACTAGCCATAGAAAGTTAAGTCAAGTCATTTCAAGTCTAAGTACCCTCTTAATGATGTGATAAGTGTTAATTACTCCCAGTGAACCTGTTGTTGGAGATTTTTTTTAAAAATGTTGTTTCACTTTTTCTGACTCCTTTTCTCTCTCTTAATCAAATCTCTCTCTCCCTCTGGCAAACTGACAAACCTATTGGAGTTCTTTGAGGATGTAACTAGTGGAGTAGACAAAGGGGAACTGGTAGATGTGTATCTGGATTTTCAGAAGGCCTTCGATAAGGTCCCACACAAGATGTTGGTGAACAAAATTAGGGCACATAGAATTGGGGGTAATATACGAGCATGGATTGAGAATTGGTTAACAGACAGAAAACAAAGAGTAGGGATAAACGGGTCTTTTTCAGGATGGCAGGCTGTGACTAGTGGGGTACCACAAGGATCAGTGCTTGGGCCCCAGCTATTCACAATCTATATCAATGATTTGGATGAGGGGACTAAATGTAACATTTCCAAATTTGCTGATGATACAAAGCTAGGTGGCAGCGTCAGTTGTGAAGAGGATGTGAAGAGGCTTCAAGGGGCTCTCAACAGGCTCAGTGAGTGGGCGAGAACATGGCAGATGGAATATAATGTGGATAAATGTGAAGTTATTCACTTTGGTAGAAAAAACAGAAAGGCAGAATATTTCCTAACTGGTAAAAGATTGGGGAATGCAGATGCTCAAAGGGACCTGGGTGTCCTTGTACATGAGTCACTGAAAGTGAATGTGCAGGTGCAGCAAGCCATCAGGAAGGCAAATGGTATGCTGGCCTTCATTACAAGAGGATTTGAGTATAGGAGTAAAGAAGTCTTACTCCACTTATATGGGGTTTTGATAAGACCACACCTGGAGCACTGTGTACAATTTTGGTCTCCTTACCTAAGGAACGATATACTTGCCATAGAGGGAGTGCAACGAAGGTTCACGAGATTGATTCCTGGGATGGCGGGACTGTCGTATGAGAAGAGATTGAGTAAACTAGGCCTGTATTCTCTTGAATTCAGAAGAATGAGAGGGGATCTCATTGAAGCATACAAAATTATTACAGGGCTTGATAGGATGGATGCTGGGAGAATGCTTCCCTTGGCTGGGGAGTCTAGAACCAGGGGCCACAGCCTCAGGATAAAGGGAAGGCCATTCAGGACTGAGGTGAGAAGAAATTTCTTCACACAGAGGGTGGTGAATCTTTGGAATTCTCTACCCCAGAGGGCTGTGGAGGCTCAGTCATTGGGTATATTCAAAACAGAAGTCGATAGATTTCTGACTAGTAAGGGCATCAAGGGATATGGCGATAGGGCCGGTGAATGGAGTTGAGGCAGAAGATCAGCCATGATCTTATTGAATGGCGGAGCAGGCTCAAAGGGCTGAATGGCCTACTCCTGCTCCTATTTCTTATGTTCTTATGTTCTCTTTATTTCTCTTTCTGTACCTGATTTGACATTGAATTCACCATTCTAAGTTACACTTCCTTCTCCGCTGTGGGGACTGGAGCATATCATCACCCCGGCCAACACAATTTTAATTTAATTTGTTAAGTTTTATTTAAAGTTTTATTAGCTACAGTTTTTTTGGTTTAGTGTCCACACAAAACAGTACACTTCCTTCTCAGTCTTTGTGCTATTAATTTCACAATCCTTCAATCTGATTGGTTAAGGAGATTCACAGTTGCTTGCCCTGTTCACTTAGATCCCAGATGCCCTGTAGAGGGTGCCGTGCCATTTCCATCTTGCACTTGCCACGCAAAATATCATGGAGATTAAAGAGGCAAGAGTAAGTCTAACTAATGGTGGGTGCCATTTGTTGATCGGTTACAGGAATATTTGGGCCAATGTGTTTTCTTTTTCACTTGCTCAAACTCTTCTAACACGTAAGTCTCCACTGACCTGTGTACTCAAAAGCATGCTCATAAGAAAGCAATGTATAGTCTTCTATAAGGCTGAATATGCAATTCTAGCCAAAATCAGCAAGGTCATCCACAGTAGGTTGGACTCCAGGGTAAAATGTTAACTAAAAAGCAGACTGGTAACTATCCCTGTAAGCGTGACACATTTTTTTTGTGGTTTCTGTGAACAGTTAAGAATGCTAGCATGTTTCTTCATCAGATAAATATAGGATACCAAGCAGGTCCCATTGTGATACAGTGCTTAGAGTGAATGGGCAGGATTTTCATTAGGCCGTGGAGTCAGGATTGGAGGCGTGTGGGGGGTTAAAATCCCTAAATCAGGGGTCCAGACCCCATCCCGCACCCAACCCGCCTCCATGCCAGTTTCAAAGGAGGCGGGTACCCGCCCCGCACTGGGACCCGCCTACCCGAGGCGGGAAGGGATTAGTGCCAATTAACTGCCTGTTAACAGGTAGTTAACAGGCAGTTTTTAGCCTAATCCCTATTTTTAATGTTGAAGTGTGGGATTCCCGACGGCTCCAAACCATGCCAAGTTTGCGAGGCGGGCCGTCGGGTTGAAGGACTTGGAGGGTTCGAGATGTCGGTGTACAGGTGAGTGATGTGTGCATGAGTGTGTTTGGTGTGTCTAAAGTGTTTAAAGAAGTTTAAATTACCTTTTCAGCCTTCCTTCCTTTAGGTCTCGGGAGTCCCTCATTTCACCGGCACAGAAAGCAGAATGGCTGCGAACTGTCAAAAGTGACAGCCTTTAGCTTTCTGTGCAGGAGAGATTTCTAACTGAGTCTGTGGAGAGGGACTCAGGTTAGAAGTAAGACTGTCAGTGTTTGACAGCTTCAAACAGCTGTCAAACACTGATATTTCATCTGTCAAAACCTCTTGACAGATGAAATTTCAGTCTGTGACGTCACCTGTTGCCGGTTGGCCCTTAATTGGCCCGCTGAGCCCACTGGGTCACAAGGTCAATCAAGTTAAAGTCGCGTGGATTGGCCACACTTCGATGGAGGCAGGACTACAACCCCGAAAGTTGTAGTCCCGCCTCCTACCCAACTCCTGAATGAAAATCCAACCCAATGCATCCAACTGCATAACAGAAGTAACCAATAAATCTTTAGTGTATGCTCTTCAGATGCACAAGATGTTTAAACATCAGGTCATATTGCACCAATCTAGCATTTTATTTGCACAGGAACAAACTTTAAGAAAAAAATCTAAAATGAACCTTGTTGAAATAGTACATCAAATATACATAGAATTGACAACAGAATAACAGCATGAACTAAACAAACATACACTTAACGATTTAATTATTTTATTACCATAAACACAAGTGATCTGATTGCCCTCATAAACTCTTCCAATCATTTTATTATCATGACCACAAGTGACCTGATTCCCAACCTGATAGGCGCTCAGGTCAACCCTCTGATCTGTGGAGAAACATTTGCCTTAAACCCCCTTACACAATTTACAACCCATGTTCAGCAGAAAGCTGTTTTAACTCATCATGTGCTGGTCTCACGGACAACCCAGAAAAAACATTGAGGTACTCAGGTAGTGTGAACCCTCGTTCCCACAAACCTCTATGTAAAATATATGTGTAAGTGAGTACCACATAGTCTGTTCTTTATTTAGTGAAATATATAAATATTGCAGGTTACAATAACATTTCTTCAAAATCAATTAAATAAATTAAGGACCTCATTTGTATTGCTGGTACTTCCATATGATGACTTGAATATGTGGGGAGCAGTTTTTATTTTCAAACTATGAGGATCTTGGACAAAGTTACAGTGGAGCCTGGGTTGGATATTTTGTGGTAACATCTGGAAGGTTTGTGAATCATTTCGATAGAGTATGGAACATTCATAATTAGTTGGTAATAATAGAACAACAAATATTTTAACGTGAAGAAAAGTAATTTTTAATGTCAGAGGAGTCAGTGTTTTTTAATTAATTTGCCATATGGCATTTTATGCAGATTTTTAATGGGGATTATAAGTCATATATATTAATTTGTCTTCTGGATTAGTAACTTTTTAATTGTTTTTGGAATGTTAATGAACAATGACATCTGCAACATGATTAATTGTCACTTGGTCTAGCTTGAAAGTAGTCCTACGAAAAGGTGGTTTTACATTGGTGGCCACACCCATTGTTTAAAGGAGACATTCCACCTGCTAACCTAAAGAGAAAGTAGGCAAGCCAACATGCATGCTTTACTGTGGACTAATCATTGAGAGGCCTCATGAGTGAGTAAGGACAGAAAACTAGTGTTGTATTCTGGCAGACGTAACAGTGCAGAATCTGCTAGGCTAGTTATGAAAACAGATTGTCTACGCTGGGACTTTACTCTCTGGAGAGAAGAAGGATGAGGGGAGACTTGGTAGACATCTTTTAAGTGTGCAGAATTTGGATGCAGGAAAGTTTTTCGATCAGCCATAGAATTTAAGGACTAGGGGGACACAGTTTGAAGTTATGGTGACAAAAGAAAATAGGAAATGTAGGCAATTTATTTTGGTAAGAGGGTAATGGAATTATCTGTGAGAGTGGTGGAACAGAAAGCCAGGGCAGGTTTTAGAAATGACTGGATGAATTCCTGTTGGGAAGAGGACAGAGGTTACAAGATTATTAGTATCAGAATCACATAAGGAAACTGACAGTGAGTTGGAAGGATAGGCTGGATGAATTAATGATCTCCTCCAGTCCAAAACATCAGTGTGTTTCTATGAAATATAAAAGGCTTTTGATGGGGAATAAAGGACAATTGACTGAGTGGAAATAGTGTCTTAAATATATCTTTATTTATGATTCCTGCTGTTTTGAATTTTATGTACAAATACCTACCATGATATAATGATTCAACATGTTGCACCATGCCTAATAAGCTTTGGTTTGATCTGTAAATGATTAATGTCCAGGAAATGAATTGGTCAGTGTGATAATAGCCACACACCCAGGCAGAATGGCCAGGCACCATGCTGACTACTGCCATTGTACAAGGAAGCTTTATGATGCCAGTATCTGTAAAAATACACCACCATTGAAGGTGTTCCCAATGTGCAATAATCTTGTGTTTTTGAGTAGGTTGAAACTAGTACAAGTTGTATTGGTGATTGCATTAAGAAAGATCTGTGACTTTGATTACTTCAAGTAGTGCACTGCTTAATGTGTTCATATATTTTAATGCAATTATAAAGCAATGCAGTTTAAGCAGTTAACGTCTGCATTAAAAGAGCAAAATAATTGTACACTCACTAGTTGATCTCAAATGTAATGAACTGAAGGAGTGTTGTTAACATATAAATAATACTCCAATACAAGAGCAAACCACTGCAGATGCTGGAAATCAAAAATAAAAACAGAAAATGCTGGAAATACTCAGCAGGTCAGGCAGCATCTGTGGAGAGAGAAACAGAGTGGAAGTGGTGCGGGGAATTAAAGTGACAGGCGACCTGAAGTTTGGGGCCAGTCCCATTCTGACCTCTCTGTCCTTGACCTCCCACACTGTTCAAATGAAGCTCAATGTAAGCTCGAGGATTAGGCACTTTACAACCTTCTGGACTCAACATTGAGTTCAACAATTTCAGATCATAACTTCAGCCCCCATTTTTTCAGACGGCAGCTGTTGATGATTCTGCTATTCCCATTTATGGCTCTTCTAGACCCATCTTTTGTTTCTTTACTTGTCCCGTTACTATCTCCTTTTGCCTCACACCATCATCCCTTTTGTCTTTTAATCTCTCCTGCCTTTAACCCTATCACAGACTTTCCCTTTTGTTCTTTCCTCCCCTGCCCCCTTTCCCTGCCTTTGCAACCGCTTAAAACCATTATATCTTTAACTTTTTCCAGTTTTGGGCATCATCCTGAAACGTTAACTCTGTTTCTCTCTCCACAGATGCTGCCTGACCTGCTGAGTATTTCCAACATTTTCTGTTTTTATTAATAACACTCCAATACTATCTTATCATCCATTGCCAGTAAACTAAATCATGCAAGATATACCAGGAGGACCTCATAGTCACTACTTGGCTTTACTTATGCAGTGACCGTAAAATCAGAATATAAGAAACAGAATCAGGAGTAGGCCAATTGGCCCTTTGAGCCTGCTCTGCCATTCAATAAGATTATGGCTGATCTTCTATGTCATCTCCACTTTCCCTCATCCACACAGGCAGCAAGAACCTCATACCTATTGGACAAGGGGAAAGGCTGAGGCTCCTCCAGCACTGCACCTGCAGTCCCCTTACCTGCCTGAGTTGCAGTCACACCCTCCTGGCCCTGCCCACTAACCAGACCTGTACCACTACCAAACCTAAGGGGTGTGACTGCCTCCTGGTTCAAAATGTGATGGAATATTATCTGGGATTAACACTCTTAAGTAAATTGATAGACAACTATGTACATCAAGTTTCTTTGTCATTAGAAATTCCATGAGTCTTGCCTGCTGAAGTCTCGAATCAGCCTAACATCCCTATATAATTTAGGGATTGCTCCAAGGGCAACAAGCAGCACTGGTTTACAACATTCCTTCTGTCTCTGGTATTAGAGTCTTAGACAGGTCTGAGCAATATTTATACCAGACCACACTTCTGTACATCTAATCGTATAGGTGGCAGATCTTATTGGAGATGTGTATCTCCTTAACCAATCAGATTTAAGAATCCTTAATGAGCAGCGCAGAGTCTGAACCAGGAAGTGTCAGTTAGAATATTTAATTCAATGTCAAATCAGGTACAGTAAGCAAAATAAAGAGAGGGAAGCAATGACTGGATTAAGAGACAGAAAGAAAAAATAAAACATTTTATTATTTACATTTTTCAAAAACATCTCCGTCAATAATTAAAAGCTGAAGGAATGAGATTCCACACTTGTAAAAATTAATTTTCAGTGTCAGAGAAGTTGTTTGACAGTAATTAAGACTTACCACTCAGTTTACAGGGTACTTAGACTGGAATGGACAAGCCCTAACTTTATTTGGTGAGTTTAGTCAGTGTCTATGGGATAGGTATAGGATCTTCACACTGTTCAATGTATTTGAATGGTGAGTCAGATGACGAGATGCTGTTTTCGTGCAGTTTTTGGAGGGGCATGGCAACTCAGATAGTAACGCCTAGATTTCTGCATTTAACTATGCATGCAGTTGCCTGAAGTTGCTGTTCAATTTGCACATAAATAACGGTGAACACTGTTAGCCTCACCCTTATTTTTACAGCAAAATCTGGTCCATTATCAGCTACCAAAAGGAAAACCGTGTAGTAAATATTTTTATTGTATACATAGTGTTACATAGGATTTACAGCACAGAAACAGGCCATTCGGACCAACAGGTCCATGCCGGTGTTTATGCTCCACACGAGACTCCTCCCACACTTCTTCATCTAATGCCATCAACATATTCTATTCCTTGCTCCCCCATGTGTTTATCTAGTTTCCCCTTATATGCATCTATGCTAGTCACTTCAACTACCAACACAAATAATGTGCTGGTAAGTTTACAATACAGAAAAAAAAGTAGAATACAGAATTGTCGAGAAAATGCCTTGCAGATCCCTTCTTGGACTCCATGGAGTCCTTGGACTTCTGCTTGAAAAACTGTGGTTTAAGTTACTTTAAAGTTGAAAAGATTAGGCAATCTGATTGAATAATGTAATTGGCTAATTTACTAATTAAAAATAGTTCTAAATCGGCATTTAATAACCATTGAGTAAGGTTTGGATATGTCATCATTTGTCCAAAAAGGAATCTGAAATGTATTCTCTAATATAAATTTTGCTTCAAGGAATATATATATACTTAGTAGGAGTACATTTTTATAATGCATTATCACAATGCTGAGGGGAAGTTGAAAGGAAGGTGAGGCAATTTCTTTGAAAGAAATACAGTAATTTAGTTATGAATGGAGTCTTTAAAACTCTGAATAAAAGTGATTTTATATCCGAACAACACACAGTACTGACAATATTCAAAATATTTGATAAATAGCTGTTCTAATTAGGACTGTATGGGGTAATTTAAACTTTTGGCAATAGTATAGGGATGACATCAGATTGGCTGGCCATTATATCTTCTCCCAATTTTTATTTCCATTGACTTCAATTGGGAGAGGTGTATAAAGGGCGGCCGATCTGATATCGGCCCATTTACACTATTGCCTAAAATTAAAATTAGCCTCCACCCCATCCCCCCTGCAATAACATAGGCATGAAGCACACTTCAGGCAGATACTGTACAGAAACTTCACTCACCCACCCACAATAGCACT
The DNA here is from genome assembly GCF_052327205.1 of Somniosus microcephalus. Classification (NCBI taxonomy): domain Eukaryota; kingdom Metazoa; phylum Chordata; class Chondrichthyes; order Squaliformes; family Somniosidae; genus Somniosus; species Somniosus microcephalus. Next base: position 398,425,830 of record NC_140987.1, read on the forward strand.
AGACTGAAATCTCACTGACAATACTAATTTATACTGGAAATTTTAATTATATGTACAATAACTTCAATATCACAGAGGCATCATTGTTTTTAATTCAATTGGAGTGAGTAACTTTTGTTCTTTACGTCTAAAAATTGAATGCGGAGTCAGGCATGCGGTAACGCTAGATGTGAATGTAACACAAACATAGCAACAGAGTCATGGCATAACCAAGAGATAAAGGTTAACATTTTACAAACCTTGTCAGTGATCAAACATAGCCTGCACTTTCCTTGACATTTGGCAGGATTGTCATAATGTTTCAGGTATCTAGAATAAATTCAACTGAAGGAGCAGACAATTGTGCGGTGTAAAACTGTCCGTTTTCTTTATTGGTAGCCTGTCAAAAAGAATGACAGTCAAATTACCAGTACCTTTGTTAGATCAGCTGTATAACAATGATTATATAGAAATGCAGCAAAATGCCAAAAAAGGCCCATAAAAGCAGTTTGATGCACAGCCTGACACATGGAGGGTAAAAAGAACTAAATACCTGATTTTAGAAACTTGGTGAGAGTAAATAACTTGGTTATCTAAGGTAAGGAGGCACTGCCTATGTGCTTGAGGGCGGGCTACAGAGTGTGGGGAAATGGAGGCTAATGTAGGGGCTGTTAGGCATAGTGGTTGGGGAGTTGTTTGGGGAATGTTGGGATTGGGGAGGATTGAGAAGGATATTGTTGCAGTACTTCAGGGGAAAACATTTGGGTTAGGTAATGTCAGGAATGCTAGGGGAGTGTCTCCTTGCAAGACAGCATTCATATTATGACATTCCTTTTGCATTTAGCTGTAATTTTTCTGTCGGTGCCCATGCAAAAGGCAGCATAGTTAGAGAAAAAATAGAATGGTTGGGCAAGGCAGCTATGAAAGGTTAATAACAGTTTGCAGTAATATAATTTAGTTTATTGCTTTTATATTCCATGGAATCATTTCAAACATAGATAGTTCTAGGTCCCACCCAACATGCCCATGTAGAAAACCTTATAGTACTTGAACAAGAGGTACAGAGTTAGACACAACAAGGAAGTCTGTAGGGTGGGGGTGCAGATGAGTAGAGATAACCAATCCAGGGACAGTGAGGCAGGAAATGTGAATTTCTCTTCCCCCGAAAGGCTGTGGATGCTGGTTCAATTGAAATTTTCAAGACTGAGATCGATGGATTTTTATTGGGTAATGGTATCAAGGGATAGGGATCAAAGGTGGGTAAGTGGAGTTGAGGAACAGATCAGCCATGATCTCATTTAGTAGTGGAACAGGTTTGAGAGGTTGAATGAGTTATTCCTATGTTCTTGGATTATTCTTGGTGGGTAGGTGTATTCATTCCTTTGGTGTTACAAGCCATTCAATTCAAATACCTTTATATCTTTTAAGGCATATATTTGATTGGCAGCTCTGACTGAGTTTGAGATACATTTTTAAATTCCCTTTACATATTTAAAGGGTTTAGAATGGTATATCTGAAGGCTGACTTCCCACCAAGAAGTAATCATCTGAAGTGGTAAGTGATAGGACAAGTAAGAGTTTCTGTGGGTCAGTCCACAGTGAGCCACTACATAATATTAGTCACTGACAGTGCTTCCAAGCCTGTTTGGAGTTTGATTAGCAGAGGATAAGCATCTTTGTTGCTTTCAATATTCCAAGAAGTAATAGTAGAGACTATGGGGGAGAAATTCAGTATCACCCCATTTGGGGCGCAATTATCGGCCAGGCACAAAGATTAGTGCCTGGTGCTAATTATCACCTCTGACTGCAAACTTTTATCGCCCCTGAAGGTGATTGGAGCGCTAAATCAGGCGCTACACACCTGTCTTAAGGCGCAAAGGCCGAGGAGCGAGGCGCTACCTCAGAGCGCTGGCGAAGCTCATGTGATGTTAGTCAGCAATGGAACGCAGACACACTGGCGCCGGCCAGTTCTTAAAGGGGAGGGTTGATCTTGCTCTCCATCCACACCCTGCTCATTGCAGCCTTGAATCTCGGCCTGGAGAGACCTGTACATCAATTCTGCTGGAAAGAACAAAGGAGAGTCCCAGGGAAAGAGCTCAGAGTGCAGCCCCCATATTCTCTTTTAAATCGATGCAAGGAAGATCAAATCAGAAAGAACCTGCAAAGTGTTGCTCAGTACTCAAAACTCCTCAACACAGCTTTGAATATCTCCTGTAGTCTCTCTCTCTCTCACTCAGAATGCATGGTGCAAAAATTTTGCCGACCAAAAAAAGGCAGGAAGCGGTTGCCTTTAAATAGCACTCCCCCAGTCCCTTTCTGACTGCAAAATGCTCCCCTCAACCTGTTGTAGCTAATGGCAGGCGGTAAGAGAGGGGGCGCCATGCAATATCCAGTCCGGGGCGCTACCGGGGCGTTTCACACTTGACTGACATCACGACCTGCCGGCACAGGAGATCGTAGCAGTAGTGTTTAGCGCCGCCGCCGCAAAATGTCTAGTTAATTTCGTGAGCGCCGCAAACAGCACCTCGCACAGGCACTAGTTGCTTTGCGCCCCATTAGCGCCTTCTTAAGGTGCTAATGGGAGGCGCAAACCAATCGAATTTTTCCCCCTGTATTTACTGTAGGTCTACTTTTTGTATTTAATATTGTTCATTTATCTGTTTACTATTCAAACAATATGACTAATAATTCATAGCCTAAGCTGAAGTCTGATTGAATGTCTAATCTTCCATCCTCCCATGGCAACAAAATTAGATGAGAGCGCATGATGTAACCACTACCAGAATACAGTAATGAAGTTTTCTGCTCAACCCCTAGGCTTGTTATATATAGTTACCTAGATTTTTGACAGGTAAAGGCACCCTCTGGGCCATCGGGAGTAAAGGAGAAATTGGTGTGTTTAGCGCCACACATTAGCGCCACGAGATGGCGTTAAAATGCTGGTCGGCGCTCTACCGCCAGCTGATGGCAGTTCCAGCAGCGTGCGGCAATTTGGTGTTGCCGGTAGCACTGTCGCTAAACTCGATCGCCGGGGACATCGCAGTCACAGAGATCATGACGTCAGTGAGTGTGCAATGCTCACTTGATGCCTGATCTCCCAATTTCGTTTTGGTCACTGCAGTTACCGGCTAGAGAAAACAACGACAGGTTGAGGTGAGGTGCAGCAGCAGGAATCCGGCTCCAGTGGCGATATTTAACGGGATAGAAACATAGAAACATAGAAGGTAGGAGCAGGAGTAGGCCATTCGGCCCCTCGAGCCTGCTCCGCCATTCAATGCGATCATGGCTGATCATCCAAGTTCAGTACCTGGTCCCTGCTTTCTCCCCATACCCCTTGATCCCTTTAGCCTTAAGAAATATATCCAACTCCTTCTTGAATATATTTAATGAATTGGCCTCTACGGCCTTCTGTGGTAGAGAATTCCACAGGTTCACCACTCTCTGGGTGAAGAAATTCCTCCTCATTTCTGTCCTAAAAGGCCTACCCCTTATCCTTAGACTGTGATCCCTGGTTCTGGATTCCCCGACCATCGGGAACATCCTCCCTGCATCTAGTCTGTCCAGTCCTGCCAGTATTTTATAAGTTTCAATGAGATCCCCTCTCATTCTTCGAAACTCCAGCGAGTACAAGCCCAATCGACCCAATCTCTCCTCATATGTCATTCCTGCCATCCCAGGTATCAGCCTGGTGAATCTTCTCTGAACTCCTTCCATGGCAAGAATATCCTTCCTCAGATAAGGCGACCAAAACTGCACACAATACTCAAGATGTGGTTTCACCAAGGCCCTGTACAACTGCAGCAAGACATCCTTGTTCCTGTACTCAAACCCTCTCACTATGAAGGCCAACATACCATTTGCCTTCTTAACCGCCTGCTGCACCTGCATGCTTACCTTCAGCGACTGGTGCACAAGGACACCCAGGCCTCGTTGCACTTCCCCTTCTCCCAATCTATTGCCATTCAGATAATAATCTGCCTTCCTGTTTTTGACACCAAAGTGGATAACCTCACATTTAACCACGTTATATTGCTTCTGCCATGCTTCTGCCCAATCACCCAACCTGTCCAAATCATCCTGTAGTTTCTTGGCATCCTCCTCACAGCACACACGCCCACCCAGCTTTGTGTCGTCTGCAAATTTGGAGATATTACATCTAGTTCCCTTGTCTAGATCCTCACCAATCACTCGCACCTGGCAAGGTTTTGAAGTTTGAGTAGCTGTGAGCTAATTCCTGTTAGCGCAAGAGTTTTCTTTAGTTATTTCAAGGTTATTTGGTATCGGGGAGTTTTCTGGCAAGTACAAAACTTCCTAATTATTTTTGACATGTTTCAAACTACAACACTTGCCAAAAGTCATGGGGGCTGTACTGGCAGTCGACCTTACCCTCCAGGATCCTGAACGGAGGGAGCGAAGGCATCGAGAAAGACGGGAACCTGTGCACAGAGGGTGGAGGAGGGCCATCGGGGCGCTCAGGAGGCCTTACCCACCTAGGGTCTTCCGACAGCACGTCTCCTACCTTCAATTAAGCGAGGAGCAGTGTATTAGAAGGCTCGATTTCACCAAGGAGGTGGTCACAGAACTCTGCCACCTCCTGCAACCAGACCTCCTGCCTCAGACCAGGGCAACCAAAGTTCTCCCAGTGACAGTCAAGGTCACCATGGCCCTCAATTTCTTTGCCAGCGGATCCTTCCAGTCTGCAGCAGGAGACATATCTAACATCTCACAGTTTGCCATCTATCGCTGTTACCAGGAGGTCTCAGAGGCTCTCTACACATTGGTTTCGTGAACACCAGAGAGAAACAGGACGAGTGTGCATTTGGCTTTGCCAGGATAGCGGGCTTCCTCATGGTACAGGGCGCCATCGATTGCAGCTATGAGGCTTTGCGGGCACCGCATAACAATCCTGAGATCTTCTGTAACTGCAAAGGCGACCACACACAACAAATCCTCACCATCAATGCCCACTATCCTGGCAGCAGCCACGCTGCGTGTCACCGGTGTGCCAGCACTCTTCCAGCCACCACATCAAGCTCGAGGGTGGCTGCTCGGAGACAAGGGCTATCCGCTCTCCACCTGGCTCATGACTCCCCTCCGCAACCCCAACACTTATGCCCTGCACTCATAATGAGAGCCATGCTGCCACCAGGAACATCACCGAGCAGACCATCGGCCTACTGAAACAACGGTTCCACTGCTTTGACTGCTCGGGAGGAGCCCTCCAGTACTCGGCTGAGCAGGTGTCCCAATTCGTGATGGTCTGCTGCATGCTCCACAACTTGGCCATCGTGAGGGCGCAGCCGTTGCCACCAGGGATTGTGGGACCACCTCAGGAGGAGGACGAGGGAGAGGAGGATGAGGAGGAGGAGGATGAGAACAGGAGGAGGGAGGAGCAATCAGCCTTCCAGACGGGCTGTCCGTGACCGGCTCATCAGAATCCAATTCGAATGAATGAAACCCCAGATCTCCGTTGCTCACCATCCCTGTCTCATGCCATATCATAGCGTCCTCCTGGGCGCAAAACTGAAATGAGAGACACCACAAAAGATTCCGAACACAATTAATAAATTTATCTATAATCATATCGCACATATTTACATGAATGTGTTTGAGTGGAAACCAGGGCCGGGGGTGGAAAAAAACGTTGTAAATCTGATGCAATTTTCACCGATTGCGCCCAAAGTGAAACTCTACCAATCCTGATGTGGAGCTTGAAATCATAGAACGGAATTTTCCCCAGGGAGGCAAGTTGGGGGCGGTGAGCGGGGGGCGGGCGGGGGGGCGGGGGGGCCTCCAAGGCAGGCGGAAAACCCGGGAGGTTGACTTTATTGGCAGGGCCTGATTTGAATGTGAGGCCTCTGATTCCCGGGTGCAGCCAGCCAGATTGAGAGGCTGGCTAGCTGTGGGAGGGTAGGCCTCAGAAGCGAGGGGCCGGTCCGGGGGAAGGATCGTGGGAGGGCGGGGGGGTGTGGCAATCGTCAGGGGTTGGGGATTGGGAGAGGGGACAGAGCATCGGCTGGAGTTGGGGATCACGGGGGGAAGAGAGCATTGGCTGGGGTCGGGGATCACGGGGGGAGGGTGGTGGCCAGGGATCGGGGGGTGGTGGCCAGGGATCGGGGGGTGGGTGGGGGGTCTTGGCCGCGGATCAGTGGGGGACTGGGGTTTCGGCCAGGGATTGGTGGGGGGAGAGAGGATTGGGGCCAGCCACCGGAGGATCGTGGCTGGCCTCATCATCATCGTTTGGGGGAGGGTGGAGGGCCTGGGTGTGATTGGAGGCCTCATGAGGAGGTCTCTGATCATCGGGGGTGGGTTAGGAAGGGACCCTGGATCCAGGAGGATAAAGGGGGAAAAATTTGGTTGCTTAGCACCTCCCGTTAGTGCCCTAAGAGGACGCAAATGGGGCGCAAAGCAACTAGCGCCCGAGCGCAGCGATGTTTGTGCTGCTCACGAAATTGACCGGACATTTTGTGGTGGTGCTAAAGACTATTGCCACGATCTCTTGCTCCCGCAGATCATGACGTCAGTCGAGCGTGCAATGCCCCAGTAGTGCCCCGGACCGGATATTGAGTGGTGCCCCCTGCCTTACTGCCTGCCGCTAGCAACGACGGGTTGAGGGGAGCGTTTTGCAGTTGGGAAGGGACTGGGGGAGCACTATTTAAAGGCGACCACTTCCTGCCTTTTTTCGTCGGCGACATTTTTGCAACACACATTCTGAGAGAGAGAGAGAGAGACTTCTGGAGAGATTCAACACTGTGTGAAGGAGCTTTGGGTACTGAGCAGCACTTTGCAGGTTCATTTTGATTTGATCTCCCTTGTATCGATTTAGAAGAGACTATGGGGGCTGCACTCTGAGCTCTTTCCCTGGGTCTCTCCATTGTTCTTTCCAACAGATTTGATGCACAGGTCTCTCCAGGCCAAGATTCAAGGCTGCAATGAGCAGGATGTGGATGGAGAGCAAGATCGACCCTCCCCTTTAAGAACTGTCCGGCGCCAGTGTGTCTGTGCTCCATTGCTGACTGACATCACATGAACTTCGTCCACACTCTGAGGTAGCGCATCGCTCCTCGGCGTTAGCGCCTTAAAAGAGGTGTGTAACGCCTGATTTAGCACTCAAATCAGCTCCAGGGGCGATAAAAGCCAAGTTTGCAGTCGGAGGCGATAATTAGCGCCAGGCGCTAATCTTTGCGCCCGGCCGATAATTGCACCCCAAACAGGGTGATACCGAATTTCTCCCCCAAAGGCTCTTACCTTCTGGATGCAGCAGTCCCCACCACAGGCAGTTAAACACAAAATGGACAGGGAAAAGAGGCTTTCAGCCTCATTACAATATTTAAGTTAAGGTAGCGCCCCCCTGGGAGCGGGTTGGTCGCCTGCCCTGCCTCCAGTAAAACCCGAAGTGGGCAGGTTGAAGGCAGGATCAGGCCTGGAATCCCAGTTTTGAAACTTTAACTACCCCCACGTTCCAAACCCACCTGTTTTCAGCTATAATCTTCAGACTCTGATGCAATAGTAGCACCAATTGAACAAAGCTGCTACCAACTGGTCAAGTTTAGAGATCAGACTTGGCAAAGGCCTAGGATTAATGTACACTCTGATCAGACAGGAGAGCCTCAACGCCTGGTGGATTGTGGCGTCTGTGAGTGTGCAAAGCTCACTAACCATCCGATCTGCGAAATTGATTGTCGCCACCTACCTTAGCGCCTGGAGTAAACAGGGAGAGCTGGCGTGAAGCAGCAGGAAGCCGGCTCCAGGGATGTTATTTAAAGGGATTATCAGTAATGACTCACAGCTGTGGAGTTTCAGTGGTTTCTTGTCAGCTTCACACGGTTTCTTGTGAGCTTTGCACACTCACAGACGCCACGATCCACCTGGCGTTAAGGCTCTCCTGTCCAATCCATGATTAAGAGTGCACATTAATCCTAGGCCTTTGCCAAGCCTGATCTCTAAACTTGACCAGTTGGTAGCAGCTTTGTTCAATTGATGCTAGTATTGGTCCAACAGTTTCATTCAGTAATTTCAAGGCTATTTCGTATGTGGAGTGTTCTGGCAACTAAAAAGTAGCTACATTTATTCTTTAAAAAATCAAACTACTACACTTGGTTACATTAATGGGGGCTGTACCGGCAGGCGATCTCGCCCTCCAGGATCTAAGAACATAAGAAATGGGAGCAGGAATAGGCCATTCGGCCCTTTGAGCCTGCTCCGCCATTCAATGAGATCATGGCTGATCTTCTGCCTCAACTCCATTCACCGGCCCTATCGCCATATCCCTTGATGCCTTTACTAGTCAGAAATCTATCGACTTCTGTTTTGAATATACCCAATGACTGAGCCTCCACAGCCCTCTGGGGTAGAGAATTCCAAAGATTCACCACCCTCTGTGTGAAGAAATTTCTTCTCATCTCAGTTCTGAATGGCCTACCCTTTACCCTGAGGCTGTGGCCCCTGGTTCTAGACTCCCCAGCCAAGGGAAACATTCTCCCAGCATCCACCCTATCAAGCCCTGTAATAATTTTGAATGCTTCAATGAGATCTCCCTCTCATTCTTTTGAATTCAAGAGAATACAGGTCGAGTTTACTCAATCTATGGTGGAGGGAGCGGAGGCAGCGAGAAAGACTGGAACACATGCCCAGAGGGAGGAGGAGGGCCATCAGGGCTCTCAACAGGAGGCCTTACCCTCCAAGGGTATTCAGAAAGCACTTCTCCTACCTCCAATTATGCGAGGAGCAGTGCATTAGAAGGCTCCATTTCACCAAGGAGGTCGTCACAGAACTCTGCCACCTCCTGCAAACAGACTTCCAGCCTCAGATCAGGGTGACCACGGCTCTCACAATAGCAGTCAAGGTCACCATCACCCTCAATTTATTTTCCAGCGGATCCTTTCAGCATACAACAGGACAAACAGTTAACATCTTGCAGTTCGCCATCCATCGCTGCATCTGGGAGGTCACAGAGGCTCTCTACAGAGGAGAAGGGACTACATTTCCTTCCCCATCACCAGAGAGAAGCAGAACGAGCGTGCATGTGGCTTTGCCAGGATAGCAGGACTCCCGATGGTACAGGGCACCATTGATTGCACCACATGGCTTTGCGGGCACAATCCTGAGATCTGCCATAACTGAAAGGCTACCACTCACTTAATGTGCAGTTGGTGTACGACCACTGACAGCGAATCCTCAATGCCAATGCCCACTATCCTGGCAACAGCCACAAGGCCTACATCCAGTGCCAGACCGGTGTGCCATCACTCTTCCAGCCACCACGTCAAGCTCCCAGCTGGCTGCTCAGAGACAAGGGTCATAGAATCATAAGGGCGATCTGCTCTCCACCTGGCTCATGACTCCCTCTGCAACCCCAACACTCCTGCCCAGCACTCATATAATGAGAGCCATGCTGCCACCAGGAACATCATTGAGCAGACTATCGGCCTGCTGAAGCAACTGTTCCGCTGCCTTGACTGCTCGGGAGGAGCTCTCCAGTACTCATCTGAGCGAGTGTCCCATTTCGTCATGGTCTGCTGCATGCTCCACAACTTGGCCATCATGAAGGCACAGCCTTTGCCACCAGGGATTGAGGGACCTACTCAGGAGGAGGAAGAGGGAGAAGATGACGGGGAGGATGACGAAAAGGATGATGATGAAGAGGAGGAGGAGCAAGGGAGAAGCAGCCACTCAATCGGCCTTCCAGAAGAACGGTCTGTGACTGCCTCATCAGACTGCAGCTCGAATGAATTCAACCCCAGATCCCCGTTGCTCACCATACCCCCATCATTCCACCCCTGTCGCAGGCCATGTCACAGCGCAAAGCTGAAATGAGACACACTACAAAAGAATCCAAACTGAATTAATAAATTTATCAGAAACCAGTGAACACATATTTAGAACAAAAATGTTAACTATTCACCCTTATGCAATACCTTAGTGCCTCTCGTTACAGTGCCTTTGCCTATTCTAGTGCTCCTATGAAGTGTTGGCCCAGTGGTTGCAGCAGGGCTGGTGGAAGGCTGCTGAGTGTCCGTGCGGGAGACTTCAAAGAGCCTTTCAGGATGCCCTCCATAAGCTCTGGGCCTGGAAGGCCAGGCTGCAGACTGCACCACCTCAGCATGGGCAGCAGCAGTCTGGGATGGCTAGATGACAGGCAGCGACAAAGGCAATGGTGGAGTGACAGTGATGGGAGCAAGAATGCTGTCATCTTGAGAGGGGACAGCAGGTTTCTGCTCCACTGACCCACTGCCACTCCCCCGGGGCAGCACCACAGCATCCCGAGCAAACTGTTGGAGCACAGATTGCTGGCCTGCTGCGACACTGTGAAAACCCCGGTCGACGGTGGTAGACCCAGCCACAATGACAGCAGTCAGAGCTTGCATGGCATCAAGAATCGCTTCTGCCTTTGCTGCAATGGAAGCTGCCAGATCGCCCATCACACGCGGCATCAGGTCTGGGTCACCACAGTCTCTCTGGGAGTCTACCATCCTTTGCAGACTGGAAATTATGGCATCCAAGGTGTGCGTAGAGCCTTGTGAAATGTTGGAGGCGGACTCCTCCGTGCTCCTTACCATTGCCAAAAGGCTCTCGGGCAACCTTGCCATTACACCTGTCATCTCCGTGTGCATGCCCATCACCCTTCTTCTAAAGTCCTCCCCACCGAGGTCCTTCTCTGAGTACTGTGCAGTAGAACTCTCACACGAACTCGCCCTCCGGGGAGCTGGCCCCTGAGCTACCCAGGGGACAGGAAGGGTGAAATGCATGCATATAGCATGATTAGCTGGAAAGTGTGAAATGCTTGTGGGGTGAGGGGGAACTGGGATGTGAGAAGAAGGAATAGAGATGAACATGCCGTTGTTGTCCCCAAGGGGGTCAACATCACCGGTGGCCACGGCGCCCACCACCTGGCATCCAATAATCTCCAGCACTCTATTCTCCACCACAGACAGTGGTTGGGTGTCGGCTTGTCCCCCGCCTGTGCACCCCTACTCCCTCCTGTTGTGAAACACCTTGGCTTGCAAGAGAAAGGAAAGTGTGTGAGTGAGTGTGGAGCAATGTGTTTGGATGATTTGCCTGCCATAGTTAAATAGCTGTCAGTGTGCAAGGTGTGAGATGTGGGTGAGTGTTGGTAGGTGGAGATTGTTGGTGGGTGAGTGCTGGGGGTGTGGTGCTTTGGGCAGTGTGTGAAGATTGTGGTACAGATGGTGGTATGTACAATTTGTTGAAGCATTCACTCACCCTGACCACCCAAGTGAGGTCGTTAAATTTCTTCCTGCATTGTGTGTGGGTCCTGCGGACCACAGTGCTGCCTGAGACGTGCCGCACTATCTCACTCCACATGGTTCAGAAGACTTGCGGTGAGGGCCTTCTGCCACTTGTCGGGTAGAGCACTGCCCTCCGTCTCTCCACAGCAAACACCATTGTCTCCAATGCTTGATCGCAGAATCTGTGGGCTCTCTCCCTGGGGCGTTGATCTGTCAACTGCTTCAGTCCTCTGGCTCCTGCTCCTTGTTCTGCTTTTGCTTGGCTGAGGCAGCTGCACAGACAGCAATGCTGAGAATGAAGTTCTGCAGCATCAATGAACCTCCCCTTTAGGTACTGAAAAAAGCCTGGGCACCTTTTGAGTGTAATGCCAATGAGCTCGGGCTTAAAGACTTGAATTAGGTCAAAATCATTTCTTTGAGCAGTGAGGACAAATTTTGCGTGCAGTCTAAAGCATTGGGCCTGGCCCTAATTCTCCAACATTTCTAATGATACCACCCATTCCTGGGCAATAATTAATTTCTAGCCCCGGATCTTTAAATCTCCATTATATATCTATTAAACTTGAAATCACTGAATTTGCCCTTTGCGAATTTTGCCTCCAGTCTAATGCTTTAGACTGCATGCAAAATTCGCTCTCATTGCTCAAAGAAATGATTGGAGCGCTAATTCAAGCCTTTCAAAACTGAGATGAGGAGAAACTTCTTCACTCAGAGGGTAGTAAATCTATGGAATTTGCTACCACAGAGAGCTGTGGAAGCTGCAACATTAAATAAATTTAAAATGGAGATAGACATTTTCCTAGCAGATAAGGGAATTAGGGGTTACGGGGAGAGGGCAGGGAAGTGGACGTGAGTCGAGATTCAGATCAGCCATGATCCTATTGAATGGCGGAGCAGGCCCGAGGGGCTGTATGACCTATCACAGAAATCACAGAATCACAGAAACCCCACAGTGCAGATAGAGGCCATTTCGGCCCATCGAGCCTGCACCGACACATATCCCACCCGATCCCCGTAACCCCTGCACCAACACATATCCCACCCTATCCCCGTAACCCCACGTATTTAATCCCCCTAACACTAAGGGTCAATTTATCATAGCCAATCAACCTAACCTGCACATCTTTGGACTGTGGGAGGAAACCGGAGCACCCGGAGGAAACCCACGCAAACACGGGGAGAATGTGCAAACTCCACACAGTCACCCGAGGCCGGATTTGAACCTGGGTCCCTGGCGCTGTGAGGCAACAGTGCTAACCACTATGCCACCGTGCTGCCCTGCTCCTATTTCTTATGTTCTTATGTTCTTATTAAAGGCCTAGTTTATTGGCGTTACACTTAAAGAATGGACCAATATCGGGTGCAGTCTAATCACAACTCATTATTGCCACAAGCTTTTCCCAGTACTTAAAGGGGAGGTTCATTGATACTGTAGCACCTCATTCTCAGCATTGCTGGCTGTGCAGCTGCCTCAGCAAGGAGAAGCACAACAAGGAGAAGGAGCCGGAGGACTGAAGCAGGTGTGCTCATGGCAGATCCTGTTCAGTCAGGTGGTCAGAGTGATTAAATGCTTCAACAAATGCTACATACCACCATCTGTACCATAAGCTTCACACCCCCAGCACTCACCCACCAACAATCTCTACCTAGCCACACTCACACCCACATCTCACAACTTGCACATGACAGCTGTTCAACTATGGAAGGCACAAGGGTCATTAGTTATTAGAATGAATGTGGTATGTGTGATATGTTTATGAATGAAATTATTAATGGAGTTTGTAATATTTTGTGGTCTCTCTGATTTCACCTTTGCACCCAAGAGGACGCTGTGATATGGCATGACATTGGGATGGGCATGTGGTGAGCAAAAGGCGCCTGGGGTTTAAGTCATCCTGATATGAGGCTTGAGGTCTGTTTGGAGGAGGTGGCAGAGTTCTGTGACCACCACCTTGGTGATGCAGAGCCATCTAATACACTGCTCCTCGCTTAATTGAAGGTAGGAGAAATGCTGTCGGAATACCCTTGGAGGGTAAGGCCTCCTGGTGAGAGCCCTGATGTCCCTCCTCCTACCTTGGCGCACATGTTCCTGTATTTCTTGCTGCCTACACTCCCTCTGCCATAGATCCTGGAGGGTGAGGTGGCATACCAGTACCGCCCCCATTAATGTTGCCAAGTGTAGCAGTTTGAGTCTTTGAACAATAAACGTAGTTACTTTGTGTTGCCGGGAAACTGCTGATACAAAAGAAGCTTGAAATTACTCATAGAAACTGTTTGAGTGTGTGAAATTTACAAGAAACCACTGAAACTAACCTGCCCTGACAGCTGGGAGTGATTAATGCTGATGCCTTTAAATAACGTCGCTGGAGCCGGCTTCCTGGAGCTGCACACCAGCTCTCCCTGTCGCTGTCTGGTCAAGGTGCTAAGGTAAGTGGTGACAATCAATTTTCCAGATCAAGCAGCCAGTGAGCGTCATTGACGTCACGATCTGCCTAGCGTTGAAGTCCCTGGCGGCGGCGCAATGGGGGAGCCATGCGGCGCTGGATTCGCCTTGCCCCAGCGCTACTGCATCATCTGATGGGGCTAATGGGAGGCACTAAGGTATCGAATATTTCCCTCCTTAATGTCTTAACACTTAATTCCCAAACCTGAACTCTGAATTATTTGAATTCAGATTTCCTTGCATTAGAATTTAATAGGCTTCACAAGTTTTAAAAAAAATCAAAGTTCTTGGCTGCGAAATTCGAAACCTTAGCACCGGCAGTTAAGGCCGGTTTCAGGGAAAAAATGGCAACGGCCTCGCTTCTGCCCATTGTCAGCATGACCCGCGCTGGTCGCCATCTTGGTGACGGCAGTAGCGCAGGCGGGACGTGCGTGTACCGGCAGTATACAGAGTAGGCAGATTGTGACATCAGTCAGCATGTAATGCTGATTTGATGCACGACCTGCCAATTTGGCATCGCCATTCCAAACACTGCCCTCTCCTCAACATGTACAGCTTGAACGTGCATGCAACTGCACAAGGGACCACCCACCAGCGCTATTTAAAGGGATACATCCAACTTGCAGGTAAGTTGATTATTTCTCTTGTATACTGGCTCGTTCAGAGTTTATATGAATACAGGCTTGCTGGAAGACATTTGTAATGTTGTTAAAGTGTGCAGGGAGTGCTGCTGGACATTGGGAAGGTGTTGGCTGTAAATGGAAGGCCTCTGACTACATCACTTGGTCCCAGTGACGGGGGCTCTACTTTCAGTCCCGCTCGTGCTACAGAATGACAGGGAGATGGAGCAGAGGCAGCAAAGACAAGCTGCTCACAGAGGGAGGAGGAGAAGGGAGAGGAGCACACTCAACAGGAGGCCTTACCCACCTAGGGTCTCCAGGGAGCACTTCTCCTACCTGCACCTAAGTGAGAAGCAGTGTGTTTGGCGGGTCCGCTTCACCATGCAGGTGGTCACAGAATGCTACCACCTCTTGCAACCAGACCTGCAGCCTCAGAGAAGGACGATGATGGTGCTGCCAGTGGCCGCGGCCCTGAATTTTTTTCACCAGCGGATCCTTCCAGGCTGAAGCAGGCAACATAGCAAACATCCCACAGTTCGCCATCCATTGCTGCATCCAGGAGGTCACAGAGGCTCTGTACTCTAGGAGAGGGGGCTTCATTGTCTTCTGTCTAAGCAGAGAGAAGCAGGAGGAACGCACACGTGGTTTTGCCAGTATATCGGGCTTCCCCACGGTGCAGGGCGCCATCGACTGCACACACATGGTGTAGGATTCGCAAAATTGGACTTTGTATTAATAAGGGTCAAATGGCAGAAGAGGCCGTGATTTTAAAGACTGTTTTAAAAGAAGCCCAGAAAAAGGGGCATACAAAATGGCCACCATACCATGTGACCAGCTTATTGGGACACTTTAAAATGGTTCCTGCGCAACCTCAGACAGCTTTGTGGATTCAACCCACAGCAAGTTCTGGAAGCCGTTTCTGAGAGAACGAAACCAGACCCACATGTATGCATATGGATTAGATGCAGATCTAGTCAAGATCGGCCTGGAGACAGAGGCCATCTAAACGTTGACCCAGACAAAAGGGGACAATTTCATATTCATGAGAACAGCACCCAGGACTAGATAACGAGATCAGCAGGACATTAAAAACAATGGAGGTCATTCTAGAGCAGAGATGGGCCTTTACCGGCCATCGAAAACATTTTAAAATATAATAACTACCCCGCTGTGCTCCCAGCCCGCCAAAAGTAAAACAAAGACTAACCTGACTTTGGGCGGGAGACAGAAGTTTCCTGGAAGAAAGATATCTGGAAGACTTTTCGGCAGTTGGGGCAAGCTTGAGCTCAGACGGAAGACACACTCAGAAGAAGAAGCAGGCACTCGCAGGAGGAAGAAGAAAGCCAACATCAAGAAGGCCGTCTCGAAGCTGGCGTCCCGCCCCGGGGAAACACATCGGGAGATCATCGACCATCCCCGGGCCGTTGCTGGAACGAGAGGCCATCGACCCAACTTGGAAGAGACAAAAAAAATAAAAACCCCAAGAGAAGAAACCTTCCAGCCACCCCGGTTGGAAGGAGAAGAAATAAAAACAAACTGAAGAAGCGATGGGAGCCAGCCCAAGGCTCCTCTGACCAGGGTTGAGCCAACGATCCTCGACCCCGCCGGCATCCAGGCCCACCGGTGTCCAGCCGCCCCGACCCCCACCTCAGGAGAGAGGTGTGGCACAGCTCGCAGGGGCTCCACGATCCACGTGGAGACGAAACGCCTGAAAGGACCAAACACAGACTCGATTTCAAAACCTTGCACTTCCTAGTAGGATTGGTGAGCATGTTTCTGGCCCTTCACAATCAGATCTAGATAGGTTTAATAAGTGGGTGGATTTAAGGGTACAATCAATATGAGTTGTTGTCCCTCGATGTTCCGTGTGTTTCCTTATTTCATGATGATCTTTGTAGAGTATAAGATGCCTGGATTTGCTTTAGTTAGTACTGTGTCATTATGATTTGTTTTGTGTTTTTCCCTCACATGTACTCCCTTATCTGCTTGCATTTGATTTGATATTTTTCCTTATGCAATAAAATTTCATTTTGTTTCATCAAACTTGGTCTACAAGAGTTTTCTCGACATTGTAGTTCCTGCCCCTAAGTCCAGAGTATAGAATCTAAGGGGTGAGTGGGTCGAACCACTCAAGGTTTTACTGTGCAAGAGAGAGAGGCCTCTAGAGAGAGAAACCTCAGGGAAATCTCTCAAGGAAAACCCCTTACAGAAAATGGCGACCGCGGCAGGACTCTGGCAGCAGGATTGCAATGTAGTAGATCCAAGTTTGAATGGTCGAAATGCAATGGATGAGAGGATAGCGGATTATGTCTTTGGCAAGGTAAATCTCGCTAAGCAGTGGATTTCCGATCTCTTGCTGGATGGGCGTCTGGTGGACGCAGCCATCAGGTGGACAGAGAGCAAAGAGCATAAGAAGTCAGTGGAAAAGGCAGTATGGCTGATGTGTTACAAGAAGCAGGTCCAGATCTTGGACCGAGTCGTTGCAGCACAGGCAGCCAAGATCACAACCCAGGCAGCAGAGATAGAGGAAAAGGCCGTGGGTGGGGAAAAACTCATCACAGCGCTTCACGCGCTGAATCAGAAACGCCAAGTGGTAGCTAGTCAACATCAGGCTAGGATAGAGTACCTGGAGTGCCAGGTTACTGAGGCAAAGATTAATGAAACGAGGATACGGGTGAAAAACGCCCGCCTCGCACAACAGCTAAGAGCGCAGGAGGAGAGAGTAGTGGAGGTTAAGGCAGCTTACAAGCTAGCCCTCGAGCACGGGTTTGAGAGAACAGAACACGGCCCCTGCCAAAAGACCATAGAGGACCTAAGAACGGCCCTGGTAAAGGCAAAAGGCATGGTGTGTCTCGTCAGCCTGAAAGCTGGTCACATGGCCTTTTTAAAGGAATCAAAACAGCCGATTCCAGCTGAGGTAATTGTGGTACCAGCCACCGAGCCCTCAGCACCGCCGAGCTATAGTGAGACTTGGCCGGAAAAGGAGGGGGTAGTGAAAGAGGAGGTAGCCGAGGTGAAGTGTGAGGAAGAACCGCTGGTTGCAAAGCCGGGACCAGCACCAATGTGTCCCGCTCGGCACCAGAGGTTCGGTCCCAACGCTGCCGATGGCAGTATCGGACCCCACCAAAACCAGCTCATGGTGCCATACGCTGGCCCACAATTAAGGTCCATGGTGAGCCACCTCGCACGACTCACAGTAAAGGGAGATCCCTCACTTCATTTCAGGGAGATAGAGGAAACAACAGCCATTAATGACTGTGATGATCAGGAACAGGTGAAACTGTTGCTTTTCTCCCTGGATTGCACAATCCTTCAGTGCCTCTCAGAGGATGGTAAGAGGGGACGGAAAGGGTATGCGGATCTCCGAGAGGAAGTTTTAGAAGTAATGGGAGTGGACGACGGTAGTCCGTTCGACCATGCAGAAGGGACCGTGCAGCTATCTGGAGAACCCCCACGGGTTTTCGCAGAAAGGCTGTGGCCAGTGTATCGACGCAGCTGTCTGGGTATGCCTGAATGGGCTGTAATGAGCAACGAACAGCGGGTTCATTGGCTCTGTTGCTTGGTTACCAACAGCTTGCCAGAGATACGGGCCCTAGCCAGATCTTGGTTCGATCCCCAAGGTCCCGGCGTCACGGAGGAGACGGTACTCCGTCAGCTTAATGTGGCGTACAAGAATTGTAGAGGTCAGGAAACACCTCCCCAGAAGGGAAAGGTGCATGAGGCAAAACCTGCAGCCCCAAGCAAGAAGGAGTGGCGTCAGGAGGGGAATCGCCCTGTCCAAGGCAAGCTCAATTGCTACGGGTGTGGGAAGGATGGACATTGGCGCAAGGACTGTAGAAATCCGTGGAAGGAAATAAAGGGAGATTTCCTGCAGCCCAAGCCCAAGCCCAGACCGCTGCCCCAGCACCAGCCCAAACCCAAGCCGTAGCTCCTGCCCCAGCACAAGGAGTTGGTGCAGTTATGGATCCCGCTGCGATTGAATCGATTTTAGAGACAATGCGGTCTCTGATGATTTCGCAGGGGAAAATAGCTGTCGCCACCGGTCTTGTCGCTCCCGGAACCCTGACCGCTGTGCCCAAATGACTAGAGCCGGCGCAGCCCGTTTACTTGTGTGCGCTGCGATATGATATATGGAGGCGACCCCTCGTGGAGATGGAGGTGCAGGAGGTAAAAGGGACCTATTTGTTGGATACGGGGGCATCGTGCACCATGATCCACACAGATAACCCCGCCACCTCGCCTCTGTCCACCGGGGTTCCATATATTCTGTCGGGCTTCACAGGCAAGGAACAGGCTGGCGCACATTCCATTCCCCTCTCCATTCATTTAGGACTACTCCGCACCAAGTGGAGGTGTATACTGATGAAGTGGGAGGAGGAGATTGGGAAAGGGATCCTCAGGTCCGATTTCTTGGTCGAACACGGGATCCTCGTGGACCTAAGAAACCATTGTCTTTGGGGAGCGGGTAAGGGTGAGCCGGGCAAGGTAGTCGTCATCCCAGGGGAAGGAGAGAGAGGGACCCTGTGTACCGTGAAGCCAAAAGAGGGCTACGACCTCGAGCTCATGGTCACGGGCGTCCCACAAGATTTGCAGGCATTCGTGTGCGACCACCTGACGACGTTTGCCACTCACAAGCACGATTGCGGGAGGGTCACCGGGTTTGAGGTCAGCGTAGACGGGGACCCCATGGCCCGACCCCAAAAACAGTACAACTTCCCCCGGGAAGCGGAGCCCGACATGGAGACAGCAATATCTTCACTGGTGCAGCAGGGCGTGTTGAGACCGATAGTCACCCATGTGAACTCTCCGTTATGGCCGGTGAGGAAGCCGGACGATTCCTGGAGAGCCACGGTGGACTACAGAGTCCTCAATAGCAACATCCCAGCCTGCGCGCCGACAGTAGCAGCAGTTGCCAACCTAATAGGAAGTATTCCAGCCTCCGCGACCACGTTCACGGTGCTGGATATTTCTAATGGGTTTTGGCCCATCCCTTTACGGAGGGAGGATCAGTACAAGTTTGCCTTTACGTTTAAAGGGCAACAGTACACCTGGAACTGCTTGCCACAGGGTTTCCACAACAGCCCCAGCATATTCCATCAATGCATGGCAGGGAGTTTAAAAGAGTTCAGCCAGCCCAATCAGCTAGTGCAGTATGTGGACGACCTGCTCCTGTTCACAGACTCGAGAGAGAGGAGCATGGCCCACTGTTGGCCAAGTTATTGGAGCTGTTAGGAAGAAAGGGTTTCAAAGTAAACCCAAAGAAGGCACGGATCGGCCAGCAGGAAGTGAAATTCCTGGGTCTGACCATCCGTGCCGGTGAGAGAGCCATAGATAAGGCCAGGCGGGAATCGGTACAAGATCTATCGATCCCCGCCACCGGAGCCCAGGAGTGGGAAGTAGGAGATAAGGTCATGGTGGGAGACTTGATGTGCCTCAATAATTCCGAGACTCGAAGTTAGCAGAACAAAAACAAGGCTTTTATTAACTTAGAACGTAACACGTAAGAGAGAGAGATGTCTTCCTTCTGGAGACTGAGGCCAGACTGAACTAGCTTACAAACGGGGCCAGGTATGGGCGGAGCCCTACACACAGCACATTCCAGCACATTCCAGTATACAATACAGCACATTCCAGTACACAATACAATGAGGTCTGGGGGAAGGGAAATGACACTGAAACCGATCTCAGTCACAGGCAGTGGTGAATGGAATATTTCATCACATTCACCCCTTCTATAGATTTAGTCTGTTCGGGGGTTTGATAGTCCTCTGCGACCGACGTGGCTGTTGCGGTGCCGCGGGTGTCGGCTGGGTGTCCCCGGTAGCCTCCTGGGTCTCTGCCGGGGGTGCCGCCAGGGTTGTTGAAGGGGTAGTTGGTGGGGGTGCCGTTGGTCGGTGTTCTTCCGGGGGTGATGAAAGAGTAGTGGGTGGGTAAGAGTTGCTGTGATCGTCGTTGCCGCTATTGCCGTGATTGTTGTCGATGCCGGCTGGGGCGACGTCTTTTATGGACACGGTGTCCTCCCTTACGTCGGCGTGCCGGACATATGCGTATTGGGGGTTGGCGTGGAGTAGGTGTACTGGCTCCACAAGAGGGTCCGTCTTGTGGCCCCTCACATGCCTTCGCACGAGTACCGGACCTGGGGTGGAGAGCCATGACGGCATGGATACGCCTGAGGTGGATTTCCGGGGAAAGACAAACATTTGTTCATGAGGCGTGGTATTAGTGGCCGTACACAATAGCAACCGTATCGAATGGAGCTCATCCAAGAGGACTTCCTGCCAGCGGGAGATAGGGAGGCCCTTGGTCCTTAGAGCTAGAGTGACTGCTTTCCATACTGTCCCGTTCTCTCGCTCCACTTGGCCGTTACCCCGGGGGTTGTAGCTGGTGGTACGGCTCGTAGCGATCCCCCTGGACAGCATGTACTGGCGTAGCTCTTCACTCATGAAGGACGCCCCCCTATCCGTATGGATGTAGCTCGGCATACCGAACAGACAGAACAGGCTGTTGAGGCATTTAATGACCGTGGCGCTGGTCATGTCTGGGCAGGGGAAGACGAATGGGAACCGGGAGTATTCGTCCACAATGTTCAGGAAGTAAACATTGCGGTCGACGGACGGGAGGGGGCCCTTGAAATCTAAGCTGAGCCGCTCAAAGGGCCGTGTAGCTTTGATTAAGTGGGCTCTATCTGGGCGGTAGAACCGAGGCTTGCACTCAGCGCAAGTGCGGCAGTTCCTGGTCAGGGACCGAACTTCCTCAATCGAGTAGGGTAAGTTACGGGACTTTATGAAGTGGAACAGCCGCGTGACCCCTGGGTGGCAGAGGTCGTTGTGGAGGGTCTGTAGCCGATCCCCGGTGGCGCTGGCACACATCCCTCGTGAGAGGGCGTCAGGGGATTCGTTAAGGGCCCCTGGCCGGTAAATTATGTCGTACTCGAAGGTGGAGAGCTCGATCCGCCACCTAAGAATCTTATCATTTTTAATCTTCCCCCTCTGTTTATTATTGAACATAAACGCTACCGACCGCTGGTCGGTAAGTAGGGTGAAGCGTTTGCCGGCTAGGTAATGGCGCCAGTGGCGCACTGCCTTCACGATGGCTTGGGCCTCCTTTTCCACGGAGGAGTGTCTGATCTCGGGCCCTTGGAGGGTCCTCGAGAAGAAAGCTACGGGCCGCCCCACCTGGTTGAGGGTGGCCGCCAAGGCGAAGTCAGACGCATCACTTTCCACTTGAAATGGAGTGTTCTCGTCCACTGCCTGTAGCGTGGCCCGCTCAATATCCTGCTTAATGCTTTTGAAGGCGGCATGGGCCTCAGCAGAGAGCGGGAAAGAGGATGCTTTCAAGAGGGGGCGGGCTTTGTCGGAGTAGTTGGGGACCCATTGGGAATAATAAGAAAATAACCCCAGGCACCTTTTCAGGGCTTTGGGAGTGTTGGGCAGGGGCAGCTCCCGTAGGGGGCGCAATCGGTCGGGGTCTGGTCCGATTTCCCCATTCTCCATCACGCTGCCTAGCATGCAGAGGCGCGTGGTGTTGTAAACGCACTTGTCCTCGTTGTAGGTGAGGTTGAGTTTTTGTGCGGTTTCCAGGAACCTCTCGAGGTTCGAGTCGTGATCCTGCTGGTTGTGACCGCAGATGGTGACGTTGTCGAGGTAGGGGAAGGTTGCCTGCAAGTGGTGGTCATCGACCATGCGGTCCATCTCCCTCTGGAAGACCGAGACCCCATTCGTCACCCCAAAGGGGACTCTGAGGAATTGGTAGAGGCGTCCGTTCGCCTCGAAGGTGGTGTAAGGGCGGTCCTCTGGTCTGATAGGGAGCTGGTGGTAAGCTGACTTGAGGTCGATGGTGGAGAACACCCAGTATTGGGCGATTTGGTTCACCATTTCTGATATGCGGGGTAGCGGGTAGGCGTCTAGTAGGGTGTACCTGTTGATCGTTTGACTATAGTCGATCACCATCCGTTTCTTCTCGCTACCCCTTACCACTACCACTTGGGCGCGCCACGGGCTGTTGCTGCGTTCAATAATGCGCTCTTTCAGGAGCCTGTCTACCTCGGTCGCGATAAACCGCCTGTCCTCCCAGCTGTACCTCCTGCTTTTGGTCGTTATTGGCCGGCAGTTAGGGGTAAGGTTCGCGAATAGCGAAGGCGGCTTTACCTTCAGGGTAGCCAGACCGCACACTGTGAGGGGCGGCTGGGACCCACCGTACTTGAGCGTGATGCTTTGGTGGTTGCACTGGAAATCCAGGCCCAAGATCACGCTCGCACATAGGTTCTTCATGATTAATACTTTAAAATTATCATATACAGTTCCGTTAACGCACAATTGTACCGTGCAGTAACCCAGAATGGTCGATGTCTGGGTTTTGTCAGCCATAGAGATGGTACCCTGAGTATGGACCACCTTTAGGGAGAGTTGTTGTGCCAGTTCTGGGTGGATAAAGCTCTCCGTGCTTCCACTGTCAATTAAGCATTTAACCCGGCACCCGTTTACCTCGATGTCCACCATTGATCTGGATAGCGGGTGCGGCCTGGTCTGGTCCACTGTGACCGATGCCACTGTAGGGCCCTGATTGATACAAGATGGCGTCCACGCTGTCTGCTCACAAGATGGCGGACCCCACGAGGTCAGGCAAGATGGCGTCCAAGATGGCCGCCCCCACGGCGCACACGCGGCGGTGGCGGGTTTTCCGGCGGTTGGTTTTCCGGCGGGGTTCCCTCTGCACACCTTCCCGAAGTGCCCCTTCTTACCGCACTTAAAGCAGGTGGTGCCTTTCGCCGGGCACAGGTTTCTGGTGTGCTTTGGCTGCCCGCAGAAGTAGCAGTTGGGTCCCTGATGCATCGCGGCTGTCGTAGGGCTTCTGGGGGGAGAGCGGGGCCCAGCCGGTGTCGGGCTGTCGGGCGGGGAAGATGCCTTCCAAGATGGCGGCGCCCTCGGTGCACACATGGCGGCGTGGACGGCGTGGGCTGAAGAGTAGGCGTCCGAGTTTCTCTGGGCCACATCCAGGGATCGCGCGGTGTCCGCAGCCTGTTTCAGGTCCAACCCCGTTTTTTCCAGCAGTCTTTGCCGGATGTAAGTGGAGCTGAGGCCTGTGATGAAGGCATCGCGAACAAGCTCGTCAGTGTACACTGCGGCTTTTACATCTCGGCACTTGCAGTCTTTGCCAAGCATTTTCAGGGTGCTTAGGAACTCCTCCACCGATTCCCCAGGTCGCTGTGCGCGGGTAGCGAGCAGGTGCCTAGCATACACCTCATTCGTAGGCTGCTGGTAATGCACCTTTAAGATGTCGCAGGCGGCCAGGTACGTCTCGGCGTCTTGGATGAGGGAGTAAACCCGGTGGCTTACCCAATTCCGCAGAATTCCGAGTCTCATCCTCGCAGCGTCCGTAGCGTCTTTGACGGCTGCGGAATTGTCCAGGAAGAATTCCATACACTCAAACCAGTGTCCGAAGCATGCTGATGCATCCGGAGCATGTTGATCCAAATCCAAACGTTCGGGTTTCAGGAGTTGATCCATAGTGTTGAAAAATAAGTTAATAAAATTGATGTGCCTCAATAATTCCGAGACTCGAAGTTAGCAGAACAAAAACAAGGCTTTTATTAACTTAGAACGTAACACGTAAGAGAGAGAGATGTCTTCCTTCTGGAGACTGAGGCCAGACTGAACTAGCTTACAAACGGGGCCAGGTATGGGCGGAGCCCTACACACAGCACATTCCAGCACATTCCAGTATACAATACAGCACATTCCAGTACACAATACAATGAGGTCTGGGGGAAGGGAAATGACACTGAATCCGATCTCAGTCACAGGCAGTGGTGAATGGAATATTTCATCACAAGACTCTGCCCGAGTGGGGAGTTCAGAACCACTGTACAGGGGACCCTACAAGATTGTCGGCAAAGCCAGCCCCATGGTATATGCAGTGAAGTTGCCCTGGCGCACTAAATGGTTTCACATCAATCAGTGCAAACTGTTTAAACCGGGTGCAAGAGCATTAGCAACCGAAGCCAGGTCTGAGGGTAAAGATCCTCAGCCTGAGGCGCGCGATGAGTCACAGACCACACAAGCTGGCGTTGTAGCCTGCTTGGAAGGAGAAGAGGTCCCGCCCACCTGGGGGGAGCTTTCCCCGATGGCCTGGGACTCAGACGAGGAGGGGCCCGAACAACAAGGTCCCGCCCTCAACACGATTCTGGAGGAGGTGGAGTCGGAGGACGGAGGTCCCGCCCTCGACTCAAGCATGGGGGAGGTAGAAATTGGGGGCAGAGATTCTCCACCTGTAGGGACAGGTGAGGAGGAGCCGTCTGCCACAGACCCAATTCCCGAAGGGGCGGAGCCTGAGGGGAGGGAGCCGAAGCCCACAGTCGTGGAAGAGCCACGGGCTGTGAGAGCTAAAGTCCCACCCGAAGGTCCACTCGCCAAGGGAGCCACGCCCAAAGTACCTTTTTCGCAGGTCGACTCGAACGCCTCAGCCAGTAAAACCTTGGCCCGATTCCCCCGCCCCCAGTAGATGCCGACTTCAGAAATCCATGAAAAAACACAGTCCCCGATTAACAGCAAAAGGCTGCGGGGAACCCGAGCCACAGTTCACTGCAGCCCCGCCACAGGGAGCGGCGAGCTGCAGTCCAATCAGGGATTAGGCAAGCCGCCCAGGGACGGGCAGTGCTGTACATAACATAAGTTTAGGTTTTAAGTTTAAGGTGTGTAAATATTAAAATGATTAGAATTTAAATAGTTTTAAATCTGCCCAGTAAGTGGGTGTTTTTGGATCGAGGTCGAAAGACCCAATCGTGCCGTCACCTAAGCCAGAATCTCTCGGGAGCCTGGCTATATTGTTTGATTTATTACAGGAGCCAGTAAAGATGAGAGGGATCCTCGTCGCGTTCGTGATAATCGGATGGAGCTGGGCCTATCGGGGCTGCACCAAGGACTCCACGATCTATGGGTGCTCTGGAAATAGAGGCCCCATCGCGACTGACGGAACCGGCTCACGGGACGCTGAAGAGACTGCTGCCTACTTCCATGAAGGGAGATGGCCAGGCTGGCTGGGGTCGAACTCTACTGAATACTCCAGCCAGACGGGGTTTGCGTACAAAGAAACGTCTCTGATGTGCCCCGGGGTGCGGATCATTGCGCCCAGGATCAGCGTCACCGTGGGCAAGAAGATTTCCTTGAACTGTTTGGGACATGTACCTTTGGACCGCTGGTGGTGGCTGCGCAAGTTGAGCAGCACCATGAAGAATTCCACTGTGGAGTGGGAGAGACTGGGTAACAACACCCATCGGACAATAACGGGAACTCACGGGGGGTTAAGTGTCTGTTGGGACAAATGGTGGGAACCAGATGAGGGGATCTACATCTGTATGTGGGGTTCAGAACGCACTTGCCCCACAGGCGTCTCCATCTTTTCCAAAGACAGTGGCAGGATGCTGGACAAGGGATGAGGTGGGACGTCAGCACACGGGCGTGCGGAGTCCCATACTCTCAGATCCCAGTAAACGCCACCGAGCTCGTCACCCGACCCCGCAAGCCCCTGCCCACAGTTCCGGTAGCTAAAGCCCTCAAGGAAGGGTGCCCCACCACGACAAAGGGACCCGGGAATGGATTGGTATTGGTACCCACAGGTCAGGTACTGTACCAAGGGGTCCACTACGCGGTGGCTTCGGTGATTTTTGTTGTGTCGGTACCTTTCTACCTAGACACAATTTAGGACTCAGAACTCAGAGATTCAAACATGAAGTGTTTTATTGGAAGGAAAGGAAGTTCTGGAAAGTTCCGAACAAAGAGAGCTAAACTTAACAGAGAACACCCAACCATTTATCTCCTGTGACAGCGCCACCACAGGTGGGAGGAGAACACACAATAGAACACACGATACATAACATTTCCTCCCCTCTTAAATGGAAGGTCCACATTATTCCTCAACAGGTAAGTTACTTTCAATGCACTCAACGAACCTAGGGTAGAGGTAGACTGCCTCAAACCCTGACTTTACCCTGGGGTTTATTCTGCCCCAGTCTTGTGGGTAAGTCACTAAGCCTACAGATCCAAGCGTCTTGGAGGCCGCCGCTCTCTGACAGGATACCGGCGGTCATCGCTGGCTTCCACAGCAGTAGGCATTGACACAGGCCTGAATGGAGAAGGTGCCTGTGTCACTTGAAAGTCAGGAGTTTGCACAGGTGGAACAGTCTCTTTGACTTCCTGTGTTGGAGAAGAGCACTGTGGCAAAGGATGCTGGTTTGCGGTATCATCCGGAAACAGTTCAGGCCAACCAGCCGTTGGAGCCTCTGTGGCTGCCTCTGCTCCTAGCAACAGTTGATCTGTGTGTCTCCTCCAGACGACGTCCTCAGCAGTCTCAATCGTGTAAGACACAGGGCCCGTCTGCGCGATCACCGTAGCAGGAACCCATTTCGGTCCAGTGTTGTAGTTTCGAGCTAGGACGTGCTCTCCAGGATGAAGCCGTCTCTCCTTGGCTCTTTTCTCTCTCTTTTCAACTTGAGCTTGTTGTTGACAATGGACAACCTGTTCTGCCCTTGGCGGTTTGAGTAAGTCAAAACTTGTCCGCAACTGCTTCTTCATCATGAGCGAAGCGGGGGAAGTTTTGGTTGTGGCATGCGGCTCGTTCCTGTAGGACAACAGGAAGCTGTTCAGACGTTGGTGGATTGAGCCCTGACTTTGCGATGCCTTCAAGGCGTGCTTCAAAGTTTGCACAAACCTTTCTGCCTGGCCGTTAGTAGAGGGATGATAGGGCGCAGACCTGATGTGTTGGACACCATTCACATGCAGGAAGGTTACAAACTCCTGTGATACAAATTGTGGACCGTTGTCACTTACGAGTTGTTCCGGTGAGCCATAACGGCTGAACATCTCACCAAGTTTCTCAATTGTTTTCTCTGCCATGGTAGACCTCATCACAGCGACCTCCGGCCACTTGCTACGAGCGTCCACAACCACCACAAACATCTTCTCTTCGAAAGGACCGGCGAAGTCCACATGTACTCGCTGCCACACTTCTGCAGGCCAATCCCAGGGGTGCAGGGTTGCCAGCTGTGGAACATTCCGGACCCTTTGACATGGGGAACATGTTTTGGCTTTCTCCTCAATATTCCCATCGAGACCTGGCCACCAGAAGTAGCTTCTTGCCATTTCCTTCATCCGAACCATCCCACTGTGGCCTGTATGAAGTTGTTGCAGTATAGGTTCCCTCAGAGGTGGCGGAATGATGACACGGCGTCCCCAAAGAAGACAACCTGCCTGGACGGAGAGCTCATTTCTTTTTGAAACGTAAGGTTTCAAACTAGGAGAATCTCCTATAGCTCTCCCTCGAATGACATCGTCCATTACCTCAGACAGGACTGGATCGTTGCGGGTGTACCTTCGCACCTGAACTGCAGTGACAGGTGCTCCCTCCACTTGTCTAAAGTAGAAGATGTCTATCTGACGAGGCTCTGGGGGAGTAACAGGCAAGGGTAGCCTCGAGAGACCGTCTGCGTTGCCGTGCAAGTCTGATTTGCAATATTTGATGTCGTATGTGTGTCCTGGCAACAGTAAAGCCCACCTTTGCATCCTGCTTGCAGCAAGAGACGGAATTCCGGTGTGGGGCCCGAAGATTGAAGTCAATGGACGGTGGTCCGTCAGGAATGTGAACCTTCTCCCAAACAGGTACTGATGAAATTTTCGAATTCCAAAAACGATTCCCAAGGCCTCGCGCTCGATCTGCGCATAGTTACTCTCGGCCTTGTTCAAGGTGCGTGATGCGAAGGCGATAGGTTTCTCTTCACCCGAAGGCATGATGTGGGATATGACTGCTCCCACACCATATGGTGATGCATCACATGCTAGCTGCACGGGTAGCTTTTGGTCGAAGTGTGTCAGGACCTCCGATTTCAGCAATGCTTTCTTTGCTTGGGCGAAAGCTTCGTTGCACAGTTCAGTCCATTTCCATGTTTTGCCTTGACATAGCAACTGATGTAACGGCTTCAGCAATGTTGCTAAGTCTGGAATAAACTTCCCATAGTAGTTAAGTAGCCCCAGAAATGAACGTAACTGGCTCACATTCTGGGGTGCTGGGGCCTCCACGATCGCCTTGACCTTTGACGGCGTCTTATGCAGGCCAGTAGCGTCAATCACATGCCCCAGGTACTCAACTGAAGACTGAAAGAATTCACATTTGTCTTTACGAACTCTGAGTCCGTACTCTTTCAGTCGTTGTTGTAGTGTATGTACCCGTCTACCTTTAAGAGAACTATTGTATGTAACCGTTCACCTTTAAGAGAACTATTTTAGGTGCGGCACTACTTTGTTTGGCTTCTGTATACGGTAATACCGACGGTGACCACACCAGTATATAAGTGTTGTGCCAGGAGTTATTGGGCAGATTCGCCCTGACCTTCGAATAGTAAAGTCCTGTTTTAAGTTACTCTTGGAGTCTGTGTATTAATTAACTAAACAACCCACAGACTTTACAGTTGTAGTGTCGCATCCAAGTTCAGAAGATGATCCTCCTCATTTGTCCCAGTGACAGGGATGTCGTCCAGGTAGCACTGGACTCCTAGCAGTCCACTCAAAATCTGATCCATTGCCCTTTGGAATAGAGCAGGGGCCGACGTAATTCCAAACGGAAGGCGGCAGTACCTGTATAGCCCCTTGTGTGTCACAATTGTCAGCAGCTCCTTTGACTTGTCATCGACATGCATTTGTAGATAAGCCTGGCATAAGTCTATTTTGCTGAACTTTTGCCCTCCGGCCAGGCCCGTAAAAAGATCATCAATGAGGGGAAGAGGGTACTGTTCCACAGACAGCCCCGGGTTAATAGTCACTTTAAAATCCCCGCAGATTCGAACAGATCCATCCTTTTTCAGGACAGGAACAATGGGTGTGGCCTATTTGCTCACGCTCACAGGCTCCAGGACTCCATTCTCGACTAAGGCCTCCAAGTTAGCCTCAACTTTTGGCCTAATTGCATAGGGTACAGGTCGGGCTTTGTGAAACTTCGGCTTGCTGTCAGGTTTAATGTCCAGTCTCATGCTGATCTTTTTCATGCTCCCAAGTTCCCCATTGAAGAGTTCTGCATGTTTGTTTAACACTGCAGTCAGACCTGACTCCCCTTTTGACATCATGCAGACTGCAGGCCAGTCCAGCGTGATTTTCTCTAGCCACGCACGTCCTAGTAGCGATGGGTAATTTCCCTTTACCACATATAGTGGCAGTTTTGCAGTCTGTCCGTTCAATTTAACTGTCACCTCAATGACGCCTCTCATGGCCACAGGTTCGCCGGTATACGTCTTTATCACAATGTTTGTTGGCTGAAGGGTAAGATGCTTTAGCATTTTGTTGTAGACAGTGTCTGAAACAAGGGACACAGCCGCGCCTGTGTCCACCTCCATCCGTACTAATTGTCCCTCCACCAGTGGTGACACCCAGTAGCCATTTGAACCACCTGCAACCATCAGTATGTGCACCTCTTCCTCCTCAGAGGTGTCATTCCCCTCTGTTTTGCTTGTTCCATCATACTGCACTGAATGAACACTCTTTTTCCTCTCTTGTCCAAATACAGACATTTTGCTTCCATGTTTCCCAGCTCTGTCTGTTCTTTTTTTACCTCTACAGGCGCGTTCAATGTGACCCTTTTTGCCACAATTTCAGCATTCCAGCTCCGTACACCAGCAGTCATTAGCGTGATGGCCCGTTTTCCCACAACGGTAACATGTGCCGTTCTGCGCACCTTTAGGCTCAGACGACACCTTGTGAACTCTCCCTGTTGAACTCAACTGGTGAGCCTCCTTTTCCGCCATCTCCATGGAGACACTAACTTCAATGGCCTTTTCAAGAGTAAGGTTGTCCTCAGTAAGAAGGCGCTTCTGTGTGGCTGCATTTTGCAGACCACGCACAAGTCTGTCTCTAATAGTGTCATTCAGCACCTCCTTGAACTGGCAGTGTTCCGACAACATTTTTAAAGCAGTAATAAACATCGTCACTGATTCCCCCTCCTCTTGATTCCGTTTGTGAAATCTAAATCTCTCAGCAATAACCAGAGGTTTTGGTGAAAAATGTGCTCCAAGAATTTCCACTAGTTGCTTATATGTTTTAGTTCCTGGCTTATCTGGCTGCACGAGGCTGCAAAGTAAATTGAATGTCTCCGGCCTAATTACACTCAAAAAGGTAGGCACGACCTTTTCATTTGCCACCGCATTCGCCAATACAAAATAGTCAAAACGTTCCGTATATGCGCTCCATTGCTCCCATTTTCATCAAAATCACCGATGTTTCCTAATATAGTAGCCATCTCACGTTTCAAATAAAATTTTCTGTTTACTCACTGCACCCGTAACGTACACAGATTCATCCGCTCCTCGTGGCCATTTGTTGTGTCGGTACCTTTCTACCTAGACACAATTTAGGACTCAGAACTCAGAGATTCAAACATGAAGTGTTTTATTGGAAGGAAAGGAAGTTCTGGAAAGTTCCGAACAAAGAGAGCTAAACTTAACAGAGAACACCCAACCATTTATTTCCTGTGACAGTGCCACCACAGGTGGGAGGAGAACACAATAGAACACACGATACATAACAATTTTAAACCTCACCGAGGTAAGATTGCCAGCGTGGTGCCCCAGGGAAATGGAGCAATTATACCAGGTCCTGTTAACAAACATATTTAAACAGTTTTACGAATTCGACTTTGCCGATGTCGACAGAGCCGAATTGTACACCACACCACATGAGGTCTTGGACAGGATAGGGAGGCAAAGAAGGGGTGCAGTAAATGATATTTCCACAGCTTTTAATACAGGAACTTCCGTCATCAACACACTGGATGATGTGGAGCTGCAAACCCAGATCAATGGTTTGAAAACACAGTTAAGAAAGATACTGACGGATGAGAATAAGGTAGTGGGTTCTGAGTTACATGAGGACCAGGCCATGACACTACAGTTAAAAGAAATTATAGCTGAACTGGAGAAACACGCCAGAACGGTAAATGCCCTCATTAGGGAGGATCAGAACGCGTCCGATCAGGCTGCGCAGAACGAAGCTTGTGTGCTATACAGGGCGTGGTTACTGGGTGAGGGCTGCAGTAATCTGGAGGATTTAAAGCAAGGTTTAGTCCCCTCCTGGATCAGCAACAAGCACCTCGCAGCCCTCCACCCTTTTGAGAATACATTGAGTCCATGCCAGCTCAGACTAGCTTCGGAGGCCTACCCAGTCCCAGTGGACTGTGGGTGGTCTAATCACACCATTATGGGTATAGTGGTAAGAATGCCGGTGTTGGGAAAGACAGCAAAACCCGCCCCGGTATACAGGGTGGAGAACATTGGAGTCATTCATGGGGGTGCGCACATTCGCTACACAGGGGTCCCACCTTACGTCATTCGATGGGAGCATGCAATGACGGGTACCGACCTCTCAGGGTGCCGGAGCCGGGGAGCATACATCATCCTGTGTCCCCAGCACTTGAATGCCCATTCAAAACCACAGTGCGGGTTCAGAACTGCTGGCGCGAAGCCTATAAATTGCACCATGGAGGCAATGGCACAAGGCCATGTGCCCCCGCAGTTGGCATATATAGGAGGTGGGACATACTGTGTCACCACTACCAGCATGGATAGCACAGTTGGTGTCCAGTTAGTGACAGCAGCTTCTGTTTCAAGCCCAGGGCAGAAGTTCAAGTGGCCCAAGAGTGAATTGTCCCCATTCCTGAACCTTCCACTGTTCACATCACTGTCAAAGAGAATTTCACCAATTTGTAGCGATTCGTTGCACATTTTGGATATATCATTCCCCCTCTCCCTGAACACCTCACCAAGATATTAAAAGCCGTTGTTGTTTCACAGAAACACTTCTACACACTGGAGCAGAAGACTCTAGAGATAGGGGCAGACATATTGGACATAGTGACCCCACCGTGGTGGGACCTGTTCACTAATATAGAAGTCCCTTCCTGGATTAGGATAGTCTCCCACATTCTTGTAGTGTGCCAGGTTATCATTGTAGTTTATTTACTGTTTGTACACTGTAAAAAGGTCAAACATTCGCAAAAGTATGAGAATAGAGGGAAATGGAGGGAGCATTATGTGCGGGTAGAAGAAGAGACACCCGTTTAGATTTTTGCTGCTTTGTATAAAGTCAAAGTTTTCCCTCCCTCCTCTGTATTATTTTTGATATGTATTCATGTGCATTTTTGAATTTTTCGTGCATGTACTTTATTTTTATTATTGAAGTTTTATTAGATGTGATGTTATTATTAGAAGGTAATGTGTATGCACTAGGTGATGTATGGGTATAAGGACCCCCTCCACGCCTGGAAGTAAGTTGTTAGATTTTTAACTCCAAGATATTGCCATCTATAGATGCTTAATGTACACTAGATTTTTCTGAAATGGGAAATGTATGTGTCGTGGGGTCATAGATAGGTAAATACTGGGGATGGTTAGATTGTGGAAAGTCAGAAAATTTTGCTCACCCAGAATTATGATACTTCAAGCAAGTTACAGTATCATCAGGGGGGAGTGTAGGATTCGCAAAATTGGACTTTGTATTAATAAGGGTCAAATGGCAGAAGAGGCCGTGATTTTAAAGACTGTTTTAAAAGAAGCCCAGAAAAAGGGGCATACAAAATGGCCACCATACCATGTGACCAACTTATTGGGACACTTTAAAATGGTTCCTGCACAACCTCAGACAGCTTTGTGGATTCAACCCACAGCAAGTTCTGGAAGCCGTTTCTGAGAGAACGAAACCAGACCCACATGTATGCATATGGATTAGATGCAGATCCAGTCAAGATCGGCCTGGAGACAGAGGCCATCTAAACGTTGACCCAGACAAAAGGGGACAATTTCATATTCATGAGAACAGCACCCAGGACTAGATAACGAGATCAGCAGGACATTAAAAACAATGGCGGTCATTCTAGACCAGAGATGGGCCTTTACCGGCCATCGAAAACATTTTAAAATATAATAACTATCCCACTGTGCTCCCAGCCCGCCAAAAGTAAAACAAAGACTAACCTGATTTTGGGCGGGAGACGGAAGTTTCTGGAAGAAAGGTATATCTGGAAGACTTTTCGGCAGTTGGGGCAAGCTTGAGCTCAGACGGAAGACGCACTCAGAAGAAGAAGCAGGCACTCGCAGGAGGAAGAAGAAAGCCAACATCAAGAAGGCCGTCTTGAAGCCGGCGTCCCGCCCCGGGGAAACACATCGGGAGATCATCGACCATCCCTGGGCCATTGCCGGAACGAGAGGCCATCGACCCAACTTGGGAGAAGAGACAAAAAAATAAAAACCCCAAGAGAAGAAACCTTCCAGCCACCCCGGTTGGAAGGAGAAGAAATAAAAACAAACTGAAGAAGCGATGGGAGCCAGCCCAAGGCTCCTCTGACCAGGGTCGAGCCGACGATCCTCGACCCCGCTGACATCCAGGCCCACCGGTGTCCAGCCGCCCCGACCCCCACCTCAGGAGAGAGGTGTGGCACAGCTCGCAGGGGCTCCACGATCCACGTGGAGACGAAACGCCTGAAAGGACCAAACACAGACTCGATTTCAAAACCTTGCACTTCCTAGTGGGATTGGTGAGCATGTTTCTGGCCCTGCACAATCAGATCTAGATAGGTTTAATAAGGGGGTGGATTTAAGGGTACAATTAATATGAGTTGTTGTCCCTCGATGTTCCGTGTGTTTCCTTATTTCATGATGATCTTTGTAGAGTATAAGATGCCTGGATTTGCTTTAGTTAGTACTGTGTCGTTATGATTTGTTTTGTGTTTTTCCCTCCCATGTACTCCCTTATCTGCTTGCATTTGATTTGATATTTTTCCTTATGCAATAAAATTTCATTTTGTTTCATCAAACTTGGTCTACAAGAGTTTTCTCTACATTGTAGTTCCTGCCCCTAAATCCAGAGTATAGAATCTCTCGAGGAAAACCCCTTACAATGGCTTTACGGGCGCCGCATATCAATGGTGAGATGTATCATAACTGCAAAGGCTACCACTCACTTAATGTGCAGTTGGTGTGCAACAACGCCCAGCATATCATGATGGTGAATGCCCGCTATCCTGGCAGCAGTCATGATGCCTTCATTCTGCACAAGTCCGCTCTGTCAGCAATCCTTCAGCCATCATGTCGAACCCACGGGTGGCTGCTCGGAGACAAGGGCTATCTGCTGTACACCTAGCTGATGACTCCCCTCCACAACCCCTCTACTTCTGGCCAACTGTGGCTCAGTTGGTAGCACACTCGCCTCTGAGTCAGAAGGTTGTGGGTTGAAGTCCCACTCCAGAGACTTGAGCACATAAATCTAGGCTGATACTCCAGTGCAGTGCTGAGGGAGTGCTGCACTGTCGGAGGTGCCGTCTTTTGGATGAGACATTAAACTGAGGCCCTGTCTGCTCTCTCAGGTGGATGTAAAAGATCCCATGGCACCATTTCGAAGAAGAGTAGGGGTGTTATCCCCGGTGTCCTGACCAATATATATCCCTCAACCAACATAACAAAAACAGATTACCTGATCAATATCACATTGCTGTTTGTGGGAGCTTGCTGTGTGCAAATTGGCTGCTGTGTTTCCCACATTACAACAGTGACTCCACTTCAAAAGTACTTCATTGACTATAAAGCGCTTTGAGATGTCCGGTGGTCGTGAAAGGCGCTATATAAATGCAAGTCTTTCTTTCTTTAACAATCATATAATAACAGTCATGCTGCCACGAGGAACCTCATTTGAGCAGACCATCGGGGTGCTCAAGCAACAGTCCTGCTGCCTTGACCACTTGGGAGGAGTTCTCAGTACTTACCGGAGTGGGTGACCCAATTCGTGGTGGTCTGCTGCATCCTCTACAACTTGGCTGTCATCAGGGTGCAGCCCTTGCCACCAGGGGTTCCGCACCCACCTCAGGAGGAGGAGGTGGAAGTAAAGGAGGAAGAGATTAGAGGAGGAGGAGGAAGAGACTAGAAGAGGAGGAGGTGGAGGAGGACGAAGGGAGGAGGCAGCCTGCAAATCCCCATTCCAGACAGGCTGTCTGTGAGCGCATCATCAGACTCTGGTTCCCCTGAATGAAACCCCAGATCCCCTTTACTTAACACTTCCCCACCTGTCACGAAATATCACAGCATCCTTTTGGCCACAATGCTGAAATGAAAACCACCACAAAACAAACATTCCAAACATAATTTATAAATGATTAATTCCAATATTACATTACAAAGTCAACTAATCACCCTTATGCATTCCCTTAGTGCCTGTCGTTTGTGTGCCTTTACCTACTCGAGTGCTCCGATGCAGTGCTTCCCCCAGTGGCTGCAGCATGGCTGGTAAGAAGGCTGCTGACTTTCCATGGAGGAGACTGCAGATGGCCTTGCAGGATGACCTCAAGCAGCTCTGTGCTGGCTGGCTGACAGGCAACTACAATGGCACTAGCGGAGTGGCAGTGGTGGAAGCATGAATGCTGTCATCCTGAGAGAGGACATCAGGTTCATGCTCCACGAAGCCACTGCCACTTCCCCTGGGCGGTGCCTGAGCATTCCTAGCCATCTGTTGGAGGACAGACTGCTGGACTGCTGTGACACCCTGCAAGCCCCTTTCCACACTCGTAAACCCAGCCACGATGGCAGCAGTCTGATCTTGCGTGGCAGCAAGCTGAGCCTGCATGACAGAAGTCTGAGCTTCCACTACAGCACCCGGACGTGGCGACATCGCCCATCATACCCAGCAACATGGTTGGGTCCACAAGTGCTCTAATGGAGTTGCCCATCACTTTAATCCTAAATCATGGGCTCCAAACTCTGAACAAAGCCCTGTGGAAAGGTTGGAGCCAGACTACTCCATGCTCCTTGACAGTGACAAGTGGCTCTCTGGCAGGCCTGCCATTGCACCAAGCTTTTCTGTGTGCATGTCCATCACCCTTCTTCTGAAGTCCGCCCTATCAAAGTCCTCATCTGGCTTCCCTGCAACAGAACTCATGTATGAGCTCGCCCTCCGGGGAGCTGGCACCTGAGCTACCCTTTCCCCCTTGCCTGGCTGCAGCCCTTTCGTGCCCGGTGACTCACCACATGCAGATCCCGCCTCTATGCTACCCCAAGCTCATGCAGTGCCATTTTCTGAACTGGTGCCTGGGAGTGTCAGATCGAGTAATGGTGTCTCTTCTCTATCACTCTCCTCCTCTACTTTTTGTTACACAGGCTGGCCTGCTGGAAGTTCTTGGGTATCTGAAAGGAGAAAGGCACAAGGGTTGGGCTGTGGTGAGGGAAGGTGGGGGGGGAAGCAAGATGTCCTTGCATACACCATCAGCAGCTTGTAATTGGGAAGAGATTGTGCGACAAGGAGGAAGTGGGATGTAGGAAGAAGGATTAGGTATGAACATACCGTCATCATCAATGCTTTCAGCCTCGCCGATTGCCACGGCCTCAGTGA
The DNA here is from genome assembly GCF_052327205.1 of Somniosus microcephalus. NCBI lineage: Eukaryota > Metazoa > Chordata > Chondrichthyes > Squaliformes > Somniosidae > Somniosus > Somniosus microcephalus. Next base: position 398,462,524 of record NC_140987.1, read on the forward strand.
TGGCCCCTCCAACTATCTCCAGATTTGTCTCCTCCAGATGGATCAGGTTCTGCAGCCGTGCTTGCCCCCCGCCTGTTTGCTCCTGCTCGTTCCGCTTGTGAGCCACCTTGGCCTGCACGAGAAAGGGAAGTGTGTCAGTGAGTGTGGTGCAATATGTTTGGGTGATGTGTCTGTCATGGTTGAATAGCTGGAATTGTCTGCAAGGTGTGAGGCTTGCAACAGTGGTAAGTGTGTGAGGGTGAGGTGAAGCCATGATTGTGAGGTATGAGTTGTGATTACGAGAGATTGTTGGTAGGTGATTGATAGTGGTGTGGTGCATTGAGCAGTGTGTGAGGCTAGTGCTGCAGTTTATGGGATATGGCATTTGAAGATGCATTCACTCACCTTGACCACTCGTGTGCGGTCATTAAACTTCTTGCAGCACTGCATCCAGGTCCTGGGGGAAAGACTGGTGGCACTGACCGCTTCAGCAATCCCCTCCCACTGCCTTTGAACAGTGTGTCTGGAAGGCCTCCTGATCCCCTATGTGTAGAGGACCTGTCTCCTCCTATAGACCCCCTGCAGCAAGGCCTCCAGTGCTGTATTGGCGAACCGAAGTGCCCTTTCCCTGCCCAGTTGTGACATGGCTAACTTTCAGCTCCAGTCAGAATGAGGTACTTCTCTGTAAGAAATTGTGGATTGAAAGAAATAATAGTCTGTTATGGGTTTCCTCAATCAGCAGTTTGCCTAAGTTGATGACACAGAAAGATTCCAGTCATGTCAGAAAAATATTTTTGTACAGAGAGCTGAATTATGAGGTCAGAACACAAAAACAGGCCTTCGAGTGGGCATAGCAAGGAGCTGTAGGATAAATAAGCTGTCTATGAGAGGGCAACAAGACCTTTAGAACAGAGATAAGGAGGAAAATGACCTCATGAGGCTGGGAGGCGTCTGTCATAGGTAGCCTCTCCCTTGTAAATGGAAAATAGGATGGGGAACAAATGATTGACACCAGGTAATCACCAGGCCACCGAAATAACTGTAAATATAGACGACTGAGAGAGGAAATCAGGCAGTTAGGGGGCGAAAGCTTCCCCGAGGTGGCTACGGCCTAACATTTTGGTCAAGTTTAGCCTCTGAGGTGGCTAATGGCCTAACACCTCCAACAGCTCGAGGGATAACCCAACGGAAGTGACCGCTGCAGCAGACTGCAGGAATCCACCCAATCTGAGACCACCGTACTGCCTCACCATCCGTCTGGTTGTTTTGTTCCGTTCCAGGGCCATAGATCACCCTCATCTGTCACGGGTTGTATGTCTATTGTATCTATTTCAATTGCATGTAGTATCCGATTATGCTTTAAACTGTAGCTCTTTAATAAAAAGCCTTACAACTGCTAAGACCCTTTTGGGTAATCTGTGTGTGACCTGTGATCCAAATCTTACATCTCTCACAAAGCACCACACCCTTTAAGAAGGGCAGGTGGCCTTTCACTCTGCAGGCAAGCTTTAAATACAGAGCAGACTTCCCATGATATCGGGCCCCCTGTTGAGCTCTGAGCCAATCAGCAACGCGTTTAGCGCTGGACTCAGCGCTGTAATCATGTTAATGAGCAGGCAGCACGAATTTTGAGTGCTGCCTGCATTACTTTCAACGGGTGTGGGCAGATCGCGCACCGTAATCCCCGCGCCCGTTTTTGGGTCTTATCAAATTTAGCCCCCCTTGAATTTAACCAACTCAAATTCAGAAATGACTAGAACTTCTCCCATTTCATTTTACAAGCATGACTAGAATTTTTTTTCGGTGAGCTTGGTTGCCTCAATTAACATTGCAAACACTGAAAAATGTTTAAAGGGGCACCCTCTTTGTGGGAAAAAATGGCTAAATCTTTTTAAATGAAGCTTCAACCTGTACTGTGTGATTAGTAATTCTTTCATCTGCTATTTAGCAAAAGTTTATCCCATTAATGCCTTTATTAAAATAGCATACAGGGAAATTTCATACTAATACATGTATGATGACGTATGCATCAATTCAAAACAACAACTTTCATTTATACAGGGCCATTAATGTAGTAAAACATCCCAAGGCACTTAAAAACACATCACCTTATCGCTTGCATGTGCTGTCATTGTGACGAATGATACACCTTCTCACTTCTAAAAAACGTAAGAAGTTTCCCAAATAATTTTGAATGAAAACAGTGTTCTTTTAACAAGAGGAAATAAATCCTAACAAGGGAACTAATTACAGACAAGGAGACGGTTGGTGAGAGAGCGGCTGAGGGAGAAAGGGAAGGAAAGCAATTTGCCAAACGGGTTTGTAAAACTTTCACGTTTAGTGGCTGGGTTAATGTTTGGAAGCAAAGTAGGTTTAAGAGTAGACAGCTTCAAATATATGGCTGTTTAACTTGAGTGACCACACTGTGAACTTTGCCCTCACTCCAGTAAGTTACAGTTCTGCACTGTCACGTTCATTTGATTGAACTGAAGTGTTGGTCCTGCAGGCATTCATAGATTCTGTGCTGTAAAGAAAAAGTTCAATCCACATGTGATATGAATACTAAACACAAGTACAGGTCTTGTACCCTAAATACAGTTGCAGTTGCTGCATACATGCAACACATTCAAGGGAACATCTCCCAGTCGAACTTTACATTTTCAAACAGTTGAAAGGCATGAATAAGTTTTACAGCCTTTTGTTTAATTCTGCTTTTTGTACATATTTGTTAAAATAGTAAATTCTGTTAGTTAACATCAACACACTTATATAAAAGTGGTGTATTAGAGCATTTTGCAGGACAGCAGGCACAGTGGCGTAGTGGTTATGTTACTGGACTAGAATGCAAATCTAGAGAATGCGAGTTCAAATTCCATCATAATACAGGTTGAGCGTCCAAAATCCAGAGTTCCGGAATCCAAATGTTCCGGAACCCGGACTCCGGGACGAATAGTGGCAGGGTCGTCCGGAATCCGGACACCATGAGTGAGGCTTACCGAAAACCGGAAATATTGCAACCTGGGTCCAGGCATTTCCGGACTCGGAACATGTTTCTGATGTCCGAAGTCCGGAAATATCGCAAGCTGGGCTTGGGCGTTTCCGGACTTCAGACACCAGAAACACATTCTGAAGTCTGGAAAAACAGGAAAACTGGCTCGGCCTCGGCCCCTAGGTTGCCGGATTCGGGACACTCAACCTGTAGTTTGAGAATTTGAAATTTAGTTTAAAAAAGCTGGCACCAGTAAAAGTGATATTAAAGTTGTCAAAAAATCCAGCTGGTTCACTAATGTGCTTTGGGAAGGAAATGTGGTTGAAATAACTTTCCTTTGAAGTGGCTCAGCAAGTCATCAGTTGTATGAAACCGCTACAAAGAATCCTAACAACACAAGGCGACCCACCATTGCTTTCTTGAGGGCTATTAGGGGTGGGCAATAAATGCTAGCGATGCCCACATCCCAAGAATGAAGAGAAAGATAGCAAGTGGACACTGGAGAGGGGGAAAAAGAGAAGGTCAAGAGATGGAAAAAGTAGAGTCAGAGGATGGTCTTCAGAAGGTTATTGAAGGCAGAGAATGAAATGGGGGAAGGCTTTAAAAAATTCACATAGTGGACCCATGCTTCAGGCATATGCTTACATGGTTGATTGGGTATTTTCTTTACATAACCTGCCTTATTGCGTCTTTCCACCTAGTGGGCTTGTAATTTGTTGCACATTACTGAGAACAGGACTAACCTGCTGTGGACCACCAGGTACTCCTGGCTCCTAGCATTGAGGTCATCCTTCAATTTGAGCATGTGCTCCATTATATTGTTGTCCAAGTCAGAAGTCTTTTCTGACCATACCTTTCTGAATGACCGTGCACTCGACATCCATATAGCAATTCAACTAGTGAGAACCTGGTAGATTCTTGGGGTAGCACCCTGTAAATAAACAATAAATATAGCAATGTTTGACCCCAGTCCCTGGGGTTTTATTCAGCATATGCCTGTAGCATGCGAGTTAGTGTGCCATTACATTTCTCTTCCCGCCTGATATGGGTGGATCAAAGCTTTTTAATTTGGCATTGTTGCCACAAGTGAGTGACTAGCTGGGACATAAAACTGGCTCCCTGGTAAGATAAACTTTCTTCTGGGAACTCAACTTGAGTAAAAATTCCTAACAATGCTTTGGCCACAACTGTATAAGTGCAGCCTACCATGGTGACTATGTACAATTTTCTTGACGACTCCTTACAGATATGGGATCTATGATACCTCTGCGCACGTTCTCAAATGTTCTGTTAATAAAAGATAGGGCTTGAAACGGCAGTTGGTGGCAATCCACCAGCTTCTGCTGACATTGTCACACTTACAAATTTCAGTTGTCTCTTTAGACATATTGGGCGAATTAAAGTACTGCAACAACCTGTCCTTTGTGCATTTTACAATTGGTGACCTGCCAAAGGCATGTCATGGGGCTCCCTTTAGTAAAGCTTTTCAATATACTTGCCATATCTATTGTAAGATTAGGCATTTACATTTAGATTAGATTATTTTAACATACAAACCATTCGTGTTTAGGTTAGGCATGAACAGTACGTGCTTATAAACATATAAGTTGATAGGAATCATGGGATAGTAGCTAAAGATCATGAACAGTCCAAGTTAGAACCCACCCGTAATGCAGAAGGATATAGCTAACAAAGGATGCTCCCAAAGTTGTCTACACTTCAGTCTGTTTGAAACCTTGGGCAGTCAAGATTAGACTTGACCTTTCATGAAATCTCTGCTTTGTCTCTATCTCTCTCATGGCTTCAAATGGACTCCTCAATTGGCACAAGACGGGCTGAGTTATGGTTTCAAAATTTGAAGGGACAAAGGAAATTTAAATATGTATCTCTTAAACTGAAACAGAGCCAGTCAAACATGTATTCAAACAAAATCCACAGGATGCTTGTATTTAAATTGAATGGCTTATCCTTTCCTCTGATGCCCGTCAGACATAGAGCCTGTTTTGCATCTGGTTTGTAGGGGGGTTTTTTTGGTGTCCGCGATCAGCTTGCCCCTGACTGGTTTTGAGCAGTTCGAATTGCTCCCACACCCCTGTGGTTCTAGACTCCGGGCTTAGGTACAGGCTGCGATACAAATTGCAGTAGACAACTGGTTTGGTGCAAGAAAACTGTATTTTATTAAAGGCACAATAAAATTACAACACTGAAAATTACTGGAATAGTTACAGGCATATAAAAGTACACTTATTTAAGAATGGGGAACACACGGCACAACGAGGGAAAAATCACATTAATAATCCCCCTACCCTTGTCCCACCCCCAGTATCTAACTAAATTGTGCTATAAGGGGCCAGGGATTATGCTCACCAAAAAGGGTTTCTTGACGGGCCGAATCCTGTCGATTAAGCCGGTTGCGGTTTTGGGGTTCGCTCTTTGTGTCCTTTGGGGCCTGCCGTCGCCACGTGGTCCCAGGTCGCGGTGGTGGATTTGTCTGAGTAAAATACCCTCTTTTCTCCGTTAGAGATAGGGAGTAAAGTCTTTGTTGGGTACTTTGTCTTGTAGAGTGGAAAATTTCGGGTTTTGTTCTTCTGGTGGTGGTCTGGTCGTCGAGGTTTTGTTGCGGTTGGGGTTTGGTTGGCAGTCTTCGGTGTCGGCTCGGTCGCGGTGGCCTAGATCGTTACCTGTGCAGTGGTAATGATCTGAAGCTATGGTTTACCCGGCCCTTTGTTACCGCGGTGCTCGTGGTCGTTCCTCGTGTCAGGCTGCGGTTGTGGCCTAGTTGCCTTCGGTCGAGCCTGCTCCACCGTGCCTCCTCGCCGTGATGTTCCATGCTGCTTCTTTGCGTTTCGAGTAACCCTGGACCTGAGCATGTGCCTGCTTGTCCCCAACACTTCACCACACTGCCCTCCTCTGCTTGCTCATCTCCATAGCAGTTGTGTCTCCGCTCGCTTGCCTTCTTGGTTACCGGTGGGCCTACAATTATACTGTTTCTGAGTTCGTTATCTGCGCGCCAAATCAGGGTTAGTTCTTTGTCTAATTTTGGCGGGCTCGCCTAAGGTGATTATCGTTGTTCACTTTAACTGCTTTTTGGGTGGTTGCCCCATTGCTAAATGGTCTTTAATGTCTCGGTGTTTGTTATGCATAATGTGAATCGGTATCTTCCTGGCTTGGTAGCCAGTTTAAACTGTAAGCGATTATTTATGCAAAGGTTTGATGGGTTCAAGATTAAGTTTTCCCTGAGTTGATTTGTTTCAAAATGAAGAATGCATATTCTGTATTATCTAGTTGTCTGGCTTCAGAAATAACAAGTCTCCCACAGGCCCAGGCATGTCAGGTTTTTCAAAGCCCTTTTGAATTTGACCTGCTGTTTTGCAGGGTTCTGCTTTCAATCTTGCAGGTTCCTGCCACAAGGTCCAGAAGCCATTTCCTTTAGGGTACCCTTATTAATAACTTGTCCTTCAGGGTCCCTTTATTAATAACTTTGGGGAATGTGGGAATTTTGAGAACCCTACAGGTTAAAGTCCAGTGTACACCAGTTCTCAGAGTTTTAGACCGTGGAAAATGGAGTGGAAACTTGTAGATCCCGGTCTTTGCTCTTTTGCATCTAAGACACACTTCCAGTTGTTGATCCGGTGGAGGCTATAAGATCACACCTGAAACAGGTGGTGAATGTTAAATTGAATGGAAAAGACATGAAAGTGATATAATTCTGCTTTCTGTGTCATTTACAACCCAACAGTGGTTCAAGTCATATGCTAATATTATCCATATACCTGGGCTTTCTCAGTTGTTGGGTGGCACCTGAGATCCACTGCCTCTGTGTTGTCAGACTGCTTGTCCAACACCAGTCCTGGATGAGCTGCAATTTCTCCAGTTAAGCATTGAGAAGACCAAAGCTTTCATCTTTGGCCTCCATCTCAAACCCCATACTCTCACCACCCTCTATAAACTTCAGCTCATCCAAAACACTGACCTGGTATCCTTTCCTGTACCAGGTCCTGCTCACCTATCACCCTAGTATTGCTAGCCTGCACTGGCTTCCTGTCATCCAATGCCTGTAAGTTAAAATTCTCATCCTCATTTTTAAATCACTTCATAACCATGCCCATCCATATCTCTGTAACTTCCCCTAGTCCATCAAACACCCCACCCCATGCCCCACCAACCCGAACTCTGAGATTCCTCTGACTCAGGCCTCTTGTGCACCCCCTCCCTTCACTGCATCATTGGTGATTGTGCCTTCAACAGGTTAGGCCTATGCTCTGGAATTCCCTCCCTAAACCTCTCTGCCTCTCCACCTCCATCTGTTCCTTTAAGACCCTCCTTGACCAAGCTTTTAGTCACCCCTCTTAATGGCTCCTTCTTTGGCACCTCTGTTAAACACCTTGGGACTCTTTTCAACATTAAAGGCGCTATGTAAATGCAAGTTGTTATTGTTGTAATGGAAACCGGAATATTCCTCAAAATAGGTAAGGAAGGTGGGACTAACAACTTGCATTTATATAGCACCTTCAATGTAGTAAAACATCCCAAGGCGCTATATAAATGCAAGTTGTTAGTCCCACCTTCCTTACCTATTTTGAGGAATATCCACAGGAGTGTTATCAAGCAAAATTTGACACCAAGCCACATAATGAGATATTAGGACAGGTGATCAAAAACTTGAACAAAGAGGTAGGTTTTAAAGAGCGTCTTAAAGAAGGAGAGAGAGAGATAGAAAAATGGAGAGGTTTATGGAGGGAATTCCAGAGCTTAGGGCCTCAGCAGCTGAAGGCACAGCCATCAATGGTGGAGTGAAGAAAATTGGGGATGCACAGGAGGCCAGAATTGGAGAAGTGCAGAGATCACGGTGTGTTGTGGGGCTGGCGGAGGTTAGAGATAGAGAAGAGCGAGGCCATGGAGGGATTTGAAAACAAGGATGAGAATTTTAAAAATAAATTTAAATTACGAAGAATTTATTTACTCAGAGTGATAATTCAGAATAATTTCAATCAGGATAATAGAGACAAGGGCATTAGGGACATTCAACATCCAGCTGGATGCTATAATAAGAGAGTTGGGGTACTCGAGGTATCAGCTTTGATCAGCTTTGACTTTCTTAAAGTCTTATGTTCTAAGATTCCATATCTGTGCTGTGTTAGTTGATTTTAGCTAGGCCAGTGGTAGAAGTACAACAAATGGCCTCAGTGCTCCTATCTTAGTAAAAGGGAAATCATCCAGGATTCCTGCTCCTGATTATCTGGTCATTTGCGGTTTGTCGGATCTTGCCATGTATAGATTTGCTGTTGCATTTACCTACAGAACAACAGTTACTGTACTTCAAATGGCATATGTAGATTCTGGGTTAGGATACGATTAAACTTGGCTATAATGCCCTCTTCAAATAGCCCAATGACCCTCATTAACAAGGGTCAGTAATGAACAATGGCACATCAGCAAAGTATCAGAGGGCCACTGGCAGCCAAGGACTGTACTCCAGTCAACCTGCTCAGGATATGAAGCAAGAAAATAAACCATAATATAAAAAAAATTCAACAACAAAATAAATCGGCCAAGGATCAGCATTGCTCGCTATATAGATCAAGCGTCACTTGTAACCCACCTCTCATCACCTGACCCTCAACAAGCTTATTGTTCTATTGATCTGTGGCATGATTTCTAGACTGTGAGCTGTGTACGATTGAATGAGAGTTGTAGAAGTTTTCAAAACGATAAGATGGAATTTTCTCATGGGGAAATCTTGTCTGTGCTGTATGTCACAGAATTAATTCTTTGTAAGCATGTTTATGATTTGACTACATATAGTGCAAAGAGGAAATCTCCCTCCTCCCCCACCCCCAGTCTAGGACAGGAAAATGAGGAATGGTAAGGTAGCTGTTAGCTGGTGGTGAGACTCCCTGTTTCTGTAGATTTCACATCAACTTTAAATTAAAACTACATTTTTTTAAAATATTGGCTAATATATTGCCAAGCTGCTGCAAAATGTTATTTTCTTGCTAGTTATGTTGATTTGTGATTGAGTCTGAGACACATAGGAGAACCAAATGGAATATTTTCTGAAAATATTTAAACAGGTCAATAAAGTCCAGTCTACAATGTTGTGATTTACAGAACCATGCTCTGTGGAATTGCACTTCCACATATTGATAACATCTAAAACTATATTTGCTGATTTGCTATGCCTCAGTCTTTTGCATACTCGGATCACTCACTGATTTACAGATTCTGTGCACCCAGCTATAAAAATCTGAGCAAAGTATAAGATCAGCAAATGCACTAAACTAATACTGATCCTCAAAGCATTAGTTCTTCAATTGTTATTTTGACCATATGGCATTTATTCAGTAAGGGTGGGCTTAAATTCAACAACGATTTATTTTGTTAATTTTTTGGGTCACCATTGACCAGAAACTTAACTGGACCAGCCACATAAATACTGTGGCTACAAGAGCAGCCCAGAGGCTGGGTATTCTGCGGCAAGTGTCTCACCTCCTGACTCCCCAAAGCTTTTCCACCATCTACAAGGCACAAGTCAGGAGTGTGATGGAATACTCTCCACTTGCCTGGTTGAATGCAGCTCCAATAACACTCAAGAAGCTCGACACCATCCAGGACAAAGCAGCCCGCTTGATTGACATCCCATACACCACCTTAAACATTCACTCCTTCCACCACCGGCGCACCATGGCTGCAGTGTGCACCATTTACAAGATGCACTGCAGCAACTCGCCAAGGCTTCTTCGACAGCACCTCCCAAACCCACAACCTCTACCACCTAGGAGGACAAGGGCAGCAGGCGCATGGGAACATCACCACCTCCAAGTTCCTCTCCAAGTCACACACCATCCTGACTTGGAAACTTATCGCTGTTCCTTCACCATCGCTAGGTCAAAACCCTGGAACTTCCTCCCTAACAGCACTGTGGGAGTACCTTCACCACACGGACTGCAGCGGTTCAAGATGGCGGCTCACCACCACCTTCTCAAGGGCAATTAGGGATGGGCAATAAATGCTGGCCTTGCCAGCGACACCCACATCCCAGGAACTAATTTTTAAAAATGCACTGACGGCATAGTGGGTTAAAGCAAACTGCCCTTTCACCTCTAGGTCTTGATTTTGAATCCAGCCCAGATGAATGAATAAAAGTCTCTACTGGATGTAAGGGTCCTATAAGAAATAGGTTTGGGATGGTTTCATTCTCATTCCAAGTAGGTATAGTTTACACAAAACTGCTCATAATTTGTCACCAATTGGAAATTCAAACAGTTCTGAAGGATGGCTGATGAAGGAGATCACAAGAGAAAAGCCAGTTGACCCATCCTCGCTGGTCCATCCCAGAAGACCCTACATTCCCCTTGCCCCATTATGGCATCCAGCAGTTCCTCAAGAGTTTTTGCCTTCAAAGCCCTACCCAGAGATCATACGCACATCTTGAACATTCTTTGTCTGAAGAAGAGATTACTGGCATGGAAATGTCACATTGGTAGAGTGGAGTGGAGCTGTACCCTGCCCCTAATCTGTGATATACCTAATTTTGGAGTAATCTGGTGCCCAAGAACCAAAGGATGTGTGTATGGATGTACAACTGGAGATCGCTGAAAGAGTGCGATTGAGGCCGTGGTTAGATTTGAAATCAAGGCTGGAGATCTTGGTGTCTTCGATAAATCTATTTGATGGAGAGGTCGAAAATAAGGTTGCACCATTCCAACTCCCACCCACAGACACTCCTCTGACTAAGCTGAGGCCAGGCACTTTAGAATTCATTTAAGAATGTCATATATCATTCCCTTATATTTGATAGAATTTAGTGATTTAGTTATTCCAATACAGAGTTGTGGGCTAGATCAACTGTACCCTGACTTACCGGACTCTCTGACAATATGCCTTTCTGCGTTAGTTCAAGAGCACGTAAATGCTGTTGCTTCTTTTCTTGTTTTGTGCTTGTTTGCTGCCTTGCGTTGTCACTGATTTTCCTGTTTCCCTGCCTTTCACCTGCACTGGCGTTACTTCTTATCAGCCTCAAATTTGCAGTATTGCCTCCCCTGCTTACATTTATCGCATCGCTTCTCTATGCGTTTGAATAGCCTGTTGGTCTGTGAGTGATATTATAATCCCATCGCTGCCTCCACAGGTACATTTTTGGGGTTTTATTCCAAACAATTTTTTTTAGATTCAGCATCTTAGACCATTTCCAAAAATAGTAGGTCAACCTGGGCAGTGACTCAGGCAATGACTGTCCAAGAAGACAGGACTCCAGAGATGCCGTCACAGAGCAGTAAATGGTGTGCAGCAGTCGAACATCATCAAAATCCACACACCGCATCTGTTGCAACAGCTGCGTATTCTTTGACTGAAACTTTTGTGTGGTCGTAAATGTTTATGACTCTCCAAGGATCATCGAAGGTATGCATACCTGTACTTTGTTTATACTTAGCACACTTAACACATCTAAAAGATAAAAATGCTGCTTGGTATGCTATCACTGCAGCTGGCTTCAGGATTCATTGATATTTTCCCATCTGGCTCTTTCAGGCATTAAAAAACTGCCATATGGCCGATCACTTGTTGAAATCTGAAAGCTGCCAGTGCCATTAACTCAAGGGCAGGGGTTAACATGCCCAGCGTAGATACCATATGCCTCCACTTGGCTGTGATCCACCCAGAGTGCCTTTTACAGTCCAATTACTGAGTGCCAAGTAATGCAGTCTGATGACAATACTTCAGAAAATGGAACCTTCACCATCCAGAATACAAGGTGCTAAATTAGAGAGTCGCCACGTTAGGGCAAATACCTTTAGTGTAGACAACTCCCCAAGTTAGTTAGAGAAATTGTTCAGTAAGAATACTACCTTATAGGAGATACATATATCAAATTTAGTTCTACTCTCCCTGTGTTGGTCTGACCGTTTGGATCACTTCACTCGGTAGACAACCATCAGTGAGCAGCTCCGTAGGCAGTTATGTAGTTCAATAATGCTTCCAGTCCACCATCCTTAACAGGACACCTCTTGAGCCAGATTACATTTTTTTCCTTTTTATTTGTTGTGTGTGTGGAACTGGTTTCAAGAAGAATTGGCTAAATCACTTGTTTCAGAATATCGATGGAGCTGCACCTTTAATTAGCAGCCATGTTAATTTTCTACCTTCCAAGAGCTTACCAAGTGAATAACAGTGTTAACTCCACGACTGTCCGCCATCTGATGGATATATGTATAATCACATAAAACAGAAAAGCATTACAGTCTAGAAATTGCTCTTTTGGATAACAAGAAAATTACGAATGAGGAAGGTCATTAGGCCCTTCTTAGCTCATCCATCTAGAAATACACTAAAGTTTCCCCATTACAGCATCTAATTTATTCTTAAATGATGCAGGATTTTCACCTCCACTACTCTATCCACGAGTCCATTCCATATATTAATTACTCTGAGTAAAGAAGAACTTCCTGATACCATTCCTAAATTTTGACTTATATGAGTTTGAACCTGTAACCACTTGTCCTACTTTTGCAATTTAATTTGAAGTCATTTTCTGGATTTACCTTTTCATCATCTTGAACTCTATAAGATCACATCTCCAAGGGCCTCCTTTCAAGGCTGAAAATACCTAGGGCTAGAAATTTGTTTTAGCCAAGGAATGGGCGGTGTTTAGACTAAAAATGGTTAAGTAGTGCCAGTTGAAAATCGTCTAGACTGCATGCAAATTTCGCCCTCAATCCTCATTAAAATGATTGTAGTCATGATTCTAGTGTAAAAGCCCAAGTTCATTGGCATTACACTGAAAAGATGAACCAATATCGGGTGTAGTCTAAACGCAAGTAATGATTGCCACAGGCTTTTTTCACTACTTGAAGGAGAGGTCCATTGATGCTGCAACACTTCATTCTCAGCATTATTGGGTGTGCAACTGCCTCAACAACCATAAGAAGAAGGACAAAGAGAAGGAACACTTACTTACAAATGCTGATGGCAGATCACCACCCCAGTGGTAGAGCCCGGGGGTTTTCCGAAGAACCTTTGGAGGCATTGGTTTTAGCGGTGGGGAGAAGGCGTGCGGTCCTGTACCAACTGGCAGGAGGCCCTCACCACAAGTCTGCTGGACTATGTGGAGGGAGGTGGCACACGACGTCACATAGAAACATAGAAACATAGAAGATAGAAGCAGGAGTAGGCCATTCGGCCCCTTGAGCCTGCTCTGCCATTCAATGCGATCATGGCTGATCATCCAAATTCTCCCCATACCACTTCATCCCTTTAGCCTTGAGAAATATATCCAACTCCTTCTTGAATATATTTAATGAATTGGCCTCTACTGTCTTCTGTGGTAGAGAATTCCACAGGTTCACCACTCTCTGGGTGAAGAAATTCCTCCTCATTTCTGTCCTGAATGGCCTACCCCTTATCCTTAGATTGTGATCCCTGGTTCTGGACTCCCCGACCATCGGGAACATTCTTCCAGCATCTAGTCTGTCTAGTCCTGTTAGAATTTTACAAGTTTCGATGAAATCCCCTCTCATTCTTCTAAACTCCAGCAAGTACAAGCCCAATCGATCCAATTTCTCCTCATACGTTATTCCTGCCATCCCAGGTGTCAGCCTGGTGAATCTTCACTGAACTCCTTCCATGGCAAGAACATCCTTCCTCAGATAAGGCGACCAAAACTGCACACAATACTCAAGATGTGGTCTCACCAAGGCCCTGTACAACTGCAGCAAGACATCCTTGTTCCTGTACTCAAACACTCTCGCTACGAAGGCCAACATACCATTTGCCTTCTTAACTGCCTGCTGCACCTGCATGCTTACCTTCAGTGACTGGTGCACAAGGACACCCAGGCCTCGTTGCACTTCCCCTTCTCCCAATCTATTGCCATTCAGATAATAATCTGCCTTCCTGTTTCTGCTACCAAAGTGGATAACCTCACATTTATCCACGTTATATTGCATCTGCCATGCTTCTGCCCAATCACCCAACCTGTCCAAATTCTCCTGGAGTTTCTCGGCATCCTCCTCACAGCACACACGCCCACCCAGCTTTGTGTTGTCTGCAAATTTGGAGATATTACATCTGGTTCCCTTGTCTAGATCATTAATATATATTGTGAATAGCTGGGGTCCAAGGACCGATCCCTGCGGTACCCCACTAGTCACTGCCTGCCACTCGGAAAAAGACCTGTTTATTCCAACTCTTTGCTTTCTGTCTACCAACCAGTTCTCTATTCAAGTCAGTACCTTGCCCCCAATCCCATGTGCCTTAACTTTACACGCTAATCTCTTATGTGGGACCTTATCGAAAGCCTTCTGAAAGTCCAAATACACCACATCAACTGGTTCTCCCTTATCTATTTTACCAGTTACATCCTCAAAAAATTCCAGTAGGTTAGCCAAGCACGATTTACCCTTTGTAAATCCATGTTGACTTTGTTCGATCCTGTCACTGTTTTCCAAGTGCTCTGCTATTACATCTTTTATAATGGACTCTAGCATTTTCCCCACTACCGATGTCAGGCTTACCGGTCTGTAATTCCCCGTTTTCTCTCTACCACCTTTTTTGAATAGTGGGGTAACATTAGCTACCCTCCAATCCATGGGTACTGTTCCAGATTCCATCGAATGTTGGAAGATGATCAGTAATGCAGTGACTATTTCTAGGGCCAAGTCCTTAAATACCCTAGGATGTAGCTTATCAGGCCCTGGGGATTTATCGGCCATCAATCCCATCAATTTCCTTAACACCATTTCCCTACAAATACTGATTTCTTTCAGTTCCTCCCTTTCATCAGACCCTATGCTCCCCGACATCTCTGGGAGGTTATTTGTGTCCTCCTTTGTGAAGGCAGAACCAAAATATATATTTAATTGGTCAGCCATTTCTTTGTTCCCCATTATAAATTCCCCTGATTCTGACTGCAAGGGACCTACGCTTGACTTCACCAATCTTTTTCTCTTCACATATCTATAAAAGCTTTTACAGTCAGTTTTTATGATCCCTGCAAGCTTATTTTCATATTCTTTTTTCTCCTTCTTAATTAATCCCTTTGCCCTCCTTTGTTGAATCCTAAACTGCTCCCAATCCTCAGGTTTACTGCTTTTTCTGGCCAATTTATACGTCCTCTCCTTGGCTCTTATGCTATCCCTAATTTCCCTTGTTAGCCACAGTAGAGTCACCTTTTTTGTTTTATTTTTATGCCAACCTGGGATGAACAAATTCTGTAGTTCATCCATGCGGTCTTTGAATGTTTGCCATTGCCTATCCACCGTCAACCCTTTGAGTGACATTCCCCAATCAATCCTACCCAACGCGTGCCTCAGACCATCGTAGTTTCCTTTATTTAAATTCAGGACCCTAGTCTCTGAGTCATCAACTTCATTCTCCATCTTAATGAAGAATTCTATCATATTATGATCGCTCCGACCCAAGGGGCCTCGTACAACAAGATTGTTAATTAATCCTTTCTCGTTACATAATACCCAGTCTAAGATGGCCTGATCTCTGGTTGGTTCCTCAACATATTGGTCCAGGAAACCATCCCGTAAACACTCCAGCAATTCCTCCTCCACAATATTGTTACTAATTTGGTTAGCCCAATTTATATGTGATTAAAGTCACCCATGATGACTGCTGTGCCCTTATTGCACGCTTCTCTAATTTCCCTTTTAATGCCATCCCCAACCTCCACATTACTGTTTGGAGGTCTATATACCACTCCCACTAATGTTTTCTACCCCTTGGTATTTCTCAGTTCTACCCATACAGATTCCACATCATCAGAGCTAATATCCTTCCTTACAATTGTGTTAATCCCTTCTTTAACCAGCAATACTACCCCACCTCCCTTTCCTTTCTGCCTATCTTTCCTAAATATTGAATACCCCTGGATGTTGAGTTCCCAGCCTTGGCCACCCTGGAGCCATGTTTCCATAATCCCAATCAAATCATAATCGTTTACCTCTATTTGCGCAGCTAATTCATCCACCTTATTACGAATGCTCCTCGCATTAAGACACAAAGCCTTCAGGCTTGTTTTTTTAATGCTCTTAGACCTATTAGAATTATTATTTACTGTGGCCATGTTTGATTTAAACTGTTGATTTCTCTGACTGCCACTTTTGTTTTTCTCCTTCCTATCTTTTTCTTTTATCCTTGTTTTCCTTTCCTCTGTCCCTCTGCTCAGGTTCCCAACCCCCTGCCATTTTAGTTTAAACCCTCCCCCAGAGCACTAGCAAACACTCCCCCTAGGACATCGGTCCCGGCCCTGCCCAGGTGCAAACCGTCCGGTTTGAACTGGTCCCACCTCACCCAGAACTGGTTCCAATGTCCCAGGAATTTGAATCCCTTCCCCTCACACTATTCCTCTAGCCACGTATTCATCTGAAATATCCTTCTATTTCTACTCTGACTCGCACGTGGCACTGGTAGCAATACTGAGATTACTACCTTTGAGGTCCTATTTTTTAATTTACCTCCTAACTCCCTATATTCAGTTTTTAGGACCGCATCCCGTTTTTTACCTATATCGTTGGTACCTATATGCACCACGACAACTGGCTGTTCACCCTCCCCTTCCAAAATGTTCCGCAGCCGCTCTGAGACATCCTTGACCCTTGCACCAGGGAGGCAACACACCATCCTGGAGTCTCGTTTGCGGCCGCAGAAACGCCTATCTATTCCCCTTACAATAGAATCCCCTATTACTATAGCTCTACCCCTCTTTTTCCTCCTGTCCTGTGCAGCAGAACCACCCCTGGTGCCAGGAAGTTTGCTGCTGCTGCCTTCCTCTGATAAGCCATCCCCCCCAACAGTACTCAAAGTGGTGTATCTGTTGGAGAGGGGGATGTCCACAGGGGACCCCTGCACTACCTGCCTGTGCTTAGTACTCTGTCTGTTGGTCACCCATTCCCTTTCTGCCTGTCCAACCTTTGCCTGCGGTGTGACCAACTGATCAAACGTGCTATTGACGACGTCCTCAGCATTGCAAATGGTCCAGTATGAATCCAGTCGCAGCTCCAGCGCCGCAATGTGGTCTGCCAGTAGCTGCAGCTGGACACACTTCCTGCACACATGGTTGTCAAGGACACAGAAAGTGTCCCTGAGTTCCCACATATCACAGGAGGAGCATACCATGGGGCCGGGCTGTCCTGCCATGACTTACCCTTTAGTTAATTGCAATTAAATTAAATCAAATCAATTCCACCAATTTCACTACAGTTAAATGATATATTTAAGGGTCCTGGTTTACAAACAGGCAGCACGGTGGTCCCCAGGTCCCACACCCAGTGCAGGAGGAAGTTTAACGAGCTCACATGGGTGGCCAGGGTGAGTGAAGCCTTCAACAAATGCTATATACCACCATCTGTACCACAAGCTTCACACACTGCTCAATGCACCACACCCCCAGCTAGGGTTGCGAAGGGGTGGAAAGTTTCTGGTAAATTTCTGGAAATTTTCCACGGGAAGTTTAGCTTGGGAATTTTGGGAATTTTGCTCAAAAAAGCACATGCTAGCATAATATTGTTTTTTTTGTATTTTTTTAATTTTTTTTCACAGGTCCTCTCTTAAAATTACTAACAGAGATGGAATCTTAATTATTAAGGAATTTCTTAATCAATATATTGTGGCGGAGCCACCAAAGGACGCAGATCGTTTGTACATAATTCCTTTAACAACATGTTAGCTACAGTCTGAGCCTGTATCTTTATTTATGCTGTTTAACTGTACAGAGTGTGGCTGCTTTAACAGCGCGGTTAAAACGTGATGACGTCACGCCGTTCATCACATGATTCCCCACTAGTGGGAAAACGTAATGATGTCATGACGTCAGCCACAGGACTGCAGGGGCAGTCCTCGTGGAGCCTCCAGAGAGGGCAGACCGACATTCGATGTTATCCTGCAGTTTCATGTTAAAGCCTGTTTGTTTCATTAAAGTTCGTTTTGTTTGATCGCCTGAGTAGAACTCAGTCTTTTAGTTAGGAACCCACGTTCCTACATTGGTGACCCCGACTTTCATGAACAGTTTTCGCGGAAGATCTTCAGCATGGACACGAATGCCGTGACTCTGAAACTGCCACAGTTCTGGGAGCAGCAACCAGCCACGTGGTTTATCCAGGCTGAAGCCCAGTTCGCCATCAGGAACATCGTCGCGGATCAGACCCGTTATTACTACGTGGTCTCCGCCCTCGATAGCGCAACTGCCTCGCGGATCGTCAGCCTCCTCGGTAGTCCTCCTACTGACAGCAAGTATGATACGTTAAAGGCGTGGTTGTTACAGGTCTTCGGGCTCTCGAAGTCCGAACGCGCTCGCCAGCTCCTCGCTATGCCTGGCCTCGTGGACTCCAAACCATCCGAGCTCATGAGCCAAATGCTCACGCTCTTGGGTGCCGAACCGGAATGCTTCCTCTTCCGGGAGCTATTCCTCTGCCAACTGCCGGAGCAGGTGCAGGCTGCCCTAGCCAGATCCGGGATTACAGACGGCGCCGAGCTTGCTGCCAAAGCAGATAAGATTTTCACAGTAACCCAGCAGTGCTGCACGGCCACGAGGCACCCATCCCCCACAGACGCAGCTCCAGCTCCTCTTGTAGCAGGCTGGTGCTCCTATCACGCCCGTTTTGGCGCGAAAGCACAAAGCTGCCGCTCTCCCTGCAGTTTTTCGCCCCAAAAAAAACAAAGCTCCTGCAGCGTTCCTGGCAAAGGAGGACCGGGTCTAACGGGTGCTCCGCGGCTGCGATTGCCATCAGATCTACGGGGAAACTTCTTTACATCACCGATTCTCTATCGGGTTGACGTTTCCTTTGTGACCCCGGGGCGCAGTGTAGCATCCTACCTGCGTCGAATCTTGATATGCAAGCTGGGAACCACGGTTTTTCCCTCATGGTGGCTAATGGTGCAGCCATTCGAACTTTCCGAAAGCGGCGGGTCCAAGTCTGTTTCGGCAGTCAGCGCTTCCATTGGGAATTCATCACGGCCACAGTCTCGCAGGCCATCCTAGGGGCAGATTTTCTGTGTGCCAACGGCCTCCTCGTCAATGTCTGGCACCGTCGGTTGATCAACGCGGCCACCTTCCACTCGATTCCGTGCCACCACGGTACCACCGTGGCGCGCTCTATCGCCTGCGCTTTCCCTTCTCCGGATGACTTCACTCGGCTCCTCAGAGAGTTCCCGGAGCTGACAAGGCCCACTTTCTCCTCCTCGGCCACGAAGCACGGTGTTGAACATCATATCACCACTACTGGCTCCCCGGTTTATGCACGGGCTAGAAGGCTCGAACCCGGCAAGCTCACGGCTGTGAAAGCGGAGTTCGACATGATGGAGCGGCTGGGGATTATTTGCCGGTCGAATAGTCCTTGGTCGTCGCCTCTCCACATTGTTCCAAAACCGGGCGGCAGCTGGCGGCCATGCGGTGACTACCGATGCCTGAATGACCCCACTACTCCTGATCGGTACCTGATCCCGCATATTCAGGATTTCTCGGCCCATTTGGCGGGAAATTCTATCTTTTCTAAAGTCGACCTCGTCCGGGGGTGTCACCAGGTTCCCGTGCACCTGCAAGATGTCCCAAAAACCTCAGTCATCACCCCTTTTGGCCTTTTTGAGTTCCTGCGGATGCCGTTTGGCTTGAAGAACGCGGCACAGGCTTTCCAGCGCTTAATGGACTCCGTGCTCCGAGACCTAAACTTCATCTTCGTCTACCTTGACGACATTCTCATTGCCAGCGCTAGCAAGGAAGAGCACATCTCCCATTTGCGTACCCTCTTTACACGCCTCAGCCAGCACGGTTTGATCATCAACCCGGCCAAGTGCCAGTTCGGCCTGCAGCGGATCGATTTCTTGGGACACCGCATTACATCCGATGGCGCCGTCCCCTTACTGAAAAAGGTGGCAGCTGTTACCTCTTTCCCGCGCCTGCCAACCATCAAGGCCCTGCAAGAGTTCCTGGGGATGGTCAATTTCTATCACCGATTCATCCCTAAGGCGGCTCAGCTAATGCAGCCTTTGTACGGGACCCTCAAGGGCAAGTCCAGTAAGGATCTAATCAGCTGGACGGCCGAGATGGACCAGGCGTTCGTCAACACCTAGAGCACTTTGGCCAACGCAACCATGCTGGTGCACCCACTTCCAGGTGCCACCATCGCCCTTACCACAGACGCGTCAGACTACGCCATCGGCACAGTGCAGGAGCAGTGGGTGAACGGCACGTGGCAACCGCTGGCGTTTTTCAGCCGTCAACTACGGAAAAATGAAAAAAAATACAGCACCTTCGATCGAGAGTTACTGGCCCTCTTCCTAGCCATTCGCCATTTCCGGTTCTTATTAGAAGGATGTCCCTTCACGGCTTTTGTCGACCACAAGCCTCTAACGTTCGCCATGGCCAAGACCGCCGAACCGTGGTCCGCTCGTCAACAACGTCACCTGACGTTTATTTCTGAATTTACCACGGACATTCAACATGTGTCTGGTAAAGACAACCTGGTGGCGGATTGCCCCTCCCGCACGACGGTCCATGCAGTTCACCTGGGGATTGACTACGCCCTCATGGCTGCGGATCAGGCCTCGGACCCAGAGGTCAAATCATACAGAACCGTCCCCTCTAGTTTCCAAGCGGCCGACGTCAGTTTCCAGGCTGCAGGCAACACGCTCCTTTGCGATGTCTCCATGGGCGTTCCCCGACCTATCGTGCCAGTCGCATGGCGCCGGAAGGTGTTTGACGCCATACACGGGTTGTCGCACGCTGGTATGAAGGCTTCACAATGGCTAATGTCGGCGAAGTTCGTCTGGAAGGGTATGCACCTCGATGTCTGTGACTGGGCCAACACCTGCGTGGTCTGCCAGAAGGCCAAGGTCCAGCGTCATGTTAAAGCTCCAGTGGCTACGTTCGCTGTTCCGGAGCGTCGTTTCGACCACGTGCATGTGGACTTTGTGGGGCCACTTCCGCCTTCTCATGATTATACACATCTCCTCACCATGGTGGACCGCACCACTAGGTGGCCAGAGGCAATTCCTTTGGTTTCCACCACTTCGGCAGACATCACTAGAGCTTTCATCTCCTGTTGGGTTGCTCACTTCAGGGTACCGGCGGACATCTCTTCTGATCGTGGGCCACAATTTTCCTCGGAGCTCTGGCTCGGCACCAAACTCCATCGCACCACCGCCTATCATCCACAGGTGAATGGCCTTTGCGAGCGATTCTACAGGTAGCTTAAAGCCGCCCTACGGGCCAGTCTTCAAGGTGCAGGATGGGTGGACAGACTCCCATGGGTCCTTTTGGGTCTTCGTACAGCGCCCAAAGAAGACCTGCAATCGTCCTCAGTCGAACTCGTTTATGGCCAGCCTCTCCGAGTACCAGGAGATTTCCTCCCTTCTCCCATAGAGCCATGGTCCGCCTCCCAGCAACTCGTCAGCCACCAGGAAGCGGCCAGATGCTTCGCTCCGGTGCCTACATCAAATCACGGCTTACAGAGCTCCCACGTGCCAGCGGAGCTGCAGAATGCCGAGTACGTATTTATCCGCCACGACACTCACTGGGATCCGCTCAAGCCCCCTTACACTGATCCTTTCTGCGTCATCGAATCAGGAGACAAATCCTTTTTGGTCGACATCGGAGGAAAGCCGGATCACATTTCGGTGGACCGGTTGAAGCCGGCCCACCTGGACCTGAACCGCCCAGTCGTCGTTGCTCAACCGCCGAAACTTGGCCGACCGCCCGCAGCTGCCGTGCCAGATCAACCACAGCCGCCCGCCAGCTCGACCACACTCGTCGCGCCAGCTCAACCACAACTGCCTGCCAGCTCGACCACCTGTAGTGTATGTACCCGTCTACCTTTAAGAGAACTGTTGTATGTAACCGTTCACCTTTAAGAGAACTATTTTAGGTGTGGCACTACTTTGTTTGGCTTCTGTATACGGTAATACCGACGGTGACCACACCAGTATATAAGTGTTGTGCCAGGAGTTATTGGGCAGATTCGCCCTGACCTTCGAATAGTAAAGTCCTGTTTTAAGTTACTCTTGGAGTCTGTGTATTAATTAACTAAACAACCCACAGACTTTACAGTGGCGACGAGTCCGATCGTACCCTGCGGCAACAATAATTCCGAAGCAGTTAACGAGCGTTGAGAAGAGGCAACCGCCCTCGTCATTCTGCTGGGAGAAAACTCGAGTCTGCAGAGCTGGAAAGGAGGAAGAATTCAGAGACAAAGACTTCCATCAGCAACAGGCACTGACTGTCCCTTCTGCCACGGTGAGGAGTGAGCCGATCAGCACGAGAAGCAAGGCGGCCACGGTGACTGTGAGTAAGGGAAAAGTAAAAAGAATAACCGGAGGATAAGGGCGGTGCACTCGACCACGGTCGAGGGGGAAAGGAGCCGGACAGAAGTCGGGCCCAGAGGCGCTGAGACTGGGGCAGCGTGGAGCAAGGAAGCCGCGGTACAGACAGGCTGGGGACGCAACGGCGTCGTGAGACAGCTAGACCGCGACTGGCGAAAAAGGCCGGGCAGCGACCGAAGCCACGAAGCGCTGTGACCGGGAGCGTAGGCGCGGGAAGATATAAAAACTCAGCCGCAGCCGGGGAGGGAAGCACCGGACTGCGAGACGGCTGGGAGAGGCGTTTGGGAGCCGAGCGAGCGGGAGAGGCAGAGCCGACCAAGGGAGACTGCGTGAGAGCCAGTCCAGCGGCTGAAACTGTTCTCCGTCAACGGGGTGTACCCAGCGCCGGTAGAGCCGAGAGAGCGGGAGAGAGACCGAGCCCGAGCAAGGGGAACTGAGCGAGAGCCAGCCCAGCGGCTGAACCTGTTCACCGTCAACGGGGTGTACCCAGCGCCGGTTGCCTTGCCGAGAAAAGGGAAAGCACTGAAGCCGACGCGCAGGCTGTGAATCTGAAAGCCAGCGGCCGTCGCCTGTGGGGGAAAGTGTACCCCTCCCGCTAGGGAAGAAACGCGGGAAGCCGCCATTAGGCGGGGAAGAAGACAGAAGCGGGAAACCGCCATTGAAGTGGGCGGGGAGAGAAGATAAGCGCGGGAAACTGCCATTTTCACGGGAAAACCGCCATCTTAGAAAAAAAAAAGAAATAAATAAGTTAAAGAAATAATTCGGGGTGTTATCAGAAAGAGAGGAAGATGCCTAAGCGTGGTAACATCAACGATTTTAATGCCGAGGTAGAAGACTGGGCCACGTACGTGGAACGCATCGAGATCTATTGTGAGGCCAATAAAATAGAAGAAGATGACAAAGCTATAACCTTGCTAAACTCGATGGGCGCGAAGACATATGGGCTCTTGAAGCATCTACTATCACCAGCTAAACCGGCGGATCAGACTTTCGATGATATTGTGGCTGTTCTGAAGGATCACTTGAACCCCACACCGTTGATGTTGGCGGAACGATTCAAATTCTATGCGAGAACGCAACAGAAAGACGAAAGCAACGCAGAATACTTGGTCGAACTGCGTAGACTAGCGAAATACTGCCAGTTTGGAGGGAATCTGACAGAGGCATTGCGAGACAAGTTCGTGTGCGGGTTGGCAAAGGAAGGAACGCAAAAGCGACTACTCGAAGAGAACGACCTTACACTTGACAGGGCTGTCCTTATTGCAGCATCGCACGAAGCCGCAGCGAAGGGAACTGCGGAAATGCAGCTAAAGACAGCAGCACTAAGTGTGGATCAAATTACCTCGACAACAACAAAATGCTATCGTTGTGGGAAGACAACACACGACCAGAACCAATGCTGGTTTAAGAACCAGGAATGTAGGAAATGTGGCAAACTGGGTCACATAGCTAAGGTATGCCGGTCAGGGAAGAAGACCAACAACCAAAGGACCAACAACCAAAGGAAGCCATCACAGGAAAAGTACAACAAGGTACACAAGGTGGCTGAGAAGAGTTCAGACGAACAGAATTCAGACTCAGATCCAAACGGCCAGGAGCTGGGTAGTCTGAGAATTCACAATGTGAGTAAGGAAGCTGACCTACAAACTATCTGGGTCATGCTAAAAATAGCTGGAATCCAAGTGAAAATGGAGTTGGACACTGGATCAGCTCTATCAGTCATAAATCGAAGGGATTACCACCGGCTATTCTCACATATACCCTTAAGAGATACCAAGTTCGTATTGCAGGCATACACGGGGCATAAAGTATACCCCATGGGAAAGATAAGAGTCAAAGTGAGAGATAGGGGTAAAGAACACCCAAGAATGACCTTATACGTACTACATGAGGGAGGACCACCACTTCTAGGACGGGAGTGGATCAAGAAAATAGACATGGAATGGCACTATCTAAAAGCCATAACAAGTGAGGACTCGGTGCAGACAATCAGCTCAGATTCTGAAACGGATGACGATAAGACCAACCCAAATATGAAAGACAAGGCTGAAATGGACTTGCCGACGAAGGTTGGAAAAACGAAGGCATGCATAAAGGCTTATGCTCCAGAGAAGAACAAAGTTTCAGAGCAGAACTCCACCGAACAACGACAACCTAGTTTGACAGAAAATTCTGAGCCTGTTCAAGTTACGGACATATCCATGACGGAAGAACACCGAGCTCGGACTCAAACTTATTTCAAATTACGACAACAATTAGAACAATTGAGTTACCGTCTCGTACAAGAGATGAAAATAATGAAAAAGTTCTATGACACCGAATGGGAGAATCTGGAAAGACAACAGAAGCAGTTAGCTCAAGCAGAGAGCAACCATAGAGCCATCATGACCAATTACCGATCATATCTCCCTTATGCTGTTCAGGAGTTAGAATATTTGCAGGAAGAAGCAAATGAAGAGGAATCTTCAGGAAGCCAGGATTTTATTCCAGTTCTTCTCTACGACTCCTTACAAGCAGAGTGTGAGAAGTTGAAAGAACAGTATGAACAGGCCCAGGCTACAATTCTGGAAGGGGTTAACTCGGCAACCTCCGAAAAGCTAGTTTCAGTGGAAGCATATGAGCAACTGAAGATTGAACATGAGCAAGAAGTCCAAAGGCTGCAGGAAATTCTTGATGAGCTCAAGGCCAAGACAGACTCATCGGTAGAAGTTCCATCCATAGATGAGAAATTAGAGGTGAAAGACATGGCAGAACATGAAAGACAAGATGTACAAGAACTCATAAAAATATTAAAGGAAACCCAAGACAAATATGGGGCGGCAATGACCGAGATTCAACAACTTGAAGAACAGATTCAACTGGGAATCCGTTCAGTGGAAGAAAAGGGAACTGTAAGAAACACAGAGACTGTAAGAATGGCCTCTGAACATGAGCTAGAGAGCGTCAAGGCGCAACTTCTCCGAGCGCTGGAAGCCAAAGTACAAGAGGAAAAGAAGGTGAAAGCATTGGCGGAAAAGGTGGATGAAATGGAGAAGACTCTGACCCACAGTGTTCCCGTGGAAGAGTTAACGGTCAGCCAACTCCTTCATATGCTGAAGGACAAGACTCTACAATGGGAACAATCTGAACACGAGCTTCAATCTTCAAAGGGAAGGAGTTCGGAGCTCTCAAAAGTTATGGAAATAGCTGAGGTTGCAACACAGATTTTACAGGGATGCCAAAAGTACGCTGAATCACGTCAATGTGAACAGCAGAATGTTGAAACAGCTGCTCCAGTAGAAGGATTGAATAGCCTGATCAATCAATCCCCGAAGGAAGGGGAAGTATTGAAATCACAAACGAGGTCATTAGTGAAGGATTTGCAGGAAACCCAGGAAGAGCGGGATGAATATGAACGCATGAAGAAGTCTCTTCAGGAAAGATGTCTAGGGAGGGAACAACAGTCGGCTAACGTCCAGTTGGGTACGGAAGAAGTAGCAGGCCCTCTCGCTAGACTAGCTCAGGACGACACCGAATATTACCATGACCTGTTGAGTGACACGGAATATTACGATGACTTGGTCTGCCCAGCTTGTGATGAAAACTCCCAAAGTGCAGAAAACAGGATGAAGCACTTAAAGTCTAAGGAACATAGGGAGATGGTGGCGCTACAGCTGGCAGCGGATAAGGGAGCCCCGAGAGTCTCCAAGAAGCAGAAAAGAAAAAGACGAAGCAGAAGACGATAACCATCTAAATCATTATCACTTCTATCAGATCATGCACGTGGGCCCACGAAGGGGGCCAAATCAGTTGGAAAGTAGGAAAAATTACCAAGGCAGTCCAGCTGTTTGTAAAAGTCAGCACTGCTGGTTCAGCAGGACGGAAGTTCAAGCTGTTAAGCCAAGGGAAAGACTATTGGATGAGTCACGCTAGAAATGTGAACCGGCTACACCACAGAGATGTTGTTCGGACCGAGTCAAGACCAGAGACTGAATCTGTGAACTGTTCCCGCAGAGACTGAATCTGTGAACTGTTTCCCGCAGAGACTATATCTGTGAATTGTTTTACATGAAGTTGATTATATGTTATGTTTAATGGGGAATAAGTATGTTGTAAGCTAAAAAGGGAGGATTGTAGTGTATGTACCCGTCTACCTTTAAGAGAACTATTGTATGTAACCGTTCACCTTTAAGAGAACTATTTTAGGTGTGGCACTACTTTGTTTGGCTTCTGTATATGGTAATACCGACGGTGACCACACCAGTATATAAGTGTTGTGCCAGGAGTTATTGGGCAGATTCGCCCTGACCTTCGAATAGTAAAGTCCTGTTTTAAGTTACTCTTGGAGTCTGTGTATTAATTAACTAAACAACCCACAGACTTCACACCACCATCCATCAGCTTCCTCTGCAGGGTTACCGAAGTCTCTCGGACAGACTTGTCAGGCCTCCTCGACGCCTCACTTTTGTTGTTAAAGACAATTCTGGGGGGGCGCATATGGCGGAGCCACCAAAGGACTCAGATCGTTTGTACATAATTCCTTTAACAACATGTTAGCTACAGCCTGAGTCTGTATCTTTATTTATGCTGTTTAACTGTACAGAGTGTGGTTGCTTTAACAGCGCGGTTAAAACGTGATGACGTCACGCCATTCATCACGTGATTCCCCACTGGCGGGAAAACATGATGACGTCATGACGTCAGCCACAGGACTGCAGGGGCAGTCCTCGTGGAGCCTTCAGAGACAGCAGACCTACATTCGGTGTTATCCTGCAGTTTCGTGTTAAAGCCTGTTTATTTCATTAAAGTTCATTTTGTTTGATCGCCTGAGTAGAACTCAGTCTTTTAGTTAGGAACCCACGTTCCTACAATATGTTTATCTTCTTACTTGGCTTATTTTAATAATTACAAGCTTTGTGTGTGACTGTGAACAAATGTGTCCTGATTGGTTGGATGAGTGATTAGCTCCCTCTATTGGTGATGTAGCGTCGTGCATGCACAGGTCATGCTTCCATCACATGGAGCATCAGGAAAAATGTACTCACCCTGTTGCAACCGTGCTGATCGACCACAGTTCAACACAGAGATGAATGCCCTTTATTTCTCTGCATAGAACAATGCCACATTTACCGTCGGATGTGTGGAAGCATTTTCCCCAGGCATTAAAGATGAAAATACTGTGTACATGTGCAAACACTTTACAAAGCCATATGTAAAGAATGCCACAAAGATACAGCAGCAATTATCCAAATGCAACAACTTCACTCAAAGCTCCCAGCAGTCAGCCCAGAGTTCCTCTGCTTCCATTCAAGAAGATGATGGTTCACATTCAGCATCAGGCTCCTTATCATCAGAAACTTCTGGCCCACTTGGAAGGTTCTTTGATACAATGGATAACCATAGCTAGAAGAATGCAGATGAGTGCCTTGCTCAAGCTGTAAATGCGACAGGCTCACCCCTCATGCTCACAGTCAATGTGTACTGGAAGAGATTTTTCAATGTTATTCACCCTGGATACTGTCCTCCCACCAGACATGCTTTGTCTACTTATTTGCTGGAGGCTGAGTATAACAGAGTCCAAGGAAAGCTCAAAGAAACAATAGAGATGGCAGACTGTGTTGCAGTTATATCAGATGGGTGGTCAAATGTACGAGGGGAGGGCATCATAAACTACATCGCCTCCACTCCTCTCCCAGTGTTCTTCAAGAGCACAGACACGAAGGACAACAGACACACAGGCACATACATTGCTGATGAGCTGAAAGCGGTCATCAATGATCTTGGATCACAAAAGGTCTTTGCAGTAGTTACTGACAATGCTGCGAATATGAAGGCTGCTTGGGCTCAAGTGGAGGAGGCCTACCCTCATATTACGTCTATTGGGTGCGCAGCTCATGGGCTCAACCTGCTCCTCAAGGACATCATGGGTTTGAAAACCATGGAAACACTGTACAAGAGAGCCAAGCAAGTTGTTAAGTATGTCAGGAGAAAACAAATAGTTGCAGCAACCTACAACTCCAAGCAAACGACAAAGAACAAGAACACCACACTGAAGCTGCCCAGCAACACTAGATGGGGTGGCGTGTTATAATGTACAACAGCCTTCTGGAGGGCAAGGAGTCGCTGCAAGAAATGGCAATATCCCAGTCTGGGGATATGGAAACCACCATCAAGAAAATACTGCTGGATGATGTGTTTTGGGAGACAGTGGTTAGCAGCCTTAAACTACTCTCACCAGTAGCATCTGCAATTGCTCAGATTGAAGGCGATGACGCTGTCTTGTCAGATGTTCTCAGGCTTTTTGCTGATTTAAAAGAACAAATCAGCATTGCCCTACCCACATCCCTGCTGCTCAAAGCAGAGGAGAAGGTAATTGTTCAATTCATACAGACGCGTCAAGAATTTTGTGTCAAGCTGATTCATGCTGCAGCATACATGCTGGACCCAAAGCATGTTGGGAGACCAATACTTTCTGGAGAACAGATCAACAGCGTTTACAGTGTGATTTCTACCCTCTCACGCCACCTCAATCTGGACGTGGACAAAGTTCTGGGAAGTCTGGCAAAGTTCTCTACCAAGCAAGGTCTTTGGAATGGGGATGGGATATGGGAATCATGCAAGCATATCAGTGCACATACCTGGTGGAAGGGACTTTGTGCATCTGAGGCCCTGTCACCCATTGCATCAGTGATACTCCAAATCCCACCTTCATCAGCGACCTCTGAACGAAACTGGTCACTTTTTGGGAATATACATACAAAGGTGCGCAACAGGCTGACTAATGAGAGTGGAGAAACTGGTGGCTATCCGGGTGAACCTACAACTTATTGAGCCAGATACAGAAGTGTCCACCACACAGCTAGACAGTGACACAGAGGAGTAAATGGACATGTCAGAGCCAGAGTCAGAGAATCAGGAGGAGCAATGATGAGTAGAAGACTCAGAAGACTCATGAGTAGAAGACTCAAAGGGACAAAATAAGGACAAATTACAGGCTAAATAAGCTGACACTCTTTTTATTTTATTTTAGATGGGTCTTTTTTGTGGGGGTTCAATAAAGTTCAAAATTATAACCTAAATAAAGTTTTGAAAGCTTGTTTTTATTTGTATGGAACAGTATGTCTATTTTGATGACAAAGATAATATAAGGGTCAGAGACAAAAACCATCAGTGTGCAAAAAAACTCTAAATTCCCATAAATTCCTGAAAATTCCCATGGAAAGTTTCCTCTTATAAAAATTCCCGGAATTTTGCAACCCTACCCCCAGCACTAACCCACCAACAATTTCTACCTAGCAACACGCACACCCACATCTCACACCTTGCACACAATGACACAGGCACAAGGGTCATTAATTATTAGAATTCATGTGATATGTGTGATATGTTTATAGATACATTTATTAATGGTGATTAGAATATTTTGTGGTCTCTCTCATTTCACCTTTGCACCCAGGAGGATGCTGTGTTATGGCATGAGACAGGGATGATATGATGGGAATGTGGTGAGCAACGGGGATCTGGGGTTTCATTCATTCAAATCACAGTCTGATGAGCTGGTCACAGACAGTCCATCGGGAAGGCCAATTGTCTCGCTGCCTCCCCCCTCCCTCCTGTTCCTCGTCCTCCTCGTCCTCCGCTGCCTCCTCCTCCTCCTGAGGTGGTCCCGCAATCCTTGCTGGCAAGGGCTGTGCCATCATGATGGCCAAGTTGTGGAGCATGCAGCAGACCACCACGAAATGGGACACCCGCTCTGGTGAGTACTGGAGGGCTCCTCCCGAGTGGTCAAGGCAGCGGAGCCATTGCCTCAGTAGCCCGATGGTCTGCTCAGTGATGTTCCTGGTGGCAGCATGGCTCTCATTATATGAATGTTGGGCACGAGTGTTGGGGTTGCGGAGAGGAATCATGAGCCAGGTGGAGAGCGGATAGCCCTTGACTCTGAGCAGCCACCCTCGAGCTTGATGTAGTGGCTGGAAGAGAGCTGGCTCATCAGTCTGGCGCAGGATGAAGGCATCGTGGCTGTTGCCAGGATAGCAGGCATTGACATTGAGGATTCGCTGTCTGTGGTCACACACCAACTGCACATTAAGTGAGTGAGTGATTTTTAACAAGTGTTGCACTTTGAAGCCTTTCAAAAATAATGAGGGAGTTTTGTACTTTCCAGAACACTCCCTGATGCCAAAGAACCTTGAAATGACTGAGGAAAACTCTTCCAGTAGCAGGAAGTAGCACATAGCCATTCAACCTGCAAAACCCTGACAGGTGCGAGTAATTGGTGATGATTCCTTTAAATAGCGTCACTGGAGCTGACTTCCTGTTGCTGCACGCCACCTGATGCTGTTGTTGCTTTCTCCAGCCAGGAAGTACATTGGCTAAAACGAAGTTGGGAGGTCGGGCGTCCAGTGAGCGTTGCACACTTACTGTTGTCACGACCTCCATCATGGCGAACTCCCTGGCCATCAAGGTCACCGGCAGCGCTACCGGCAACACTGATATGGCGTGCGGCACTAGAACTGGCATCAGCTGTCATTACAGCTGTCAACGGCACTTTAGCGCCATCTCCCAGTGCTAACGTGTGGTGCAAGCCACACAAATTTCTCCCCCCAAGTTTCTCCAATCCTTTCTGACAACTGAGACCTTTGACACTAGGGATCAACCTTCTGTCTCTTTGCACTGCTTCCAATGCTTGGAAGTCTCCCGCAGTGGCCAAAACTAGACATAATAATCAACGTGTGGTCTTGAATACTGGGTCCAGTTTTAAGCAAGACTTCCTCTGGCTTATATTCTACTATTTTGGCTATATAGTTCAATATTTTATTGGATTTGTTGATCGCTGCTCTGCATTGGTTGAACATGTTCTAGAGAGTAGAATTAAAAAGCAGAGAAGTTATGTTAAACATGTATAGAACCTTGGTTAGACCACACTTGGAGTATTGTGAATTGTTCTGATCTCCATATTATAAAAAGGATATAGAGGCACTAGAGAAGGTGCAAAACAAATTACTAGGATGATACCAGAACTGAGAGGTTATGCCTATCAGGAAAGCTTGAACAGGCTGGGGCTCTTTTCTCTAGAAAAGAGAAGACTGAGGGATGACCTGATAGAGGTCTTTAAAATGATGAAAAGGTTTGATAGGGTAGGCATAGAGAAGATATTTCCACTTGCGGGTGAGATCAGAACTTGGGACCATAAATATAAGATAGTTGCTAATAAATCCAATAGGGAAATCAAGAGAAACTTCTTTACCCAGAGAGTGGTTTGAATGGGGAACTCACTACCACAAGGAGTAGTTGAGGCGACTAGCATAGATCCATTTAAGGGGAGGCTAGGTAAGCACATGAGGGAGAAAGGAATAGAAGGATATGTTGATGGGGTTGGGAGGGTGGGAGGAGGCTCATGTGGAGCATAAACACCAGCCTGTTGGGTTGAATGTAAAGTTGAGTATTGAGTCTACTAAAAGTCTACTGGTCTCTTTCAACTTCATCCTTAGCTTTGCAACACCATTCATGGAGTATGTACGTCACTCATTTCTTTCCATTGTGCAGTACTTTACACTTGTTTGTATTAAATTTCATCTGTCATTGTTTTGATTTTGAGGAGGAAGGCAGGTTGGGGGCAGGGAGGCTCCGAGGCGGTCGGGAAACCCGGA
Source organism: Somniosus microcephalus (assembly GCF_052327205.1). Lineage (NCBI taxonomy): Eukaryota > Metazoa > Chordata > Chondrichthyes > Squaliformes > Somniosidae > Somniosus > Somniosus microcephalus. Next base: position 398,494,441 of record NC_140987.1, read on the forward strand.
AGGCCAGATTTCCCGCAGGCCCTGTAATTTCTGAGCTGCTTCCTTCAATTCTACTACCCCTCCTATTTTGGTATCATTTGCAAATTTAAAATTTTAATCCTTGTGTTTAAATCCCTTCATGGCCTGGCCTCAGCTATTTCTATAACCTCCTGTAGCCCAGCAACCACTCCCATCCCCCAAGAACTCTACATTTCTCTGATCTGGTTCTTGTGCATCCCTTCCTTCCTTCACCTAGCATTGATGGCCATGCCTTCAGCTGTCTAGGCCCTAGGCTCAGGAATTCTTTCCCTAAATCCTCTGCCTCTCCACCTTCTGTTCCTCCTTAAAACACAAGCCTTTGACCAAGTTTATGGTCACTTCTACTAATATCTCCTTTCTATCAGTATCCATTTTTGTCAGATTGTGCCTCTTTGAATCGCCTTGGGAAGTTTTTCTATGGAAAAGAAGCTATATAAATGCAAGTTGTTGTTCAGTTAGCAATGTTCCAAGAACAGAACTTATATCTACCCAAATCTTTCAGCTGATATAAGGCTTGGTCACATTTGACTTCACACTGGAATTTCACATCTTTTACTATTAACTCTTGCTAATGAGTTGGTCGCCTAATTTTATGTTGTCAGTGAGTTCATGAATTGAGATGTGGGTTTTAATGAGTAAAATGATAATTTTGAACCGAATCCTAAAAGTTTCACCTCCAAGGCGGCCTTCGAGACACACGACAACGCAAAATCGTCGAGCAGAAACTGATAGCCAAGTTCCGCACCCATGAGGACGGCCTCAACCGAGATCTTGGGTTCATGTCACGCTACATGTAACCCCACCTGATGCAGGGTCATCCAGACTCGAGTCGACATTGGCTTGTTCTCTCTACACAGATGCGGCCGGACCTGCTGTGATTTCCAGCAAAAAAAATGTTTTTTGTCTGTTTTTTTGTTTTTCATACAGACCCCAGCATCTGCAATATTTGACCCCTTGTGACCCCACCTCATTGTTCTTTGATGTAATGTTTTCCTGACTGACCTGTTTGGACACCATTCACACCTTTGATTGCTGTGATTATCTCTCTGCCGAGGTGTGATAAATGGCAGTTGGAAAGATTATCTGTAAACGTCTGATATTATTCTCTGACTATATAAGCTGTGTCTTTATGCATTTCTCCACTTCACCTGACGAAGGAGCAGCGCTCCGAAAGCTTGTGATTTCAAATAAAGCTGTTGGACTACAACCTGGTGTTGTGTGACTTCTTGCCTTTGGAAAAGTTAGTCTTGGTAATGGTGATAAAAATGTTTAAAACTGCCTATTGAATTTATCAGTCAGGCAAGTGATTTGGCACGATATGACATTTTACTGCAATTCCCACAAATTTCTACACAATTGCTTCTCATTTGCATAAAAAGTGCCAGAGGCAGTGAAAATTGATTTTTCAATGTATCTAAATGGTAGCAAATCAATTGCCCTCATGAGGCAAACCTGCCAAATAATTGTCTTCTCTAAGACCTGCATTATTGAACCCTGGGTTGTTGTTTTTAAGGCGTAAGAGAATCATACAGCACAGAAGGAGGCCATTCAGCCCATTCTGCATGTGCCGGCTCTTTGAAAGAGCTATCCAATTAGTCCCACTCCCCTGCTCTTTCCCTACAGCCCTGTAAGTTCTTCCTTTTCAAGTATTTATCCAGTTCACTTTTGAAAGTGAATCTGCATCCACCACCCTTTTAGGCAGTGCATGCCAGATCATAACAATTTGCTGCATAAAAAAAATTCTCCTCATCTCCCCTCTGGTTCTTTTGCCCATTATCTTAGAGAACAGCCATTAATTTGCTAACTAGCTTAAACAATATATATTTTTATTTTTATTTGGTTTTTTTCTCTTAATCCCGTAGAGCATGTTCCAGAGCCAAAAGATAATGGCCTAGAAATTGAGTTTTGGCGCAGCCAGGGCTTTAGCGCCGGAAGTTAGTGCCGGAGCTAAGTCGCGCTGGTCGGGCCCAAAATTCAATAGTTCTGCGCCCAAACGGCTGCCGGCGCTGCTGAGAGCTGTTTGCGCCTGAAAACTGGCGCTACGCGCTGAATTTTGGCACTATTCCGGCGCTGCGGCGCCCGCTGCGGTGCGGCAGGTTCGGGAAGTGCAGGCCTCCTCCTTCCCTTAAGGAGGAGCTGCCTGCACCCGGCCGCGGCCCGCGAAAATCGTTTTAAAAATGAGCCCGGCACCTCGGACAAGTGCCGGGCTTGCTTCTGTTCCGGGGGGGGGGGGGGGGGAAGCCCGGCGAGTGAGCTGCGGCCAGACGGGCGGCGGGAAAGCGGCCGGCCGCCGCGGGGCCTTTAATGCGCCGGCGCAAACTTGTGCAAGGCACCTCTGCCAGAACGTTGCTTGCGGCTGCCACGGGCGAGGCGGCCGCAAGTCAATTTCCCAGTTCGGGCGGGTTACTATGGCAACCGGGACGCTGCGCACACCGATGACGTCATCGGTGCCGGCGCAGCGCTACCGGTCTACCGCGGCGGAAGGGCCCCAGGCAATTTAGGCGCCGGCGCCAATTGCAGCGCTAGGCCCTCTAGCGCTGCAAAATCGGCGCTAAGGGCACTGAATTTCTAGGCCTAGGTCTGTGGATTGCTCATAGCTCTGCCTGTGATGTTACTTTGCAATCTACCCGTTTGCCTAATGCCACATGTAACGTGGGGTTAAATACCCTTTGTTTGTGAGTTTTCCATAATTGTCCTTTAACAATCTTTCAAAAAGCACCAGACAACTTCTTAGTTAGCTGTCGATGAATGTACAGCAATCCTTTTGCTTAAGGATAGTAATCAGCAAAGAATTGCTAACAATGGGTTAACAGCCTGTTGGAACTTTTTGCTGAGCTTCCATCACTTTAAACAACCATCTGCATTGCTGCTGTTAGCAACAAAAGAACTCCTTCCCCAATTAGCAACCAGGACCACCAGGACGCAGATCTTCATTACTGCTTGCAGTCACTGACAGCTCCCACACCTGATGTCATCTCACCATCTGTGAGGCTGCCTGCTGATCAGAAGAACACAAAATAGGGGTATAAAAAATCAATAGGTGATTCAATTTCTAACATAATTACAGTACAACATATGTTGTACTTTCTGTGGCCGGGTTCAAATATTGTTTAAAAAGCTGCACATTTGTATTTTTAGACACTAGGCAACAACACCATACACTTCCAAAACTGGGATAATTTTTCCAACAGCTCATTTATTGTTGTTTTATTACTCATGCAGTGGAAGGGGGAGGGGATGAGCTCAGGCCCGGAGTTTCCTCCGTGGGCGCAACCCAGATGTTGCACCCAAAATTGCGGCCTAAGCTGCACCCATTTTGCCGATGTCAACTATCCTCCCAATCTCATTAGAATACGGCCAAATTTTAAATGAGCGTAAATCAATGTAAACAATCAGGGCCCGAGGGGAAAGCGAACGTGCACCAGTATATTTCTTCTTTGAGTCTTAAAATTAAAAGTTTCAACTCATTTCACCATCATTCATGCACATCAGGCACGGTATGTTTAATAACCTGCGATCAGGGGACCTTTTCAATTATTAATGTGACTCATACTTTGCCATAAAAGCATTCAAATAAACAGATAATGCAGTGCTGGTCTCAGTGAGGATCTTTTTTTTAAAACACTCAAAAATTTGCAATTTAAAGACCAGAAAGTGACTTTGTTTCCTGCTGTGTCTGCAAATCTAGGCAGAATGTTGAAATCCCCGAACAAGCGCATTTGGAGGATACTCGCATTTGAGAGTCGGGGGCGCGGACCGTTTTGTGGGCGGAGATTTGTTCGGACAGAAGGTTTGATGGACGGACGTAAAAGATCAAGAAGACTTGGACATATTGGCCCGTATTTTCCGATCGCAGGTCTCCCGCGGGCGGAGGCCTGCGATCTGAAAAAATCTGCGGCCTTACCTGAGGGCTCCCGGGATGTGCACAGTTCTGATGCTGGGCCTCTCCAAACTCCAAGTGCGCAGGTCTCACGTATCCCAGGGGCGCATGTAGTTTGCAGCGTCCCTGGGATCACGTGGGCTATGGGGAGCCAATCACAGAAGGGAATCTCCCTTCATACATTTGACAGGAAGACCTGTCAAATGTATGAATGGAGATCAATAAAAAAAATAGTAAAACTTTAAATACATTTTTTTTAATCACATTTTTAAAATGGCTTGAAATTACAATAAATTTTAAACAAAATGTAATTTTTTGAAAAAAATAATTAAAGTATTTTACGGGGCTAAAAATAAACTTACCTTTTTTAAAGTATTTTAAAATGATAAATCAGTGAAAAAATTTTTTTTTTTACTTTTTTCTACTCTTATCCTGGTAAAAGCAGGCCTTACGCCTGCTTTTACCAGGAGTAAGAATTGTAAGGGTTTTTTGCGGGTAGAGGGTCTCCAAAAAGTGGAACTATCTGCCCGCAGAGGCCCTTCTCCAAGGCAGCTGGAGGATCTGTCAAGAGGATTTTTGACAGATCGGAAATGCCGGTTTTCAGCACATGCGCTGTACATGCCTGAAACCGGCATTTCCGATGTCTCTACGGGTAGGTACACAGCGCGTACCCACCCGTAGGGATCGGAATATCCGGCCCATTGTAGTTACGAGTGTAACCCATTTACGCCTAAAATTTCGCGATTTTTTTTAAGCCACGTAATTGGTTTTCCGCAGATTATGTGTGTATTCAGGCACAAATGAGGAGTAAACTCCAGGCTACAATTCTTAATGAACAGGAAGTTTGATAGCTGACAGATCCATTTCTTATGTTATTTGGTGAAAGAAGGAAAGGCTTTTGATGTGTTAACGCAGTAAATATGTTAATTATTCCTGTCAGTGAATGCAGGCAGGCTGCTCTTTAGAGCTGCTGGAATGCTGGTAGCTTTTCTCCAGAAGTGTAGAAGTCAGTCAGCATCCATTTTCTCTGGGAGAATTTATGGAGGGGCCTCTCAGTTCTCTGGTGCTCTACAGTGACTTGTATGAAATTGGTATTCAATCTTTTTATTGGATTTATCAATACTGAAGCTCTGAAGTGAAACCCAAATCCCAGCGTATTCTAAATTCCTCTCGCAAGTACAAGCTTTGAGACTGTGAAATTCTCTCGTGGATGCTGCTTAATAGCCTCAGCTTTATCACTATGCATGTCAGTTTGTTTGAGATTTTTCCTCCCCCCAACTTCCGCTCTGTGTAGTGAGTCATTTTAGTGATATTCTCTCCATATTCGGTAGTGGTTTCCGATTGCTCTTCAAGTTAATCTTACAATTCCTAAATATGTTGGATTTGTATTGGTGTTGTCAAAGTGCTTATCACATGTTTATTATGTATGCAAGCACCCTGACTGGCTTTGCCATTCCTTGCTTGCATACATAAGAACATGTGATAACTAATTTGAAAACATCATTAACCGCACCCCCCCCCCCACACCCGCCTTGAAAAAAAGAAAATGAAAGAAACTACGTTAACCAAAAAAATTGTTCTGCATTTTGTTTTCTAATTTTCTCCCCTCTCCGGAAAGCATTGACTGATGCTGAGATCGAATTCCACTGGCACAGCCCTTCTTTACCTCATCCATGATTTATGTCGCCGATGTCTCCTGTGGTAGCTTGAAGCATAAATTTTAATGGTGCTTGTGACTTTTAACAGCCACTGAATGTTGTGCCTGTGTAGGAGTTAGGCTGCAGGTTAGCTTGGAGAATGTAGCACCACTCAGTAGGCATTGCAGAACATGCCTGGATTTTCGGTCGGACTTGCCCAATTCATAGCCATTGATGAGGTAAAGCCAGTTAGAAAGTATAGACTACAGTAGCTTGCCCTGAAAGCTTTGTTTAAAGGTGTGTCTCCTAGCCAGCATGCTAACATTTCTCCCTTTTCTTTTATTGTCAACCTGGAAGAGCAGCTTGTCAGCATTGCCAGTAGCCCAGTGAGGAACAGGATCACACAGCATCCTGTGTCCCTTTCATTCAAGTTTGCAAGCACCTTGAAGATGCAGTTAGTGAGCTTGAGGAAGTAACACCAGTTGAGGCAGAATGAAGTTTGCCCTGCAGGATTATCTGAAGCTGAATGAGAAGATTCCTAATCCCCAGTGGCACATTTGCTCCTCCATTAGTTCTATTTGTGAGTGAAAGCAGATTTCTTCCCGTAGTTACTATCACAACGTAAGGTTGTTAGGGGGAGAAATTCGGTATTGCCCCATTTGGGGCGCAATTATCAGCCGGGTGCAAAGTTTAGCGCCTGGCGCTAATTATCACCTCCGACTGCAAACTTGACTTTTATCGCCCTCGGAGGTGATTGGAGCGCTAAATCACCTCTCTTATTGCGTTAACGCCGAGGAGTGCAGTGCTACCTCAGAGTGCTGGCGAAGCTTATGTAATGTCAGTCAGCAATGGAACACAGACACACTGGCGCCAGCCAGTTCTTAAAAGGGAGGGTCACCCTTGCTCTCCATCCACACCCTGCTCATTGCAGCCTTGAATCTCGGCCTGGAGAGACCTGTACATCAAATCTGCTGGAAAGAACAATGAAGAGTCCCAGGGAAAGAGCTCAGAGTGCAGACCCCATAGTCTCTTCTAAATCGATGCAAGGAATGTCAAATCAAAATGAACCTGCAAAGTGCTGCTCAGTACCCAAAACTCCTTCACCACAGTGTTGAATCTCTCCAGAAGTCTCTCTCTCCCTCTCAAAATGCGTGGTGCAAAAATGTTGCAAACAAAAAAAGGCAGGAAGCGGTCGCCTTTAAATAGCGCTCCCCCAGTCCTTTCCCGACTCCAAAACGCTCCCCTCAACTTGTCGTTCCTAGCGGCAGGCAGTAAGGCACGGGCACCACTCACTATCCGGTCCGGGGTGCTACCGGGGCGTTGCATGCTCGACTGACGTCACGATCTGCAGGCGCAGGAGATCGTGGTGGTAGTGTTTAGTGCCGCCGCAAAATGTCTGGTCAATTTCGCGAGCGGTGCAAACATCACCATACCCGGGCGCTAGTTGCTTTGCGCCCCATTAGCGCCCTCTTAGGCCGCTAACGGGAGGTGCAAAGCAACCAAATTATTCCCCCTTAGACTTTCCACAATAACTTCCACGTGATTCAGGCCCAAGTGGTTTTAAACAACAAGCTTTAATATATTGACCAATAACAGTATTGTTCCTGTACAACTGTTCTACAGTATTACATTAAATGACAAGCAATGAATATAATTATGCTGCCTTACCTGCGGAGTATTTCCAGCATTTTCTGTTTATATTTCAGATTTCCACCATAGGGAGTATTTTGCTTTTGTAGCAATTAATACAACCTGGTTTCTCCACGTACTTCAAAGTGATTAAGCTCGACCTCTGTCACTAGGCTACGCTACTTCCGACTGTCTCAAAAACTCTAACCCATGGAGGGAATAGGCTCTACCTTTATACTATTTGGCTACCTTGGGCAGCACATACACTCTTTATCTCTTAGTCATTAATCCTGCCCCCATGCTGACTCTGTGTTAACTGACTTCAAAGGTACCACGTACTGAGGCTACTTCATCCTTTATCTCGGCTGTATAACAGTTTGGTCCTCTCAGGAATGCTTAGGCCAATCTATATCTATGTACAGGCCTCCTTGTGGGCCTCCATCGTTCTGACTGCCTTAGCTATCTTTCAATGCTATCAGTTACTGTCGTATGTTGGTGTCTTAGCAACTGCACCCCTTATCTAGGTGCCTGATTCTTATGGCTCAGCTCATTTTGTTCACACAGAGAAGAAAAGTTTTACGCAGCACCGCCCTCTTTGCTAAATGCCCGAAGCTAGGCGGGACAGGATACTTGACCATGCTTGGTTTAAACCATTTTCTTAAAATATTCTAACATTCTGTCCTTTTGAACCTGAGTGGAACCACTCTGGGTCAATTTTCACCTTAACCCTTAACTTTCTTTCTGGTCTCACCTTAGATCACTTCGGGTTTATATTTTATTAACATTAAGTTTCATAAACACATATAAACATATACATATTGCTTCAACGGGCCCCCTTGGTTTTATTTTATCTGATGGTAATCATCCTTTTGGTCCTTTATATTCCATATTTGATGGAGCTCTCCTCTCCTCTCTGTTTCCCAGTTCAATTTTTTAAGGGCCTGTCAAGCAGCATGTACATGATAACTAGTGTAAGCTTCATTTGGCCAATATTACACATCAGATACAGACAGAGAAAATCATAATACATTGTACAGAAAGCTACAGTGTACCATATTATTAAGAAATCATGGACATAAAAGATTCTCCAGCCCTTCTCCATCCTGTGGATAATTCTTGCTAAGTATTATTTCTCCCTAGCCCTCAGTTGTCCTGATTTCATTGTTGACTCAAAGGAACTCAACCCTGAATTTTGGAAATCCAAATTCTATGTCCCTTTTTACTTTAATGTCAATCCCTCTGACAGGTACCAAACAATATGTTTAACTCTATTTTGATTGTTCCATAAAAAGGTCTGTTTCTTAATGGAGCATGTGTCAGTGCTTTGATTAAAAAGTATTCTCACTTTCTTGAGCCACATTAACCATTTCATGTCATGCTGTTGTCAAATAACTGAGCATGTCAGTGCATTCACACCATGCATTTCCGCATTTCCGCATGCCAGTTGCCTCACATGCAACATATCACATTTGCACACACACACCAGTGTTCCAATATCATGCCACATGTGACACCTAATACAAGCCATTCTTGGGCTTTTCTCTTTTCAGGTTATCTTATTAACAGGCCGGGGTTGGTGGTGGGGGAGGGGGGAGGGGAGGTGGGTGGTAGTGTTTGGAGATTTTTGCTCATCTCCCCGGCATGGTCCTAATGTCTTGGGTAGTGGCCAGGCTATCAAATGCAGTTTTTTTATTGTTCAGTGTATGCAAGGACTCAAACATTTCCAAGAGAAAGCTATCAATTAACTATTCTCACCTGCACTTTCCTGACTTTCACTAGGATGTACATCGATACCAGATTGATATCTTTTGGTGAATTGTGCCAAGGTGATTCATGGATGAACTCACACATTTTTCCCAAATCCCTTTGGATGATTCCAATTCACCCATTATCACCTAAGAAAATGATTTTGGAAAAATTCCCATTTGGTGGTGTAATTTTCCTGTTTGTATCTTATATCTTCAATCACTTCTTCTCATTCAATTTTACACATTCCATTAATTGCCATTTCATCGCATTCAAGAGCCCTGGAGGAAATTTACTATCCAATGTAATATTATCATAATATCTTTAAAACATAGATCAAACATTCCCAAGTTTTGTTTATTTTTCTTAACCAAACCGTTTCTTGGACCTTTTGGCCTAGAAATTGAGTGGGCTTAGCGCCCAATTAGTGGCGCTAGAGGGCCTTGCGCCGGACTTATAGCCGTTTTGCAAATTGACTTGGGCCTTACCATCGGCGTTAGCCGGTAGCGCTGCGCCGGCACCGATGACGCCATCGGTGTGCGCAGCGTCCCGGTTGCCGTGGTAACCCCGCCCCAAGCCCAAATTCAGTTGCGCCCGCCTCGCCCGTGGCAGGCGCAACTAACGAATGTGAAAAGTGTTCTTACACGCCTTTGCGCCGGCGCATAAAGGTGGAGCAGCGGCCGGCCGCGTTCCCGGCGGCCGCCTGCCCGCACCTCCCTTCCCGGACTCCTGCATCACCCCCCCCGCGGCCCTGATGAGTGTGTGCTGCGAGCCCGGCACTTCCCCGAGGTGCCGGGCTCAGATGTCGGGGGAATCCGCCGGACAGTTGTCGGCTGCAGGCAGCTCCTCCTTAACAGAAGGAGGAGGCCTGCAGTTCCCCAGCCTGCCGCACCGCATCGGGTGCCGCAGCGGGGGATTAGCGCCGGGAAACCCAATTCAACGCCCGTTTTCAGGCGCTAAAACCCTCCTTTAGCGCCCGCCGCCGTCTGGGGCCGGCGCAACCGAATTTTCGTCGGGCGCTGCCGCATTAACGCTGGCGCAAAATTTCTGGCGCTACAGCCCTGGCGAGCCCACAACCCAATTTCTAGGCCTTTATTTCCCAAAATAATCCGTTATATTTCCCAGTAATTACCATCTCATCTCATTCAAAGTTATGACTCACCCAAAGAGCAGTATTGTTGGACCGACAGGAATACATTGTGTACAATTTTATTTCCCCAAAAACTTTCTTCCTTGATACGCAGCACTGGGCAGGAACCACCTGCACTGCACTCATTTCTTTTTTTTAAAAATGATTATTCCCTTAAACTTCACCCGCTGCTCCAAAAATAAGGCCCAGGGTATTTTAACTCCTGGGTTTCATTTAATTACCCCCGGTTCTCCGAGTCCCACAAACAAAGTGATGCCTTTTCTAAAGGCCTCTGTGCTTATGTATGCACAGCTGACTGAGTTATTTGGCATAGGTAGCTTGAAAAGGTCCAGTGATGTAAAATTTGAATGCAGTACCCTCCTTCATGGCCTTGTTATTTGCAGATCAGCCTCTAGGAAATAGCATAACTGTGTGACAGATTCCCTTCTAAATTGGAGGTACTAAGACTGGTGTCCTCTTATATTTCCAATAAGGACTGTCTGGGTCAGTAAATAAGGCTTGTGGAGTAAGGATGGATATGGAATAATGCTTGAAGTACAATCACAACTGCACTTGCTGTCCCTCAAGAACTGTTACTTCAAATCTTGGAATGCCACTGGAGCCTCCAAAGGAATTCCCATCTTGCCTACTTTAATAGTTGCAAGTGAAATAACAGATGAAAACAACACACCCCCATTGATAAAATCTAGCCCAAAATGTTTCTTGTAATCTCAATCAGAACTCATCTGATGAAAGGTCATCAACCTGAAATGTTGACTATATTTCTCTCTCCACAAATGCAGCCTGCATGTTTCCAGCAGTTTCTGTTTTTGTCCTTTTTTAAGTATTGCTGTTTCAGCCTGCCTCCTGAGCGTTCTCGGTCTGTTTTGCTGGGCAGGCTTAAGAATGAGTGAATCAGATGCTCCTGGGCACCTATTTTCCAAAATAATCCTAATTCAAGCGCAAAACCTCTACTTTAATATTATAATTAGCCCAGCATTTATTTCAGGCAGCCACCAGGGAAGCTTAAAGAGTGTCCGAACCAGTACGGCAGCTGTCGTATTTTGGGCGCAATTCTAGCACGAGACATTCCACCACAAAATTGGTAGGTTTAACACCAGTGTTACACTAAAAGAATGACGCATGCAATCGAATTTCTACCTCATTGTATTCCCATCTTTCTGCCCGATTTTAACACTGGGCCAGTTTTCGATAGGTGAGTAGCAGTGTGAATTAGAAACTCACCCGCTGCTCCACAAATGAGGCACAGGGTATTTTAACTCCTGGGCTTCATTTAATTCCTGTCGGTTCTCCTAGCCCCACAAGGAAAATAAAATAGGATTTTTTTAATTACATTTTTTGGGCCTCTCCTAGCTATGATCCTCTTCCCCGCTGTCTTCACCTGGCTGAAACTCACCGTTGCTTCCCGCTCAGGCCACTGAGCTTAAATTGCAGTCGGGATATGCATAAGTGAAAAAGGGACTCCGCCAGCTTTGGACGGGTGCACTTGGTGCCTGCTCAGTTGAGCAGATCAAAATCGGGTACAGTCAGCTCCCAGCATCTCCAGGGCAGGGCAGGGCAGGCATTCCCACAGTCTGACGATCTTCACCTACTCTGTCTAGGCTAAATAGGAGTGCAAAGGTGACAGAAGAGTGTTCTAACACCATATAGTGCACGTCATGTCACAGAGAGGAGACCATTCTCCATTCTGACTGGTCTGCATTCCAATTAATATCGCAGGAACTGAATTGAAATGTTCTGACACTGCCCATCTCATATCTGTTACTGGCAGTTATATCTGCACTTAGATCTTTAATTTACTGCACATATGTTTGCAGCCTTTGAGCTGAGCTAGCATCTTTCACTGCTGTTGAAGTTTCTGATACTTCTGTGCATTATCACATCTTTCAGAAACATGTTAAAGTGTTTCAAATACAATGAGGTACTTTTTAAAGTGCAGCTAACTTGTGTAAGAAAACTCAGCCACCATTTTTTGCACAAGATCCCATTATAAATCCCACTAGCACAAAGGAAGGTGGTTGTGGTTGTTGGAGGTCAATCATCTCAGCCCCAGGACATTGCTGCAGGAGTTCCTCAGGGCAGTGCCCTCGGCCCAACCATCTTCAGCTACTTCAGCAAAAAAATGGCCAGTTGGTTGAGGTGAAGCATTGGCAGGACATTGGGAAGATGCTTCATCCGAATCATGGCACCTTCAACAATGCGCAACACCCTCATTATTTCACTGAAGTATCAGCCTGGATTATATGCTCAGGTCCTACAGTGGGAGTTGAGCTCACAACCTTCTGATTGAGAGGTAAGTGTTGTCCAATGTGGTGCCAGACAACAGGGAATGTGGGTTAATTCCAGTGATTACATACATGGTGAGCACAAAATCTTGACTGAGATAGCCTTGGAAAATAAGGGAAGGCAAGTGTTTCCTCCCTGAAGTAAGAGAAAATTCAAAGTGTGAGATGCATCAGACTGCTCTTGGGTAGCTCCTAGTGGCTAGACATACATTGACATAGAATGCAATAGATGGGATAAGAAAAGACCATTTGGCTTGTGTAAGATAATAGAACATTTCCCTTTTACCATTCTGGGTCTGTATCAACAACTCTATTCACATCCTATTAATTTGGGTGCTACATGGTACAGAAAGACATGAGGGGAGAAACATTAACTGAAGTACTATAAAATAAAAGGGGATGAATTTCTGTGGGGTTCGGTGGAGGATCAGCAGAAACCCTGGAGAAATGGTGCAGATACCCTAACCCCCAAAGACTTAGAATTGGTCTGGTACATGTATGAAACATGCTGTACATGTGGGCCAGTGTAATAGCTTTTACTAAAATAAGATTTCACAGATACCCAGATTTAATACAATGTACACAGTGGAAAGCAATAATGTCCTAAAAGCAGCATAAATTATCAGAAATGTTGCACTAATATCACAATTTACCTCAATTTTTTAGACATTCTGCCAACCGTGAAATAACTACAACAGCAACATAATGTTCCCACATCTATAATCGTCACATCATCACTGGAGAGGATCTTCTCACAGTCCTCATTGATTCGGATAGGCCTATATAGACAGACATCTTGGCCGGAATTTTGCCTAACTGGGCGGGTCCAGTGCGGCTGGTGTCCTTGGCGGGTCGCAACCCCTCTGCTGGCTCCATTCTGCTGTTGAAAATGAACTTACCTTAATGGGGCCTATTAAGCCCGCCCAGCGCGTTACCTGGCCCAATGAGATGGAGTGGGTCTGATGACATCATTCGTGACGTGTTTTCAGCCGGGATCCTTACATTTGAAGTTTAATCTAACATAGTACTGTCAGTGCACTACAGCATTGGAGTGCTACAAACACTGACAAGCACTGCACAGAGGCAGAGGGCTGCACCAATTCTCCGATGGCTCCCTCCATATGCTTAGAGCATGCAGGGAGGTCCTCTTCCCTTCCCATGGGCAGAAGAGGCCTCCCCAAGAGAACAAGATAGCCTGGTTGCACATTGCACAGGAGGTCACAAGCAGGGATGTGTTCAGGAGGACATGGGTGCAGTGCCGCAAACATTTCAATTATCTCATTAGATCAGGAAACGTTAGTATGAAGCCACACTCAACTGCATCCTGCTGTGCCTCACATCACATCCCCATCACTCTGCCTTCCCTACCCTACTCCTGCACATCCTTACTCACACCAACTTACCTTGCACCTCCACCCATCCCTCTCTCTATCTACATTATCACATCCCCATCTCACTAGCCACCCCTCACACTCACCCTCATCCTAGTGCAATCATACCAGCTAACAACACACAAGGGTAGCCACTTGGGTGTTTTATCCAATGTTTATATAAAGTTTCTGGTAATGCGGTATCAAACATAAAAATCTTTATTTTCAACACTTTGCATTCTTGGACAGATTTGTGTGCACCTTTGGAAGTGGCTTAGTGAGTTGCAGTGAATGGTGAGACATAACGGTACTCAACGCAATGGTGATGAGTGTGAAAGGAATGGCTTCACTGAACATTTCATGCTGTCAAGTAATCAGCTGGAGCAATGGCCACGGAACTCCCACCTCAGGTTGACAGACGTGGTTCCCAAGCTGCGTGAATCCCGTGGCCATGCAGGGAAATTTAAAAAGTAAGTGAAAAAAGCTCTTAAGTGCCAGTACCTGATAATTATCTCAATTGGATCCCCCGCCGCTGCCGGTCGGGTCAGCTCCGCGATGGCAGACGCGCCTGGGGGAAAGGTGGGTGGAAGCGAGATGACAGCGTGTTCCCGACCCGCTAAAACTAGGAAATTAAAAATTTCCTGATGAATCTTCCAGGTAGATTTCATATTTCCCAATATTTCCCTATACATGCCAACCTAGAAAACTAGTAAAAGCTGATCAGCATCTTCAAAAATGATGACACAGCCCCAAAAAGCTAGTAATGAAGAACAGCCCTGAGTAGAAAGTTATGATATGTGAAAACAAGTAGTTCATGGGATAGGTAGACACAACAGGCTCGATTTTCCTGCAGGTGTGGGGAATTGTCAGGTTCCCCGAATGTCGGGGTTCCCACACGAATCTAAATGGGTCTGCCAGATTGATGCAATTTTCCCTCAATTGGCCAATTCATTTCCAGCATGTGGGAACCCTTGCTAATTGACTATTTCCAGTCAGAAAGTCGCACAGTATGATGTCATCATTCGTGGTGCTTTTAAGGTCCACAGCAAGCATTGCTTCCTCTGCAGGCTTCCAAACGAACCATACAGGATGGCAGAGGAGCCTGCAGCAGCTGTGGCCAGTGCCAGACCCTGAGCTGCCTCCAAATTCGACGAGGCTTCACTGCAGGCATTATTGGATGGGGTTAGGGCCCACAGGGAGGTCCTTTTCCCTAGGTCAGGGAGGAAGAGGCCTCCCACTGAGACCAAGGCTGCATGGATGCAGGTGTCAGCAGATGTCAACTCGCTGGGAGTCACCAGAAGAACCTGGATACAGTGTCGGAAACGATTCCATGACCTTCACCATACAGGAAAAGTAAGTATGAAGTTTCCATCACCCTCAAACTGATCCCCATTGCCTTTCCCCACCAGCACTCAGCTTTAGCACTCTCTTCCTCCACATCCCACTTCAAAGTCACATCCATGCACCCTTACCCATTCCCTCTCTCTCTATGCTCACATTCACATAACTATTCCACTATGCAGCCCTCACACTCCCTCTCACTCTGATGCTTTGAACACAACTGACAACACACAGGGAGGGCTCTTGGTCTTACAGCCTCACACCATCTTTGTCTCCCTCTAAGTATCTATGCTATGCAATCTCTACACTCACTCCTTCATTCTCACTCAAACTCCACTTGTCTCCCTCATTGCAGGAAAAGAGAGCTCACAACAACAGAGAGCGAGCCAGGACAGGAGGAGGCCCACCCTCAATAGCCCACCTGACCCCCTGGGAGGAAGGAGTGCTGGAAATTGTCGGGGCTGATGTGGCTGCGGAAGTTGGGGAATGAGAGACAGGGGCAGTCCCACAAGCTGGTGACAAAATAGTTTTCCATCTCTCTCATTGACATAGCATGAGTCGCTGTTATGATTCTGAAGCCACATCATTTGGACTTATGAACATCTGCAAAATCCAATGCGCATGTAACCTTGACATCACAACTCTAACTCTTTCCTTTACTCCCCCACAGGACCATCCAGAGCCCCCGTCCCCACTGTGGAGAAGAAAGAGGCTGAGCAGCCAGACTCTTCAGAGGAAGCTCCAACCTCTGAGGGCGCAGCGTCAGCAGAAGTAAGCGCACCCAGCACCGGCGCAGACACTCACACCTCAGGGGGACCTTCGGGACATAGAGTAGTGTTGTCACCTGGTGTTTCACAGCTCACAAGTGAGCATCAGCAGATTGTGGAGACAGGGACAGCAGTGGAGAGTCCTCGTCGGAGAGCACAGGACTCTGCCAGCTCAGCTCAGCTGCATGTCGACCCTGTGCCTCTGGGTCCATCCGCAAGAGAAGAGGTGATGGATCTCCATGCACAGATGCAGGAGTCTCTGGCAGGTTTTGTCTCCAGGGTCGCAGCGACTGTGGAGCGAATGGAGGAGTCCATAGTGAACATGAGCAGAGCCTTAGTGGAGTCATTGGCACATGAACGCATCACCACGGAAAGGATGGCTACCTCCGTGGTAAGGCTGGCTACCGTAGAGGAGAGGATGGCTGCGGTAGAGGAGAGGAGGGCTACGGCCGAGGAGAGGAGGGCTACGGCTGAGGAGAGAAGGGCTACGGCCATGGAGGAGCTTAGTCGCCAGGCTATGGAAAACATGGTGAGTGTTAAGAATAGGAGCGATGGGCATCTATTGGACACAGAAACCAGATCTTCATGGAAGTCCTTCTGAGTAGGACTTCCAGTACAGATACGGGTCCCCATGGCCCCCCTGATGTGCAGCAAGGTGCTCTCCAGCGACTTGCAGGCACTGAGGGGGACCTGACTCATGAGAGGGAGGTTGTTGGCACACCTCAAGGAAGTGGGGGCTCCTCTCCACGCGCTCACACTTCCATGCCACTGCAGAGCCCTCGGTCAGAGCCCCGCCGGATTCCACACCCAAGAGAGAGAGGCATCTCAACCACTGCACAGCCGCAGGAGCAGCAGACTGCTGGCGAGCCCTCACAGGCTCACCACCTCAGTGGACGCCCGCCAAAGGTGTCAAGACAGGTGCAGCAGGAAAGTCAGCAAGGGGCCGCCACATCTGCTGAAGCCACAGGGGAACCACTACGTAGGAGCATGCGTAAGAGAAAAATAAAGCACCACTAATCACGAGGGTAGTCACTTGGGTGAAAAGTTTTGTATATAGTTATTATGTCATCAGTATCTTGTTAATAAAAAATCTGATGGCAACTGCTGCAGTTCTGGCGTGTGTCATTTGGCGAATGGGGATTTCACATTGAGGCCTTAGGATTACTTGCAGTTGTCAGGATGCTGGTCAAATAGGTAGGAATGTGCAGGGTTTGGCCATTGTCCATGCTCAGGTAAGAAGCAGCGAGGCTACAGTGTTTGATGTACTAGGCTGAGCAAATCTGGACAGGATGAGTGCGTTCCTTGCATCCCGGGCAGCAATGTTCTCGCGTAATGGTGCCACTGGTTGATGGGCCTCTGCAGGATGGTCGTTTTCGCCCTCCTCCTCCTCCTTCTCCTCAGCATCATCTTCATCCAAGGCGGGTCTGTGAGGAGCCACTTGGTCCTGAGGAATCTGCAAGCCACGACGCTGTGCCATGTTGTGAAGTACGCAGCAAACCACGACAATTTTGGAGACCCTGGCTGCTGAGTACTGTAGGGCTCCACCTGATCTATCCAGGCATCTGAAGCGCACCTTCAGCAATCCGATGGTTTGCTCGATAATGCATCTGGTGGAAATGTGGCTGGAGTTGTAGCGCTCCTCAGCTTTGTTGGATGGTCTCCTCAATGGCGTCATTAGCCAAGTCCGCAGGGGATAGCCCTTGTCTCCAAGTAGCCATCCCTGAAGTTCATCTGGCGGCCTGAATAGCGGAGGCACAGTAGACTGGCGCAGTATGAAGGAGTCATGGTAGCTGCCAGGGTACTTGGCACAAACATGCAAAATCTCATTCTTGTGGTCACACACCAGCTGAACGTTAAGGGAGTGGAAGCCCTTGCGGTTGACAAAAACTCCTGGATTGCGATGGGGTGCCCTAAGGGCCACATGTGTGCAGTCAATGACGCCCTGCACCCTTGGAAAGTCTGCCAGATGAGCTAAACCAAGCGCTCGCGCTCTCACACTTGCGCAATCCCTGGTGAAATGGATGTGATTATGCACGAGGGCAAAGAGGGCATCGGTTACCTGTGTGATGCAAGAGTGTGCGGCCGCCTGGAAGATGCCGCTGATGTCTGCTGCTGATCCCTGGAAGGAGCCCGAGGCAAAAAAGTTGAGTGCGGTGGTAACTTTGAGGGCCACTGATAAGGAGTGTCGACCTGGTGCTCTGGGCTCCAGGTCTTGCTGGAGCATTGCGCAGATGTCAGTCACGAACTCTCGTGAAAATCGGAGCCACCTTTGGCACTGCTGCTCAGTCATGTTGAGGTAGCTGACCCTGTGTCTGTAGACCCTGTTTGGGGGGTATCTCCTGTGCTGACGGCCTTCCATGCGCTGGCCCCTTCTGGCCTGTGCTGCCTCAGGTGGGTGAGCCGCAGCCTGTCGCTCCTGCTGCTGCTGCTGTTGCTGGTGCTGCTGTTGTTGCTGGATCTGCTGCTGCCTTATCTGAGGAAGGATGTTCTTGCCATGGAAGGAGTTCAGCGAAGATTCACCAGGCTGATACCTGGGATGGCAGGAATGACGTATGAGGAGAGATTGGGTCGATTGGGCTTATACTCGCTGGAGTTTAGAAGAATGAGAGGGGATCTCATTGAAACTTATAACATTCTGACAGGACTGGACAGACTAGATGCTGGAAGGATGTTCCCGATGGTCAGGGAGTCCAGAACCAGGGGTCACAGTCTAAGGATAAGGGGTAGGCCATTTAGGACAGAAATGAGGAGGAATTTCTTCACCCAGAGAGTGGTGAACCTGTGGAATTCTCTACCACAGAAGGCAGTAGAGGCCAATACATTAAATATATTCAAGAAGGAGTTGGATATATTTCTTAAGGCTAAAGGGATCAAGGGGTATGGGGAGAAAGCAGGGACCGGGTACTGAATTTGGATGATCAGCCATGATCGCATTGAATGGCGGAGCAGGCTCGAGGGGCCAAATGGCCTACTCCTGCTCCTATCTTCTATGTTTCTATGCCGCCTCTGCTGCTGGAGATCCTCTAATGCCAAGAAGGGAAGGAAAAAAAGGCCTCCCATGCTTCTGGTAGATGCCTCCGTTGAGGAAGCGCTGAGTGAGGGTGGCGAGAGGGGCTTCCCAAGAGCTCACACTGGAGAAGTGTGTGAGGCTCCAACCTTCCACAGCTGTGCCTAAGCCTGGAACAAGTTGCCCCAACCCTGAAACAACAATGTCCTGCAACCTACAAATGATGTCTAATTAAATCTCTTCTTTCCTGATTGACCTGCAGCTGATAGTCAGCAATCCGATATTGTTCACGCCAGGTTTCATCAGCGGGGTTCCCACCAGGCGTGTTTAACGTGGGAAAAGGCTGAATATAGCAAGGGCCCCTTAAAATGGCATTATAGATGCCAATTATTGGTGATTAAGGTGCCTGAAGACCAGTCCCGCCTGCTGCGGGCAGGACTGATTCGGGTCGGACAGAAACGCCTGGGTGAAAATCGGACGGGGCGGGGAATCAGGTGGGGGGGGGGCCGCGACTCCCTACTTTTGCGATTTCCCCCCCCTGCACATGCCTGAAAGCCCGCCTGACGGCTCCAGGAAAATCGCCCCCAACATTTTTACACTTGTACTGGAGGGAAAAAAATCTATATTGAAGCTTGAGGGGCAAAACCAAATGCTGAAGGCACAAAACTGGTGGTGCATTTCAAGGTGGGGTGGAGGGGGTGTCTAGGAGAAGACGCCTTTGGAAATTTTTGCATGTTTACATTAAAACAGAGGCATTCTAGTTAATCTTAAGCACTTTTCTACTTCAAAATTGACAGATTTTTAATCTTAGGTTTCATTTACTTGGTTCCTGACGTGGCTGAAAATGGCCCCCACGGATGAAAATGAAACCTGGTGACGAGAACGCATTCCACCTAGTGCACAAATGTAGCAACTGCTTTATCACTGAGTATATTTTCCACTTGGCCGCATAAATACAGGGGATTTCTGTCTGTTATGAACCCGAAGATATTTGTAATTTTTGCTAGTATTAGCGAATGTAGGAAATCTTCCCACTCTGATTAATGTGTAACTAATGCGTAACAACCCAAGGAAATGCCCCCCACCAGTGTCAAGTGTAGGTCAGTTATAACATGAGTTCAATGTAGATTATAGTATCTTCTACCTCAAACCAACCAAGTGCCTGCAGCCCACCTCAGAGAAGCCCCTATTACATCAGTGTGAAACTTTTATTTCTCACACCTGCCATCTTGTGGCCTGTGTAAATAACACTCCTATTTTTTTGCTGAATTGTGGATGGTTCTATGAGTAAGTTCACATCCACTAGGGTTTGGCTTGGAGCTATGTAAACTCATCTCATTTAGAACTCTTGCAGAGAGACAAGACCTTCAGGCTATCAGTTTTATCTGGAATTGAAGCAGGTCACACCACAGTGTGTTAATTAACCTTATCGACCAGTTTTGCCTCTCTTCCCCCACCCCCACCGCTCCCCCTTGCTCATTGTTCTCTCCTCCTTCTTTCCCTTGCTATCTGGTTACTGGAATTTGCCTACCAATTGTTTTTTTCATGTTTTGCCTGATGTTATGAGACAGTTACCACATTCACAATAACCGAGAAAATGCTTAGGTACCATAAACTGAGTGTGGCATGTATCAACAAATACGTTGAGATGCAAAGCGGGTGTGCTAAAACTCACAGACATCAGATGAATTTCCAGCACACTAGAGCTTTTCTGTTGAGCACTTGCTTTTCATTCCCTCATCCGTGAGACACTTAATCCTTTGAGGATGCAAAATAATAAAGCAGGATTACTATGCTTCTGAAAGAATTCTCTGAATAGTAAAATAGCTCCAGCATTTGTCTAATTGTTACTAGAATATTCGGCCTGGAAAATTCATAACATTTTAGTGTTGTGCTTATCAAGGTTAGTAATGTCAACACTGAGGACATTTTTTAAAATCTAAAGGAAAGAAATAATTGGATTTATATAACGCCATTCATGACCTGAGGACATCGTCCCAAAACGCTTTACAGCCAATTAAGTACTTTTGAAGTTTTGCAATGTGGGAAACGTGACAGCCAAATTTGCACACAGCAAGATCCCACAAACAGAAAAATTACAGATAATCTGTTTTTAGGTGTTATTTGAGGGATTAAATATTGGCTAGAACACTGTGGAGAACTCCCCTGCTCTTTTAAATAGCGCCATGGGATCTTTTACATTCACCTGAGAGGACAAACGATTTAATGTCTCATCCAAAAGACAGCACCTCCAATAGTGCAGCACTCCCTCAGCACTGCACTGGAGTGTCAGCCTAGATTTTGTGCTCAAGTCCCTGGAGTGGGACTTGAACCCACAACCTTCTGACCCAGAGTAGTTCTACCACTAAGCCACAACTGACATCTATTGTCAGTATCCAGCACTTACCGGTCAAGTATAATATAGTCAAGTGTATTAGCTTCCTCTGGGATTTTTAAATTGAGCTGAAAAACCAAGGCCATTAGGTCAGATAACCATCAAGGTTAAAAAGAAAATTAGCAATTTTTATTGCTGGCTCGGAGATAACTGATTTTAAGAACGAGTGGGATCATTGTGGCCAGGAATCCGTCCAGCATTCCGCAGCGAGAGGCTCAGGACATTTTAACTCCCGGACCTCATTTGCATGATCAGAGTCAGTCTCCCGCCCGAACCTGGCATGCAGGAGCGAGATTTCAGGCGGTATCCTGCTCCTCCTGGCACACAAGGAAACAAGACTTTTTTTAAAAATCTACCTTTCTGGGCTTCTTCTGGCCCCGGCTCTAGTTCTTGACAGGTTTGGCCGGTTGGGGAAGCCCTCGTGGCACAGGCCTGGTGTTAGGATTACAGTCGGGCCACAATGGCGTCATTGGAGCCCGATCTGCATATTTAAAGCAGGACACATCTACCTTCTGGCAGAAAATCTGCCTGGAGAGGTTGGATGCTAATGGTGTGAGAAATATTGCCCACTGTTTTCAGGGGCACTGCCAGGCCAATTACAACACAACTTAGATGCAAAGTAAAGCTCCCCCTGCATGGTCATATCAAGCACTTCCAACTGAAGTAGAGCATGGAGTAAAGCTTCCTCTCTATGCTGTCCTAACAATGTATCTTAACCTAGAGGTGCAGCCATGTATTAAAAAAATATGGCGGCATTAGGGGCAAGCTTACGAAAACAAGCTGGCGGAAAATATAAAAACTAACTCCAAAAGCTTTTATAAATATATCAAAAGGAAAAGACTGGTGAAAACCAAAGTTGGTCCATTGCAGTCAGATACGGGGGAATATATAATGGGAAATAAGGAAATGGCAGATCAACTAAATGCATACTTTGGGTCAGTCTTTACGAAGGAAGACACAAAAAACCTCCCTGGGATATCGGGAAAAATAGGAACATTGGCAAAGGAGGAACTGACGCAAATCAATATCTCTAAGGATATGGTGTTAAGGAAGCTAAAGGGATTGAAGGTGGACAAATCCCCAGGGCCTGATAACATGCATCCTAGGGTACTGAAGGAGGTGGCCCTAGAGATAGCGGATGCACTAAGGATGATTTTTCAGAATTCATTAGACTCGGGAACAGTGCCGATGGATTGGAGGGTAGCTAACGTTACCCCACTATTCAAAAAGGGGGGTAGGGAAAAAGCAGGTAATTACAGACCTGTAAGCCTTACATCAGTTGTGGGCAAAATGCTGGAGTCCATCATTAAGGATGAAATAGCGGAGCACTTAGCAAATGGGGACAGGATAGGACAGAGTCAACATGGATTTACAAAGGGTAAATCGTGCTTGACTAATCTATTGGAATTTTTTGAGGGAGTAACTGGTAGAATAGATGGGGGAGAGCCAGTAGATGTGGTGTACCTGGACTTCCAAAAGGCCTTCGATAAGGTCCCACATAAAAGATTAGCATGGAAAATTGAGGCTCATGGGATAAAGGGGAAAGTTTTGGCGTGGATAGGGAACTGGCTGTCAGATAGAAAACAGAGAGTTGGAATAAACGGCTCATTTTCTGAATGGCAGGCAGTAACAAGTGGGGTACCACAGGGATCTGTCCTGGGCCCCCAGCTGTTCACAATTTACATTAATGACCTGGATCAGGGAGTCGGATGCAGCATTTCCAAATTTGCAGACGACACTAAACTAGGAGGGGGGGTGGGCTCAGAGGAAGAGACCAGGAAGCTCCAGAGCGATTTGGACAGACTGGGCGATTGGGCGGATAAATGGCAGATGCACTATAATGTGGACAAGTGCGAAGTTATCCACCTTGGGTGCAGGAACGGGAGGGCAAATTATTATTTAAATGGCAATAGATTGGGAGAGGGGGAAGTACAGAGAGACCTGGGTGTTCTTGTACACCAGTCACTGAAGGCGAGCATGCAGGTGCAACAGGCGGTCAAGAAGGCAAACGGTATGCTGGCCTTCATAGCAAAAGGATTAGAATACAGGAACAGGGATACCTTGCTGCAGCTGTACAGGGCACTGGTGAGACCACACCTCGAGTACTGTGTACAGTTTTGGTCGCCTCATCTGAGGAAGGATGTTCTTGCCATGGAGGGGGTGCAGCGGCGATTCACCAGGCTGATACCAGGAATGGCGGGAATGACCTATGAGGAGAGACTATGTAGTTTAGGGATGTACACACTGGAGTTTAGAAGATTGAGAGGGGACCTCATAGAAGTGTATA
The DNA here is from genome assembly GCF_052327205.1 of Somniosus microcephalus. Lineage (NCBI taxonomy): Eukaryota > Metazoa > Chordata > Chondrichthyes > Squaliformes > Somniosidae > Somniosus > Somniosus microcephalus. The sequence continues at coordinate 398,517,953 of NC_140987.1, forward strand.
AAATTCTGACAGGTCTAGACAGACTGGATGCAGAAGGAATGTTTCCCTTGGCGGGTGAGAACAGAACTAGAGGACATAATTTAAGGATAAGGGCTAAACCATTTAGGACAGAGATGAGGGGGAATTTCTTCACTCAGAGAGTGGTGAACCTGTGGAACTCATTGCCACAGAGGGCAGTGTACGCCAGCTCATTAAATATATTTAAGAGGGAATTAGATATATTTCTACGGGCAAAAGGGGTTAAGGGTTACGGAGAGAAGGCGGGGACGGGATACTGAATTAAAGGATCAGCCATGATCTCATCGAATGGCGGAGCAGGCACGAAGGGCCGAATGGCCTACTCCTGCTCCTATCTTCTATGTATCTATGTATCTATGTAAGCCCAGATATTTACAACAGGAGGGAGAGGGAGACAAAACTCATAGTTAAGGAATTTGGTGAGGGGAGAACATGTCCATTCATTCCTCTCTCCTCCCAGTGGTTACTTCTAGGTCTTAATCACAGCTTGAGGAAAGCATGTCTTACTGCACCTGTGCAACACTTCCTCTTTTTTTAAATTTGTTCATGGGATGTGGGTGTCGCTGGCAAGGCCAGCATTTATTGCCCATCTCTAATTGCCCTTGAGAAGGTGGTGTTGAGCTGCCTTCTTGAACCGTTGCAGTCCGTGTGGTGAAGGTACTCCCACAGTGCTGTTAGGGAGGAAATTACAAGATTTTGACCCAGCGACGATGAAGGAACGGCGATATATTTCCAAGTCAGAATGGTGTGTAACTTGGAGGGGAACTTGGAGGTGATGGTGTTGCCATGCGCCTGCTGCCCTTATCCTTCTAGGTGGTAGAGGTTGCAGGTTTGGGAGGTGCCGCCGAAGAAGCCTTCGCAAGTTGCTGCAGTGCATCTTGTAGATGGTACACACTGCAGCCACGGTGCGCCAGTGGTGGAGGGAGTAAAGGTTTAAAGTGGTGGATGGGGTGCCAATCAAGCAGGCTGCTTTGTCCTGGATGGTGTTGAGCTTCTTGAGTGTTGTTGGAGCTGCACTCATGCAGTATTCCATCACACTCCTGACTTGTGCCTTGTAGATGGTAGAAAGGCTTTGGGGAGTCAGGAGGTGAGACACTTGCTGCAGAATACCCAGCCTCTGACCTGCTCCTGTTGTCACAGTATTTATGTGGCTTGTCCAGTTAAGTTTCTGATCAATGGTGACCCCCCAGGATGTTGATGGTGGGGAAATTCGGCGATGGTAATGCTGTTGAATGTCAAGGAACGGTGGTTAGACTCTCGCTTGTTGGAGATAGTCATTGCCTGGCACTTGTGTGGTGCAAATATTACCTGCCACTTATCAGCCCAGGCCTGAATGTCCTCCAGGTCTTGTTGCGTGCGGGCATGGACGGCTTCATTATCTGAGGAGTTTCGAATGGAACTGAACACTGTGCAATCATCAGCGAACATCCCCACTTCTGACCTTAGGGTGGAGAGGCCATTGATGAAGCAGCTGAAGATGGTTGGGCCTAGGACACTGCCCTGAGGAACTCCTGCAGCGATGTCCTGGGGCTGAGATGATTGACCTCCAACAACCATAACTGTCTTCCTTTGTGCTAGGTATGACTCCAGCCAGTGGAGAGTTTTCCCTGTGATTCCCATAGGCTTCAATTTTACTAGGGCTCTTTGATGTCACACTCGGTCAAACGCTGCCATAATGTCAAGGGCAGTCACTCTCACCTCACCTCTGGAATTCAGCTCTTTTGTCCATGTTTGGACTAAGGCTGAAATGAGGTCTGGAGTCGAGTGGTCCTGGCTGAGCATCGGTGAGCAGGTTATTGCTGAGTAAGTGCCGCTTGATAGCACTGTCAACGACACCTTCTATTATATTATATTATTATAATTTTTTTTTGTCAACGACACCTTCTATCACTTTGCTGACTTTGGGGCAGACCACTTTCACAGCTTTTCCCACAGCTGCCATCCTTGTGGTTTTTAATTTAATGTCAAATGATTAGCAGTTTATTTTGTAGAGGCAATCACTTGAATGTAACTTGAAATTGTTTCTCTTGTTACACTACTCGTAACTAGTATAGCCACCGCTCTTTAAAACAACTAATGCTAATGCATTCCAATCCCTCATTTTCCATAACCTTAGCAGTCTAAGCATTCCAGCAGTGTGTCTGCTTATACCAACTGCAACAGAATGCAATCAAATCATCTGTTTGGCATTGTGGCTTGAGGGAGAAATATTGTCCAGAACGCCAGGAGAACTCCCCCGCTCTTCTTCAAATAGTGCCATGATATCTTTTATGTGCAGCTGAAAGGGCAGATGGTGCCTTGGTTTAACATCTCAAAAAGTGCAGCACTCCCTCAAAGTGTCAGCCTAGATTACGTGTTCAAGTCTCTGGAGTGGAGCTTGTGTACAGTAACATTTCTTGTTTGAGAGTGCCTCACTATTTACAAGCATTATTAAACATACATTCACTTTTGAATGACTCCTTAACATCTAGCAGGATGCAACAGTGAATTTTTACTTCAAAATGAATAAAGACCATATTGGTGTATTGGGGATTGTTCAGGTGGAGCTCTCTTGGATGAGTTGCTCTGGTAGCTAGGAGCGCAGGAGCTTGTTCCTGCTCCTCCTCCCCCAGCTGCGCCATGAGTTGCTGGGTGAGTTTATCACGTGGCGAGTCAGGCTCTGGGGCAGACCAATTTCACAAAATGGTCCTACAACTAGCGTAGGACCCTTATTTAAATATTATAATGAGCTTCCTGAATCATTCATGTGCACCTGTGGAGTAGCTTAATCCAAATGGTGAACAGTGTGCGCCGCCTACCATATTGGACCTATAGGGGGCCTGAAAAACGGGTGCGGTGTGATCCAATTTCTGACTATTTTGTCCAGTTTTGATGCCCGACTTTAGGAAGGATGCTGAAGCCATGGAGAGGGTGCAGAAAAGATTCACCAACGTAATACCAGGGATGAAAAGCTTCAGTAACGAGGAGCGCTGAAGGAAGCTAAGGCTCTTTTCATTAGTACGAAGTAGGTTAAGAGGATATAGTGGTGTTCAGAATTATTGAAGGTTTCGATGAGAGTACAGTACTAAGGAAACACTATTTCCACTCAGTAACTAGTGGGTATAAATTTAAGATCATTAACAAAAGAATGAAGGGAGAACTTAGTAGACTTTTTTTGCACATAGGGTTGTTAGGACATGGAATTCCCTACTGAAAACAATGGTGGTAATAGAATCCATAATAACGTTTAAAAGGGAAGTGGATAAATATTTTAAGAAAAACTTTTGTATGGGAAAAGGGTAAGGGAATAGGACCAAGTGGCTAGCCCTTCTCGAAGGCCAGCATAGGAATGATGGGCCAAATCGGCTCTTCTGTGCTATAGAATTATATGATTCTGTGATTCTATCTCCTAACTTCCAGACCATGTCAACCAATCCCTCTTCTGGAGATGTTAAGTTGCCTTCATTAAACCCACACAAAAGTCTCCATAGCACATGTAAGATGATAAAAAGTATGGAAGAAGAAAAGCAAATCATCACCTCAGACCATGTACAGTTCATCCCACTGTGGATTCACACAAATTAAAGCCATTATAGAAAGCCTAGGGTTGTGATTATTTGATCACTTGTACGTCCAACGTTACCTTAATTCCTTGTGAGATATTCCTTTACCCTAGTAATGCAATTTGTAAAGCAATGTAGATCAGTTTAAAGATTAATTTTGGCATTTGTATCAGAGGTTTAGCAGCATGTCTATAACCAAAGAAAATAATTATGTCAGATGATACTTCTAGAAGAGGGATCCTTTCCTTCAACACAGACAGGGTAATAGTGGGATACGGATTATGTTGGACACAATTCCATCGATGATAAAGAAGGTCTCACAATTTTCAACTTGGTTGTCTCAGATTAGTAGTTGCAGTATCTATTTAAAGCTAGTAGTACTTTATTAATACTGCCTGGCTCTAACTCAAACTCTCAGATCAAGGAGCGAACTGTGCACATGCTTACCCCAATGTACAGAGCTCTGCTCTCTCTATTAAATGTTAAGGGGGAGAAATTCCTTATAGCCCCGTTTGGGGTGCTAACTTTTAAAAGTTGAAAAAATTAGCGCCAGGCACTAATGTTTCTCAACTTTTAAAAAATTTGGTTTTGCGCTCCAGGAAGGAAGTGGAACACTAAATCAAGCGCGCCACTTCATTCCTGGAGCGCAACAGACAGCAGGCGGGGTGTGCAACGCTGTCGTGTTGGAAAGCTCCTTCCCTCCCTTAAAGGGAAGGGTCATCGCTGCAGGCTCTGCAAGGAAAAAACTTACCTGGTCCCCGATGGCAGCCGCGATCCAGCCCGATCAGCTCGATGCACTGCAGCAGAGTGCCGGGCTGATCGATCACAGGTGAAGAAAACTGGAAAAAAAAACAGAAAGAACATTTGAGATTTTTTTCCCAACCTCGGCCACCTCGCCTTTAAGTATCGCCCCTGAAGCACCCGGCCTCCCGATGAACGCCTCCTGCAGCTGCCGGTGTTTTCGCCCGGCGATGCTGCAGGGGGCGGAACTGATGTTCGGGTCTGGGGCACGACCGGGGTGACGAGCACAGCGATGACGTCACGATCTCTGGGTGAAGGAGATCAGTGCGCAATGCCGTACTGCCGCCACAAACCTCCCGCCGAATATCGCGGGAGTCGATCTTCTCGCCGTGCCCAGTCGGTAAATGATTAGCGCTCCGTTATCGCCCCCCCGGAGGCGATAACAGGAGATGCTAAGGTGCCCAATTTCTAGCCCTAAAAGTTTTCAGAACATGGAAGGGAACGCCTACCTTCTGAATACATTTAAATAAGTTCTGGGAACGATTATAAAGTAATACTCCATAAAGTGTCAAACCCAAGTGGTATGAGACTCCTTGCTCCAGTCAAGACTCTGGAGTTATACTGCAAATTTATGTCACTGCAAGGTGGAAATCGCTTTGCAATGACACCAAAGCTGCAGTATAAGCCCAACTTTAATTACCTTGAGCTAACTCAAACCTAACTTCTATAACTGGTAGAACAACTGTTACATTCATATGTGATAGAAGTCTGCAAAAAAGGTTCTGTGGTTATCCAGCCGTCATATTTTATACTATTGTTCACTTCAAAGCAAAACATCGAGAGAACAGCTGCGCTGAGCTTGGATTATTGATGAATGAAATGGATCAAGTTATGAGAAGACATGCATGTACTGTAACCATAAAGGCCGAGGAAATAATGATTGTATGGGCCTAATCAATGCTAACCTGTAGAAGTTGCTGCACTACTGTTATAATCAATAGTCCCTTCACCAATCACATTACTCCCACTCTGTTCTATATATGGAGTGAGTAATGTAACAGGGAATTATTGTATCGGACATTTATTTTTTAAATGATCACCTGTATTTTGCTTTTGTGTTGTCGGTTAATGTCTAACCATGTTGTCTGTCAAAAACAAATGTGTATGGATAGACTATTATTTCCATATCTTTCTGGGCTATATGCAGCATCCCCAAATGACATAACTCTAACATCTCACCTCCAACCCTATCAGGGGGCTTCAAGTCCTAGTATAAGGCCATTGCTATACTCCAACAAATCATTGAAAATGAAGCCAGCAAATCATTCAGTATACTTGAAGCTGAATTGCAGAGTGATACGTTTCAGTACCTACAAATGAAACACCTCTTAACTTACTGGCCCAGTTGGGAAAGGTGTCAGATGGCCACACACAACCCTATAAACCTTCTTCCAAACCAGCAAAGACAAAACAAAACTAATTTTGAGTTGTGCAGTATCTTTATTTTCATGTGCCCAGAAAGTACAAACACAGCAAAAATAGTCTGGGAGACAGCCCTGGAGTTAACCCTATCTGAGAATGGTTGGGATTCCATTTGTGAAGTGGCGCATAGGCCTAGAAATGCGATGGCGTGCCTGATTTTCAGGTGCAAAATAGGCGCCTAAGCATCTAATATGGCATGAGGGAAGCACTCATTACATACTGGAAGTGCACTGCCTGCCATATTGATGAAGGCAGAAAAAGAGACATTTGTGATCCGCATCTGAATAGGCATTAGGCCATTTGCATATGCAAATATGGGGCCTAACCCCTGTTTGATGCCCCTGATGCAAAATTGGGCTGCCCTGCGCTGGCTGCATTCAGGAAAATGTGGTATACATACAGCCTAATCAGCAGTCCTTAAAGTGACCGCTGGAGGCCACCGCCAAAAAGTACTTACCGGAATGTAGATCCAGGAGATGCAAGAGTGCTTCACCCGGCTCCATTGCATTGCTGAAGACTGTTGCCAGCCCCGGACTGCCCACCTCCCTCCCACTCACTTCCCCCATTCTCCCAGTCACTCCTGTCCCTCCCAATCGCTTTCCCCACCTCTCTCAGGTCCTCCCTAAGTGCCACTTCTGGCAATGCAGCAGCCTGAAATTGAAATCCTCTTTGCTGGAGAGCTGTCTGGGGATGCCCAGCAGGCACCCGCAGCTCGCTGGCCTCATGTAAATACCGGGTGCGCTTTGGGCCTACCTGTTCTGGTAGAGATCATTCCCTGCATCCAGAAACAATTTCTACTCCATAACCTGTAATAAATTGAATGAGGGGCAAATTAAAATTAACATCAGGACGTACCACACTCCTGCCTGCCTAGGTAGATGGAACCCCAGATTCACAACAGAGTGTTGGAGAGTCTTTGATGATAAGGGCACAATCCTTCACACTTGCCCAAAGATCCAGCCCTACTGGCTGGGTCTCAGAGGTGCTTGCTGTCTATACCACAGGTGGAATCAGAAATAAGTACAGATTTTTATAGTTTAGTGGGTGTCCAGCAGTTTATGAGGTTTTCTGCAGGTCACCACAAAATTGCTGACAATATGTGGCACTACATGCAAGTGAGAATAGACAGAGCAGCATGTAGCAGGCTAACTACAAAGTGAGATAATGCACCATGCAGTGATGTCACAGAAGGTGTGGATGGTCCTGTAGTTGTTGCCATGGCTGTGAGCATAGGGATCATTTTAATTGCCTATTCTTTGGCTATTCACTGTGAGCTGTGTCCTCAAGAACACAGTAACACAATTACCCGTGCTGTGTGGGTGAAGTGGAAACAGGCTGTTGGTGTTACATCTAATGTCTGAAAAATTTTCTGTAAAAATCATGGGTCATGTGCTTTAACTCGGGATTTAAAAAATAAAGCTCCATTATTACTCTGGGTGAGGTGAAGCAAAACATTTTAGAAACAGAATTGTGAGATGGTCTAAATATTTAGACTTATGGCACAGTCACCTCCAATGTGTCCCAAGGCTCTATCCTTCGTCCTCTCCTATTCCTAATTTACCTGCTACCCTTCAGCAACATTACCTACAAGAAAAGGGACAGCTTCCATTTGTATGCCAAAATTGCCTAAATTTACCTCTCTGACACCATCCTTGAACCAACAACTTGCCCATGTGATGCCAGATTGCCTGTCTGGCATAAAATAATTTATAAGCAGAATTACCACCAAATCAACATCAGAAAGTCTGAGACTATCCTGTTTAGCACCAATCAGAAATAACTGCATGTCTCAGGAGCTACCCCTTCCCAGCTGCTCATTTGGGCTCAGACTGGCAGTGTAGTTACCTTGATGTCCAGCTTAAGCCTAAGCAGTGCTCATTACCAAGACCACTAATTCCATCACCCAACATCAACCTTCTGTTCCTTACTCCCGCCGCCTCTACTTCTGGCAAAATTTGCATCCATGCCTTTGTCACTCCCTGCTTTATTTCTCCAGCATTCACCTTCCCAAGCTGCACCATAACCAAACTCCCATTGGTTCAGAATTCTACTGCTTGTATCCTATCCCACAACTAAATTCCATACCAATCACTCTCATTCTTGAATGATTCCCCCTTCCCCAGAGCATCACCTTCAAAATCTTCACCCTCATTTTTAGTCCCACCACAAACTCACCCCCATTACTTCTTCAGTATTCTCCAGTCCTACATCCCAGCATGCACACTCCACTCTTCCAATTGATCTTCTGTACGTTTCCCACCCTCGGCTCCACTGGCAGTGGCAAAGCCTTCAGGCAATGTTCCTCTGCATTCTGGAATTCTCTGCTTAAGAACATAAGAAACAAGAGCAGGAGTAGGCCATAAGTTCCTTCGAGCCTGCGCCGCCATTCAATAAGATCATGTCTGATCTTCTACCTCAACTCCACTTTCCTGTCCTAGCCTCATATCCCTCGATTCCCTTAGTGTCCAAAAACCTCCACTTTGCCATTTATTACTTTCAAAGGTCTTCTCAAAAACTGCTACTTTGACTATGCTATTGGCCACCTCCCCTACTTCCCACACTCCTCCTGCTCTAGTCCCCTGACTTTCATATTAAGGAATTTGAGATGTCACGTCACATACAAGGGGCTATAAAAATGCAAGTTCTTGCTCTTTTAATATATTAAAGTGAGTCAGAAGCCAAACTCAAGATTAGAATTGTGGCAGACTCAGTCAATGATTTGTGAACTGTTCAAAAAAACTAAAGTTTTTGCAAATCGTAGAATGATACAGCACAGCAGGAGGCCATTCGGCCCATTATGCCAGTGCCGGCTCTTTGAAAGAGCTATCCAATTAATCCCACTCTTTCCCCATAGCCCTGCAAATTTCCCCCGCCCCCCCGATATCTGAGAAAAATGTTTAATGTCAATTTTGATATGACTTCCTGCTCAAAAGAGTGCATGAGTACCTATTGTGATGTTGCAGACCTCAACAAATTTATATTGAAAGAATTATAGTCACATCTGCCACTTGAGTCACTAACCTACTGTACTGGGATAAGGGAAGAACAGCAGCAGCCCAGTATCCCAGGCTATGATCTGATCAAGAGGTTCTATTCTAGCAGACAAACAACAATTGAAAGAACACCAGTAAACCTACAGAATGAGCCTTTCGTAGACACACTTGATATGCCAAATGTATGGCAACCAGAATAGAGTTTGTTGATTATTAGAAAATATGTTCCACGAGGGAAAGAGCAATTAATTATTTTATGAAAGTTCTTGTCAAGTGTCACTTTCTCCCTCCTGAGACTGTCAGCTGTTTCTAGTTCCAATACCAGTGGTTTGATTTGAACTCATGAAAACAAATATGTCAATATATCTTTGCAGAAGGGGTTGGAATTAGTTGGCTCGAAAGATGCAGGTTGATCAGGAGGACTGAATTCAGCTTTAGCTCTCCAAGATTTTGGCACTGGCACTGAAATATAGATGGTGTCGTTCCGGCTGATCTGCAGCTGCTGCAAGCTGCCCCAGTTAACACAACATACAAACAAACCTGAGAATTCACATCTTGTTTAGTACACCACATGGCAAGGCTTGCATGATAGTCACGATACTGACCGCACAATTCAACCACGAGCTTATTAAAAGCAGCTTTCGATGGAGAGCTTTCACTGCCATTTTAGTAACTTCAGTAGCAGTAAGAAAGCCCATGGACTAGATTTTGACTGTGTAACAGTGTAAAAAGGGTGATAGCAAATCGCATTTTAAATCTCTCTCGATTTTTATTTCCATTGTGTGTTTGCTCTATAGTTCTTTTGGCTGGCCCAAGTCTCTGAAGAAGTGTTTGTATCAAGAGACTAACAGAAACAAATGGTTTGCATCTACAGCCAATGTGGCAAGCATCTGAATTATCAAGCACCTGCAACACCTCAAGCTCTTCAAAGCTATTGATTAGCACTTTTCTCACAGCTAAGCAACAACTTTAGCATTGGACAGTAATTGTTTTAAGCAGCTAAGTCGAAGCCACAGTTGGCAACAAGGTAGAACAGTAAGGTAGGTCACACACATCAAAGTTAATAGTAACTATCTTCAAGGATACAAACTTTGCTTATGATTAAGGAAATTCTGTGGAACATACACAAGTAGCTTGACATAAAATAACAACAGAAAGTGCTGGAAACACTCAGCAGGTCAGACAGCATCGAAGAGAGGAGAAACAGAGTCAATGTTTCGGGTCGAACCTTTCGTCAGAACTGGGAAAGGTTAGGGAGGAGAGATTTTTAAGCAGGGGCAGGGAGGAGGGGAGGAAAGAACAAAGGGAAGGCCTGTGATAGGATGGAAGGTGGGAGAAATTGAATGACAAAAGGGAAGATAGTGCGAGGTAATAGGACAAGTTAAGAAACAAAAGATGGCTCTAGATGATGTGTGGATGATGATGGCAGCAATATTAACAGCTACCATGTGAGGAAACAAGAGAAAAAAAGAAAGCAATACAGGGGCCAATTTATAGTCTGAAATTGTTGAGCTCGATGTTAAGTCCAGAAGGCTGTAAAGTGCCTAATAGAAAGATGAGATGCTGTTCCTCGAGCTTACGTTGAGCTTCGTTGGAATAATGTAAGAGGCCAAGGATGGAAAGATCAGAGTGAGAGTGAAGCGGAGAATTAAAGTGACAGGCGACCGGAAGCTCGAGGTCACGCTTGCGGACTGAACGGAGGTGTTCCGCAAAGCGGTCACCCAATCTGCGTTTGGTCTCCCCAATGTAGAGGAGACCGCATCATGAGCAGCGAATACAGTATATTAAATTGTAAGAAGTACAAGTAAATCGCTGTTTCACCTGGAAGGAGTGTTTGGGGCCCTTACAATTTAGTATACTGTATTCGCTGCTCACAATGCGATCTCCTCTACATTGGGGAGACCAAACGCAGATTGGGTGACCGCTTTGCAGAACACCTCCGTTCAGTCCGTATGGGTGACCCCGAGCTTCCAGTCGCTTGTCACTTTAATTCACTGCTTCACTCCCACTCTGATCTCTCCATCCTCGGCCTCTTACATTGTTCCAACGAAGCTCAACGTAAGCTCCAGGAACAGCATCTCATCTTTCTATTAGGCACTTTACAGCCTTCTGGACTTAACATCAAGCTCAACAATTTCAGACTATAAATTGGCCCCTCTATTGCTTTCTTTTTTTCTCTTGTTTCCTCACATGGTAGCTGTTAATATTGCTGCCATCATCATCCACACATCATCTAGAGCCATCTTTTGTTTCTTAACTTGTCCTATTACTTCGCACTATCTTCCCTTTTGTCATTCAATTTCTCCCACCTTCCATCCTATCACAGACCTTCCCTTTGTTCTTTCCTCCCCTCCTCCCTGCCCCTGCTTAAAAATCTCTCCTCCCTAACCTTTCCCAGTTCTGACGAAGGGTTCGACCCGAAACATTGACTCTGTTTCTCCTCTCTTCGATGCTGCCTGACCTGCTGAGTGTTTCCAGCACTTTCTGTTGCCATTTCAGATTTCCAGCATCCGCAGTATTTTGCTATTGTAACTTGACATAAAACTTTGTACTTCCATTAACTCAAAATAACATTTGACAGTATTAATTGCTCCTCATTTTGGACCATTCTGAGACTACCAAAAATAAATATTGGGTCGAAATTTCAATCCAGACCCAGGCACATCTCTGGAGTGCCAGAAAATCAGACAGAACCTGGGTCTGCTGGAATTAAACGCAGGTCAGAGGAGGCTGGGAAATTCCATTAGGTGGTTCACGTGCGGCGTTGTAATCCACTCCTGCCTCCTTATGTTAAGGGGACTTGGCTGTGAAGTTACTGAGTTTCCTCTGGAAATTCTGCCTAGTAGGCCCAATTGAACCTTCGGCTGCTAAGAAGTGGCATAGGTTCTGTCGTGGGCCTTCTAAAGACCCCAAATGCAGTATTGGGAAGATAATCAATCCCCAAAAAATTGATTACCTTCCAGCGATGACCAAGACAGCTACTTTGGGAGCTGCAGAGTAGCTGTACCATATCCAGGGAGGCCCTTCCTGGCCTTTGCATGCTTCATCGGAATGGCGTGGTGTTACTGACTTTGTGGGCCTGATGTACCCTTACTGTATGTTAATGACCCTGTCCCCACAATTTGGGTTAGAGTCTAAGGAAGGCTGAATGGATGGTTGGGAGTTCTACTGAGCTGCACTTCCACCAACAGAACAGGTTTCCCGCAAATATCAGCCCATTGAGTCTGTTACAAGATCAATACAAAGACAGCAAATTTAAACATTTCTCTGAATAAAAAGGACCCTGACTGGTTGGAGCAAATTTTCCTCTTCACTTCATGGGCAATAATCTGGCAGATGGATTGCTCAGCCATTATAGAAGCTGCCTGATTTTCCTTCCAAATGAATGAAAACTGGGGACTTCTATAATGGGTGGGTGATCATTTCACCTTATTAATATCACCTGTGGGCCAAAGATGAAATTTAACTTGTACTCTGTAGCTTGATGTGTGAAAAAACTCTGTAGTCACTTCAGATCTCTGGATTGCTGATCATCAGATATCCCAAATAGTGGCAGTGTCCAAATATAACCCTTGATTTTAAGAGGCCCCACTTGTAGCATGGAAGCCTACTAGGGACAGGTAACTGTACATTTCACTAAACCCTTCATCTATAACTGCAGTATTGTCTGAAGTACAGGGCTGCACATTATCTGGCAGCCACTGTAGACTGCTCATGGAACTCAGAATATGGTAGAGACCTTTGCTCCTCCATTAATTCCCATCTGAAGATAGACCTAGTAGGGTGCCAATCCTTTGTCTATATATCCGAGAAATGCCTTGGGTTCTCAACCTGTCTGCTTTTTCCTGTTCCTCTTCTTTACTTGCTTCTCCTCACATGATTCACTGGGATGCTAGGCTCAAAATAGTGCTTGAGACAGGTGGAATGTTTGGCACAAATAGCTGGGATGTGCCTGGGTCTGTGGTGACACTGGGTCTTCCATCATTATCTTGGGAAGAACCTGGAGAAAGAAAAAAAAGGACGAAGAATTGCAATGGATCCCTGATGCAGTTTCTTCAGAAAGTGGTAATTTTACCTGTCATATTCTTGTTACTCCTGCAATGATGATTGAGAAAGTCAGTCAGGGTAAGAAGGATAATAATAAATGCAAGATACTTGCTGGGTGGTGGCAACACACCTCTAAGCTCATTCTGACCTATGACCTTCACAACTTCCTGACAAAAAATGTCTAGGGCAGCTAATAGAATCATGCAGCACAGAAAGAAGTAATTTGGCCTATCATGCTTATGCCGGCACTTTGAAAGAGCGATCCAGTTATTGTCACTCCCCTGAACTTTCCCCATAGTCCATCTCCTTAAAGTATAACAGCCCTTTTAACATAGCAGACCCACTGTTTGTTCAAATCCTCCCTCTGTGGTTATGGGCAGCTTTGGCTTGGAAGCACTCATAATTTATGAAACTGTTAGAAGCTGCATGCGCACCCAAACAACACCACTATTTTCATTGCACCACCCTCCCTATGTGGGGCATTGCAAAAGAATATGCTTGCTGTTTGTATTGGCAGTACTCCTTCAGAGTATAATTGTGCAAGCTATTAATGTGTCCCCATAGAATTGTGCCCTACAGGTTTTGTGCAATACAAGACTGGAAAAAAGTGAAGCATGTTATCTCCATGTTTTACATTCTGTTTCACTCAGGGTGCAGCAGCTCAGCATTTGCATTTGTGCCATGTCTCCTATGCCCCTATAGTAGTAATGTGTGTAAAGATGGATACATTTAACTTAGCATTTCTCCTGATGCCACTGAACTTCTTTTTCAATTGCTCCCAAGTTGGATGAACCTTGGAGAGTCCATTAATTCATCTCACAACCACTGTCCACGTAGCTTCTACTTGTGTTTTAATAGGAGAATGGCATTTTACTCCAGAAAGGACCATCGATACTTTACTGTACTTCCTACAGCAGAACCTACAATGAATACTCTAAAAATGAGCAAGTTTTTCTCATTGCACACAACTTTGTTAAAAAAAACGTATGTTCTGTCCTCATTACAATGACTGTCCGTCTTCTGCAGCCACATTAAGGTCCCTCAGCTTTAATGATGAGCAACAGCTCTTTAAGCGCGATTGCCTCACTGGATGTTGTGTCCTCTTCTCCAGCTAAACATGTTACTGGCAGCCTCTATTCACACATTTTCTGTGCACAGGAAGTATATGGAAATTAGGAGGTGGGGAGATGTGGCAAAAACAGCTCTTCTCATGGTCAGCACAGTTGTGCTTGCACTACAGGTGAGTACAGTTCCAACTTTGCTGTATATTTGCATCAGATCTCCAGTAGCAACAAATTAAAATTTATAATTTTCTTATAATGTTCATCATACTTTGCACAAGTGAAACCTGACCAATGACCAGAGCAATCAACCCCAAAGCAGGTGTTTTTGACAGAGAGCATTTTTGATTCTTAGATAATGCCCTCTGGTTAGACTTCAATAGAAAATACTACTTGTAGTGACTAGGTCCTGTCCTACACATGGAACCTCAATCCTTTCCTTACTATCTGGGATTGTCCATAAAGATGATTGGGATGCCAATGACAAGATTGTTTTAAAAAGATCTCAGTCTTCTTGCACATAACAGAGGACAACTTGAAGGAACCAAATTCAGTTAGCTGTTGCTATCCTATTTGTATGATAGAAATCTTGATAACATTTAAATACACTTACAGATAAAATAGTGTTAATTACAGCTATCCATCTTTTGGATGAGATGCGTCTGCTCTCTCAGGTGGACGTAAAAGATCCCATGGCACTATTTCGAAGAAGAGCAGGGGAGTTATCCCGAGTGTCTTGGCCAATATTTATCCCTCAATCAACATCACAAAAGCAGATAATCTGGTCATTATCACATTGCTGTTTGTGGGACCTTGCTGAGCACAAATTGGCTGCCGCCTTTCCTACATTGCAACAATAACTACACTCCAAAAGTACTTCATTGGCAGTAAAGCTTTGGGACGTCCTAAGGTCATGAAAGGTGCTATATAAATACAATTCTTTCTTTATATTTCTGACAGTATTTGGGTTATCTGAGGCATCAATTAAACCCTAGTGCAGAATTGGAACCAGTGATCTGAGGTCTCACAATGGCTTCATGGTGACAAATGATTTATCAGAGTCATTTAGTTCTTAAATGAATGTCAGTCATCAGCCTTAGATGTTGGCTCACAGCATCCGCTCTGTGTGGTCATTAACTCAAGAGCGTTCCAGTTTATAATTCTTTGCGATTTCAATTACTTTTACTGCAGGTGTTTCCACCCCTGATGCTTCCACTAAAGCATGCAGTAAAATCTGCTGATGTCAGCCATTTATCTTTCAGAGTTTCAGGTCTATTGTTGCCCATACTACAAGTCTTTTTATGCACCTTTATTTGGATGCGCACCAAAATATTCTTGATTTCCCGAGTCAATCTGAATTCAGCTCGGGTGCACTTGTGCCTATAATATGTTGACCTGCACATGGAAGTATTTTGATATTTTTGTACAATGCTGCATTGGCAGATATTTAGTAGGTGTCCGTAAACTTGTTATCTGGAAGACTATTCTGACCATCTAGAGAAGGCTAAATTTAGTATAATTGTTTAAACTCGGTAATGAAATTTTAAAAAACTAGCAAGCAGTCTATATGTATTCTCATCTGATGGCTTTGGCTTCTGTGCTGGTCTCGCAGGAATCCATCTAAAATGTCTGTGATCCTGGTGGTCTGGCGGAATCAGGATATCTAACTGCCGAAGATGCCCAATTCTATAGAGGTCTAGGAAGGCTATAATCATGTAGGGGGTATTTTTCTGGTGGTGCAGGGAAATTATGTCTATGGAGTCTCTGCTTTGGGGCTCAATGAAGTTATCCAGTTGAGGTCTCCATTTCTCATACCATACATGGAGGTTATCCATTCAGGATTCCATTTTGCAGGCAATCTCACGCACCTCTCATTTGTGACCACTTGTGTGCCAGCACATTTATTTTGCTTCCATTTTTAGAAAGCAGCTTGGTATTTGTAAGTTTCCTTTTTTTAAAGACTCGTTTAATCCATTTGCTTTTTGTACAATCAGTAACACTAATTCTGGAATCTGGATGTGACAAATTGTACTATGTGTTTTCTGGTATTGATTAATTCAATGAGGAGTAAAAGTGTGCCTACGCACATTCAATCAGAAGTACTCCAGCCTGCAAATAGAAATTCATTTCTAAGTTCATTCCCCACTCTCCTGAAAGCAGTGATGCTTGAGTGTGAGTCCAACCACAACAACAGCCCTCTGCTGTCTTGCCCAAGTGACCAATCTTCATGCATGAACCTAGACCGTGAACGTCATGGACAATTTGACCATGGGGGAGGGGGTGGCAGTGAATCACAGCCAAGCCCGGTTCTCGCCTCATTAAATGTCTGTCTGCATGTGTATTTTCCAGCAGGGGTCACTGGACAGCAATCAGAAAGGCAACACTGCCTGATTCCCTCCCCTCCCTCCCAACACCAAATTTGGCATCCCCTTGGCTGTCTTGGCTGCGATCAGCTAACTTTTCACAGACCAACACAG
The DNA here is from genome assembly GCF_052327205.1 of Somniosus microcephalus. NCBI lineage: Eukaryota > Metazoa > Chordata > Chondrichthyes > Squaliformes > Somniosidae > Somniosus > Somniosus microcephalus. The sequence goes on from NC_140987.1 coordinate 398,534,314, forward strand.
AATTTCTGGTTGTTCCTGCTGTGCTTAGGTCGGTATGGCATTGGACTGTGTATTGCAGAAACGAATTTTCACTCAGACGCTCTTGAAAGAGAAAGGCGGAAATAACTGATACCGATTAACGTTTATTTTTGTTTCTTGAGAACCTCTTAAACTCCAGTAAAAAATAAACATTTTCTGCCAAAATAAACAGCTGAAATCGCCAAACCTGGGGACAAGTAAAAAGAAAAATAATCCAATTTATGTCTCGTGTGCACTAGAGGCTATTTCAGACGAACAATAAAGCTAGGGATCATTCAGGATTCCAGCCAAGTGCACTACTTAGTATTCTTCCCTTGTCCACATTAAGTGTCCCTAATTCTTCATCAGATGTGTATGCGATGGTTGATGCCTGTGTTGGCTCCTTCTCCTCAGGCTCCGCACACAGCAGTGCACATAGCAGACAGTTGTCAAAGACTCCTTGTCGAAAAGAGCAGAGAAACGACTGCAAGGACCGAGGAAAAGACTGAAACAGTTTGCCCTTCTTGTCGGTCTGATTTGGCAATTAGGACTCTTGTGTTTGTTTATTTTAGTAAGTGGAAAACAGGTCGACTTGTCTTAGACTTGTGCATTTTTCTCTTTATATTTAAGGTGAGTTCTGGACTGCCCGTTGCAAAGAAAAGGGGGGCTGCTTTGAGCTCAGAGTCGCGGTTCTTGAGGTGGAGGAGAGGGCAAAAAGCATCGGCCTGCGATTGTCTGAGTGACTGATTAACGGTGTTTCATACAAGCGGAGACAGAAGCCTTTGTTGCGTTGTGTTGTGAAAGGTCTATGGAGGAGGCACTGCAGCTCCCACCGATCTTCACCTGCTTGCACAAAGCTGCAAAGTCAGCTCTGGCTATTGACAAGCAGTCGGCTGGGTTTGACTGATTCCTGCAGATGGATATAGCAGCAAGGGTCCAGCTTTCATTCCCTACCGACTCTCCCTCCAGCAGCTTCGCCCAGTGTGGAAAACTTCACCGTGTGCTCGCCTTCCCAGAGAGGAATGTGTGGCGAGAAATTCAGAAAGGGTTTGGATTAACAGCAACAGCTGTTCTCTAATAATAAGGTAGGATATTTATGTCTAACTCTTCGTATAACGGCTAGGAGCGTAGAAAATAAAATGTATCAATCAAAGCAAGTTCCTCGCCCTTTAAAAACAAATTCAGTCTGCCATTACCTGCAAATCAGAATTTGTCGCTTCTCTGATTTATTCCTGGTTTCAGTTTGTTTATTGGCAAAAGTCAAAATGGGCTGTGTTCTGGCTGTCATACAAATACCAAATAGGAAATCTGTCTGATTGGAAATGGGTTTCAATGCATCATATCACATGCTGCATGCTCAGATGTGTTTTTGAATTTGACTGCATAGTTCCAATTCTATGTCATCAGCACCAGGAGCTCGATAGCCCTGCTGTTTATCACTTTGTAAACATGCCTCCGCCCCCCGACATCCTCATCCTTCCCACGTTCGAACACCGCCCCGGTAAGTTATTGAACTGATTATTGATTAGAAGAAAATCTTGCTGTGCTTTAATTTTCAAATCAGTTTATTTTCCACAGGAGGACGATCCACATGTAAAAAAAGAATCACAACGCAAAATTAAATAGTTCCTCCTTCCTTCCTCGACAGTGAGTGTTCACTCTCCCGAAAAAACCCCGATCAAATTAAAAACGATTTCACACTTTCCCATTGCTGGAACCTGATGCGTTATGTCGGGTAGTGGGAGATTGACACTGCAGGGATGTGGTCGAGCAATACGCAGAGGCTGACTGGAGACTCAGTAAGGTTTTAAAGATGAAAGATTTGCAATCTGGTTGTACAGAATTTACTCAAGAGGAAGTTTACAGCGGGGTTAACGGATATAATCAGACAGGAGGAAATACTAGAATGTCTTCTCCTTTTCGGCAACGTGGTATAAGCTTATATGCGTTAACTTTCACTTCGGCTTGCAATCATTTATAACTTTACAACAGCAGATTTTTTAAACTTTATTGATGGAGGAGTTTTCTCATGCTACAGAAGGGACGCCTTAGGGTTAGGGAGCGTCAAGTGATCACACTATTATCAGAAGCCAGAGATGAAGGTCATTTCATTCGTTCAGGCTAGCAGATCTTCCGTGGCACTGCTCATAGGTAGCCTTGGGTCTGAGGACGTGGTTGTTATGTTTAGCTGCCAATCTTGCCGGTGCCATTACTACAGCTACTTATAAACTGCTGAGGACACTTAACTGTTTGTAAATTTCAGATTCCAAGTCAATAATGATCACTTATGCTCGGTAACAATGTGCGCTGCCTGGACTGTGGCATGGTTGTCTCTGATACGCACAAGATCCAACCTTTTTATAGTAATATTACTGGCAGATCTTCCATGGCATTGCTCAATAACAGGGATATTATGCTATAATGCACAATGTATTATAATTATTATAAGACTTTTAAGGCCAGAAAGTATCTATATATATAAAGCGGCTCTTCTGTCTGTCCCGATGTCTGTCTGTCCCGATGTCTGTCTGTCTGTCCGTTCTCTATACGTTTGAAAGTTACAGAGCGTACCGACGCGCGCGTCGCCTCAAAAGAAAGCTTGCGATTCCGGACCGGTCATAGGCGTATTTACGTTTCGGCCGGACGAAAATCCCGCCCGCGGTATCCCAAAAACTTTCAGCGTTCCGCTCATTAGCATCTCATTAGCGACCGTGTGACGTCGAGGTCCACCAATCGGACGGCGGGTTCCTTCCTACAGTTGAGCGTCGAGTGACTCGACGATTGACCAATCCTACGCTTCGGTGACCTGACCGGTCGACCAATCGGTGCGTGTGTGGGCTGGCCTTATCCTTCTGAACCGAGGTGAGTGGCCGCCATCTTGATTTTTCACAATTTTTTCCCCCACACTTTCTGTGTGTTAGGGAACTAAGGTAAATATTTTAATGATGTGTTAGGGAATTAAATAACAATTTAATAGGGGGGGGAGAGCCTCGGGAAATCGCGGGGGGGGGAGAGCCTCGGGAAATCGTGGGGGGGGAGAGCCTCGGGAAATCGCGGGGGGGGGGAGAGCCTCGGGAAATCGCGGGGGGGGAGAGCCTCGGGAAATCGCGGGGGGGGAGAGCCTCGGGAAATCGCGGGGGGGGCGGGGGGGAGAGCCTCAGGAAATCGCGGGGGGGGCCGAGCCTCGGGAAATCGCAGGGGCTCGCGCCGCCCGCACTGACCGCGCATGCGCCGCCCGCACTGACCGCGCATGCGCCGCCCGCACTGACCGCGCATGCGCCGCCCGCCCGCCCACAGCGGCCGTCCATCAGCCGCGCGATACGCGGGGGACCTCAGCTCCGGACCTCAGGTGCTAGGCAGGGGGAGGGGCCGGAGAGAGGGACAGAGGGGAGTGGGGGAGCGGGGGAGTGGGGGAGGGGAGTGGGGGGTGGGGGTGGGCGAGGGGAGGGAGGGAGGAAGACAGGGGAGGGGAGGGAGACAGGGGAGGGGAGGGAGACAGGGGAGGGGAGGGAGGGAGAGGAGGGGAGGGGAGGGAGAGGAGGGGAGGGGAGGGAGGGATAGGACAGGGAGAGGACATGACAGGGAGAGGGGGGACACACAGGGGCAGGGAGACCAAGTGCCCCAAAATTGCCCTCGCAACGCAGGGCTCCCCAGCTAGTATTGTTATAAATGAGCATTTACCTTAAGTCACTCTGAATCTAATTCTTGTTTGACCCGTGAACTTTGCCTGTCGGTTTTAGGTTGCAGCCGAGAAGCACTCAGCATTTTAAGATTGTTTTGCATACGTAACGGTGAGATGTCAGGTATGTAATATTTAGATGCACTGATACATTTTTTAAATATATAACTAATGGATTTCCCATAGTCCTGTCCATAGTAACTCAAACAATATGCTGTTTAATAACAGGGCTGTTACGCTATGTAATCCACAATTTATTATCAGGGCCACTGATTTATGGTGATTAGATAAGTTAAATTGCATTTATATTACATGGTATTCTGGGATTTTAATCAGTATTTTCAGGATCAATACCATAGTTGTCCATAATATTGGGTTCACAATATGTCCTTGTATTGGAAGAAGAACAGGAGGAAGAGCAGGAGCAGGGGGAAGACTATATGACAGATACACTGGATAAGGCTACGCCAAATGAGCAGACCAACTGGGAAGTATCTTTCCACTAGATTCTACAGACCACACTGTGCCCTCAAGGATGTTTCAGAAGAGATCTACTTAAGTAGGCAAAGGTACAATAAGCAAACATAGAAGGAACTTCATGTTCTATTGCAAACTAACCTCCAAACAGCCTCTTAACACCAAAACCCAAGCAAAGAACAGAGATATTTCTGAACACTGGAATTCATATCACTGTGGTTTTATTGTGCACATATATATATATATTTTTCCCACTGTGCTTCCCTTAGTCCCTCTCTATATTGCTGTTAAACCTGTCCTGGTGCTCCACCCAGATGAAGGCCAGTGGTGCCTGTGGTACTTAGCTGCACTGTGGTAACATGAGCCTCTTGAGATGACCCCTTCTCTCAGGGCTTCTGAGTCACAGGAGAACTCTGTGTTGCCTGTGCAGGTGCATGGACAGCCTGGCCCTGTATCATGCTACTGTCACGCTACTGATAAGTCAGCATCTGAGGAGACATGTTGAAAAGAACACGAGAGCTGTCATCAGGAAAAGAACAGCATTATAAATGCAGACTCTCACCATATCATTTGCGCTGAGTCCTGGATCTGAGTGCCCATTGATCAGCGGGAAGGCAGATCTGATGGCAGTTAGATCCTGCAGACCCTGAAAGATATTGTCCTGAAGCTCTCAGAAGTTATTTGCCATTGTTCTCTTCAAACATACCCCCAAGTCCTAAAGGCCAGTTGTCAAAGCATTCACACTGGATGCCTTATCTGGTCTGGAGGCCTCTGTTAAGCAGAATGGTTGCAGATATTTCTGGTGTCACCACTTGTTTCAGATAGCACTGCATTGTGTTGAATCCTTCTCGGATATTGGTACAGAGATTGGCATTGGATTTCACTGTGACCACTGCCCTTCTGTCTCAGTTTCCCTGAAATGGTCCTCAATGTTTTCAAGGGCTTTAGAGTGGGACCCTAAGAATTGAGTCTCAGGAGTTAGAGCCTGGGGCTGACTTCTGCGGATCCTCTGCGCCCAACTGTCTGATCTCACTCCCAACGGTCTGATCTCACTCCCAACTGTCTGATCTCACTCCCAACTGTCTGATCTCACTCCCAACTGTCTGATCTCACTCCCAACTGTCTGATCTCACTCCGAACTGTCTGATCTCACTCCCAGTTGTCTGATCTCACTCCCAACTGTCTGATCTCACTCCGAACTGTCTGATCTCACTCTGAACTGTCTGATCTCACTCCCAGCTGTCTGATCTCACTCCCAACTGTCTGATCTCACTCTGAACTGTCTGATCTCACTCCGAACTGTCTGATCTCACTCCCAACTGTCTGATCTCACTCCCAACTGTCTGATCTCACTCCCAACTGTCTGATCTCGCTCCCAACTGTCCGATCTCACTCCCAGCTGTCTGATCTCACTCCCAACTGTCTGATCTCACTCCCAACTGTCTGATCTCACTCCCAGCTGTCTGATCTCACTTTCAACTCTGACTGCTGCAGTACCTGTTGTGTCGGTACCTTTTTTACCTAGACACAATTAGAACTCAGAACTCAGAGATTCAAACATGAAGTGCTTTATTTGAAGGGAAAGGGAAGTTCTGGAGAGTGCCGAACAAAGAGAGCTAAACTTAACCAAGAGAACACCCAACCATTTATCTCCTGTGACAGTGCCACCACAGGTGGGAGGAGAACACACAATACATAACATATTCTTCCCCTCTTAAATGGAAGGTCCACATTATTCCTCAACAGGTAAGTTACTTTCAATGCACTCAACTAACCTAGGGTAGAGGTAGACTGCCTCAACCCCTGACTTTACCCTGGGGTTTATTCTGCCCCAGTCTTGTGGGTAAGTCGCTAAGCCTACAGATCCAAGCGTCTTGGAGGCCGCCGCTCTCTGACAGGATACCGGCGGTCATCGCTGGCTTCCACAGCAGTAGGCATTGACACAGGCCTAGAAGGAGAAGGTGCCTGTGTTAGTCGAAAGTCAGGAGTTTGCACAGGTGGAACAGTCTCTTTGACTTCCTGTGTTGGAGAAGAGCACTGTGGCAAAGGATGCTGGTTTGCGGTATCATCCGGAAACAGTTCAGGCCAACCAGCCGTTGCAGCCTCTGTAGCTGTCTCTGCTCCTAGCAACAGTTGATCTGTGTGTCTTCTCCAGATAACGTCCTCAGCAGTCTCAACCGTGTAAGACACAGGGCCCGTCTGTGCGATCACCGTAGCAGGAATCCATTTTGGTCCAGTGTTGTAGTTTCGAGCTAGGACGTGCTCTCCCGGATGAAACCGTCTCTCCTTGGCTCTTTTCTCTCTCTTTTCAACTTGAGCTTGTTGTTGATGATGGACAACCTGCTCTGCCCTTGGAGGTTTGAGTAAGTCAAAACTTGTCCGCAACTGCCTCTTCATCATGAGCGAAGCGGGGGAAGTTTTGGTTGTGGCATGTGGCTCGTTCCTGTAGGACAACAGGAAGCTGTTCAGACGTTGGTGGATTGAGCCCTGACCTTGCGATGCCTTCAAGGCGTGCTTCAAAGTTTGCACAAACCTTTCTGCCTGGCCGTTAGTAGAGGGTTGATAGGGCGCAGACCTGATGTGTTGGACACCATTCACATGCAGGAAGGTTGCAAACTCCTGTGATACAAATTGTGGACCGTTGTCACTTACGAGTTGTTCCGGTGAGCCATAACGGCTGAACATCTCACCAAGTTTCTCAACTGTTTTCTCTGCCGTGGTAGACCTCATCGCAGCGACCTCCGGCCACTTGCTACCAGCATCCACAACCACCATAAACATCTTCTCTTCGAAAGGACCGGCGAAGTCCACATGTACTCGCTGCCACACTTCTGCAGGCCAATCCCAGGGGTGTAGGGTTGCCAGCTGTGGAACACATTCCGGACCCTTTGACATGGGGAACATGTTTTGGCTTTCTCCTCAATATTCCCATCGAGACCTGGCCACCAGAAGTAGCTTCTTGCCATTTTCTTCATCCGAACCATCCCACTGTGGCCTGCATGAAGTTGTTGCAGTATAGGTTCCCTCAGGGGTGACGGAATGATGACACGGCATCCCCAAAGAAGACAACCTGCCTGTACGGAGAGCTCATTTCTTTTTGAAACGTAAGGTTTCAAACGAGGAGAATCTCCTATAGCTCTCCCTCGAATGACATCGTCCATTACCTCAGACAGGACTGGATCGTTGCGGGTGTACCTTCGCACCTGAACTGCAGTGACAGGTGCTCCCTCCACTTGTCTAAAGTAGAAGATGTCTATCTGTCGAGGCTCTGGGGGAGTAACAGGCAAGGGTAGCCTCGAGAGACCGTCTGCGTTGCCGTGCAAGTCTGATTTGTGATATTTGATGTTGTATGTGTGTCCTGACAACAGTAAAGCCCACCTTTGCATCCTGCTTGCAGCGAGAGACGGAATTCCGGTGTGGGGCCCGAAGATTGAAGTCAATGGACGGTGGTCCGTCAGGAGTGTGAACCTTCTCCCAAACAGGTACTGATGACACTTTTGAATTCCAAAAATGATTCCCAAGGCCTCGCGCTCGATCTGCGCATAGTTACTCTCGGCCTTGTTCAAGGTGCGTGATGCGAAGGCGATAGGTTTCTCTTCACCCGAAGGCATGATGTGGGATATGACTGCTCCCACACCATATGGTGATGCATCACATGTAGCTGCACGGGTAGCTTTGGGTCGAAGTGTGTCAGGACCTCTGATTTCAGCAATGCTTTCTTTGCTTGGGCGAAAGCTTCGTTGCACAATTCAGTCCATTTCCATGTTTTGCCTTGACATATCAACTGATGTAACGGCTTCAGCAATGTTGCTAAGTCTGGAATAAACTTCCCATAGTAGTTAAGTAGCCCCAGAAATGAACGTAACTGGCTCACATTCTGGGGTGCTGGGGCCTCCACGATCACCTTGACCTTTGACGGTGCCTTATGCAGGCCAGTAGCGTCAATCACATGCCCCAGGTACTCAACTGAAGACTGAAAGAATTCACATTTGTCTTTACGAACTCTGAGTCCGTACTCTTTCAGTCGTTGTAGTGTCGCATCCAAGTTCAGAAGATGATCCTCCTCATTTGTCCCAGTGACAAGGATGTCATCCAGGTAGCACTGGACTCCTGGCAGTCCACTCAAAATCTGATCAATTGCCCTTTGGAATAGAGCAGGGGCTGACGTAATTCCAAACGGAAGGCGGCAGTACCTGTATAGCCCCTTGTGTGTCACAATTGTCAGCAGCTCCTTTGATTTATCATCGACATGCATTTGTAGATAAGCCTGGCATAAGTCTATTTTGCTGAACTTTTGCCCTCCGGCCAGGCCCGTACAAAGATCATCAATGAGAGGAAGAGGGTTCTTTTCCGCAGACAGCACCAGGTTAATAGTCACTTTAAAATCCCCGCAGATTCGAACAGATCCATCCTTTTACGGACAGGAACAATGGGTGTGGCCCATTTGCTCACACTCCCAGGCTCCAGGACTCCATTCTCGACTAAGGCCTCCAGGATAGCCTCAACTTTTGGCCTAATTGCATACGGTACAGGTCGGGCTTTGTGAAACTTCGGCTTGCTGTCAGGTTTAATGTCCAGTCTCACGCTGATCTTTTTCATGCTCCCAAGTTCCCCATTGAAGAGTTCTGCATGTTTGTTTAACACTGCAGTCAGACCTGACTCCCCTTTTGACATCATGCGGACTGCAGGCCAGTCCAGTGTGATTTTCTCTAGCCACGCATGTCCCAGTAGCAATGGGTAATTCCCCTTTACCACATATAGTGGCAGTTTCGCAGTCTGTCCGTTCAATTTAACTGTCACCTCAATGGCGCCTCTCATGGCCACAGGTTCGCTGGTATACGTCTTTAGCACAATGTTTGTTGGCTGAAGGGTAAGATGCTTTAACATTTTGTTGTAGACAGTGTCTGAAACAAGGGACACAGCTGCGCCTGCGTTCACCTCCATCCGCACTGATCGTCCCTCCACCAGTGGTGACACCCAGTAGCCATTTGAACCACCTGCAACCGTCAGTATGTGCACCTCTTCCTCCTCAGAGGTGTCGCTCCCCTCTGTTTTGCTTGTTCCATCATACTGCACTGAATGAACACTCTTTTTCCTTTCTTGTCCAAATACAGACATTTTGCTTCCATGCTTCCCAACTCTGTCTGTTCTTTTTTTACCTCTACAGGCGCGTTCAATGTGACCCTTTTTGCCACAATTTCGGCATTCCAGCTCCGTACACCAGCAGTCATTAGCGTGATAGCCCATTATCCCACAATGGTAACATGTGCCGTTCCGCGCACCTTTAGGCTCAGACGACACCTTGTGAACTCTCCCTGTTGAACTCAACTGGTGAGCGTCCTTTTCCGCCATCTCCATGGAGACGCTAACTTCAATGGCCTTTTCAAGAGTAAGGTTGTCCTCAGTAAGAAGGCGCTTCTGTGTGGCTGCACTTTGCAGACCACACACAAGTCTGTCTCTAATGGTGTCATTCAGCACCTCCTTGAATTGGCAGTGTTCCGACAACCTTTTTAAAGCAGCAATAAACATCGTCACTGATTCCCCCTCCTCTTGATTACGTTTGTGAAATCTAAATCTCTCAGCAATAACCAGAGGTTTTGGTGAAAAATGTGCTCCAAGAATTTCCACTAGTTGCTTATATGTTTTAGTTCCTGGCTTATCTGGCTGCACAAGGCTGCGAAGTAAATTGAATGTCTCCGGTCCCATTACACTCAAAAAGGTAGGCACGACCTTTTCTTTTGCCACCGCATTCGCCAAGACAAAATAGTCAAAACGTTCCGTATAAGCGCTCCATTGCTCCACATTTTCATCAAAATCACCGATGTTTCCTAATATAGTAGCCATCTCACGTTTCAAATTTAAATTTCTGTTTACTCACTGCACCCGTAATGTATGCAGATTCATCCGCTCCTCGTCGCCACTTTGTTGTGTCGGTACCTTTTTTACCTAAACACAATTAGAACTCAGAACTCAGAGATTCAAACATGAAGTGCTTTATTCGAAGGGAAAGGGAAGTTCTGGAGAGTTCCGAACAAAGAGAGCTAAACTTAACCAAGAGAACACCCAACCATTTATCTCCTGTGACAGCGCCACCACAGGTGGGAGGAGAACACACAATACATAACAGTACCCTTGTGTTTTATTTATTACATAGTGAAAAACCTCATTAGAACTATTTATATTGCCCTAGGTTAGTTTTCTCTGGACTGATGTTTGAGAAATAAAGGATGAATGACAGCGTGAGTGAGGATGTGGTTGATAGATCAGAGATAGAAGATGGCCTCTTCTTCCTTGTGGTGTCTTGCTTTGGTTTATCTAGAGGAAAAGAAAATGAAGAGATGTTATAATATTAGGCAGCTACCTGTAATGATTCCATTGCAGAGTTTGAAGGCATCCAGTCATGTTGTTTGATTGTATGTTTGTGCTCCCAATCCATTATACAGACAAGGTGCAGATAGTCCAGACAAACCTGCAGCTGTTCCTGACCCTCTTACTTAACTTTCACCAACAGGTTCAGCTGCATGCCTCCCAAGGATCTCCAGTGCTTCCTCCACATGTAAGGTCAGAGGTCTCATGTAGGGTCAGAGGTCTCATGTCAGAGGATGGGGATAAAAACACTACATAAGGAATTTTAACTCCCTTCTTCCAGTATAAACCGGACAGAATGGGAATTAAAATCCAAGTGGTTCTCCTCCCGCTCTTTTACTGCATCATTTTCTTGAGTGGTTGAGGCACCTGCCTGACTCACTGCTTGGCATGTAAATCAGAGTCATCTGGCATACATTGGACCCCAAACCTATTTCAATGGCCTACTGGTCAGTGCATTCTTTATGGATACTCTGCTCAGTAAAACCTGGTGGACAAGATGTGAAAGTCTAATAAATAAACATTATTTTTGTGGTGTCAGGAGGAGCAGGAGTGTTCCTCCAGGCCTTGCAAAAAAAAGGGTTTGGGCCATTGCCAACCAGACAGTATTGTCACTGCCTTGATCTCTCCCCATGGCTTTGTCTCTTCAGTCACTTCAAATGTTGATCTACTCTTTCCTTAAACGATGCAATGGCCTTTCCAACATTTTGTTTGCTGCTCCCTGGTTTATGCTGCACTCTTTACACCTCAACTCATGTTGGCACTCTGCTCATGCACCTCAGTTAACTCTGGCACTCTTCCCCTCTCAATTTATGTTGGCATTTTTCTTGCCTTTTCCCTTCATGTTGGCACTCTTCTTCCACCCATCCCCCCCACCCCCCATTACAATTCATGCAGGCACTATTTCCCCTCTACGTCCAACCCACTTCCTGCTAGCACTATTCTCCCCATCTCCCACAATTTATGCTGGCGCTCTTTGTTTCCCCACTCTCTGTGTATGCTATTATTATTCTCCTTCCCCCCTCCCCCCCAAAGTTTATGATGGCACTCTCCTTACTTCCCCACCTGGCATTGTTCCTGACTCCCTTCATCCATCCACAGCTGCCTTCTGGTTGAACACCGCTGCACACTGGGGTCAGGAATTCCCAAGCTCACAAAAATAGCCACCCACTGTATGCAGTAGCCTTTAATCCTTTGGAGCAGCAACAGGAGGTAAGAACCAGGAGTGATCTTGAGGGAAGGAGCAGTGCTGAGGGATGGAGCCTGAAGCATCACTAATTATGATAAGCCAATGTAAATAAGTGGACACCACCCTGAAAATGCTGATGTCCATTTGAACTGCAGATGGTTGGCATATATGCAAGTGCAATGAGGTCATCACTAAAAGCCTGGATTTGAAGCATTACAGAAATAAAAAGTGATCGCTTTTAATTTAATTTAGCAAACGTTCCATTTTAATAACTGAAGAAACTTAATGGCTCACGATTATTCCTGCAGCACTTAATTTTGTTGAGTACTATTGATTTTACCAAATAAATTGTGGAATCATTGAGCTTTAAGCCTAATTTTACAGCAGCAAAAATCATGTGGTATGAATTAATATAGTGAAGCAGGTCTGCACTGAGCACCCCATTAATTGTGTTAGGGGGAGTGTAGTCACCAGAGCCACTTTTAAAAATCAGCTTGTTTCCCTCTCTGATGCTTCAGTTGGTAATTCCAGTGCCAAGTGTGCAACTGAGCCATGCAGGTCAAGAAGATCCTGGGTTTACTCCCTGGGTTGTGCTAGTTAGTTGACCTCAGTTACGATAATGGATGAGCGCTACAATTGGCCTCGGCAGCACTGGACTAGGAAGAAGGGGGTAAAAAACAAAAAATGTAGGGTTTCTGTTTCTGATCCTTAAAAAGAAAAAAAAAATACTTGCCTTTATATAGCGCCTTTCACAACCACTGGAAATCCCAAAGTGCTTTACAGCCAATGAAGTACTTTTGGAAGTGTGGTCACTGTTGTAATGTAGGAAACGCGGCAGCCGAATTGCGCACAGCAACCAACCTAGCTTGCAAATATAATCGTTGGCTGAGGAATGGGTTAGGCTTGACTATAATGCTCTCCATAATTGAAAAGCCTGGGCAAAGAACAGGAAGGCAACTCTCTATACCCCAACAAGGAGTTAATCTTCAGGAAAGGAAAATGGGTGGGGAGAAAATTGGCAGAAAAAAAGGGGGGCAACCATAGGGCCTTTAACTTTAATAGTTTTAATAATATCACTATGAATGCTGGGGTTACTCCATCTTCATAGCAATATTGTGTTGAGTCTCACTTCAGCTAGCAAATATGAACGACTATGATCATAAGTGCTTTGGTGATTGCCATTTCAATAGTATGTCATTAAATGTAACTCTCATGTTGACACACTGAGGAACTCTTTATATTCAAATATTTTGTATCTGTCTTCACAGTAGAAGACACAAAAAGCATACGAAAAATTATGGGGAACCAAGGGGGCGATTTTCCCAGCCCTGAGGAGGCAGGTTTGGAGGTGGGACCGTTGGGAAAATTACAAAAAGTGAGGGCGGGTTCAGAACCCGCCCCCAACCTGCCTCCGCACAATTTTACCGGAGGTGGGTTTCATGGGTGCGATTCGGTCCCGCCTCCATCAGTCGGGAGAGGCAGTTAAGACCCTTAAATAGTGGTTAAAGGATAATCCTATTTTGCCAGGCCTTTGTTATTTTACCACATTTTCAGCATGTTGCACGGCCCTCCTACACCACGCCAGCTAATCCTGGCAGGTTGACAAGTGGGTGGCCTCCTCACAGCTGCAGCTCCACCATTAAAACGGAGCTTTCAACAAGGAACAGTTGCAGGTGGCAGAACTTTTGTTGCACAGGTCTTTCAGCACTTTTAGCAGGCCTACCGAAGTTGGAGGTGCTGCAGCTTCTATCTCTCAACTGTGGGACCTCCTTGGAAAACCCTCTCCCTGCTTGGACTGAGCGCTTCCTCAACAGAGGTATCTGCCAGCAGCATCGGCAGCATGCGAGCACATTGCTGGCCATGATGCAAGGGATGCACTAACCCTGGCCAGATTTGCATAGGTTGCCCATCGTGGCACATGTGCTTGGCTTCTTCTTAACACATGATAGACAATGGACATGACCCTCTGGCCTCCTTTTTCTCTGACCACCAGCCTGTCCACGTAAGTGTCACGGAGCCCGCAATGTGGCGCTGCCTTAGCCGAAATAACATGCCATCACGCCAACAGTTTGCCATCGCCTAATTTTAATACATTCACACAGGGATGGCATTTCATCAATAAACAGAAACAATCACCCAATCTGCACACAGATCTGGAGGTAATATCCCTTGCCAGCTGGACCCATACAGCCTTGGTTTCTTTGGGAGGCCTCTTCCTCCCAGATGAGGGGAAGAGTACCTCCCTGCTAGCTCTCGCCCCCGCAACCAGGATACCCAGCGCCTCATCCGAAAACCTCGGGGAGGCTCTTGTCTTGGAGCTGGCCATTCTTCAATGAGATAAAAGTTTGGAGGTGGTGCAGCATCGACCAAAAACCAGTGGAATGAGCCAAGGCAGCAAGCAGCCCTTAAATAACGCTGGATAAGTGACATCAGCAGAGGCGAGTTTCGGTCCCAAAAGACGAAGGGCTGGATTTTGCCAGCCCTGGGGAGGCAGGTTTGGAGGCGGGACTGCCGGGAAAATGGCAGAATTTGGGGGCGAGTGCCTAACCCGCCCCCAACCCGCCTCCATGCCATCTTGCCAGGAGATGGGTAGCCGACCCGTGCCGGGTCCCAAGACGGGAAGGGGATTAATGCCAATTAACTGCCTGTCCGGTGTGCATGTGAGTAATGAGTGCATGTGTGCAGAGGTAAGTGTGTGAGGTGTGTGTAAAGTGTTTTAGTAAGTTTTACTTACCTTTACTTCTTCCTGCAGGCTTCCTCCCTTCAGGTCTCGGGAGTCCCTCAGCTCACCGGCACAGAAAGCAGAATGGCCGCTGAACTGTCAAAAGCTGCAGCCTTCTGCTTTCTGGTCAGGAAGGCTTTGTAATTGAGTCTTGAGTAAAGACACAACTTAGAAGACAGATTGTCAGTGTTTGACAGCTTCACAGAGCTGTCAAACGATGATGTTTCATCTGTCAAAAGCTCTTGACAGATGAAACGGCACTCGCTGACATCACCTGTAACTGGCTTTCTCTTAATTGGCCTGCTAAGCCCGCTGGGCGGGCTTAACAAGGTCAATCAAGGGAAAATAGCGTGGGTTGGCCACAAGTCGATGGAGGAGGGACTAAAACCCAACAAGTGGGAGTCCCGCCTCCAAAAGCTCCCCATTGACAAAATCCAGCCCTAAGTGTCTATTCAAGGCTGAGATAGATAGATTTTTGGACTCTAGGGGAATCAAGGGATATGGAGATCGGGTGGGAAAGTGGAGTTGAGGTCGATGATCAGCCATGATCTTATTAAATGGCGGAGCAGGCTCGAGGGCCATATGGCCTATTTCTGCTCCTATTTCTTCTGTTCTTCTGTTCTTCCAAGCCAGTGTATAACCTTTCCTTGCTTGTCAAAGATATTTTAAAAATATATTAATAGAAATGAATAGGAGGCCCTCCCCTGATGACAGGTTTTGTCAGATGTACCATGTGGTCATGCAGACCAGGAAGCCAGAAAGGCTTGATTTCTGGTCTGTGCTGAAGTAGCTAATCTTAGCCAAGACAATCATTGGGGTGCTGAAGTTGGACTCTGTGCCCTTGGGCTAAAGAGGAGTAAAATAAACCAGGGGTGCCACTTTATTACTAACTGGCCCCTGCTGGAAAGAGCATGTGTGTGGCTGTTGAGTGAGGACAGGACCCACTCTAGGCGGAAGCAGGTTTTCAGATGAAAGAGACCCTCTAACATAAGTGTAAAACTTTCCTTTGTGAGGCCAGGTCTCCCCTGTTCCAGACTCTCATCCCTTCCATCCAACAAGAACCCACTGAAAGCCCCACCCTGCAACGTACCTGCTTGCCAGCGAGCCCTTTCTTAGTGCCAGCCTCCGCTACCTGAACTTCCTCTTCCATCCGTCAGCCAGCTGGCACTTTCCGTCCTTTTTTGGCAGGCATGTAGATGCCCCGTACCTCAAACTTAGGCGTTATGCACTTGCCCTGCCACCCACAACCCACTCGGTTACAATTGAACCCCTGGACTCTGCTCACTCACTGTAGATGGCAGTGTGGCTGAGATCAGGAACTCAGGATGTGACAATTAAAAAACATTCTATTGTTCCATGGTACAACAGAATGGTTCCCCAACACAGTATGCTACCACATTACTGACTGTTAATGGTTCAAATTTTCCTTATTCAGTACTTTTGCGATACATTATCCTTCTATAATAATGTTAGGTACTTATGTTTTTGGTGTGATTTGGATAGTGATTTTCGGTCATATCATTTGCCTTTGCCAAAACATATGTGAAACTGGTGATGTCTACTGTTGATTTAAGCAGTTTTCAAGCATTTACTATTGTTCAAGTATTACAAAATGTATTCTTTTATGTAACTGTTTACTGTGGAGGTTGGCTTGCTGACCAGGATAGAGTCTATTTTGGCACAGATCAAATTGATAGTAGGATTGTCCACCCAATGCCAATGGATCAATAAGTCATCACAAGAATTTTATGGACAAGGGTCTGGATAATGTTCTTCCATAATTTAGGGGACAAAGGAAATTGCAGCATGCCAGGAAGTTGTTGCCTTATGCCAGGATATGAAGATTCTGAATTTGCAAAACATCTGGATGGTAGCTTCTTTGAAAGGTTGTTCCATTCCAACTGTAACGACGTTGATAGGAATACAAAGAGTTTGAAATCTAGTCCATTACATACACTTTTTTACCAATTATAGATCCATGCAGAAGCCAACTGGAACCCATCCAACCACATAAGCCAGTTTAATGGAGGATTCAATATCTGTATGCTGTATATTTCTTTCATTTCAAACATGGAAATGTTAGTAGTCTTCAAAAAGTTCAGCTTTGCTGAGTAAGTTTCAAAAAATAAATGTAAAACAATTCAATTCGTAATGCTAGACTTCTTGAATATTTCCATTCAGATTAAACCCTGAACAAAATAAATCACGGCTATAACAACTCATCTATTGTATTAATGTATCTTCCTTCAGTGTCATTTTAGTTCAGTTGGTAGAACTCTCACTTCTGGGTCACAAGATTGTGGGTTTAAACCCCACATCAGGAGTCAGACACAAAATATAGGCTGATGATCCAATGCAGTACTGAGTGAGGACCATCATTCAGATGAGACATTAAACTAAAAATGTTAATGTTGTAATAGGAAGATGATAGGGTGTGTATTCTGGAAGGTTGGAATTGAAAGCCCTTCTTCATGTATCCATTAAAAAAAATTAAATACTATGTAAACAAATTGTATTACAACTACATCAACATGTGTATAATGAGTTTGAAACTGTAAGGAAAATGTGTGGAAGCAAAAATGCTGAGGTTCTCTATCACAATATACAGATGGTCTTTAAAAACAAGTACTGCTAGAATTACCACTGAATGAGCAGAACAGGCCAGGAACAGGATTGACGGAATCTTTATTTACTGAAGTGGAATCAGTCATGTATAGACTCAAAGGGCTGGATTTTGTCAGTGTGGGCGGGCTGGAGTGTGTCAGGTGGAAATCGTAACAGGACCCCGACTCCTAATTGAACTGCTGAAAAAGTGGGATTTTCCCTTAATTGGCCAATTGATTTCCTGCATGTGGGAACCCCTGGCCCAATGAGTCTTTTCAGACAGAAAGTCGCCTCCGATGACATCATTAATGCTGCTGGATTTAAGGCCTGCAAGCAGCCTTGCTTCTTCTGGAGACTGCAACCTTTATGGTCATTGCTGTCTTCGACTTCTTCATCAACTATGTCCACCAGTAAGCCAAAGTGTGCTCCACGCTTCGATGAGTCCTCCCTCCAAGCTCTGGTGGAGGGAGTGAGATTCAGGAAGGAGGTGCTGTTCCCTTCCTCAAGGAGAAAAAAGCCACCCCAGCAGACAAAAGCTGTGTGGCTGCAAGTGGCCCAGGAGGGCAGCTCCATCTCGCTGAGCCGCAGAACCTGGCTGCAAAGCAGGAAGAGGTTTCATGATCTTCTCCGAACAGGTAAAGTGAGTATGACTTTCCCATCAGCCTTAATCTGATCCCCATCGCCTATCCTCACCAGCACTCTGCTTTGCCAACCTCTTCCTCCACATTCCACTTGACACTTACATGCCTGCACCCTTACCCATTCCCTCTCTCTCTCTCTCTCTAAGGTCACATTCAGTTAACTATTCTACCATGCAGCCCTCACACTCCCTATCACTGTGATGCCATGACAACAACAACTTTCAGCACACAGGGAGGGTCCTTTGTATCCTTCTAAGCATCTGTGCTATGGATTCTCTACACTCACTCCTCCATTCTCACTCAAACTCCACTTGTGTCCCTCATTGCAGGAAAGGAGAGCCCACAATAAGAGGGAAAGAGCCATGACCGGAGGAGGGCCACCCTCAGTAGCCCAACACACCCCCTGGGAGGAGGCGGCCCTGGAGATCGCCGGAATCGAGGAGGATTCCCAAGTGGGGGATGGACAGATGGGCGAATCACAGCAAGCTGGTGACAGAATAGTTTAGCATCTCTCTCATTGACATTGCATGAGTCACTGATAATGAATCTGATGCTCTAACAGATTGACATGATCATCTGCACTTTTCAATGTTCATGTAACCTTGGCCTCACATCTCTAACTCTTTCCTTTACTCCCCCACAGGACCATCGAGAGCCCCCGTCCCCACTGTCCAGGAGGAAAAGCCTGAGCTTCCAGACACCTCAGAGGAAGCTGCACCCTCTGAGGGTGCAGCGTCAGCAGAATTCAGAGCACCCAGCACCAGCGCAGATGCTCACACCTGGGTGGGACCTTTGCGAGATAAAGTAGTGTTGGCACTTGGTGTATCACAGCTCACAAGTGAGCATCAGCAGATGGTGGAGATGGGGACAGCAGTGGAGAGTCCTCGTCGGAGGTCGCAGGACTCTGCCAGCTCGGCTCAGCTGCATGTCGACCCTGTGCCTCTGGGTCCATCCAGAAGGAGAGCGGTGCTGGAACTCCAGGAACAGATGCAGGAGTCTCTGGCAAGTTTGGTCTCCAGGGTCGCTGTGAGTGTGGAGCGAATGGAGGAGTCAATCGCGAACATGAACAGAGCCTTTGTGGGGGCATTGGCGCATGAACACATCACCGCAGAAAGGATGGCAACCTCTGTGGAAAGGATGGCTACCTCCATGGTAAGGCTGGCTACTGTAGAGGAGAGGATGGCTACGGTAGCGGAGAGGATGGCTATGTCCATGGAGGGGCTTAGTTGCCAGGGTATGGAAAACATGGTAATTGTTCAGAATATACTGACATCTCTTGAGGAGTGATGGTCAGCTATTGAGCAAACAAACCAGATCTTCATGAAAGTCCTCTGGAGTAGGACTTCCAGTGCAGGAATGGGTCCTCATGGCCCCCCTGCAGTGTAGCAAGGTGCTGTCAGCCACTAGCTAGTTCTGAAGTGGGGCTGACCCATGAGAGGGATGTTGGTGGCATACAACAAGGAAGTGGGGGCTCCTCTCCAGGCGCTCACATGACCATGCCACTGCAGAGCCCTCAGTCAGAGCCTCACCAGAGTTCCCACCCAACTGAGATTGGCGTCTCAATCCCTGCACAGCCGCAGGAGCAGCAGACTGTTGGCGAGCCCTCACAGGTTCGCAACCCCAGAGGACGTCCGCCAAAGGTGTCGAGACAGGAGCAGCAAGAAAGTGAGCAAGTGGCCTCCACATCTGCTGAAGCCACAGGGGAAGCACCACTTAGGAGCACGCGTAAGAGGAAGACAATGCACAAGTTGTCACAAGGGTAGTCACTTGGGTGTAATGTTGTGTTTAATTTTGAAAAGCCATCAGTTGCTTATTGTCATAAAAGATCCTGATGGCAAACTATTGCAGTTGTGGCGTGTGTCATTTCGCTAATGGGACTTCCACATTGAGGGCTTAGGGCAACTTGCAATTGTCAGTATGGTGGTCAGAGTGAGAGGAATCCGTAGGTTCTTGCCCATTGTCGATGCTCTGGTAAGAAGGTGCGAGGCTAAACTGTTTGATTGTGCAGGCTAAACAAATGTGACCAACATGAGTGCATCCCTTGCATCCCGGGCAGCAATATGGTGGTGCTCTGGCGCCTTCTGGCCTGTGCATCTTCAGGTGGGTGACTAGCAGCCTAGCGCTCCTGTGGATGTTCCTGCTGCTGGTGCTGCTGTTGCTCATGGTTCTGCTGCTGCCACGGCTGGTCTTCATCTGAATCTGATGTCCAGGAGGAAAGGAATTAAATGGTCGCCATGCTTCTGGTATATTGCCTCAGTTGAGGAAGCGCTTAGTCAAGGTGGGGAGAGGGGTTTCCATGGAGGTCATACTGGAGATGAGTGTCAGGCTCCAAACTTCCACAACACTGAGTATGCCTGCTAAAAGTTCCCCCAGACCAAAAACAACAAAGTTCTGCCACCTGCAAATGATCATCGGTGAAAACTCCTTTGTAATGGTGGAGCTGCAGCTGTTCCTAAGCAATCCACTCGTAAGGTCGCCAAGATTACCTGGCGCGTTCCAGAGGAGGTGTATAGGATGGGGGAAATGTGTTAAAATTGGAAAGGCCTCTCAAAATGGGATTATAGAGGCAATTAAGTGGTTGTTAAGAGCCTTAAGGAAAACGGGTCAGAAAACACGCATTTGGGAAAATTACTTGGAGACGGGATGGAGGCGGGAACGGGCCCGCCCGCCAGTTTTGGCAATTTTAACAACTTGCACGCCTCCAAACCCGCCTCTTTGGGGCTGGGAAAATCGAGCCCAATGCTTCTACCTCAGCAGACATTCACTCGTGAAATTTATTCATGTTCAGCAAAGCGCTGTACGGATTCCAGCTTCAGGGCCAGTCCTATTTTCTGTTTCCATTATACTTTTTAAAGGGTCTTTGCGATTGCATTCAGGAGACTAAAGCAATGATGCTAATGCAGTAGAATAGTTTCAGCTATTGCAAGCAGCATCTAAAAGGTTGTTAGTTGTTGGATCCATGGCAATCTATTGAATGCTGTGTTTTTAAATGTTTTAAATAATTGTTTATATGAAGGTTCCATAGTAATTCCTCCTCAAACCTCCCCCTTCAACCTTCTCCCTACATTATGTGTGAGCCTTATAGTAATAAACAGTTTATTGGACAATGTTGTGCATCAGCTGATGTTCGAATTTGGGGTTTCTCACAGCATTTTTTTATTCAGGTTCACAGCAAAAAGGCAGTTTCCATAGCAGACCCTCCTCTTCTATGATCTGAAACTTACAACCTTATGTCTGTTGTGAATGAGATAGCATGCTGCATGATTAAAAAGGTCATTTTTAGCACTTTCAGCACTGGATACCCACCATGGACACCAAATGGCAGAAAATACCAAATTGCCACACTGTAGTTTTCAGGCTAAAACTAATAGTCAAATTTATTTATAAGGAATGCAGTTTTGAAGAAGAATACAGCAAGTAACTTGTAGTACAATATTTGACTTAAACAATATTTAAACTTTGGAACAAAATATTGAACACATCATCTTAGTTTCCATTTCAATTATTAAAACAAATCTTTAACAAATCTGACATGGATGCTCCGTTCCATGGAACCCCTCCCATTGCCACAACATGGCAAGAAGTGGGCAGACAGTGAACTAAAGATATAGGAAAATCCCACACCAGTTAACTGTTCTGGTATTACAAGTAAGATTACGACACACAATAGCAAAGAAATTCTTTCCCACTCAGCACAAATCATCTTAGTAATCAGTTTTATCATTTAAGTAAATAGCTGTTCACACCATCATGTAGATTTTCCAGCTGCACCACCTATACCAGGTGTGGGCAATTATTTGGGCTGGAGGGCCACTTAACAAGTTTTGGTGAGCTGTTGAGGGCTGCACACCAATGTTCCCGTTAAGCTGCGTAGTCGCACGGTCACACAGCGGCTTTTAAATTAATAGCTGTATAATTAGTACAGTAATGAGCACAATTAAATTGCCTAATGAGCAGAGCATGTTAAGTTAGTGAATAAATCTGTTAATTAATAAATTAGTTATCAGTTACTATAAATAATCAGTGTTAGATAAATAAATTTGAGATAATTAAAATGCTAATTAGTAAACACAAATCAGTTGTGCATGAATTAGTTAGGTGGTAGTTAATAACTGGTTAACAGGTATCATCCATCAGTCACCCCATCACTGGGGGCTGGGGACAGCGGGCCTGCGGCCTCCCTGCTGCTGCATTCTCCGTTCTCCACCAGTTTAGGGGCCTTGCTGCCGTCGGTAAAAGGCCCTCACGCAGGGGGGAGCATGGCCCAACGCACGACTCCCGGCCGCCTTCTGTCCACCTCAGCCGCCGGTCTCTGTATCTTCGCCTCCCATCTCGAAGGCCCGTTGCTAGACTCACCTGCTGCCTCAGACACTATGACCGTCTCCTGACATTACGTGGAGCAGGGTCAGGCTAGGGGTCAGGTGTGGTAGACGTTCGGCCTCGAAGCCAGGCCCTGGCGGGCTGGACAGGATCCATTGGCGGGCCATATTTTGCCTGCCACTGACCTATACCCACCAGCCCTGGGTAAGAGCAGTGCATCCTAAGTGCACTGTTCTCTTTTAGGCCCAGGAGCATTGGGTTTTCCTCTAGATTAAGCTGTGCAAAAATGACTGACCTTTGAGTCTTTGACCTGCCCTTGGTACTCCTTTGGACCCTCCAGTCAGCAAGGGTTCAGAGGCAAGCCACAGACCCATGTTCCTCTGGGGTATTCCTGCATTCGTGTGCCCAGCCAACAAACCTGCAGAAAAATGAGGCAGGAGGCTCCAATCTTGGTGATGTAGATGCCTCCAGATAGATCTGTGTATTGTTATAGAAACCTGAAGCCAATTGTAAAATACATTCGATCTTGCATAGGAAAATAGGAACAGGAGTGAATATATATATATATATATATATATATATAAATTTTGAGGCGTGATGGAGCTGCTGAGAAATCCATGCATTATGGGGTATGATGCTGGTTAACAGAAAATCACTGAGATCAGAATAGAGTGGAACTTGACACATTGCTTGTTGATGTCCCTGTACTGACTATATTAGAATTACCACACTGTCAAACAAACTGCTGGCCTTCCTCCTGTTTGTAGCACATGGTTATTCCACTTTGATGCTGACAGATTGAATCCTAACCTTGCAGTATATGGCTATAACTGATATTGTGTACCTTATAGTGACACCAGATAACGTATATTTTTGTACGAGCTGCGCTGGGCATAATTCAGGTGATGGAAGTGGAAACTTCTTCAGGAGTCACTTCACTGACCTCCTGCCACTTCTGGGATTTCCACTGGAAGTGATGAGCCGGGACGTACAATATGTCTGCCCATCTATGGATAGGTATCTTGTAATAAAACAAAGAAAGAATTGCATTTATATAGCGCCTTTCATGACCACTGGACGTCCCAAAGCGCTTTACAGCCAATGAAGTATTTTTGAAGTGGAGTCACTGTTGTTTTGTGGGAAACACGGCAGCCAATTTGCGCACAGCAAGCTCCCACAAACAGCAATGTGATAATGACCAGATAATCTGTTTTTGTTATGTTGGTTGAGGGATAAATATTGGCCAGGACACTGACGATAACTCCCCTGCTCTTCTTCGAAATAGTGCCATGAGATCTTTTAAGTCCACCTGAGAAAGCAGATGGGGCCTCGGTTTAATGTCTCACCCAAAAGATGGCACCTCCAACAGTGCAGCCCTCCCTCAGTAATGGTAGCAAATGATGGAAAAGTGTAATTCAACACATGAAACAACTTCACTACCTGAACCAGTTTGAAGCGTGTTGCAACTGAAACCAGTTTACTAGTCACACCTTGCTTCTGAGTGGGTCGGGGGAGGGGGTGTGTATGAGGGATTAATATGCTGGTGCACACCCAGCTCTGCACTGCATATAACATTGTTTCAAAGCAACCCAACGCAGCAGACAACGCACTATTGCAGCTGCAATGTATACTTAAACTGCAAACTGGAACATTCTGAACTAAGGGAGGTGAACTAAACGGACATTAACAAAGGAGATAGAATTACTCAGCCTTGCACTTACTGGCTGCTTTGATTGCAGGTCGGGTTGCCAACCCTCCAGGATTGCCCTGGAGTCTCCAGGAATTAAAGATTAATCTCTAGGACACAGCTGCGAGCAACCCAGGAGAAAAATCATAGGGGCAATAAAAAAATTGCGTTTTTAAAGAAGTTTCTTTGAACACTTCTGTTTACTAGTTATAAAAATATTGAACATGTGGGAAAAAGCTGTTTGACTGATAGTCAAGAATCATCCAATCAGGGAATGAAGAGTGTTCACTTTCTGATTGGTGTAGAGATGCGGTACACCGTGAGGATGGCGGCCAATGGCGGAAGTCTGGTGACAGGGCGGTTGGAGGCAGGAGGTCATGTGATGAAACCTCCAAGATTATGTCCAACCAGAGTTGTCAACCCTAATTGCAGACGGGAATCTCTAACATGTGAAAGAAATTTTCCTGATGACACAGCCTCTGTGGAGCACAGCTCTTGTGTCTAAGGGCACAATTGTAAAAAAAAGCACGTGTATCTGCTTGAAGAAGCTCCTGTTTTGAGGACTGTACACATCCCCTGCATATTTAATCAGATTAAATTTTAATTTATCACATACCCTTGAGAACCACTATCAGCATGCACATGCATAAGCACATCAATGTTGCATTACACCAGACTGCAAGAGTTAACATTTTGTATTTCTCTTTCTTTTTAATCACTTTTGCTCTTCTTACTTGGTTTCCGCTGAATCCATTCAGAAAAGGGCAGCATCCTGTAAATCATGTTACTTTAAAATCCTGTCTTTATTGTCAAGGCATGAATTTTAGAGTTTATTAACTGCAGCATATAGCATAAATCATATGGGGGGCATTTTAACTCTTTCCGCCGTTTCTGATTTTGACGGACACTTTGGGACTGGTGGCTAAGCTGCCCGCCAAAAGCCAGCAGGGACCTAATTCACAAAGGCTAATCGGGATCCAATGTCATCGTGCCCTGACAGCGATTGTTTACTTGGGCCCGAGCGGGAAATCCGGGAGCCTTTCCCACCAGGTGACTGCTAACATGAAGAGGATCGCGAAGCTGATGAAGCCCTCCAGGTAAGTTTTTTTTTAGTTTCGTTTGTGGGGCCAGGAGGAGCAAAATTCCTTTAAATAACAGGCAGCAGCAATATTCGGAGATAAATGGGGTCATGAGACAATCAGATGCATTTTTGAAGGGAGAAGGTATTAAGGGTTATGGCGAGAAGATAGCTAAGTGAGGTTGATCTCTGAAAAAGGAATTAATGGCCTCTACCTTTTCCTAAAAAGATTTATGCACCTACAGTCAGAGTTCAGCCTGTTCTGAGAATATATAGGTGGCCTGTACTGGCCAGGAAATGGCTTTAGGACATTGGTTTAGTTTCAGGGGTTTGCTACTTTATCACCCTGTGCCATACATCTTCTCTTGCCAGCAGGCTCCTAGGCTTCCACCAATCACACTCTTATAGTTGCTCACTTGGTTGTGTAAAGGAGCAGTCCAGGCAATAGGTCTCTCTAACTTTTTTTCTTGTCCCTCTTGGGAGGGGGAACACCTGATCTTCATTTGAGACTTCTTACACTGGCCATAATTGAGATCAGGGGCTCACCAAGCCATAAAACTGCATACACAAACATATACCCTACTGCTCCATGGGTGCAGTATGTTGAAGTTCCATTGGGCTACCCCACTCAACTGCAGGTTTCCAACTAGCCTATGGCATATGTCATATCATTTTACACAACGGTTAGTGCACATTGCCAAGAGTCATACTGAGGACTCCTCATTCATTACTCCTAGCAAAACCTTTAAACAGAAAACCAAATGTTAATTCTCTCCTGGTCTCCTGCACTTACATTAGCATGCGTTAAATCTAAGTTTTAGCAGCATTATAATAATTACTTAAGCCATGTTCAAGCTGGGACTTCCATAGGAAAGGTTTTTATTAATCTAGTACAGAATAAATTAATTTTGATCCTGGAATGCAGATAATATACTGCATTGTGCATAAACTTTACTACATCTGTGGTTTACTTTTTGCTCTTTATAAGGATATTTACTAGATTCGTGAAATATAAATGAAATCATATTATCACATCTTATTGTCAGAAATGCTGGCCTTCAGATGACATGTTAAATCAAAATTCAATCTGCCAATTCAGCAGGTATTAAAATCCATGGCACATTTCAAAGAAGAGGAAGGGCTTCTCTTGCTTTCCTGGCCAACCTTCCTCCCTCAATCAATAACACCCAAATCAAATTAACTGTTCATTTATTTTACTGGCTGTTTGTGGGATGTTCCTGGTGCAGAATGACTGTTGTATTGCCTAAATAACAACAGTCACTACATGCCAAATGTAACACATGTTCACAGCACTTTGTGCTGGTTCAGTATCACGTGCACCTTGGGCCTATCCATTCAGGCGTGGGGAATCATTCCCTGCCTGTTTGGGGGCGATCGACTTTATAGGCCATTAACTTAACTTCCCATCGTAGATAAGTTAAGTTAAAAAGGATTATGAGAGGTACTCTGTATGATTACCTGGATAGAAAAGTTGATATTAGAGACACTCAACACAGCTTTGGGGAAAAAAAGGTTGTGTTTTACCAATCTGATTGAATTTTTTTTGAAAGTTACTAAGTTGATGGATGAAGGTAGCCTCGTAGACATTGTATACTTGGATTTTTAGAACATTTTTGAAAAGGTGCTACACAATAGATTACTCTGCAAAATAGAATCTTGTGGAACTGGGATAAAGATGCTAGATTGTATTGAGAATTGACGGCATTCCTGTAGACAGAAAGTGATTATTAATGATTGTGGATCTGCTTGGAGACCGATTACCAATAGTGTCCCACAGGGATCACTGTTAGGGCTGTTGCTTTCGTCAGGTCACTGACGCCTTTTATAGCAGAGCATCCCAATTCAGTCAGTGGCACCCACATTGCATTGAGGGCGCTCACAGAACACCCACTCAGCTGCCTTAATGTGGAGATTCCACTTCCTCAACGTCTGGATATCAATTGACAGGATCCCCTTGTCAATGCCCAATGTGCAGAAAGTTACCATGATGCCTTCATCATTCAGCCCTCCCTGGTCTCTTAGGGAAGAGAATCAGATCCACGGATGGCTTCTGGGTTACAAAGTATACCCCCTATTACCCCCTACTCCCATGATTGATGGCCCAATCAGAGTACCCCAAAAATCAGCAAAGGAGCGCCACAATAAGGATGGTGATTGAGAGGATCATCAGGATATCGAAAGCTGCCTGGACAGGTCAGGAGGAGATCTCAGCATGCTGCAGATTACGTTCCAGAATAGTGATAGCCTGTTGTGTGCGTCACAACTTTCAGGAAGGGCTGTACTTTGACATTGCTGAGGAAGAGGCTTTGGCCCTGGTGGATCCAGAACTACATGGAGCAGACCACTAGCATGACGTGCATTCAGAGGAATCCTTGCTGCTTCTCTGTCTAACACAGTCAACCTTGGACACCACAGGCCGTTAAGGCCCTTAACAACCACTAAATTGCCTCTATAATCCCATTTTGAGAGGCCTTTCCGATTTTAACACGTTTCCCACGTGATTCACGTCTCCTCTGAAACACGACGGTGAAACCTGGTGGGAGCACAATTGGATTGCTGACTATCAGCTGTAGCTCCACCATTAAATAGGAGATTTGATCAGTCATCATTTGCAGGTGGCAGGACTTTGTTGTCTCAGGTCTGGGGGAACTTTTAGCAGGCATAACCATAGCTGTGGAAGTTTGGAGCCTGACACCCATCTCCAGTGTGACCTCCTGGGAAACCCCTCTCGCCACCTTGACTGAGCGCTTCCTCAACTGAGGCATCTACCAGAATCATGGGAACCATTTATTTCCTTTCCTCCTGGACATCAGATACAGACAAAGACCAGCTGTGGCAGCAGCAGAACCATGAACAGCAGCACCAACAGCAGGAACATCAACAGAAGCGCCAAGCTGCTGCTCACCCACCTGAAACTGCACAGGCCAGAAGGCGCCAGCCCATGGAAGCCCGTCGGTGCAGGAGATACCCCCCAAACAGGGTTTACAGACAGAGGATCAGCTACCTCAACATGAGTGAGCAGCAGTGCCAAAGGCGGCTCCGACTTTCGTGAGAGGTAGTGGGTGAGATCTGCGCAATGGTGCAGCAAGACCTGGAGCCCAGAGGAGTAGGTGGACACCCCTTATCAGTGGCCGTCAAAGTCACCGCTGTTCTTCTGGATGGACCCAGAGGCAGAGGGTCGACATGCAGCTGAGCCGAGCTGGGAGAGTCCTGCACCCTCCAACTAGGACTCTCCACTGCTGTCCCTGTCTCCACAATCTGCTGATGCTCACTTGTGAGCTGTGATACACCAGGTGACAACACTACTCTATCTCGTGATGGTCCCACCGAGGTGTGAGCGTCTGCGCTGGTGCTGGGTGCTCTGAATTCTGCTGACGCTGCGCCCTCAGAGGTTGCAGCTTCCTCTGAGGAGTCTGGAGGCTCAGGCTGTTCCTCCTGGATAGTGGGGACGGGTGCTTGCAATGGTCCTGCCGGGGAGTAAAGGAAAGAGTCAGAGATGTGAGGCCAAGGTTGCATATTGCAGATGATCATAAATCCATCTGTTAGAGCTTCAGAATCATTATCAGCGACTCATGCAATGTCAATGAGAGAGATGAAAAACTATTCTGTCACCAGCTTTCTCTGATGCACCCGTCTGTCCATCCCCCACTTGCGCATCGTCCTCGAGTCCCATGATCTCCAGGATCGCCTCCTCCCAGGGGGTGAGGTGGGCTACTGAGGGTGGCCCTCCTCCTGTCCTCGCTCTTTCCCTCTTATTGTGAGCTCTCTTTTCCTGCAATGAGGGAGACAAGTGACGTTTGAGTGAGAATGAAGGCGTGAGCGTAGAGAATCCATAGCATAGCTGTTTAGAAGGAGACAAAGATGGAGTGAGTTGGCAAGACCAAGGGCCCTCCCTGTGCTTTGTAAGTTGTTTTCATAGTATGACAGTGATAGGGAGTGTGAGGGCTGCATAGTCAAATAGTTAGGTGAATGTGACCATAGAGAGAAAGGGAATGGGTAAGGGTGCAGGGATGTCAGTGTCAAGTGGGATGTGGAGGAAGAGGTTGCTAAAGCTAAGTGCTGGTGAGGAGAGGCAATGGGGATCAGATTGAGGGCGATGGCAAAGTCATACACACTTTTCCAGTGCGCAGAAGGTCATGAAACCTCTTCCTGCACTGAAGCCAGGTTCTGTGACAACGAGTTGACCTCCTGGGACACCTGGATCCACACAGCCTTCGTCTGCTGGGGAGGCTTCTTCCTCCATGAAGAAGGGAAGAGTGCCTCCTTACTAGCTCTTGCTCCCTCCACCAAAGCTTGCAGGGCGACGTCATCAAATCTGGGAGCAGACTTAGGTCTTCCATTGCTCATTCTGCCTCCAGGTCCCTCTCACTGCAAAGGCCAAAAGGTTGGCAGTCTGCAGAAGAAGCAAGGCTTCTTGCAGACCTTAAATGCAGCAGCAATGATGATGCCATCGGAGGCGAGTTTCAGACTGAAAAAACTAATTGGGCCTAGGGTTCCCACACGCTGGAACTCAATTGCTCAATTATGTGAAAATCGCATCAATCTCCCACATTGATTTGGAATCGGGTGGACAACACGAAAAGCGGATGACACGACCCCAGCCCACCCCAATGACAAAATCCAGCCCAAAGAGTCTGCCCTTGATTTTGTTAAGTATGTGTATTGTATTGAACAATTAACACAAAGACTTAAACGTATAACTCAAACAGGTCTTTACTGGTTGGAGGTAGGGACTATACATAGGTCTTTACTTCATGCCCACAGGCGGGAACTGAGGGGAATCAGTACCCACAGTACTATTTATACCCCTATGGCCAGGAGTGGTACTGCGTATCACTACGCCCAACAAGTAGTGCAGTCCTGTCCATAGGTTCAAAGTAGCACACATATTACATACACAACATTCCTCCCTTCCTAGCTTTACAGTCATCTCCCCATTTAACATAACGTAATAACATATATACATATATAACTTCAGGTTTACATAACAGAATAACATAGATACATAGATAACTTCATGTCAAAACAGATCACAGATTCAGTCTCTGCGGAAAACAGTTCACAGATTCAATCTCTGTGGTGTAGTCGGTTCACGTTGCTGGAGTGACTCATTCAATAGTCCTTCCATGGATTTAACAGTTTGAACTTCCGAACTGAATTGGCTCCGTTCGGAGGGACCACGTGTGTGATCTGGTAGAGGTGATAATGGTTCAGATGGGTCATCTTCTGTTTTTACTTTTCCTTTTCTGCTTCTTGGAGACTCTCTGGGCTCCATTGTCAGCTGCCACAGCTGCCAGCTGCATGCGCAGTTCCTCCTTCTCTTCCTCCTGTTTCCGTCGTAGAGCCAGCTTCTCCCGATGTTCCGTAGACTTTTGGTGCTCCTCCATGATTTCTGCACTTTGGGAGTCGAAGTTACAAGCTGGGCAGGACAGGACATCGTAATATTCGGTGTCGTCCACCAGGTCATGGTAATATTCGGTGTCGTCCTGAGCTAGACCAGCGAGAGGGTCGTCTATTTCCTCCATACCCAGCTGGACGTTAGCCAGCTCTTGTTCCAAATCCAGACATCTTTCCTGAAGAGACTTCTTCATGCGTACCTCTGCATCCAGCTTTTTCTGGGCTTTCAGCAAGTCGTTTACTAATGACCTCATTTGAGATTTTACTACTTCAACTTCTTTTGGAGATTGATTGATCGGACTATTCAATCCCTCTACCGGAGCAGCTGTTTCAGCGGTCTGTTGTTCTACGTTGACGTGAGTCAGCGTACTTTTGGCATCCAAGGGCTGCTCTGTTGCAGTCATCTCAGTCTGTGTTGCCACCTCAGCTCTTCCAATAACCTTTGAGAGCTCCAAACCCCTTTCGTTTGAATATTGAAGTTCATGTTCAAGTTTTTCCCATTTCAGAGTCCTGTCCTTCAGCATATGCAGGAGTTGGCTGACCGTTAACTCCTCTGACATCAGACGTTTTGTGTGCTCCTGCTCCATTTTCTCCATCAGCTGCTTCTGTTGTCTTTCCAGATTCTCCAACTCTATATCAAAGAACTCTTTCGTTGCATTCAACTCTTGCTCAAAACGGCGAAGCATTTGTTCTAATTGCTGTTGTAGTTTGAAATGGAGTTGAGTTCGAGCCCGGTGTCCCTCAGAAATGGGCACATCAGTAGACTTGCCAGACTCAGAATCCACAGTTAAACTATGTTGTTGTTGCTCAGTGGAATTCTGTGCTGAAACTTTGTCTTTTGCACCTGAGTTGGGCTTACCATCATCCGTTCCAGAGTCTGGGCCGACTATCTTCACTGAGTTCTCACTCGTTATTGTTTGTAGGAAATGCCAGTCCATATTCATTTTCCTAATCCACTCCCGTCCTAGTAGTGGAGGACCTCCTTCAGATATCACATATAAGTCCATTATTTGACTGTCTTCGCCCTTGTGGGCCACTGCAACCTCTATTTTCCCGATGGGGTACACTCTTTGCCCCGTGTATGTTTTCAATATAATCCCCGTATCCTGTAGGGGAATATGTTGGAATAACTTTCCGTAATCTTTCTTATTTATGACCGTCAATGCCGATCCAGTGTCCAATTCCAGTTTTACTTGGACTCCTTCTATCTGAAGAGTGACCCAAATTGTCTGGAGGTCTGCACCCTTACCAGCGTTGAGTACTCTTAAGCTAGCCAGTTCATTACAGCTTAAGCTAGCCAGTTCATTACTGCTAGCGTCTGAATCGGACTCCTGTTCGGTCACCTTGTGTACCTTTGCGTATTTTCCTTGCGGTGACTTCTTGTTGCTGGTCTTCTTCCCTGACCTGCATACTCTAGCTATATGTCCAAGCCTACCACAAGTTCTACCTTCTTGGTTTTTAAACCAACACTGGTTCTGATCATGCGTTGTCTTTCCACAACGATAACATTTGCCAGAACTCACACCCAATTTGTGTGCACTGAGCTCCGGTGACCGTAGCTGCATTACTGCCGTGCCTCTCGCTGCGGCTTCGTGTGCTGCTGCCATAGTGACCGCCTTCTCAAGCGTCAGCTCATTCTCCTCGAGCAGTCGCTTTTGTGTATCCTGTTTAAATAAACCACACACAAATTTGTCTCGTAGTGCATCTGTCAATCCCGTTCCAAACTGGCAATATTTCGCTAATTTACGCAATTCCAGCAAATATTCAGCATTGCTTTCATGCTGTAGCTGCCTTCTGTCGTAAAATTTAAATCGTTCCGCTAGCATCAGCGGCGTGGGGTTTAGATGATCTTTCAGGACAGTAACAATCTCATCGAACGTCTTATCCGCCGGTTCATCTGGTGATAACAGGTGTTTCAATTGCCCGTACGTCTTCGCACCCATTAAATTTAATAATGTTAGAGCTTTATCTTGGTCACGAATTTTATTGGCCTTACAATAATTTTTTACTCTTTCAACATATATGGCCCAATCTTCGAGGTCACTATCAAAGGTGCTAATATTCCCGTGTTTAGGCATTGTAGATTTGCAATTTCTCAGATTTTATTTTCTTTACTTGTTATCAAAGATGGCGGCTTCCCGCTCTTGCCGTCGTCCTCCGCCCACAAAATGGCGGTTTTCCCGCGCTTGGCGGTCTTCACCCGTCCCCCGACGCCGTCTCCCTTCAGCCCCCGAGTGCGGCCCTTATCTTCGCCGCGATCGATAGCCCGCGCTGTGCACCGCGACTCTCGCACCTTGAGCTTCTGCAGCCGCCGCGCCTTTCAGTCCGAGTGCGGCTCTTATCTTTGGTCCCGATCGCTGGCCCGGCTGCGCCCCTCACTTCAAAGCGGCCCGGCCCGGCCCTTATCTGCCGATCGCTATCGCCCTACCTCTCTCTCTTCCCCAGTCCTGTCTTTACTCCGGTTCACAAGCTGATGGAGGCTTCAGGGTCCTAATGCCTGTCGCTTCCAGTCGCTGGAAGCTGTCAGGATTTCTGCTGCCCTTCAGTTTTGAGTGGGGTGTTGAGGATTGAAACCTCTCTTCAACGTCCTGTCTTTGGACGAAGCCGCCTGGAATAACTGCCGCAGGGTAAGAGCCTGACTCGTCGCCAGTGTTAAGTATGTGTATTGTATTGAACAATTAACACAAAGACTTAAACGTATAACTCAAACAGGTCTTTACTGGTTGGAGGTAGGGACTATACATAGGTCTTTACTTCATGCCCACAGGCGGGAACTGAGGGGAATCAGTACCCACAGTACTATTTATACCCCTATGGCCAGGAGTGGTACTGCGTATCACTACGCCCAACAAGTAGTGCAGTCCTGTCCATAGGTTCAAAGTAGCACACATATTACATACACAACAGATTTCACCGGTATGGGAGATCTAGATATAGTGTTATGACTGGTTATTGGAATTATTAGGGTTTTTTCAATGAGAATCAACAGTGCGCAATCTGTAGAGCCTACAGAGCCCGACAATCAATCATGCACTTTAGCTAAGGTAGGAATGCCTAGTGATTACTACTTTTCATGTACAAGTACATGTTAAGGAGGGAGATTTTAATGCCTTCCACCCACCGGAAACGGTGATAGTGCACCAAAAATCAGGGTCCTCGGAATAGGCGCCTCAGGTGGTCGTCTGAAGCAAGCACACAGCTAAATTAGGTTTATCAATAGGATTGCAATGCCAATTTAGGACTCAAATGGGCAGAACGTGCACCATGCACATGTCGGCCAGTATCAGCTGAAGAAGCGTCCAAAGGTAAGTATTTAATTTTGTGCAGCCGACAGGAGTAGGAGTGCCACAAAAATAATCTAATCTATGCACTAGGTCGCACTGTCGGAAAAGTGCCCCATAAATTGCCTGTAGGGTGCCTTCAAGATTCGTTGGGGAAAGGCTTTGTAAATTGCTTGGATTGTGTCCTCAAAATGAAGTTTCAGTAAAAGTGACTCATAAAATGGAAGCTTGTAGTGGAACTGAATGCTGGGAAATGGCTGCAAAGCAAAGCTAATTCAGACCATGGAAATTCTCAGGTAATTATGCCATAAAAATCTTCTAAGCTAAAAGCCATGAAGGCTTGTGTATACAAACAAGACATTTCTTACTGATGTCATAAAGATATTTGGAAAATTAAAACCATTTAGAATAACACTTAATAGGATAAAAATGTTATATTTCCCCATGCTCCGGTAAGGCTGTGCTGCAATGGCTCAATGAAGACTCCACTTTTATCAGGGGTGACTGACAGGATAGGGCAGAATCCTTCTAATACATCTGTTACTCAAATTGGCTGAAATTGAACGGAAGAAACTTCTCTTTGAAGTTAAGATATAAGAAAAGAGCTTGACACAACTCAATTCAGTCTTCCTTTGTCTCTGTTAGAAGTCAGTCTCTCGCCATCTCTTGTAGAAGTAGTATAGAAGGAGAATCTTTCTTTATCTTTCTTAAGCTCTCTTAGCTTCTCTTTCTTAGTCAGAAGGAGACTCTTTGTTTTCTCTTGTCTCCTTCTGTAAGTAACTTTTACCTAACAGCTATAAAAAAAAAGGTACCCTTACTAGTGCAGGTAAGAGAGCCAGAGTAAGAAGTTAGCCTGTACGGCCATTACAGGCTAAGATAAGAGATCAAGAAATGTAAGAGATGAGCCAACTAGCTCAGATATTGTCACTCATGCAGAAGGTGGGTTCAGCTGGAACTGAAGATCCAAGTGGAACAGATAACCCCACCGCCAAATGGGCTCATTGACTCGATGGTCCAGAAACTAACGTCTTTGTCCCAAGGAAGGAAAGAGATCAACTTAGCCACTCTGCTCATAAGGACAAGGTCGCATAAGCTCTGCTAATCACAGACATAGACTCTGAGCTATTTGATACGCTAGCTTTCTAATGCTGTTAACTTGTCAGCTATCTAGGAATTTAACCCTAAAATAACCTCACCAATTGTAGTAATCTCAGAATCTGATCCCTGCTAGAATTAATATTACAGCAGCAGCATCCATTAATGCTAATTTATGGTGATACATTGAATTGCAATGTCTGTGACTGAGTTGCTAAGTAATGCTTTCCATTAATGATTTGCTATTCAAACTGCTAGATGACCTTGAGTATGTCTATTCATATTGAGGATTGGGAAGATAACCTCAGATGGTTCTTTAGTGGAAGCACGGACTGCTTTTCAAGCTCTCCACCATTTTACCCTGCAGAACAACGATCCAGCTTCTCAACTCCATGCTTACCAACCGACACTTCCATGTGTACACTGGCACCCAGAAGAGCAGATATAGGACATTGAACAATGGACTCCCACATGGTTCTGTCTTGGCACCCATGTTATTCAACATTCACATCAGTGACCTGCTCGAAACAGGGTCCTGCAAGTTTGTATACACTGATGACATTGCCTTGGCCACACAAAACATGAATCTGTTCATCACCGAGGAGGCCCTGACCAGTGATTTACAGAGGATGGGGGCCTACTTCTGCCGATGGTGACTTCGGCCAAACCCGCAAAAGACCGTCCCCTCGATATTCCACCTCAACACCCACCAAGCAAACCAGTTTGAAAGACTCCTTTTGCGGCGCAGAGGTAAACCTTGCCAAAAAACCCTCCTCTTTAGGAGTCATCCTCGATCCCACCCTGTCGTATAGACAACATGTCCAGAACCTTGGGAAGAAACTAAAGAGTAGGGTCAACTTGATCCAGAAACTTGCCAGATCCAGATGGGGAGCAGACACTCAAACCCTCTGTACAGCTGGACTTGCCCTGGTGTACTCTGCAGCAGAGTACTGCTCTTCGGCATGGCTATCGAATCCGCATGTCAAATCCGTTGATGTTCAGCTGAACTCTACTATGAGAATTATCACCGGTATGCTTTTATCAACACCAACACCTTGGATGCCCGTGCTTGCAAACATTGCACCACCACACCTACACCGCGAATATGCAGTCTCCAGAGAATACAACCGCTACACCAGCAAAGACATACCGATCCAGGCCAACTTGAACAACTTACCACCAACCCGGCTCAAATCTAGAAGACCATTGTGGACTGTCGCCGAAGCCCTTCCGCGATCTCCCCTCAGCCTTGATGACCAATGGCGAAATATTTGGAAGAACTGCGACATACGGAATGGATTCCTTATAGAGAACTCCACCTGAAGGATCAAACCTTCCTCGCAAACAGTGGACAACCATCAACCGCCTCAGAACTGGTCGTGGTAGATGCTGCCACCTTCTCCATAGATGGGAAATTAAAGCATCCCCATCATGCGACTGTGGAGCTCCTGATCAGACCCTGGAGCATATCATTGAGCACTGCTCTCAGAGGAAATTCACAGGCAGTCTACAAGATATCCACGCTGTTACACCGGGAGCTTTTGATTTGCTTTACCACTATCATATGAAAGAAGAAGAAGTGAAGAGTTAAGCGATGGTGTTGAGGATTCGTCTGGTTCATTGGCATATATTTGTCAGGATACTGAAACCGAGGGCTCTTACACAACCTTCCTCTCGAGAATGGACCCCAAAATGACTGGACCTCCTGTCAGCACTATTTGGAGCCAGCTAACATTGTCCCTTGATATTCAACGGCATTACCATCGCTGAATCCCCCACCATCAACATCCTGGGGGTCACCATTGACCAGAAACTTAACTGGACCAGCCACATAAATACCGTGGCAACAAGAGCAGGTCAGAGGCTGGGTATTCTGCAGTGAGTGTCTCACCTCCTGACTCCCCAAAGCCTTTCTACCATCTACAAGGCACAAGTAAAAACATGTTCCACCATCCTTACTCACACCAACTTACCTTGCACCTCCACTCATCCTGCTCTATCTACATTATCACTTTCCCATCTCACTAGCCACCCCTCACACTCACCCTCATCCTGGTGCAATCATACCAACTAACAACACACAAGGGTAGCCACTTGTGGTCGGGTACTGATGCCCGGTGTCCTGTGCCGCATCAGTTGATTGCAGAGAAGGTTGGTGTTGTTGCTGGTGTGCCTGGTGTGCCTGGTGATGCTGGTGTTGGGGCTGATCGTGATCAGATTCTGAGGACCAAGGTGAGAGAGTTTCAAGGGCACCCATGCTGATGGAGTAGATGGCAGGTGAAGTAGAGATGACAGAAGCGACCTGTCAATGGTGGGAGAGGTAATGAGGTCAGACTGGATGGAGACTTGTGTAAAGACCAGCAACATCCTGAATCTGTAGTGGAAATGCAGTTTAGAGAAGTGAGTTGGTTAAGGGAACATGTCTAAATCAGCTGGGAGCTTTGACTTGACATTTGAAGCTGTCAGCTCATCAGCTGATTCAATGGCCACTGACCTCCCACCTCAGCTTCACAGACGATGTCTAGGCACAGCGGGAAACCGGTGGGAGACCTGTCAAATCCAAAAAGCTGGGAAAAAACTATTGATAAGTGGCTGTAAACAAACCACGAATGATTTTAATTGCCTCCCCTGCCACTGCGTGTCAGGTCTGCTCAGCGCTGGCAGACCTAACATTTGGTAAAGGCACGTGGCAGTGGGTTCACAGCGGGGTCCTGGCCCGCTGGGGGAAAAAAAAACACTTTCCCACCCGACCCGCCACCGGTCGCGCCCACTGACCCCCCACAAAATCCAGCCCTCAGTGTGTATCTTAATTTTACCTTAGTTTCCAGGTTTTTGATTAGGAGGACCCAAGAGCTAGGAGTGGGCATTAATGTCATAATATGTATTTATAGCCTTGAAATTATATCATGCACATTTTGGCATTATGAGCACTTAATAAATTCAATTTAGATTCCTTTGCAAGATATTTTATCCCATTTATTCTGAACTGTTTAATGCATCTGTTGAAATGTCAGGTTAAAAATTTCATACAAATATGTTCAGTGTTTATGCACTAACATTTAGACAGTTTAATTTGGAACCCTATATTATTAAAAGTTATGTGCGCGTGTGTTTCTGTGCTAATGTGGTTTGTATTGTATTGGTATAGAATCCCTTTGACTTATGAAATGGCAGAACTTTCGATCATGACGTGTCAACCACCGTCCAGCAGCTAGCAAAGAGACAGCCATATAAATCCAGGAGCAATACCGCGGGGGGTCATCTAGTAACCTATTAATCTCAAGCTGCAAATCATTAGATATCGTTAAAATGGATGTCACAGGAATCATTATTTTCACTGTTAAGATTATTTTATTGGGTGTCTCCAGATGGGAAGCATTTCCATATAGGACATCTCAAGGACAAGTAATTTTTTGCAGCAAATGGTTTGTTACCACTTGGATCTGCTCAGAAACCAGCATTTTTATTAGCTTCAAGCTCTGAAAACGTCTATGCAAAAATTACAATGCCCAGGTAGCAAATTGCACTACACACACTACAGACATTTGCCAGATTTGTTTGTAAAGTGCCATGCTAATTTACATGCTCTAGATGTGCAAGTTCACAAAATTTAACTTCACTCTTTCCTACCTCTTTTCATAATGATATGACTTTTTCACTCCTTAATTACACAGGTCAACAGGTCGATCTGTTTTAAGCTTGGCTATGAATATGGTGTTAATCTTTGACTATACCAAGTGATTATTTATCCACTATGCTTCTGACATTTTGGCACAAACTGAATGAGATGAAAGGATTATAGTGTTGACTCTTAAGTGTTGCCTATTTATTTTATGACGGGAGGGATATTTACTTTACTGTGACAGAAGGATTTAATTCAAATAGATGCAAATATTTGTAGATGGTGAGTTGAAAGTGTTATAAGAGACAGTAGAACAGTGGCTTCAATTTCATTACTGTGTCTTAAGTGGCTCTTGATTTGGTATCAGTCTATGAGATAATGCCACAAGGTTCTATTTTTAATTCTTATGCTGTATGTGTTCCCAGTAAGGCGAGGGATGACAGAGCACCCAGTGGCAATATTTATGGCCATCTTCAGCAGAATACAATCCAATTGAAAAAAATTCCTACAGCAGGAGTGTCTCAGATTTTTCATTCCCCCAACTGTCAGGCTGTACTTGGGGTTACTTGTAGTGGATTTGTGTTCACTGAGGACCTGATTGCAGGCTACACTCATCTGGACCAATGAGGACTATGGGAGAGAGGTAGCCTTCATCCTCTCTAGGTTGGATTACAGCCCGTTATAAAGTGGAAGGCAGATGTTCTTTAAGGCATGCATATTAAATTGTAACTATATAAGAAATGAAAGCTATCAGATTTTTTTAATTCAGGTGTTTTCCAATACTATATTGATGAAGGTATTGGGATTTGACCAGAGCAGAGAAACAGCAAACTTCAATTCAAAGGTTTAGTAGAAACTTATTTTATTGTGTAAATGAAAGCAATTGTGGGAAAGCTTCAATAATGGAAAACTGAATTTGCGCAAAACAAAAAATATCTCAGCCTTTTTAGATCCTTATTAAACTTGGAGTTTGATTCGTTGAAGAATGCTGAAGGGATCTGTGGAAAATTCAATTTTACAACATATGTATAGTAATGCCACACTATACATAGAAAGTGTCTTCACTGTGCAGACAAGGCTTTGTCTTCACATGGACTGTGCAGTGGTTACTTCTGCCATTGTTATCGTGCATAGAAAAGTCAAGACTGGTTGGTTTGTAAAGATGAGACTAAGGTCACTCCCTCAAGTTTGATACAGACCCAGTCTGGCAGATTTGTCCTTCAGCACACAGCCAATTAGGTCTGCAGTCAATGTTGAGGACACCCAGGGCCAAGCCCACCTGGCTGGCTACCACTGTGCCCCCCATCTCTGGTGGGTTTATTCACCCAGGGATAGTGATGGAGGTGTCTGGGATGTTGATTGATAGATATGACTGTGAGTATGGCTATGTCAGGCTGTTGCTTGACTGAGAGGGGCAAGCAGTAAGGTGGAGAAGGCCCAAAATTACTTGCATCAGAGCATTGGAGCTACAGGCCTTCCAGCTGTTGTTTCTTTCAACAGTTAGAAGCCCTCACAGTCTGCAGCCATGACTGCTGCTGGATGCCTCTCAACCTGTAGCAACAGCTTGGTTTCTACCCTGATTCAGGGTGCAGGCGCCTACCAGGGGGCTGTGCCGGGGGCATGTTGGGGCCATGCAAATAACCTGAACCCACAAATTCAAGGGGTTTCAGGTCAGATGCAGGGTACTTCAGTTGCATTGTACCTGCCAGCACAAGGACACAAGAAGTAGGTGAATATTGTTGCCAATAACTTTAACCTCCCTTTTTACTTCTGAATATTAATAGATTGAGTTTGGATAGATCGCATATGAAATATTGATGATTTTTCCAGAGAGAGGAAGAAAATGTAGAAAATTTAATTCTAATAGCAATTATAAGGTAGAAATTACTATCTTGATACAACTCTGGTGAGAATGGTTTGATGCAAAACATTTCGCTGACCTTTCTGACAGCATAAAATTCATGATTTGCACATCTTCACTATTCTGAGTGAGGTCCCATCAATGTAGCCTGAGGGAGCACTCACACAACTGAAAGTAATTTAAAATGCTGCTACAACCATTTAAAGGACTGCATTGCACCAAGGGAGGTGATTGAATCTGCACTATTCACATGAAATGGAGGGCTCTAGACATCATATACTCACATCCTGGGAAGCTGCTCTTGAAATAACGTAAAGGAAGGCTGCCCTCTTTAG
This sequence comes from Somniosus microcephalus, assembly GCF_052327205.1. Taxonomy (NCBI): domain Eukaryota; kingdom Metazoa; phylum Chordata; class Chondrichthyes; order Squaliformes; family Somniosidae; genus Somniosus; species Somniosus microcephalus. The sequence goes on from NC_140987.1 coordinate 398,574,686, forward strand.
CACTGAAAGGCACCTTCTCCAGATAAGAGTGCTCCAAAATGTCTTTCAGGGAATAACTGACAGGATGAAGGTTCCCAGAAATACCCAAAGGACCAGGATTGAAATGAGGGGTAAGATGGCAAACGTCAGGAACGTTGCCACAATAATGCTACCCTACAGTTCCAATACCGTGTAATTGCCCAAGTTTGCACACCCACTGAAATTTCACAAGCCCTGCTCAGCTGCTGGAAGTGTGGCACAGCAGCACTTCTACCCACCAGTCTGACCCAGCGTTGGCCCTGTCCCAGATCCAAAATTGCACTAGACAACAAGTGCTATGGGCCCTGACAACATCCCAGTTGTAGTACAAAAGATTTATACACCAGAGCTAGCCCCCAGCTGTAGGATTATTAACTTCACTTGTCCCTATGTTTAGGGAAATAACCTTATTACTAGTCTAACCTTGAGCGGAAACAACACAGGAACAGGTATCAAGATTACTAAACACTTTATTCGATTGCCGAACAACAATAAGCAGCAGTTCTAGATAATACTCACAACTGTGGAATACGGTTCAGAACGCAGGTTGACCAGACCAGATCTGTTCTGGGTGGGAAGGAATGTCGACTAAAGTAATTCTTCATTGTCTTTGTGTTCTTAGTTGCAGATGTCTTTTGACTCTCCAGATGATAACACAGTTTGTACTCCGTTTACAGTTTTAGGTGAACCAGATTAAGGCAATATTCTTTGTCTTTTTTTATGGCTTCCAACTCCCATAAAAGGGTTCTTTTCTCTGTCATTTTGCTGATATGCAGTGTCACCAAATTGTGGGCTTTATTGTTAAATTTCTGTTCCCCGTTTTTTAGCAGCAGACAAAAGTCTGTGGTTTGCAGTTCGCTGACACAACATCTAACACCCTACAGTATCTGTTTTTTCCATTAGCATTAAAATCCAAAGTTCATTATTATCCTTACACAGCCAAGCTAATCCAATGCAGCTATGACACTGGCATCTACCCGATGGTGTGGAAAATTGTCATAAGAACATAAGAACATAAGAAATAGGAGCAGGAGTAGACCAATCGGCCCCTCGAGCCTGCCCCACCATTCAATAAGATCATGGCTGATCTGATCCTAACCGCAAATCTTCTATCACTCTGCATCCACCCGAACCCATGTGATCTCCCGGGAGAGGCGAAAAACCAGATAAAGACCCAATGGCCAATTTGGGAGAAAAAAATCTGGGAAATTCCTCTCCGACCCATCTAGGCGATCGAAATTCTTCCAGGAGATCACTCTGTCCCTATATTTTCTACAGTACTTACCTTCTGTAAAGGCAATCTCCACCCCAGCCAGGAACAGGAATAAAACCATCTCCTGAAATCTAACACAGAATTAGAACACCAGAAGTAGGAGTAGAACCAGGCTACACGGCCCCTGGGCCCACTCCACTACCCACAGGGCCATGACCATTCCGAACCTAGACTCATGTCCAATTTCCTGCCCGCTCCCCGTAACCCTTAATTCCCTTTACTTCTAGGAAACTATCTATTTCTGTTTTAAATTTATTTAATGATGTAGCTTCCACAGCTTTCTGGGGCAGCAAATTCCACAAACCTACCACCCTCTGAGTGAAGAAGTTTCTCCTCATCTCAGTTTTGAAAGAGCAGCCCCTTATTCTAAGATTATGCCCCCTAGTTCTAGTTTCACCCTTCATTGGGAACATCCTCACTGCATCCACCCGATCAAGCCCCTTCACAATCTTATGTTTCAATAAGATCGCCTCTCATTCTTCTGAACTCCAATGAGTAGAGTCCCAATCTACTCAACCTCTCCTCATATGACCACCCCCTCATCCCCGGGATTAACCGAGTGAACCTTCTTTGTACTGACTCGAGAGCAAGTATGTCTTTTCTTAAGTATGGACACCAAAACTGTATGCAGTATTCCAGGTGCGGTCTCCTTGTACAACTGCAGCAATACCTCCCTGTTTTTATATTCCATCCCCCTAGCAATAAAAGCCAACATTCCATTGGCCTTCTTGATCATTTGCTGCACCTGCATACTAACTTTTTGAGTTTCGTGCACCAGGACCCCCAGATCCCTGTGTACTACAGTACTTTCCAGTTTCTTGCCATTAAGATAATAACTTGCTCTATGATTTTTCCTGCCAAAGTGCATAACCTCACACTTTCCAGTATTGTATTCCATCTGCCAAATCTCTGCCCACTTACTTAGCCTGTCTATGTCCCTTTGCAGGTTTTTATGTCCTCCTCACTCACTACTTTCCGTCCCATCTTTGTATCATCTGCAAACTTTGATATGTTACACTCGGTCCCCTCCTCCAAATCGTTAATATAGATTGTAAAGAGTTGGGGACCCAGCACTGACCCCTGCGGAACACCACTAGTTACTGGTTGCCAATCTGAGAACAAACCATTTATCCCAACTCTCTGCTTTCTGTTAAAGAGCCAATCCTCCACACACGCCAGAATATTACCCCCAATCCCGTGATTTTTTATCTTGAGCAATAATCTTTTGTGTGGCACCTTGTCAAATGCCTTTTGGAAGTCTAAATACACTACGTCCACTGGTTCCCCTTTATCCACCCTGTATGTTACATCCTCAAAAAACTCAAGCAAATTTGTCAAACATGACTTCCCTTTCATGAAACCATGCTGAGTTTGTCCTATTAAATTATGTTTATCCAAATGTCCTGTTACTGTCTCCTTAATAATGGACTCTAACATTTTACCAACCACAGATGTTAGGCTAACAGGTCTATAGTTTCCAGCCTTCTGCCTACTACCCTTTTTAAATAAGGGTGTTACATTAGCAGTTTTCCAATCGGCCGGGACCTTTGCTGAGTCCAGTGAGTTTTGGAAAATTATTACCAATGCATCCACAATCCCTACCGCCACTTCCCTCAAGACCCTAGGATGCAAGCCATCAGGTCCAGGGGATTTATCCGCCTTGAGTCCCATTATTTTACCAAGTACCACTTCCTTAGTGATTTTAATCGTATTTAGTTCCTCCCCCCCCTAGAGCCCCCTGTTTGTCAAGTGTTGGGATATTCTTAGTGTCCTCTACTGTAAAGACTGATACAAAATAATTGTTCAGTGTTTTTGCCATCTCCATGTTTCCCACCATTAATTTCCCGGTCTCATCCTCTAAGGGACCAACATTTACTTTAGCCACCCTTTTTCTTTTTATATAACTATAGAAACTTTTGCTGTCTGTTTTTATATTTTTTGCTAATTTACTTTCATAATCTATCTTCCCTTTCTTAATCAATCTTTTTATTATTTTTTGCTGTCTTTTAAAGACTTCCCAATCTTCCATCCTCCCACTAGATTTGGCTACCTTATATGCCCTTGTTTTTAGTCGGATGCTATCCTTAATTACTTTACTTAGCCACGGATGGCTATCTTTTACACCCTTTTTTCCTCAGTGGAATATTTTTTTTTGGGAAGTGGTAAAATAACTCCTTAAATGTACACCACTGATCATGTACCGTCTTACCTTTAATCTATTTTCCCAGTCCACTCTAATCAATTCTGCTCTCATACCTTCATAGTCTCCTTTATTCAAGCTCAGCACGCTTGTTTGAGATCCAACCTTCTCACCCTCTAATTGAATATGGAATTCAACCATGTTATGGTCACTCATTCCAAGGGGATCCTTTACTAGGACATTTTTAATTAATCCTGTCTCATTACACAGGACCAAATCTAAGGTTGCTTGCCCCCTGGTCGGTTCAGTTACATACTGCTCAAGAAACCCATCCCTAATACACTCAATGAACTCATCCTCAAGGCTGCTCTGCCCAATTTGATTTGTCCAGTTAATATGACAATTAAAATCCCCCATAATTATAGCTGTTCCCTTATTACAAGCCTCAACTATTTCCTGATTAATACTCCGTCCAACAGAGTTGCAACTGTTTGGAGGCCTATAGACTACACCCACGAGTGTTTTTTTCCCCTTATTATTCCTTATCTCCACCCAAACTGTTTCACTATCCTGCTCCTTTGACCCAATATCATTTCTCTGTATTATAGTGATTCCTTCCTTTATTAACATAGCCACCCCACCTCCTCTCCCTTCCTGCCTGTCCTTCCTGATTGTTAAATAACCTGGTATGTTTAATTCCCAGGCATTGTCACCCTGCAGCCATGTTTCTGTAATGGCCACAAGATCATACCCATATGTCGTTATTTGTGCCGCTAACTCATTCATTTTGTTATGAATGCTATGTGCATTCAGATAAAGAACTTTCAAATATGTTTTGTAACACTTAGTTCCTGTTTTTTCCCTTTTTAGTACTTTACTTTTTACTCCATACCTTCTGTCCCTTCCTGACACATTCTGTTTTTTAATTCCCCCACTGCTACCTAAGTCTATGACCTTCTCTGTTGTCATTTCTATTATTTGCTCTCTAGAAACCTCCCCCCCACTAATTAGTTTAAAGCCCTCTCTACAGCCCTAGTTATATGATTCACCAGGACTCTAGTCCCAGCACTGGCCAAGTGGAGTCCGTCCCAACGGAAGAGCTCCCTCCTGTCCCAGTACTGGTGCCAGTGTCCCAAGAAGCAAAACCCATTTCTCCCACACCAGTCTTTGAGCCACGCATTTAACTCTTTAATTTTATTTATCCTAGCCAAATTCGCTCATGGCTCAGGTAATAACCCAGAGATTATTACCCTTGAGGTTCTATTTTTTAATTTGACCCCTAGCTGCTCATACTCCTTTAACAGAACCGTCTTCCTTGTCCTATCTACGTCGTTTGTACCAACATGGACCATGACAACTGGATCCTCCCCCTCCCACTCCAAGTTTCCAGCCCAGAAGAGATGTCCTTAACCCTGGCACCGGGCAGGCAACACAGCCTTCGGGACTCCCCGCTCTTGACTGCAGAGAACCCTATCTATCCCCCTAATGATACTATCCCCTACCACGACAACATTTCTTTTTACTCCCTCCACTTGAATGGCCCCCTGTACCACGGTGCTGTGGCCAGGTTGCTCATCCTCCCTGCAGTCCCCGCTCCTGCCCTCACAGGGAGTAAGAACCTTGATCCTGCTGGACAAGAGCAAGGGTTGCGTCTCCTTCAACACTACATCCTGGATCCCTGTACCTTCCTCACTCGTAGTCACACCGTCCTGTCCCTGACCACGGACTACATCTGCAGTAATTAACTTCATAGGTGTGACCACCTCCTGAAACATAGAGTCCAGGAACTTCTCCCCCTCCCTGATGTGTCGCAGTGTCTGAAGCTCGGTCTCAAGCTCCATAACATGGAACTTGAGTTCCTCTAGCAGCAAACACTTGTCGCAGATGTAATCACTGTGAGCCTCAATGGGGTCCACTGGCTCCCACATCTCGCAACAGTAACACATCACCTGCTCCATTCTATATAATTAATTCAATTTCTTATTATTAGTTATGAAGACCCTGCCCGGATATAGATGATAATATCACACCACTATTCAATAGGACTTACCAACTTAAAGGTATAAAAGAGAAGAGAAGGAAGAAAACCAACCAACCAGCTGATCACCAACCTCCTCCTTGAATACTGTCTGTGGGGCCTGTTTGATTGACTCGTCTTGCTGCTCCGCCTCCGCAGTGCTGTCTAAACCTGGGAGTGGGGGGAAAAACAGAGCAAAAAACACACCCTCACCTCCCACTTGCCCGAACTCTCCCACTTACCAAAACTCCAGCAGCTCTCAATGCACAAAGTACTCCGTGCACAGCACTAGCCCCTCCCCTTTTATACCCGGATTCTACTTCCGGTTTAAACTGCCCAATAGTTTAATATACCCTTAAAAAATTAAACTTACTTCAAATAATTGACTTCTTAACACACTAAAATTCACAAAATACACTTAAATGATTTTTCTCCCACTTACCAAAACTCCAGCAGCACTCAATGCACAAAGAACTCCGTGCACAGCACTAGCCCCTCCCCTTTTATACCCGGATTCTACTTCCGGTTTAAACTGCCCAATAGTTTAATATACCCTTAAAAAATTTAACTTACTTCAAATAATTGACTTCTTAACACGCTAAAATTCACAAAATACACTTAAATGATTTTTCTCCCACTTACCAAAACTCCAGCAGCACTCAATGTCCATCTATGTCCTATCCACAAAAATTAGGATAAATATAACCCGGCCAAGTAACCTCCTCCCAATCATCAGCAAAGTGATAAAAGGAGTCATTAATCATGCCATCTGTTCGCTGATGCTCGGTTAGGGTTTTGCCAGAACCACTCGGCTCTAGTCCTTGTCACAGTCTTGATGCAGACTTGATCCGAGCTCACTGCTGTCTTGCTATGATGCCAAACTGAATGAATTCCTCAGCTCTTGTAAAAATGCATTAATAAAAAGAAAGACCTGCATTTATATAGCGCCTTTCATGACCACCGGATGTCCCAAAGCACTTTACAGCCAATGAAGTACTTTTTGAAGTATAGTCATAAAGTAATGTCCATAATCACCAATGAATACATGGTTGATATTACAGGGATCCCCTGTGATTGCCTAAAGTTATCCTGTGCCATAAAAGTTCAGTGTGGACATCACCCTCATAGACACACACAGCTGGGCAGTCAGATAACCATGGCCACAGACTCCCATGCAGAACTTAGCACAGATTCCCAAGTGATTTTGGTGAAACACTCTATTCTAAAATGCTTCTCCTCACTCAGGTTTTCATAGGGCCTGTGTTGCCTGTATATTCGTTGGAGAGGGGTAATATCTTGTGGGATTCATCCTCCTTGAGTGCTGGCTCACACTCCTTTCCTCCATCCTCTCCTGTTCCCTCTACCCCTCCATGGCACTAGCACACAGAAGTATGGCCATAGGGAATGACATTTCCATTCCTGAGAAGCTCGCACTGTAGTTGGGGAGGTTCGGGGTTAAAATCTACCAGTGATCTCACTCCCACAGAAAGCCAGAAGCAATTCCAAGGCTGACTATGCTCGGTGTCATGACAAAAAGTCACTCCAAAAAGTAATTCCCAGCTGCAGTAATCACTGTTCAAAAATTCAGAAGTCTTCCGGCTCAAACACTCCTCACTTCTACTTGTCTCTGCTGATCCTTGCAACAGTGACGCCTTTCTCTCTTGTTGTAACATATCCCTCGTACATTGTGAGCACAGAAGCAGGAAATTCAGGGCTGCAGTGACATTGGCTTTTATTTAAATATTTTTAAATTGGGTGCATGCAGACATATTGCAGGATGGGTCACATTATGTTTGCAATTTGCGATGCTTCGTTTTTGGGGTGATAAACTGGCATAAATGGCTTATGCCCCAATTTGCAGGCAGTCAAGTGAGTTGCCTAAATTTTAGGCCTCAGAAACATTGAAAACAACGTGAAATTTCAGGCCGTATATACAATATCACTTAATTAAAGAACAGTATATAGTTTACCTACGATCTTTTTTTTGGATAAGATCCACACTGTGTGAGCTGTGTTACAACTCAGCAGTCATAAAGATAATTGAGGATCTCAGATCATAATTAATTTCTAATTTCTCATAAATTACTAGTTTAAAATACCAGTGGGCATAGACTGCATTCAGTTCTTTCAGTGCCTTTAAATCCTTTAAGGATTTGGTGCTTTTTATATGACTCTATATTACCAAACAGAAGAGCCACAAAATAGCAAGGCTCATTGTGGGCAAGTGCAGGTCTTGACTTCAGGCGTGCATCCGAGTCACTAAGCACCACAATTTGTGGCAAGAGAAATAGTGGGACAAAGGAAGGCTGCATTGCCAGCCAGCATTAGCCTCCTTGCAAAGGATGATCGATGTAGGCTGCAGTTTAAATACATGCCCTGCTGGTTCATGGGCTTGCATGATAATCAATGTAAGAGCGGTAAGTGTCAGTAGGTGAACATTTAGGGAACAGTGATCATAGTATCATAAGGTTTAGATTAGCTATGGAAAAGGACAGGGAACAATCTAGAGTAAAAGTACTTAATTGGAGGAAAGCAAATTTCAGTGGGATGAGAACGGATCTGGCCCAGATAAACTGGAATCAAAGATTGGTAGGCAAAACTGTAATGGATCAATAGGCTGCCTTTAAAGAGGAGATAGTTCGGGTACAGTCGAGGTACGTTCCCACGAGGGGGGAAGGTAGGGCAACTAAAGTCAGAGCTCACTGGATGATGAAAGAGATAGAGAGTAAGATGAAACAGAAAAAGAGCGTGTACGACAGATGTCAGGTCGAGAATACATCTGAGAATCAAGCTAAATATAGAAAGTTCAGAGGAGAAGTGAAAAAGAAAATAAGAGGCAAAGAGAGGGTATGAGTATAGAATGGCAGCTAACATAAAAGGCAATCCAAAAGTCTTCTATAGGCATATAAATAGTAAACAGTTAGTAAGCAGAGGGGTGGGGCCAATTAGGGACCAAAAAGGAGACCTATGCATGGAGGCAGAGGGTATGGCTGAGGTACTAAATGAGTACTTTGCATCTGTCTTCACCAAGGAAGAAGATGCTGCCATAGACATAGTAAAGGAGGAGGTAGAGGAGATACTGGATGGGATAAAAATTGATAAAGACGAGGTACTAGAAAGGTTGGCTGCACTTAAAGTAGATAAGTCACGAGGACCGAATGGGATGCATCCTAGGTTGCTGAGGGAAGTGAAGGAAGAAATTGCGAAGTTACTGGCCATAATCTTCCAATCCTCCTTAGAAACAGGGTGGTGCCAGAGGACTGGAGAATTGCAAATGTTGCACTCTTGTTCAAAAAAGGGTGTAAAGATAAACCCAGCAACTATAGGCTGGTCAGTATAACCTCAGTAGTGGGGAAGCTTTTAGAAACAATAATCAGGGACAACATTAACAGTCACTTGGACAAGTGTGGGTTAATTAAGGAAAGCCAGCATGGATTTGTTAAAGGCAAATCGTGTTTAACCAACTTGATCAAGTTTTTTGATGAGGTAACAGAGAGGGTTGATGAGGGCAATGTGGTTGACGTGGTGTACATGGATTTCCAAAAGGCGTTCAACAAAGTGTCACATAATAGGTTTGCCAGCAAAGTTGAAGCCCATGGAATAAAGGGAACAGTGGTAGCATGGATACAAAATTGGCTAAGTGACAGGAAACAGAGTAGTGGTGAAAGGTTGTTTTTTGGACTGGAGGAAGGTATACAGTGGTGTTCCCCATGGGTCGGTACTAGGACCACTGCTTTTCTTAATGTATATTAATGACTTGGATGTGGGTGTACAGGGCACAATTTCAATATTTGCAGATGACACAAAACTTGGAAGTATAGTGGACAGTGAGGAGGGTAATGATAGACTTCAAGAGGCCATAGACAGACTGGTGGAATGGGCTGACACGTGGCAGATGAAATTTAATGCAGAAAAGTGTGAAGTGATACATTTTGGTAGAAAGAATGAGAAAAGGAAAAATACTAAAGGGTACAATCCTAAAGGGGGTGCATGAACAGAGAGACCTGGGGGTATATGTGCACAAATCATTGAAGGTGGCAGGGCAGATTGAGGAAGCAGTTAAAAAGCTTACTGGATCCTGGGCTTCATAAATAGAGGAATAGAGTACAAAAGTATGGAAATTATGATGAACCTGTATAAAACACTGGTTCGGCCTCAACTGGAGTATTGTGTCCAATTCTGGGCACTGCACTTTAGGAAGGATATGAAGGCCTTAGAGAGGATGCAAAAAAGATTTACGAGAATGATTCCAGGGATGAGGGACTTCAGTTACGTGGATAGACTGGAGAAGCTGGGATTGTTCTCCTTAGAGCAGAGAAGATTGAGAGGAGATTTGATAGAGGTGTTCAAAATCATGAGGGGTCTGGACAGAGTAGATAGAGAGAAACTGTTCCAATTGGTGGAAGGGTCGTGAACCAGAGGACACAGATTTAAGGTGATTGGCAAAAGAACCAAAGGCGACATAAGAATAAACTTTTTTACTCTGCGACTGGTTATGATCTGGAATGCACTGCCTGAAAGGGTGGTGGAGGCAGATTCAATCACAGCTTTCAAAAGGGAGTTGGATAAGTACCTGAAAGAAAAACATTTGTAGGGCTACAGGGAAAGGGCGGGGGTGTGGGACTTGCTGAGAGCCGGCATGGGCTCGACGAACCAAATGGCCTTCTTCCGTGCTGATTCTAAGTTTGAATGTGGGCTTGACATGCACCGGTAAATGGTATTCTTAGCTAGTCTTACCTTGGCAACTCCATTAAGGTATGCCATCTTTTGCATCTGTTCCCATGTCCTACGTGTAGTGCGCAGTTGTGACCATGGCAGCCAACTGCCAGACATGTCCTGCTGTCCTAGGGTGCCAAATAAGGTAACTCTCATCATGTCCACCTCATGCAACAGTACCTCCACTTTGCCAGCCATCAAATAGGGGATGTAGGTCCTGTGTTGCTCTATCACTTGTGCCACCCTTGGCTCAGTGATGGCACTCTTGCCTGTTGTGTATGTACCTTTAAGAGAATAACTGGTCTCAGACTGCAGTACCGGCAGTGACCACCCCTGTATAAAAGGCGCTAGAGAGCCTCTGTTGTTTTAGTTTCGTTTATGCCTTTCACCAGTAAAGATCTCTTTGTTTCTCTCCTGCTAGTCCGTGTCTCAATCATTCATGGACTTAACACTGCCTGTGCATCAGCGAGTTGTGGGTTCAAGCCCCACTCCAGGACTTAAGTCCCACAGACTAGCCAAGCAACATATGACATACTCACAGAATCATACCTTTCAGCCAATGTCCCAGACTCCTCCATCACCATCCCTGGGTATTTTCTGTCCCATGGGAAGGACAGACCTATCAGACGTGGCGCCACAGTGGTATACAGTCGGGAGGGAGTGGCCCTGGGAGTCCTCAACATTGACTCCAGACCCCATGAAGTTTCATGGCTTCAGGTCAAACATGGGCAAGAAAACCTCCTGCTCATTTCCACCTATCGCTCTCCCTCAGCTGATGAATCAGTACTCCTCCATGTTGAATACCACTTGGAAGAAGCACTGAGGATAGCAAGGGCACAGAATGTACTCTCAGTGTGGGACTTAAATGCCCATCATCAAGAGTGGCTCGGTAGCACCACTAAGCTGGCTGAGTCCTGAAGGACATAGCTGCCAGACTGGGCCTGCGGCAGGTGGTGAGAGAACCAACACGAGGGGAAAATATACTTGACCTCGTCCTCACCAATCTACCTGTCACAGATGCACCTGTCCATGACAGCAGTGATAGCAGTGACCATCGCACAGTCCTTGTGGAGATGTGTGGCACTACCACCATGCTAAATAGGATAGATTCAGAACAGATCTAGCAGCTCAAAACGGGGCATCCATGAGGCGCTGTGGGCCATCAGCAGCAGCACAATTGTATTCCACCACAATTTGTAACCTCATGGCCCAGCAGATCCCTCACTCTACCAGTGGACCAACCCTGGTTCAATAAGGAGTGTAGAAGAGCATGCCAGGAGCAGCACCAGACATACCTAAAAATGGGGTGCCAAGCTGGGGATGCTGCAACACAGGACTACATGCATGCTAAACAGCAGAAGCAGCATGCTATAGACAGAGCTAAGTGATCCCACAATCAACGGATCAGATCAAAGCTCTGCAGTCCTGCCACATCCAGTCATGAATGGTGGTGGACCATTAAACAACCAACAGGAGGAGGAGGCTCCATGAATATCCCCATCCTCAATGATGGCGGAGCCCAGCACACGAGTGCAAAAGACAAGGGTGAAGCGTTTGCAACCATCTTCAGCCAGAAGTGCCGGGTGGATAATCCATATCGACCTACTCCCGAGATCCACACCAGCACAGAAGCCAGTCTTCAGCCAATTCGATTCACTCCACGTGATATCAAGAAACGGCTGAACGCACTGGATACAACAAAGGCTGTGGGCCCTGACAACATCCCGGCTGCCGTACTGAAGACTTGTGCTCCAGAACTAGCCGCGCCTCTAGCCAAGCTGTTCCAGTACAGCTACAACACTGCCATCTACCCGACAATGTGGAAAACTGCCCAGGTATATCCTGTCCACAAATAGCAGGACAAATCCTATCTGGCCAATTACCACCCCATCATCTACTCTTAACCATCAGCAAAGAGGTGGAAGATGTCATCGACAGTGCTATCAAGCGGCACTTACTCACCAATTAACTGCTCACGATGCTCAGTTTTGGTTTCGCCAGTACTACTCGGCTCCCGACCTCATTACATGAACGAAAGAGCTGAATTCCAGAGGTGAGGTGAGAGTGACTGCCCTTGACATCAAGGCAGCATTTGACCGAGTGTGGCATGAAGGAGCTCGAGTAATATTGAAGTCAATGGGAATCAGGGGGAGAACTCTCCACTGGCTGGAGTCATACCTAGCACAAAGGAAGATGGTTGTGGTTGTTGGAGGTCAATTATCTCAGCCCCAGACCATTGCTGCAGGAGTTCCTCACAGCAGTGTCCTAGGCCCAACCATCTTCAGCTGCTTCATCAATGACCTTCCCTCCATCCTAAGGTCAGAAGTGAGGGTGTTCACTGATGATTGCACAGTGTTCAGTTCCATTAGCAACTCCTCAGATAATGAAGCAGTCCATGCCCGCATGCAGCAAGCCTTGGATGACATTCAGGCTTGGGCTGATAAGTGGCAGGTAACATTTGCACCACACAAGTGCCAGGCAATGACTATCTCCAACAAGCGAAAGTCTAACCACCGCCCCTTGATATTCAATGGCATTGCCATCACCGAATCCCCCACCATCAACATCCTGGGGGTAACCATTGGCCAGAAACTTAACTGGACCAGTCACATAAATACTGTGGCCACAAGAGCAGGTCAGAGGCTGGGTATTCTGCAGCTAGCGCAGCCTGCTTGATTGGCACCTCATTCATCACCTTAAACATTCACTCCCTCCACCACCGGTGCACCGTGGCTGCAGTGTGTACCATCTACAAGATGCACTGCAGCAACTCACCAAGGCTTCTTCAGCAGCACCTCCCAAACCTGTGACTTCTACCACCTCGAAGGACAAGGACAACAACAGGCACATGGGAACACCATCACCTGCAAGTTCCCCTCCAAGTTACACACCATCCTTAATTGGAAATATATCGCCAAACCTTTATCGTCACTGGGTCAAAATCCTGGAACTCCCTACCTAACAGCACCGTGGGAGTACCTTCACCACACGGACTGCAGCGGTTCAAGAAGGCGGCTCAGCACCACCTTCTCAAGGGCAACTAGAGATGGACAATCAATGTTGGCCTTGCCAGCAATGCCCACATCCCATGAATGAATAAATAAAATCATAATCCTGGCTGATATTTCAGAGGAGTACTGAGGGGTAGTTGCACTGTTGGTGGTGTCTTTTCGTTGAGATGTTAAAACGAGACTTGGCTGCCCACTCTGGTAGACATAAAAGATCTCATGGTACAATTTTAAGAGGAGCAGAGAAGTTGTCCTGGTGTTAAATCCAATATTTATCCCTCAAACAAAACAGATTTTCTGGTTATTAACCTCACTGGTGGTTGTGGGACATTGCTGTGTGCAAATTAGCTGCTGTGTTTCCCGGCGTTACAACAGTAACTACATTTCAAAAGTACTTCATTAGCTGAAAGGCACTTGGGAAGTCCTAAGGTTGTGAAAGGTGCTACATGACTACATGGGCCAGAATTTTCTGTACCTGGGCGAGTCAGGTGCGGGCGGTCGCCATGACGGGTCGTGACCCCGTTCCTCATTTCATTCTGCTCCTGAGATCGACTTTCCCTTAATGGTGCCTATTATGGCAGCCCTGCGCGTTACTCGGCCCTAATAAATGGTGCGGGTCTGATGACATCATTGATGACGCGTTTTCAGCCGTGATATTTAAAGGAACCATGGCCACATTGCATTTGAAGGTTCATCTTGGATTGTGCAGACGCTGCACTAGAGCATTGGAGTGTTGCAAAGACTTGGAAACGTGACTGCACAGAGGCAGAGGGCTGCACCCATGCTCTCCGATGACCCCCTCCATATGCTTGTGGAGGGAGTGAGAGCACTCGGGAAGTCCTCTTCCCTTCAGATAGCGGAAGAGACCTGCTCAGCAGACCAAAGGTGCCTGGTTGGAGATTGCAGAGAAAGTGAATAGTAGGGATGTTGTCAGGAGGACCTGGGTGCAGTGCCAGAAACATTGCAATGATCTCATTAGATCAGGAAAGGTGAGTGCAAAGCCACACTCAACTTCATCCCACTGTGCCTTCTCAAACCTGCTCCTGCACATCCTTACACCAACATACCTTGCACGTCCACCCATCCCTCTCTCTCTATCTACATTATCACATCCCCATCTGACTTATCACCCCTCACACGCACCCTCATCCTAATGCAATCATACCAACAACAACACACAAGGCAGCCATTTGGCATTGGCACCCCACTCCATCATAGTCTCCCTCTAAAGATGTAACCCATCCATTCCTTACAGTCATTCCATCACTCTTACTCAAGCTTCTCTTCTTTCCCTCCTTGCAGGAGAAGAGAGCCCACAATAAGCGGGAGTGGGAGAGAACCAGAGGTAGCCCTCCATCATTGGCCACCTTAACTGCAGCAGAGGAGGTCGCCCTGGAAGTATCAGGAGTCATAGAGCAGCTGGAGGAGGGACACGGAGAGAGGGGACATCTCAGCAACCTGATGACAGAATTACATCTCATACAGCCACATGGCATACAGCAGTCACTCATATGGGGACTGATGTCAGCAGCCAGTGAATGTTCATCATGTACATAATGGTATCATTACCCATTCTTGATATGATATTTCTAAATCATCTCTTTACTTTCCCACAGGTCTATCAAGAGCCCAACACCCCCACTACTGTCCAGGTGGAAGAGGAAGATGACTCCTCAGAGGAGCCTCCAGCCTCTGAGGGTGCACCGTCACCAGACATAAGTGCACCCAGCACCAGCGCAGATATGCACACCTCAGTGGGTCCCACGCGACATAGAGTAGTGTTGTCACCTGGTGTTTTACAAGTCACACGTGAGCAAGAGGAGATGGTGGAGACAGGGACAGTAGTGGAGACTCCTTGCCGGAGGACGCTCCCAGCTCTGCTCAGCTGATGCAGACGCTGAGCCTCGGGGGCCATCCAGAAAGAGGGTGACCCTGGAGGTGCAGGAAGAAGTGCAAGGGGCTCTGACTGGTTTTGCGACCGCGATGTCTACAATTGTGCAGAGAATGGAGGAGTCCATCTCTAACATGAGCACTACTGTGTTGCAGGTGATGGAGACTGTACACTCTTCCATTGAAAGGATGGCCACCTGCATGGGGCAGCTAATGCACCACTCACAGGAGCATATGGTATCTATGGAGAATAGATGGAAGGTGTTTATAGTCCTCCTCTCTAGGAGGGATGTAAATGTAGACTTGGGTCCTCATGGCCCCACTGTTGTGCAGCAAAATTCCCCCCACCTCCTTGCTAGCAGGGAAGTGGCCCATGAAAGGGATGACATGGAAGTGGGGGCTCCTCTCAAAGCATTCACACTTCTCCCCCATTGCCTCCCCCTCAGTCAGAGCCCCAGATGCCTCCTGTGATCAAGATGGCCAAGTCTGTCCCTGCACAGTCGCAGGTGGAGCAGACTTTGGTGAGGCCATGACAGGCTCCAAGACCCAGAAGACGTCCGCCAAAAGTGGCTATGCAGTCGCAGCAGGGAAGTGAGCAGGCTGCCTCTACCTCTGCTGAAGCCACAGGGGTAACCTCGTAGAAGCACGAGTAAGAGAAAGATGAAACGCAAGTAGATGCAGAAGGGTAAGCACTTAGGTGTTTTAACAATTGTTTGTGTGAAGTTTCCGTTACTCTGATGTCACAGATAAAAATGATTATTTTCAACACATGGCCAATTCTTTCTGCAACATTGGAAGTGGTTTAGTGAGTTGGAGTGAATGGTGAGACATAACGTTACCTCCAGCAATGGTGGTCAGTGTGAAAGGAATGACCTGGTCATTGTAGGGATGCTTTATGGTGTTGTTGTGGGGTGTTGGGAGCTGGCGCAGCATGTGGCAGCCATATGGGTGTAATGCTTGAAGTTAAGTAAATTTGGCCATGATGAGGCCATCCCTGGCCTCCCAGGCATCAATGTGCTTGGGTGCTGGTGGGATCTGGACCGCAGGTTCCTCCTGCTCATCTTCCAGCTGATGCTCCTCCTGCTCCACCTCTGAAGAGGCTGTGCGCTGAGAGCCTTGCTCCTCATGCAGCGCTAATCCTCGCTGCTGCGCTATGTTGTGCAGGGCGCAGCAGACGACGACGATTCTAGCGACAGTGGCTGGTGCATAGTGAAGGGCTACTCCAGATCTGTCAAAGCATCTAAAGCACATTTTCGGCATGCCTATTGTCTGCTCGTAACACATCTGGTGGAAATGTGGCTTTCATTATATCTCTCCTCGGCCTCAGTACTTGGCCTCCTCAAGGGTGTCATGGACCATGTCTTCAGTGGATAGCCTTTGTCTCCAAGCAGCCAGCGGAAAGATTGTTTGAAGTTGCGAAGAGCTGAGGGAGGGTGGACTGGCGCAGGACAAAAGAGTCATGGCAGCTGCTAGGGAATTTGGTGCACACATGCATGATGATCTCACTATGGTTGCAGACGAGCTACACATTGAAGGAGTGGAAGCCCTTGTGGTTCACAAAGACTCCTGGGTTACGATGGGGTGCCCTGATAGCCACATGTGTGCAGTCGATGATGCCCTGCACCCCTGGGAAGTCAGTCAGAGTGGCAGAGCCAAAGCTCAGTAACACTGGCTTCATTCGTGGCAAAGTTGATATAATTGGCTGACTTGTCAACCATGGCATCAGTCACCTGTGTGATGCATCTGTGGTCGGCCGACTGCGAGATGCCGCAAATGTTTGCTGCAGATCCCTGGACAGAGCCTGAGGTGAAGTTGACTTTGACAGCTACTGGTTAGGGGGGTCCTCCCGCTCCTCTGGGCTGCAGGTTTGCTCCAGCAATCTGCAAATGTCTGCGATGACCTGGCGCAATAGCCTGAGCCTCCTTTGGCACTGCTGCTCAGTCATGTTGAGGAAGCTCATCCTCTGCCTGTATACCCTGTGTTGGGGATATCGCCTCCGGCGTGGTGCTGCCCTGCGCTGATGCCCTCTGTCCTGTGCAGCATCAGGTGGCTGAGGAGAAGGTTGGTGGTGTTTTTGGTTCTGCTGGTGTGCTTGCTGCTGCTGCTGGGCCTCATCGTGATCCGATTCTGAGGACCACGGTGAGACAGTATAAACAGCACCCATGCTGATGGAATAGCTGGCAGGTCAAGTAGAGATGAAAGAAGCAATCTGTCAATGGTGTGATTGGTTCTACCAATGAGGTGACAGTGGATCCTGACTTTGCTGAAAGCACTTGCAACCTCTAGAAAGCTAAATCTGTGCTGACAATGCAGTCAGCAACAGCCATCTGCCTTATGAAAGTGATCAACTGTGAGGTGAGAGTATTTATTGTGCTTTCCGTGCTGTGCACTAATGAGTTCCATCAATGGCCACTCAACTTACTCCTCAGGTTCACAGATGTGGTTCCTGAGCTGCGTGATTCCTATGCTTATCCAGGGAAATGTGAAAGTTAGGGTGAAAAAGGTGTTTAGGGGTCTGACAAGTACCTCATAATGATTTCAATTAGCTCGCCCGCCCCTGCCGTTCGGGGCACTGCCACACCGGCAAACACACCCGAGGGAAAGACGCGTGGAGGCGGGATGACGCGGGTTCCCTACGCGCTCTAAGTTATTTCAACTTTCACTCCCGACCCGCCTCCAATCCCGGCCGCGCGGACGCCAGAGAATTCCGGCCATGTTCTTTCTTTTTCGCTTACCATAGGCTTCATTACCTACATCTACATTTATTTCACCAACCACTGGTTTTTGGTACTTACACCATTTCTAAAGACTGAAATATATATATTTTTAAATTACAGCTTTTGTAAATACAATTTTCCTTCCATATGCAGCCAGTTCAAGGTACGTGACCCCATCTCTTTAAATATTGTAAAATACCGATAAGAAATCATTGGCCCAGAAATTCGGGTCTCCACGGGTGAGTACGCACGGGGTACTCACCCATAAGCCCAATGGAAGTGCCGGTTTCCTGCATGCACTGCGCATGCGCGGGAAACCGGCACTTCCGTTCCCCTGAAAGAAGGGGTTCAGAGTTCGAACGCATGCGCAGGAGAGGCTGCACGTGCGCATCGAACTTACATTTTTTTTTGCAGGTTTTCCCGGGAGGGTAAGTCTCCAGAAGTTAGACATGTAAAAAGCAGTCGCAAGGCCTGCTTTTTACAAGGTAAGTGGTGAATTAATTTAAATTAAAACATTTTTCTCCACAGGTTTATTATTTTTAAATACTTTAAAGAAAGGTAAGTTTATTTTTAGCCCCGTTAGAAAATAAAATTATTATTTTTTTTAATTGAAATTATTGTTTAAAATAGTTATTTCATGTAATTTATAGTTTATTTAAAAATGTGATTTAAAAAAAATGTATTTGAACATTTAGTGATGTTTTGGGGCTTGTGGTATTTATAAGTTTGACAGCCCTTCCTGTCAAACTTATGAATAAGAACATAAGAACATAAGAAATAGGAGCAGGAGTAGGCCATACGGCCCCTCGGGCTTGCTCCGCCATTCAATAGGATCATGGCTGATCTGAATCTAGACTCACGTCCACTTCCCTGCCCTCTCCCCGTAACCCCTAATTCCCTTATCTGCTAGGAAAATGTCTATCTCCATTTTAAATTTATTTAATGTTGCAGCTTCCACAGCTCTCTGGGGTAGCAAATTCCATAGATTTACTACCCTCTGAGTAAAGAAGTTTCTCCTCATCTCAGTTTTGAAAGGGCAGCCTCTTATTCTAAGATTATGCCCCCTAGTTCTAATCTCACCCATCAGTGGAAACATCCTCACCGCATCCACCTGATCAAGCCCCCTCACAATCTTATATGTTTCGATAAGATCGCCTCTCATTCTTCTGAACTCCAATGAGTAGAGTCCCAACCTATTCAACCTTTCCTCATACGTCAACCCCCTCATCTCTGGAATCAACTGAGTGAACCTTCTCTGAACCGCCTCGAGAGCAAGTATATCTTTTCTTAAATATGGAAACCAAAACTGCACGCAGTATTCCAGGTGTGGCCTCACCAATACCCTGTATAACTGCAGCAAGACTTCCCTGTTTTATACTCCATCCCCCTTGCAATAAAAGCCAAGATTCCATTGGCCTTCCTGATCACCTGCTGCACCTGCATACTAACTTTTTGTGTTTCATGCACCAGGACCCCCAGATCCCTTTGTACTGTAGCACTTTGCAGTTTCTCTCCATTTAGATAATAACTTGCTCTTTGATTTTTTCTGCCAAAGTGCATAACCTCACACTTTCCAACATTATATTGCATCTGCCAAATCTCTGCCCACTCACTTAGCCTGTCTGTGTCCTTTTGCAGGTTTTTTATGTCCTCCTCACTCACTGCTTTCCCTCCCATCTTTGTATCGTCAGCAAACTTGGATATGTTGCACTCGGTCCCTTCCTCCAAATCGTTAATATAGATTGTAAAGAGTTGGAGTCCCAGCACTGACCCCTGCGGAACACCACTAGATACTGATTGCCAGCCTGAGAACGAACCATTTATCCCAACTCTTTGTTTTCTGTTAGATAGCCAATCTTCCACCCATGCCAGTATATTACCCCCAATCCTGTGATTTTTTAACGATTGGCTCCCCATGGCCCACGTGATCCCAGGGGACGCATCAAACTAACTGCGCCCCGGGATACGCAAGCACTGCGCGCCGGCAGTTGGAGGAGGCCCAGGATCGCAATTCCATGGGGGCCCACAGCTCAACGGCCGGTGCGCAAGGTAAGTGCAGGTCGGGGGCTTACACCCGCAAGAAGCCCTCAACCCGAATTTCTGGGCCATTGAGTATCATGTTTTAATATCAGGACCAGAAAACATACCCTTATAAGTCTGTACACATATTCAAAAAGTGCTGGGTGTCTTCATGTTTTATCTTTATAAATCACAGGCCACCATCTGTGTCACCTGCAGCCATACCATTAATTGTGTTCCCTCACTTCTCCTAATATCTTGATGATGCCTAAGTGCCCACCAGTTGCTGAATTCACAGACTCCCACTGCTAATGTGAAGAGTGTATATATATATATATATATCAAACCTATGAAAATAGTACGAAGCCATTAACTTTTAAAATTCCTACAGCTGAAATCCTACAAGTGTGTTGGCTATCTTTTTCATTACTGCAACAATAGTTAATGGTTTTGGGGCTCTGATGACATCTACCATTTGGAAAATCTCTCGAGGTTGCTGAATGGGGATGGATTTACAAGCATTTATTTACTTTTGTGTAATAGTCATCTGTCTAAAGAAAGCAACAAATTGTAACTCCATTAATTGATTTACTTCAGTTCCTCCTTCCTGGCAAATAAACATCAGTTGCAGTGTAGTAATAAGTTAACCAAGTACTTGACACAAGATTCTATTTAATCTTATCACTCAAAATGTTATTGGTATGACATCTCTCAGAGTCACCTCACTACTGAGTGTAGTGATATTCTACAAGGTTTGCATTTTATTTTCAAAGAGGATCTCTAGCTTTTCGGTGTGGTTTATTCCTCGTAGGATGACTTTCTTTTGTTGAGTGTCAACAGCTCTCTCAACTCTGAGGATTTGAGCTTCTTCAGTAAAATGTCTGTAATTATGGAAGAGGCCAGTTTGTTCTTGGTTGCTGGGCAAAGGAACTAATCAACTGGTAAAGGTAACTCCACTCTGTAGAGAAACAGTTGTGGTTGTATTTGAAATGTTACTCGGCATTCTAAATGGTTTCCTCATGTATTCTATGCTTCCATTTAAAGTGGGCTAGCCTTGTGGATTCTCATGGTGACCAGGAGACTTCAGTAAAGAATTAAGTCCATAAACCCATCAGACTTGATATTCATCAAACGTTGGGCTTTAATTTTCAGTCTATCAAGCTTGAAATGGAAACAATTTGTTCCCTCGATAATTGATGGATACCTAGTATGCCACTGTAAAATTCACCTTATTTTTCTTCACAAGAGGATAATTAAATATTGATTTTCCCCCCTAAAATATGTCTGCAATACACACAAGGAGTATAAAGCATTCTCTATGTCAACTAAAACTATCATTGTACATAAAATTCTAGTATATATCTTCACTCTCTGCACAATTACTATAATTTACTGTGGCTAAAGATCTGAGTGCCTATTGATCTATACGAACATAAAAAATTGACGGGCAGGAAAAGACCAGCTGGTCCATCAAGCCTGCCCCACATACCATGATGGCAGGAGCATAATGACTAGACACTCCCCCACCACACACACACACCCACCCCACCCCACCCCACCCCCCACTCCCACCTCACCCCCCCCACCCCGTCCCATTCCCCACCTCACTACCCACCCCCACCCCCCACTCCCACCCCACCCTCAGCCCACCCCCACCCCCCACTCCCACCTCACACACCCATCCCATCCCCCACCCCACTACCCACACCCACCCCACCCCCCACTCCCACCCCAACCTCACCCCCCACCCCACTACCCACACCCACCCCCACTCCCACCCCACCCCCCACACCCACCCCCACCCCCAGCCCAACCCCCATCCCACCCCCCACCCCACCCCCTCACCCCTACCCCACCCCCCACCTCACCCCCCACCCCCCACCCCCAACCTCACCCCCCACCTCAACCCCACCCCACCCCCTCACCCCTACCCCACCCCAACCCCACCCCCCCACCCCCTCACCCACCCCCACACCCACCTCACCCCCCACCTCACCCCCACACCCACCTCACCCCCCCACCTCACCCCCCTCACCCCCCACCTCACCCCTCACCCCTACCCCATCCCACTACCCCACCCCCTCACCCCTACCCCACCCCCCACCCCACCCCCTCACCCCTACCACACCCCCCCACCCCCAACCCCCACCTCACCCCTCACCCCTACCCCACCCCCCACACCCACCCCCACCCAGTGCAAAACAACAGCTAGATCTTTTTCTCTTTCAACCTCTTTCAGTATTGTTCCCTGCAAATGATACATGTATTCTGTGCTGGCCCTATCAGCATGATACTACATTTATCCAAGTTAAATGCCATTTGCTATTTTGTGGCCCACTGTTCTAGTGCATCTAAATGTTTTTGCATTAGATTGCACTCCTGTACTGTCTTAACCTTTGCACAGATTTTGGTGCCATCTGCAAACTTACTGACCATGCGCCCCAGACCACTCTCCAGGTCATTAATAAAGACCGTGAAGAGTAGTGGGCCTAGGACCGATCCCGGGGGGACACCACCAGTAACATGCCTCCAGGCTGAACCACATCCATTAACTACAACTTCTTAACTGTGGGATGCGGAATTGAGCAAATCAAATTCCTACTGATACCACCAGTTAGTATCTTGTGAAGTAACCTAGTGTGAGGTACCTTATCAAAGGTTTTCTGAAAGTCTAGGTAGTCAATGTCTACCGGATTTCCCTCATCCAGTGTCCTAGTGACTTCCTCAAAGAACTCTTAGCAAATCTGTACAGCATGACCTATTTTTCCGGAAGCCATGTTGTGTATTTCTAATGGCTCCTTCTCTTTCCCAGTGATTGGAAAGGGCATCTCTTATCATCCCTTCTAGCAATTTCCCAATAATGGATGCCACGCTGACAGGCCTGTGTTTCCCTGGCTCTGATTTGTCCCCTTTTTTGAGTATAGGAACTACATAAGTTAGCTTCTAGTCTAATGGAACTATCCCTGACTCTATTGAACTATTGAAGATATGAGCAAGGGGCTCACAGAGCACCTGTCCCATCTCTTTAATCACCCTTGGATAGATATTATCCAGACCAGGAGCCCTATCAATTTTGAGCTGTCCTAATGTATCCAAGATGGCATTATTATCTATTATAATATTAATAATGCTATTCAATACAGAGCACTCGCCGTTGGGAATATAAGCATCATCTACAGGAGTATAGACTGATGCAGAATAGTCATTTAACAGCTCCGCTATTACCTGAGAAATTATTTGAATCAGCCCTGCAGTATCCTTCAGTGCCTCTATATAATCCTTAATAGTCTTTTGACTCCTGACATAGCTGAAAAAGCTTCTGCTATTACTACCACAATTGTGCACCATCTTTTTTTCCGGCGATCTCTTGGCTACTCTTATGGCAGTTTTATGTCTCTCAATTGCATACGATACTTGTCTCTGTTCTCCTGTGAGAACCCTGCTCCTTCAATAGACCATGTAGAAGTTTCAGCATAACAGGCTCTCCCTTATTTATCTTGTCCCCCATGGGAGCTGAATAACTATGGACAACATTTCCTATAAGAGAAAATTATAAATGTTCTCGATGATGCCTAAGGAAATCAAGCAAAAGGCTGCTGGGAAATAATTTAATGACGGACTATCAGAATAGTGTATTTGAATATCAGCATCATCGCTTAACCTTCAATTATTTTCAAAACTAATATTGGATCAGCTTCTTTAAAAAGAAATTAATCAACAACCATTAGTTATTTTTGATTGGAGTCTATTCCATATCTATGAATTTGTGAGGGAATAATTTCTAACCTCTAGCTTTACTTAAAGATTGTCAGTTTGTACTTTGGCCTTTAGTCCTACAATCACACATTAAATGAAGTAACCTATCTATATTCATATTAATGTCTTCAGACATTTTAAATATCTGGATTTTTTCTACCATGAAAGTAAGTCTAATTCTGCCATTGTCTGTATAACATTAGCCTAGAAATGATTGTTTAGTATATTGGTAAATTAACAGTACTTTTATATATCATGCTTCTGTTGTTATTTTAATAGCGATGTTAATCAAATTATTTTAAATATGTTAACACCTTCATTAAAAAATACAGACAGAGGAATATTGTACAAATGTGTTAATTGTTTGTCCACTAATATCACAATGATTTCTAGGCTTTAGGCCGTGATTTCATGGCTTGGACATTGTAGGGATGCTTTATGGTGTTGGTGTGGGATGGTGCCAACCTGGCATATCATGTGTACAGCGTCAAGTGAAGTAAATCTGGCCATGGTGAGACCATCCCTGGCCTCCTGGGCAGCAATGTGGTCGGGTGCTGATGCCCTGTGTCCTGTGTAGCACCAGCTGATTGCAGAGAAGGTTGGTGCTGCTGGTGTGCCTGGTGCTGCTGGTGTTGGGGCTGATCGTGGTGGGATTCTGAGGACCAAGGTGAGATATTTTCAAGGGTACTGATGCAATAGATGGCAGGTGAGGTTGAGATGACAGAAGCGATCTGTCAATGGAGAGAGAGGTTGTTCCAATGCGGTGACACTGGATAGAGAGTTTGCTCCAAACACTTGCAGCTGCATAAAGCTCAATCTGTCTTCCAAATGCAGTAAGCAACAGCTTCTAACCTTGGAAAGTGAACACCTGTGAAATGGGAGCTCTTATAGACCATTTGCAGCTGTCAAGTTTAGAAATCATCACATGCTGACACAACACTCAACTTCCCTACCTGATGGGATCCCCAAGCAGCGGGGAAGCTGTTGGCGAACTCTAAAAATCTAAAGGTAAGCTTAAAATACTACTTAATTGCCTCTTAACAATCCAGCTAATGATCTAAATTGCCTTCCCCACCGTTTGGTGTCGGGTCTGTTCTGTGCTGACACACCTGACATCTGGGAGACTAGCGTGGAGGCAGATTGACAGCAGGTTCCCTACCAGCTGTCAAAATAAAACCCAGCTGACTCACCACCAAACACGCCCCCCTGATCCCCTGAAAAATTCCCCCCTTAATGTTTGTTACTCTTCCCTGAGCCCTTTCCAATGCATCACTTTTGTGAGTGTAGGATACCCAAAACTGCTTATAAGTATGAACTTATTATGATCATAAAGGGTTCAAAATGGTTTGTTTTTGTTTGCAACCTTGTAACTTTTGAGAAGAATTTTTTAGTGAATAATTTCATCCAAATCTTTTATTCTATTCCATCTTGCTCAATAGACCCCATTTGGTGCATATATAGTTCCATTACATTTATCCATATATGCAAATCCATCTACTATTTCTTAGTACATCTTATTCTTTTGAATGATATTAGTCACATAGCTTCCTATCAGCAACTGCTATATTATAATATTCACCCTTCTCCATACTATTGATGAATACTGCAAATGAGAATAGATTCATACGGAACTACACTTGTCACTGCTTATCAAAAAGAGCTTTTAACAGTTATCATCACTTCTGTTTTCTGTTGGCAAACCAATTTGATATTTAGCTAGACAACTTGTTGGCCTGGATTTTGCGATCGGCGGCGTAACTAAGGATCATGCTGCCAGCATCCGAACCAGGTACGCACTTACCAGCTGGGATCCCTCCTCCGAGAAGCTGCTGTCAGGCGCTGCAGTATAGAGGGCAGCGTAGAGGCCCACGGGTCTCGGGCACACCATGTGCATAAGCGTACCTGGCATCACGTGGGCCGGTGCTCCAATCAGCAAACAGAAGGTCTCTCATTAATGCTATTAGAGATCGTTATCATCTGAAGTTCTTGCCATACAACTATTAGGTCTTTGGCTATCTCCATTTAAATTTCAGTACTTCGAAAATATACTTAAATTTGTGATTTTGAGGTCTAGATGTGTGCATTTCATGTTTTTCCTCCCAGCAAAATTACATTTTAGAAACCTGAGAATAATACTTTCTTCAAAAATCTATTGGAAGAAAGTTCTTTATTTGCCAATAACTTAGGGAAAAAACTTCCAAATCTGCAGAACAAAAAAAGATCATATTATAACTTTTAATGGACAATAAATATAACTAATAATCCTGTGGGTCATACGTAAATGCTTCCATTTCGAGCCTCAAAATCTCAAAGGTAGCAACCTCACTCAGCACACCACCCACCCGACGGTAAGTCTGAAAGACTGGCTTGTAGTTTAAGCTTTTAATATATACTTGGATTTCCAAAAGGTATCCCCTTACGCTGTGCAAACAGACCCTTTGCCTGTTTGCACCAACTGTAAAATTTTCATACGTAATTGCTGGGCAATTGTGGTCTTGATGTTCATTTCAAAGGTGGTATGATGGCGTACTCTGAGAGTACGCCATGATACCAACTGCAAATTCTGTCCTGTTGTTTATTGCATACTCCTTTTATTCTTCTTAAAAGTCTGAAATGTGGAACCTTATCAAATATCTTCTGAAAATCAAAGTTTACTGTGTCACTGGATTGCTCTCATCCACTAACTTAGTTATTGCCTCAAATAATTAAATTAATTTTGTGAGGTACTATCTGACCTATTGCTTCTAAAACCACACTGGTTAGCTTTTATGTTTTCTGTGCTGCTTGGAAGAATGTTGTTTTTACCCCATAAAATGGTGATCTCCCCAATTATTGAAACTAAGCTTACAATCAGTAAACGAGTAGAATCACAGAATTGTACAGCACAGAAGGCTCTTTAAAAAAGCTATTTAATTAGTCCCGCTCCCCCGCTCTTTCCTCACAGCCTGCAAATTTTTTCCCCTTCAAGTATTTATCCAATTCCCTTTTGAAAGTTATATTGAATCTGCTTCCACCACCCTTTCAGGCAATGCATTCCAGATCATAACAACTCGCTGTGTAAAAAGAAAAATCCTCCTCATCTGCCCTCTGGTTCTTTTTCCAAGTATCTTATATCTGTGTCCTCTGGTTACCAACCCTCCTGCCAGTGGAAACAGTTTCTCCCTATTTACTCTATCAAAACCTCTCATAATTTTGAACACCTCTATTAAATCTCCAACTTCTCTAGTCTCTGCACATAATTGAAGTCCCACATTCCTGGTGCCATTCTAATAAATCTCTCCTGCACCCTCTCTAAGGCCTTGACATCCTTCCTAAAGTGTAATGCCCAGAATTGGTCACAATACTCCAGCTGAGGCCTAACCAGTGAATTATAAAGGTTTAGTATATCTGCCTTGCTTTTGTACTCTATGCCACTATTAATAAAGCCAAGGGGGGAAAAATTGGGTGGCACCCCTTTTGGGGCACTAACGTCGCTTAGCGTCCTGAGAATGTTAGTGCCCCTCTGCCGGAAATTCAGTTGTAGCGCCCCAAGCAGGAGGTGGAGTGCTACTGGAAGTGTTCCACCTCCTTCTTGGGGTGCTACTACTGAAGATCGCAGCGCTACTTGCAACAACACCAAGCGCGTCGGCACATAGCACTGTGTCATTGCAGGCCTCCTCCCCGATTAAAGGGGAGGGGCCCAGCACTCACACACCAGGGCCCCGCTGGACCACCAGGGAGCAGGGTGCCGTGAAAACAGCCCAGCACTCAAGAGGAGTGCTGGGCTGAGTGATTGTGGCTGGCACCCTGAAAAAAAAAGGCGAAAGGGAGCAGGCGCTGGCAGTCAGCCAAAAAAGATGGCCGCCTAACACCTACCCCTTTAACTACCACCGCTGACGCTGCAAAAACACCTCCTGACCCTGTTGGACATATCGTCTGGCGATAAGTCTGGGGACGCAAGGGAAGTTTGCGGCTGGGGCACAAACGGGGCGCTGAATTTCACAGGAGGCGTTAGCAGCGCTGCGCCCGGGCGCTAGGCGATTTGCACGTTAACAAGAGGTGCAAATCAACCCAATTTTTCCCCCCCCAAGGATCTCATATGCTTTTTTAACAGCCTTATCAACTTGTCCTTCAAAGATTTGTGTACATACACCCCCAGGTCTCTCTGTTCGTGCACCCCGCCCTTTAAAATTGTATCATTTTGTTTATACTGTCTCTCCTCATTCTTTCTTCCAAAATGCATCACTTCACACTTCTCTGCATTAAATTTCATCTGCCATGTGTCTTCCCATTTCACCAATCTATGTCCTCCTGAAGTCTGTTACTATCCTCCTCACTGTTTACTACATTTCCGAGTTTCGTGTCATCTGCAAACTTCAAACTTATGCCCTTTATACCCAATTCCTGGTCATTAATATGTATCAAAAAGAGAAGTGGTCCTAATACTGGGCAACACCAATTTATACTTCCCTCCACAAAAACAACCTTAACCACTACTTTCTGCTTTCTGTCTCTGAGCCAGTTTTATATCCATGCTGCCACTGCCCTCTTAATCCAATGGGCTTCCATTTTGCCAATAAGTCTATTATGTGGTACTTTATCAAACGCCTTCCTTGGTTTACATCTCATTTTTTGAATCGCAGTTACAGGAACCACTCTCATTGTCAGGTACAACACCAAATTTGTTGAGCTCTTAAATACATAGTTTTAGCCTTGTCTATTTCCTAAGATATCCTCAAGGATTCAAGATGTATTTCCACTACCACAAATGCCCTGCGGCCATCTAATGCTTTGAGTTTCTTAACACGTGTAAATGTTATTGATTCCTGAGCTAGATTGACAGTGATTTGAAGTTCATCCATAATCCTCAGGAAGGAATGCTAATGTAAAGAATCAGTTTAGCACATCCATCATTTAATGATCTGTTGTGATATTTTATCCTGTTCCCTTTACTCTGTCTGCTTTCTTTGTATTTTCTTCTTCTCATACTTTTTATCTTCAGCTCTCCTGACTCTTCCCTCACCATTCTTTAGTTCCTTTTACCTTGCGCTTCGGCCATCTAGACTTCATGTTCCTACTGTTTTCCTTTATCTCACTGGGATATATTTACTTTCCATAAGGTCAATTTTCATGTCGTAGACGTGAATCCGTGGGGTGGGGTGGGGGGGGGCGATGCTACGAGCACATAATAAGAGTGATCGACCTTGCTAATGATCTAGGTTTAGCCTTTTGGCATCGTTTGGGCCAGAAAACAAAAGCCCACACAATTGGGAGTGGTGGAGTTGGGGGGGGGGGGGGGGTTGGGGGCAGAACCAGCAGTATTTCTTGTGCAGAAACTGCTCTTAAAGGGTTGTAGCTATCAGTTAAAGAAGAGGGAGTTTTTGTCCACACAGAAATTCACAACATCAGAAGAATATTTGCGAAGGAATTGCACAGCAAGTTTGAATAACTCCGCGATTTAGTGATGCAGCTGTTGACGTGGCCCTTCAAGAGGTGGGCAAAAGGGCAGTTGCTCTGTTTGAGGGACTGGACAACCATTCACAATATTTGGGAGGAGGTGGCTGCAAGGTTAAATGTGCTGTCTAACATAAAGAGGAACTGGGAGCAGATAGCAAGAAGTTTTGCAGCCTCAGGAAATCCACCAAAGTAAGTATACCCAGCATTTCCCTGCATTCACTGCAGTAGAATACAGTGACACACCATGCGTTGCCATGCATACCATTGCAGCCTAAATTTAACCTATGTTCCTCTTTGGTTTCAATAAGTGATCCCAAGCACCATTTACTCAGCTCCAAAAGCCACAGAGAAATCAGCATTTCACAGTAGCCTGTATCACTCACTCCATCTGTTGTAAGTACCAGTACTGTACATCAATCACAGGAGACTTTGAGAGTCGGTTTTAGGTAGGGTTGCACCTTGTGAATCACTGAGCATGAGCAAGTGGTGGTGGTATTGAAGTAGCAGAACCTGTTGGCCAAAGGGCTAGCTTGCCTGTGAAGCCCAGGAATGTGAACTTCACAGAGCCTTGATATAAAAGAATTCTGGTATCTGAGTACCAATGCTTTATGCAATCATTTGAAAGTGTGCGAAGCATCCTGTGGTGACTTTGGAAGAGCCCACTAGCCACAAGTGTGCAGCCATATATTACCACTTCGCAGGACTTCAGTTCCTCATAGGGAGTATTGCAACTCAATAGCCTTCTGCAGTCAAACCCCTAGTGATAGAGTTCCTAAGTCCAGTTGCAGTATCGTGAATGCTCTGTAAGAGATCACATGGAATTTTTTGAAGAAAAGCAGGGGAGTTCTTCTGGTGGTCTGTCCAACATTTAACCCTCACTAAAACAGTTATGTAGTAATTTATCTCATGAGACCTTGGGCTGGATTTTCATTGAGGAGGCGGGTAGGAGGCGGGACTACAACTTTCGGGGTTGTAGTCCCGCCTCCACCGAGTTGTGGCCAACCCACGCGCTTTTCACTTGATTGACCTTGTTGAGCCTGCCCAGCGGGCTCAGCAGGCCAATTAAGGGCCACCCGGCAACAGGTGATGTCACAGATTGACATTTCATCTGTCAAGAGCTTTTGACAGATGAAATATCAGCGTTTCACAGCCGTTTGAAGCTGTCAAACACTGACAATCTGTACTCTAAGTTAATTCCTTCCTCTCAGGCTGATTTAGAGATCTCTCCGGAACAGAAAGCTGAATGCTGCAACTTTTGACAGATCGCAGTCATTCTGCTTTCTGCGCCGGTGAGATGAGGGACTCCCGAGACCTGAAGGAAGGAAGGCTGTAAAGGTAAGCAAAACTTCTTTAAACACTTTACACACACCAAACACACTTACCTCTGCACTCATGCACCCATCACTCACCTGAACACCGGACATCTCGACCCCTCCAAGCCCTTCAGCCCAACGGCCCGCCTCGCTAACTTGGCATGGTTTGGAGCCGTCGGGAATCCCACACTTCACCAATAAAAATAGGGATTAGGCAAAAAACTGCCTGTTAACTACCCGTTAACAGACAGTTAATTGGCACTAATCCCCTTCCCGCCTCGGGGAGGCGGCTCCCAGTGCGGGTCGGGTACGCGCCTCCTTTGAAACTGGCATGGAGGCGGGTTGGGGGCGGGATGGGTTCGTGCCCCCCGATTTCAAGATTTTAACCCCCACATGCCTCCAATCCCGCCTCCACGGCTCAATAAAAATCCTGCCCCTTGTGTGCAAATTAGCTGCCGTGTTTCCTTACATTACAACAGTGACTTCACTTTAAAAATATTACAGTGCTTGTGAAGCCCTGTGGGATGTCCTCAGGTTGTGAAAGTCATTATATAAATGCAAGTTCTTTCTTGCTTTCAAGGCATCTGGATGCTTTCAGGTGGCCTCTGGTGACAATGAGGATTTATTGTCTCATTCCAGGCCCATTAGTTACTTGACCAGGGATGTTAAGCAGTTCATTATCTCATCTCAGATGGCCAACAAGTATTTATATCCATTGTGCAGAGGATGTTCGATTCATGTGAAGTCGCTCCGTGATGCTGCTGCCACTGACCCTCTCTGCCACCTCTATTCAGACCTGCTGGGTATTAGTCCTAGATATTTTCCTGTGATTGCTCAGGAACAACATTTACCTTCTTGCCCTGACCTCCTACAACACAACTTCCATAGAGGCAGCAGAAAACCTAGGGGCAGCCCTCCGATTCATCACTGCTATGAGAATGTGTCCACAGTACCACCATGAAATGTGAAAGCAGGGATTGCAACCTTGCTTTAAGCGCTCCATTCTTACTTTAAATGGGCCTCGGGCAGCTCGCTGAAAATTCGGCTGTGAAAATGGGTGGGCTGCCCATTTCCCAATGCTGTCGAGTGGGTTGCCTGTCATCATATTTGAATGAAGCCCAGGCGTTAAAATTGCCTGGAAGTCATGCTGATGACATTGAGCACGTTTGCCACTCGCTCCGCACCCACCCAGCACCCCCACCCCGCCCAATTCCCACTCCAGGTTAAAATTGAGGCTTTGGACTCAGCCCTGTTGAGTGCAAAATCATCCTGACATAATCCTCAAACAATAATTGGTTGTCTTTTTAATCTGTTACAAAGTTTACTGTCCTGTTGAGGTCAAGACCTAGGACAATTAGTTTGTCTTAGAAATGGAATCTGTTGAGTGCTTTACTATTCCTCTTGTGCAGTTTTCTGGGTATAAATGTCACTGTTCAGAGAGAAAGGCCTCGATTTTCTCCCAGCCGTCGGGCGGGTTTTCAGGTGGGCAGGGGCCGAAAATCGCAGAAATAGAGGGTCGCGACCCCCCCCACCCGATTCCCCGCCCCGCCCGACTTTTGCCCCTGTGTTTCAGCGCGACCTGAATCAGTCCCGCCCGCCATAGGCGGGAATGGTCAGCGGGAGCCTAATGATCAATTATTAGCATGTTTACTCCTATTTTCAAGGGCCCTTGCAATTTTCTGCCTTTCCCCACGTAAAACACGCCTGGTGGGAACACCGCTGATGAAACCTGGCGTGAACAGAGTTGGCTTGCTTGCTTTCAGCTGCAGGTCAATCAGGACTGAAGAGATTTAATCAGACAGCATTTGCAGGCTGCAGGACCTTGTTGCTGAAGGCTTAGGGCAACTTGTTGAAGGCTTAGGCAGAGCTGTGGAAGGTTGGAGCCTTACACACTTCTCCAGTGTGAGCTCCTGGGAAGCCCCTCTCACTACCCTCACTCAGCGCCTCCTCAACGGAGGCATCTGCCAGAAGCATGGGAGGCCTTTTGTTCCTTCCCTTCCTGGCATTAGAGGATCTCCAACAGTAGAGGAGGCTGGAGCAACTCCAGCAACAGCAGCGCCAGCAACAACAGCAGCACCAGCAGGAGCGGCAGGCTGCAGCTCAGCCACCTGGGGCAGCACAGGCCAGAAGGGGCCAGCGCATGGAAGGCTGTCGGCGCAGGAGATACCCCCGCAAACAGGGTCTACAGACACAGGGTCAGCTACCTCAACATGTCTGAGCAGCAGTGCCAGAGGCGGCTCCGACTTTCGCGAGAGATTGTGACTGACATCTGCGCAATGCTGCAGCAAGACCTGGAGCCCAGAGCACCGGGTCCACACTACTTACCAGTGGCCATCAAAGTCACCACCGCACTCAACTGTTATGCCTCAGGCTCCTTCCAGGGATCAGCAGGAGACATCAGCAGCATCTCCCAGGCGGCCGCACACACTTGCATCATGCAGGTAACCGATGCCCTCTTTGCCCTCGCGCACAATCACATCCATTTCACCAGGAATCGTGCAAGTGTGATGGTGCGGGCGCTTGGATTAGCTCAGCAGGCAGACTTTCCAAGGGTGCAGGGCGTCATTGACTGCACACGTGGCCCTTAGGGCACCCCACCGCAATCCAGGAGTTTTTGTCAACCGCAAGGGCTTCCACTCCCTTAACGTTCAGCTGGTGTGTGACCACAAGAAGGTGATTTTGCATGTTTGTGCCAGGTACCCTGGCAGCTGCCATGACTCCTTCATACTGCGCCAGTCTACTGTGCCTCCGCTATTCAGTCCGCCAAGCAAACTTCAAGGATGGCTACTTGGAGGCAAGGGATATCCCCTGCACTCTTGGCTAATGACGCCGTTGAGGAGACCAGCCAGCGAAGCTGAGGAACGCTACAACTCCAGCCACATTACCACCAGATGCATTATCAAGCAAACCATCAGATTGCTGAAGATGCGCTTCAGATACCTCGATAGATCAGGTGGAGCCCTACAGTACTCATCAGCCAGGGTCTCCAAAATCGTCGTGGTATGCTGTGTGCTTCACAACATGGCACAGCGTCGTGGCTTGCCGATTCCGCAGAACCAAGAGGCTCCTCACAGAGCCGCCTCGGATGAAGATGATGCTGAGGAGGAGGAGGAGGAGGACGGAAATGAGCACCCTGCAGAGGCCCGCCAACCAGCGGCGCCAATGCGCGAGAACATTGCTGGGCGGAATGCAAGAAACGCACTCATCCTGGGCAGATTTGCGTAGTCTGGTACATCAAACACTGCAGCCTCACTGCTTCTGAACTGACCATGGACAGTGGCCCATGCCTACACATTCCTACCTATTTGACCAGCTTGCTGACATCTGCAAGTTATCCTAAGGCCTCTATGTGATATCCCCATTCGCCAAATGACAGACGCCATAACTGCAGCAGCTGCCACCAGATTTTTATGTACAGGAAAATGATGGCATTAAAACTATTTACAAGACTTTTCACCCAAGTGACTACCCTTGTGATTAGTGGTGCTTTATTTTTCTCTTACGCGTGCTCCTACGTAGTGCTACCCCTGCGGCTTCAGCAGATGTGGAGGCCCCTTGCTCACTTTCCTGCTGCACCTGTCTCGACACCTTTGGCGGGTGTCCTCTGGGGTGGTGAGCCTGTGAGGGCTCGCCAGCAGTCTGCTCCTCCTGCGGCTGTGCAGGGCTTGAGACTCCTATCTCACTGGGGTGTGGACTCTGGCGGGCCTCTGACCGAGTGCTCTGAAGTGGCATGGAAGTGTGAGCGCCTGGAGAGGAGCCCCCACTTCTTTGAGGTGTGCCAACAACCTCCCTCTCATGGGTCAGCTCCCCCTCAGCGCCTGCAAGTGGCTGAAGAGCACCTTGCTGCACATCAGGGGGGCCATGGGGACCCGTCTCAGCACTGGAAGTCCTGCTCAGAGGGACTTCCATGAAGGTCTGGTTTCGGTGCTCAATAGATGCCCATCGCTCCTCAAGAGATGCCATTCTATTCAGAGCACTCACGATGTTTTCGACACCCTGGTGACTAAGCTCCTCCATGGCCGCAGCCCTCCTCTCCTCAGCTGCAGCCCTCCTCTCCTCTGCTGCAGCCAGCATTGCCACGGAGGTAGCCATCCTTTCCGTGGTGATGCTTTGATGCGCCAATGACTCCAATAAGGCTCTGCTCATGCTTGCCATGAATTCCTCCATTCACTCCACACTCGCAGCGACCCTGGAGACAAAACCTCCCAGAGACTCCTGCATCTGTGCATGGAGATCCATCACCTCCTCTCTTGCGGATGGACCCAGAGTCATAGGGTCGACATGCAGCTGAGCCGAGCTGGCAGAGCCCTACGCCCTCCGACGAGGACTCTCCACTGCTGTCCCTGTCTGCACAATCTGCTGATGCTCACTTGTGAGCTGTGATACACCAGGTGACAACTCTACTCTATGTCCCGAAGGTCCCACCGAGGTGTGAGTGTCTGCGCTCTTGCTGGGTGCGCTTACTTCTGCTGATGCTGCGCCCTCAGAGGCTGGAGCTTCCTCTGAGGAGTCTGGCTGCAAAGCCTCTTCCTCCTCGGCAGTGGCGACGGGGGCACGGTGGCATAGTGGTTAGCACTGTTGCCTCACAGCGCCAGGGACCCGGGTTCGAATCCGGCCTCGGGCGACTGTCTGTGTGGAGTTTGCACATTCTCCCCGTGTTTGCGTGGGTTTCCTCCGGGTGCTCCGGTTTCCTCCCACAGTCCAAAGATGTGCGGGTTAGGTTGATTGGCTATGATAAATTGACCCTTAGTGTTAGGGGGATTAAATACGTGGGGTTACGGGGATAGGGTGGGATATGTGTTGGTATAGGGGTTACGGGGATCGGGTGGGATATGTGTCGGTGCAGGCTCGATGGGCCGAAATGGCCTCTATCTGCATTGTGGGGTTTCTGTGATTCTGTGATTCTGTGATGTGATGGCAAGGCTACTTGCACATTGGATTTGGCATATGCTCATAAGTCCAAATGATGTGGCTTCAGAATCATATCAGCAACTCATGCTATGTCAATGAGAGAGATGGGGAACTATTCTGTCACCAGCTTGCGGGCTTGCTCCTGTCTCTCCTGCCCCAGCATCCACAGGCACGTCAGCCCCAGCAATCTCCATCACAGCATCCTCCCAGGGGCAATTGAGGGTGGTCCTCCTCCAGTCCTTGCACGCTCTCGTCTATTGTGAGCTCTCTTTCCCTGCAATGAGAGAGACAAGTGGAGTTTGAGTGAGAGTGCAGGAGTGAGTGTAGAGATTGCATAGCATAGATGCTTAGAAGGAGACAAAGATGTTGTGAGGCTGCAAGACCAAGGGCCCTCCCTGTGTGTTGTCAGTTGTGTTCCAAGCATCAGAGTGAGAGGCAGTGTGAGGGCTGGATGGTGGAATAGTTATGTGAATGTGAGCATAGAGAGAGAGGGAATGGGTAAGGGTGCATGGATGTGACTGTGAAGTGGGATGTGGAGGAAGAGATTGCTGAAGCTGAGTGCTGTTGGGGAAAAGCAATGGGGATCAGGTTGAGGGTGATGGAAACTTCGTACTTACTTTCCCAGTGCGGTGAAGGTCATGGAAGCGCTTCCTGCACTGCATCCAGGTGCGACGGGTGACTCCCAGAGAGTTTACCTCTGCTGCCACCTCCATCCAGGCAGCCCTGGACTCTTTGGGAGGCCTCTTCCTCCTTGAGCAAGGGTAGAGGACCTCCCTGTGGGCCTTTGCCCCATCCACCAAGGTCTGCAGTGACGTCTCGTTGAATTTGGCGGCAGCTCGGCCTCTGCTGCTGGCAGCAGCTGGTGCAGGCTCCTCTGCCACTGTGCAAGAGTGGTTGAGAAGCCTGCAGAGGTGGAGAAGCTTGCTGGACACTTTAAAAGCACCACCAATGATGACATCATACTGTGGGGCTTTCTGACTGGAAATGGACCATTAGCAAGGCTGCCCACACACTGGAATTTAATTGGCCACTTGTGGGAAAATTGCGCGCAGCTGGCTGACCCATTTTTTTTCGGATCGGAACCCCACATTCGGGGAACCCGCACATTTCCCGCACGATCCAGAAAATCAGGCCCAAAGAACTTAAAAGAACATCAAGAAATGAGAATCCATTTTAAATGCTAAATATGATAGAATATTGTCTAAAGTCTTTAAAAGCCGATAAATTCTACCGTAGTTGCGGTCGCAACAAAAGGTTTGTTAGTCCTTCAACAATAAATTATTTATCTAGCCATGCAAGGCTATGGATGGTTCCCACACTTCTAGGGCAATCTCAAACTTCTTGGCAGTGACGTCTGACGAATAGACACTATTTTCCCTTGATTGGTCTTGTTAAACCTGCCCTGCAGGCTTGCCGGCCAATTAAGGGAAAGCCGGTGTCAGGTGACGTCAGGTCATGACGCTTCAGCTGCTGGTTTTCTTAAAGGGACAGGCCCCATAATTTTTTGACAGATGAATTGTCAGTGCTTGACAGCATTAAGGTTTCCCGCTGTCAGGAGGGTCACATCAGCAGGCTGAAAATGTGGAAAAGCCTGTTAACTGCCTGTTAACTACCTGTTCATTAGCAGTTAATTGGCTCTAATCCTCTTCCTGCCGCTAGGAGACGGGTCCCTGTGCGAGTCGGGGACCCACCTCCCAGGAAGGTGGTTCGGAGGCAGGTTGGGAGCGGGGTTGGGACCCGCTCCCAATTTTTCCCATTTTCCCAGCAGTCCCGCCTCCAAACCCACCTCCTCAGGGCTGGTAAAATCCAGCCCGCAGTAACCAAATTAAGAAAACAGTAATTTGTAAATGTACAAATTGATTTAAAACAAGACCATGGTCTAGATTTTCAGTGTGCCGTGAGGCGGGCTTTTAGGTGGGCGGGGGGGCAAAAATCCCGAAATCGGGGGTCCCAACACCATCCCGGCCAAAACCCGCCTCCACGTAAGTTTCAGAGGAGGCAGGCACCCGCCCCGCACTGGGACCCGCCAACTCGAGGCGGGAAGGGATTAGTGCCAATTAACTGCCTGTTAACAGGTAGTTAACAGGCAGTTTTTAGCCTAATCCCTATTTTGAGGGGTGTCGTGTGGGATTCCCGATGGATCCAAAGCACGCCAGGTTAGAGCAGGCGGGCCGTCGGGTTGAAGGACTTGGAGGGGTCGCGATGTCGGTGTTCAGGTGAGTGATGGGCGCATGAGTGCAAAGGTAAGTGTGTTTGGTGTGTCTAAAGTGTGTAAAGAAGTTTAAATTACCTGTACTTACCTTAACAGCCTTTCTTCCTGTAGGCTTCGGGAGCACATCACTCAGCCGGCACTGAAAGCAAAATGGCTGCGATCTGTCAAAAGTGACAGCCTTCAGCTTTTAGTGCCGGTGAGAGTTCTAACTGAGTCGGTGTAGAAGGATTCAGGTTAGAAGTCAGACTGTCAGTGTTTGACAGCTTCAAACAGCTGTGAAACACTGATATTTCATCTGTCAAGACCTCTTGACAGATGAAATTTCAGTCTGTGACGTCACCTGTTGCCGGGTGGCCCTTAATTAGCATGCTGAGCCCGCTAATTAAAACAGACTCAATAAAAATATTCACTTTCGTGCACCTTAAAAATATTGATCCCTGTAATGGGTTATGAACTCAAAGTGCCAGATTTTACTTAATATTCCCAGATCGTGAGCCTAAGGAATATTCACACAGTTTAAATCAGTTCAAAACCAAAAACATGACTCAAAGTATCTCAAAAATAAAACATATGTATGCATACATAGAGAAAACAATTAACAAATTTATAACAGCACATGCTTATAGAAAAGACATTTGCTTAAAATACTTCCAACATCAAAAAAGACTACAGAGGGTTAGACTGCTTTTAGTTCTGTTAAACATTCGTAGGTCAGCAAACTTCCACATTTTCTCACCCACTTGCATACAGGGCGCCCAGGGAATGTTAGCGAACCCCATGTCAGTTCCTGCTGCATCCTTTTTTACTACTCGTATGGGTCTCATCACCACTTGGGAAGTTTGGTGTATGTCAGGATGTCCTGGTGCTCCTGCTCCGTCTCAGTTGTGCTCATACTTGCTACCAGCCTCTGCTAGTTCACTAGAGCTTATCTCTTCCCACGCAGAATAACTGCTCTCACTATCTTGTGGGTAAATGAGGTAGTTATTTATGGCATGCATCATGCCTTTCTTTTGCTTTAAACTTTCCTCCAGTATTTTCTTTTGGCAGAGTATATAGTCTGCCATGTCTCGAGCACTATGTTGGTTCCCCTTCTGTTTTTTAAGGACCCCACTTAAGGCATTGCTTAACTCGTCTACCTTTCCCTCCTACATTTTATTTAAACCCTCCTGTTCTTCTTGCTTGGCTTTTTGTGTTACTAATTTCCTAACTTTATTTGCACTTTCAGTCTGATGGTAATCTACGGATGCAGCCAATGTTCTGTTGTGAACGTTTTTTGATCTAATTGTTCTTTTACTTCAAAATTTTGTTCCGTCAACTTTTTGTTGAGGTCGCAATCGGTTTCAGATTGTTTTTTAAACTTTTACAATTTACTGTCCTTGCTATAGCATAACTACAGCTTTCCAATTTTTCAGTTTTAAAAACGTTTTTCTTTGGTTAGTGTCTGAATCAATCCTCCTAGCTATTCTAGGTTCTCTGCTTTCTCTATTAGGGACATACATGGCCCTAATGATTTTTCCACATACACCTGGATTGTAGAGCATATCCCAGCCGGTGCACTCATCAAGGCTATGCTCTCAGGCTTGAGGGGCAACTATCTACCCCTCCCTAATTTAGGCTTGGCTGTATTTGAGGGGTTGGCTACCTTTCAATAACTCGGTCACAACTAATTGGTCCTCATCTTTTTCTTTCCCTCCCTATTTTAGGCTTGAGGTTATTCCTTCTTCTTCCAGTCGGAAACAAGTCAACTGTCTTAAAACCTGTTATTTTAAAACCTCTTACGAGCCCAACCCAGGGGCGCCAATGAAAGCTGATAAATTGTACCTTAGTTACTTTCACAACAAAAGGGTTGTTAGTCCTTCAGTAATAACTTCCGTGTGATTCAGGCCCGAGTGGTTTGTTCAACAACATGTTTAAATATATGGTGGGGGAAGGAATTTTGGTTGGGAACCTGGAAGTAAGGGTTTCCCGCACGTCCTTCCAAATTTAATGGCAGGATGTTTTTTAATTTTTTCAACAGGTTTATGGAAAGCAACCGGGGAGTGGGTGCTAGGTGTAAGTCTAACATCGCGGGGTGAAGGGATGTGGACATCATGGGGGGAGATTCGGACATGGTGGGGGGTGAATAAGACATCGTAGGGGTGAATCGGACGTCATGGGGGGTGATTTGGATATCGTGGGGAGGTTGAATCAGACATCTCAGGGTGAATTAGACATCGTGAGGGTGAATTGGACATCGTGGGGGTGAATCGGACATCACGAGGGTGAATCGGACATCGTGGGGATGACTCGGACATCGTGTGGGTGAATCGGACATCACGAGGGTGAATCGGACATCGTGGGAGTGAATCGGACATCGTGGGAGTGAATCGGACGTCGCGGAGGTGACTCGGACGTCGTGGAGGTGAATCGGACGTCGTGGGGGTGAATCGGACATCGTGGGGGTGAATCGGACATCATGAGGGTGAATCTGACATCGTGGGGGTGAATCAGACGTCGTGGGAGGTGGATCGGACATCGCGAGGGTGAATCAGATGTCGTGGGGGTGAATCAGATGTTGCGGGGGTGAATCAGACATCGTGGGGGTGAATCGGACATTGTGAGGGCGAAGCAGACATCGTCGGGGTGAATCAGACATCGTGAGGGTGAATCAGATGTCGTGGGGGTGAATCAGATGTTGTGGGGGTGAATCGGACATCATGGGGGTGAATCGGACATCGTGGGGGTGAATCGGACATCGTGGGGGTGAATCGGACATCATGGGGGTGAATCGGACATCGTGGGGGTGAATCGGACATCGTGAGGCTGAATCTGACATCATGGGGGTGAATCAGACGTCGTGGGAGGTGGATCGGACATCGCGAGGGTGAATCAGATGTCGTGGGGGTGAATCAGATGTCGTGGGGGTGAATCAGACATCGTGGGGGTGAATCGGACATCGTGGGGGTGAATCGGACATCGTGGGGGTGAATCGGACATCGTGGGGGTGAATCGGACATCGTGGAGGTGAATCGGACGTCGTGGGGGTGAATCTGACATCGTGGGGGTGAATCGGACGTCGCGGGGATGAATCAGACATCGTGGAGGTGAATCAGATTTCGTTGGGGTGAATCGGACATCGCGAGGGTGAATTGGACATCGCGTGGGTGAATCGAACATCGTGGAGGTGAATCGGATGTCGCGAGGGTGAATCGGACATCGTGGGGGTGATTCAGACGTCACGAGGGTGAATCAGACATCGCGAGGGTGAATCAGACATCGCGAGGATGAATCAGACATCGCTGGGGGGTGATTTGGACAACTGGGGGAGTGAATCGGACATCCCGGGATGAATCGGACATCCTGGGGGGTGAATTGGATATCGTGGGTGGAGGGGGGGAACGGGGGGGTTGAATCAGACATCCCGGGGGTGATTTGGATATCGTTGGTGGGGAGGGAGGATTGTGAATCAGACGTCCTAGGGGTGATTTGAACATCGTGGGGGGATGACTCGGACATCCCAAGGGGTGAATCGGATATTGTAGGGGGGTGATTTGGACATTGCGAGGGTGAATCAGACATCGCTGGGGGTTGGGGTCAGTCGATTGCAGTGATCCGATCATGTGGAGCTAAGTTTGTTGGGTTAGGGGCAATACTCCTGGCCCCTCTCACCACCTTTTACTTGCCGGGATTCCAGAGGCCTTGGAATCCCGACCTCCAAGTGTTAAAATTTAAAAAGCTGTTAAAATGGAGGTACGCTGACTCCTTAAAATATTTTAGTGACCAACCCGCATCCTGAGAGTGGATTGGTTGCCCGCCGACTGACCTGCCTCCGTTAAAACTGTAAGGAGGCAGGTTGGGGTCGGGTTTGAGAAGATTAAAATTTTTACGTCATTGGGAGGTTAAAATTTCCCCCAAAGTCTCTGCCACTTCTTTTTGCTTTTCTCGATATCCACATTCAGACTAAGTTGACACCCAGCAGATGAATAGTTTCTCTCAGGAATGATGTGAAACAGGTCTGGTGATGCCAACCTAGAAACAGACCTCTTCATTATTGTCAGTTGTTGTGATGCGGGAGACTTTCTGTCCTTTGGGAAAAGCCATGTCACAGTGGTACAATTGCAGAATCCTCTTTGGAGGCTGACAGTGTATTTATAGGTAATTTCTGCAATTGTCAATACAACATTGTTACTACTCCACACTCCCACACTATACCTGATTAGAACAGAACAGAACAGAAACCCCACAGTACAGATAGAGGCCATTTCGGCCCATCGAGCCTGCACCGACACATATCCCACCCGATCCCCGTAACCCCTACACCAACACATATCCCACCCTATCCCCGTAACCCCACGTATTTAACCCCCCTAACACTAAGGGTCAATTTATCATAGCCAATCAACCTAACCCGCACATCTTTGGACTGTGGGAGGAACCCGGAGCACCCGGAGGAAACCCACGCAAACACGGGGAGAATGTGCAAACTCCACACAGATAGTCACCCGAGGCCGGATTCGAACCCGGGTCCCTGGTGCTGTGAGGCAACAGTGCTAACCACTATGCCACCGTGCTGC
This sequence comes from Somniosus microcephalus, assembly GCF_052327205.1. Taxonomy (NCBI): domain Eukaryota; kingdom Metazoa; phylum Chordata; class Chondrichthyes; order Squaliformes; family Somniosidae; genus Somniosus; species Somniosus microcephalus. Next base: position 398,616,665 of record NC_140987.1, read on the forward strand.
CTGGTGGTGGTGTCACTTAATTAAGGTGGTGTCACTTAATACAGGACTCCATTCTTCAGATCTGTCATCCTATCTGTTTCATGAGTACAGTTTTGATAGCCAGCCAGTTTTCAGTTCCAGTAAAAGTCAGTCTTTTGTTAAAGCTGGTTGCAAAATGAATGATCATTTTCAATGTCACAGCACAACAAAAGCATTTTCAAATTTCCTGACAGAACATGGCTTAGCTGAGCCTGGTAAAGTCAAACTAATGTAATGGGAATCATAGACAAAATGCCATTTTCTTGCCGGCAGTGAGGTAAGCTAGTTTGACTGCATGGTTTCCTTTCTGAATTCAGATTAGTCAAGTCACTTAATGGGATTGAAACTTCCTCATTTGAGTGGTTATTATTGGTCTGTGCAAATGCCTTGAAATTAGACTCTGAACATCAGTGTGCGAATGTGCATTCCATTAAGCATTCATACACTAACAATCAAAGATTGCAGCCTGATGGAATTGAAATCTCCTGTTTGCTGTCTGTAAGGGTTTAATATGCCATTCTGTTCAAAAAATAAAACTGAAAGAACTGAAAACATGTGTTCTTGAGTAAACACACAAGTAGATTTATTTTCCACTGTTATTGCACACAATCCCACTACACAGATATTCAACAACAACTTATATAGTGCTTTTAACATAGAAAAACAAGGCAATTCACGTAGCTGTAATCAGAAAGAAATGGTTGCCAATCCAAAGGAGGAGATTTTGGAAGGGATGACCAAAAGCTTGGTGAGAAGTTGGTTTTATGGAAAGTCTTAAAGAAAGAGAGGGAGGTGGAAATGCTAAAATTTCCAATGTATTTAATGCATTCCTATATGTATATTTTATTCAAAATAATATTGTGATCTTTGACAGTAATGTGACTCAAAGGAGCATTAATTCCCTGTAAGGATACATTGGGGCAAGCAACCAGGGCATTTGCCTGGGGCTCCAGACCTTGGCTGTGTGGATGGTGGGGTGGGGGATGGGGGCACTAGGTTACGTTAGGTCATATCTACAGTCTAATGGAAAACATAAATTTAACTGCATATGTCACGTTAAAGTGGTATAGTCTAATTCATGACACAGTTTAATTTTACGACAGTTGTTAATATAAAATGGCATCAGGTACATAATTAGGCCTAGTGATCTTTTAGTTTGTAATTCAGTTTTGTATCTTTATATTTGGTTGGTAGCAGCATATTGTTGTTCCCTTACGTTCCCTGGAAACACGCAGTATTGATTTGCAAGGCACCGACTCTTGACTTTGGCCATGCAGCCGCTGTCCAGAAATTCTCGAACCCAGTATTTGACTTTGACTCTTTAATCGCTATCTACACATCGCATGTCAGTTTGTCTTTGGACTTTGAATCACATCACATTACCAATGAAACCCTCGTATCTCAGAAACGACAGATTTCACAAGACAAAGCCAAACACTTGGTGGCGAATCCTAAATTAACCTCATTCTTTACATCTCAAGAGGCAGAAAATGACGACGGTTCCAACTCTGTTAATCAAAGTGCTTCTTCAACTCAGATAGCAGCTTTGACTTGTGAGGCACTAGATCTTGGAGAAATACTGGGGGAGAATTCAGTTGGTTAGCACCTCCCATTAGCGCCTGATGGGGGCGCTAACAAAGTAGCGCCGGGGCGAGGCGAATCCAGCGCCGCAAGCCACATCCAGTTGCCCCTTAGCGCCGCCTCTAACAGTTAGCGCCTGGGGTTTAGCGCCAGGCAGATCGTGACGTCAGTGAGTGTGCACTCACCGTCCAATCTGCCAAATTGATTATCGCCCCCTGCCTTAGCGCCTCACCCCGGCAATGACAGGAAGAGAAGGCGTGAAGCAGCGAATGGTGGTTCCAGAGGCGATATTTAAAGGGATCAGTCGCAGCTGTCAGGTCAGTGCTTTTTCATTGCTTCTTTGTCAGTTTGCGATACTGCAAGAGTTTAATTCAGTCATTTAAGGTTCTTTACTGTCAGAAGTGTTGTGGCCATTAAAAATTTGTTAAATTTATTCTGACAAAATTTCAAAGTGCTACACATCGTTACATTAATGGGGGATGTACTGGCAATCGACCTCACCCTCCGGGATCTACTGCGGAGGGAGCAGAGGCAGCGAGAAAGATTGCAAGATGTGGCCAGAGGGAGGAGGAGGGCAATCAGGGCTCTTAACAGGAGGCCTTACCCTCTGAGGGTATTCCAACAGCACTTCTCCTACCTCCAATAAAGCAAAGAGCAGTGTATTAGAAGGCTCCGCTTCAGCAAGGATGTGGTCACCGAACTCTGCCACCTCCTGCAGCCAGACCTCGAGCCTCAGATCAGTTCGACCACGCCTCTCTCAGTGTTAGCCATGGTCACCGTCGCCCTCAATTTCTTCGCCAGTGGTTCCTTCCAGTCTGCAACAGGAGAGATAATTAACATCTCGCAGTTCGCCATTCATTGCTGTATCTGGAAGGTCACAGAGGCTCTCTACAGTAGGAGAAGGGACTACATTTCCTTCCCCATCGCCAGAGAGAAGCAGGACGAATGTGCATGTGGCTTTGCCAGGATAGCAGGCTTCCTCATGGTGCAGGGCGCCATTGACTGCACCCACTTAGAATCATAGAATCATAGAAAGTTACAACACGGAAGGAGTCCATTTCGGCCCATCGTGTCCGCGCCGGCCAACAAAGAACTATCCAGCCTAATCCCACTTCCCAGTTCTTGGTCCGTAGCCCTGCAGGTTAGAGCATCCCAAGTGCACATCCAAGTACTTTTTAAATGTGGTTAGGGTTCCTGCCTCTACCACCATTTCAGGCAGAGAGTTTCAGACCCTCACAACCCTCTGGGTGAAGAAGTTTACCCTCAAATCCCCTCTAAACCTTCCTCCAATTACTTTAAATCTGTGCCCCCGGGTTTTTGACCCCTCTGCTAAGGGAAATAGGTCCTTCCTATCCACTTTATCTATGCCCCTCATAATTTTATACACCTCAATAAGGTCTCCCCTCAGCCTCCTCTGTTCCAAGGAGATCAGTCCCAGCCTATCCAGTCTTTCCTCATACCTAAGATTCTTGGCTTTGGGGGCACCGCATAACAATCCTGAGGCCTTCTGTAAGCGTAAAGGCTACCACTCACTTAATGTGCAGTTGGTGTGCGACCACAGACAGCAAATCCTCACCATCAATGCCCGCTATCCTGGCATGAGCCACGATGCCTTCATCCTGTGACAGACCGGCGGGCCAGCACTCTTTCAGCTGCCACATCAAGCTCATGGCTGGTTGCTCAGAGACGAGGGCTATCCGCTCCCCACCTGGCTCATGACACCTTTCCACAACCCCAACACTCCTGCCCAGCGCTCATACAATGAGAGCCATGCTTCCACCAGGAACATCATCGAGCAGTCCATCGGGGTGCTCAAGCAACGGTTCCGCTGCCCTCCAGTACTCGCCAGAGCGGGTGTCCCATTTTGTGGTGGTCTGCTGCATGCTCCACAACTTGGCCATCATGAGGGCCCAGCCCTTGCTATCAGGGATTGCGGCACCACCTCAGGAGGAGGAAGAGGGAGAGAAGGAGGCAGACAAGGATGAGGAGGAGGAACAGGAACATAAGAACATAAGAAATAGGAGCAGGAATAGGCCACTTGGCCCCTCGAGCCATTCAATAAGATCATGGCTGATCTTGGGCTCAAAGCCACTTCCCAGCCTGCTCCCCATAACCCTTCACTCCCTTATCTTGCAAAAATTTGTCTATCTCCATTTTAAATGTATTTAATGACCCAGCCTCCACAGCACTCTGGGGCAGAGAATTCCACAAATTTACGACCCTCTGAGAGAAGAAGTTCCTCCTCATCTCAGTTCTAAAAGGGCGACCCTTTATTCTGAGACTGTGCCCCCGAGTTTTAGATTTCCCCATGAGGGGAAACATCCTCTCTGCATCTATCCTGTTGAGCCCCCTCAGTATCTTATATGTTTCGATAAGATCACCTCTCATTCTTCTAAATTCCAATGAGTATAGGCCCAGCCTGCTCAACCTTTCCTCATAAGTCAAACCCCTCATCTCTGGAATTAACCAGTGAATCATCTCTGAACTGCCTCCAATGCAAGTATATCCTTCCTTAAATAAGGAGACCAAAACTGTACGTAGTACTCAAGGTGTGGTCTCAACAATACCCTGTACAGTTGTAGCAGGACTTCCCTGCTTTTATACTCCAACCCCCTTGAAATAAAGGCCAACATTCCATTTGCCTTTTTGATTACTTGCTGTACCTGCATGCTAACTTTTTGTGTTTCATGCACAAGGACCCCCAGGTCCCTCTGAACTGTAGCATTTTGTAATCTCTCTCCATTTAAATAATAGTTTGCTTTTTTATTTTTCCTGCCAAAGTGGATAACCTCACACTTTCCCACATTATACTCAATCTGCCAAATGTTTGCCCACTCACCTAGCCTATCTATATCCCTTTGCAGATTCTTTGAGTCCTCTGTACCACTTGCTTTCCCACCCATCTTTGTATCATCCACAAACTTGGCTACATTACACTCGATCCCTTCATCCAAGTCATTAACGTAGATTGTAAATAGTTGGGGCCCCAGCACCGATCCTTGTGGCACCCCACTAGTTACCGTTTGCCAACCAGAAAATGACCCATTTATCCCGACTCTCTGCTTTCTGTTAGTTAGCCAATTCTCTATCCATGCTAATATATTACCCCCAACTCTGTGAGCTCTTATCTTATGCAGTAACCTTTTATGTGGCACCTTACCGAATGCTTTCTGGAAATCCAAATACACCACATCCACTGGCTCACCCTTGTCCACCCTGCTTGTTACATCCTCAAAGAACTCCAGTAAATTTGTTAAACATGATTTCCCTTTCCTAAAACCATGCTGACTCTGTTTGACTGCAGTATGTTTTTCTAAATGCCCTGCTACTGCTTCCTTAATGAAGGACTCCAGCATTTTCCTAACGATAGATGTTAGGCTAACTGGTCTATAGTTTCCTGCTTCCTGTCTCCCTCCTTTCTTAAATAGGGGTGTTACATTAACGGTTTTCCAATCTGCTGGGACCGCTCCAGAGTCCAGGGAATTTTGGTATATTGCAACCAATGCATCCACTATCTCTGCAGCCACTTCTTTTAAGACCCTGGGATGCAGGCCATCTGGTCCAGAGGACTTGTCGTCTTTTAGTTCCATTATTTTACTGAGTACTATTTCCTTAGTGACAGTGATTGTCTTTAGTTCCCCACTCCCTGTGGCCCCTTGATTATCCATTATTGGGATATTGTTAGTGTCTTCTATAGTGAAGACAGATGCAAAATATTTGTTCAGAGTCTCTGCCATTTCCCAGTTCCCCATTATTAATTCCCCAGTCTCATCTTCTAAGGGACCAATGTTTACTTTAGCTACCCTCTTTTTATATACCTGTAGAAGCTCTTACTATCTGTTTTAATGTTTCTTGCCAGCTTACTCTCATAATTCATCTTCTCTCTCTTTATTATTTTTTAGTCATCCTTTGCTGGTTTAAAAAAATTTCCCAATCCTCTGGTCTCCCACCAATCTTGGCAACATTGTATGCCTTCGTTTTCAATTTGATACCATCCTTTACTTCCTTAGTTAGCCACGGATTGTGCTCCCTTCTCTTAAAATCCTTCTTTCTCACTGGAATATATTTTTGTTGAGAGTTATGAAATATCTCCTTAAATGTCTGTCACTGCATTTCAACTTTCTTACTCTTTAATTTGTTTTTTCAGTCCACTTTAGCCAATTCTGCCCTCATGCCATTATAATTGCTTTTGTTTAAGATCAGGACACTGGTTTGGAATTCAACTTTCTCACCCTCCAACTGAATTTGAAATTCAACCATGCTATGATCACTCTTTCCTAGAAGATCCTTTACTATGAGATCATTTAATGGGCCAGATATTCCGATCCCAATGGGTGTGTACGCACTGTGTATCCACCCGTAGGGACATCGGAAATGCCAGTTTCAGGCATGCACTGCGCATGCGCTGGAAACCAGCATTTCCAATCTGTCAAGAAAGCTCTTGACAGATCCTCCAGCTGCCCTGGAGAAGGGTCTCTGCGGGTGATAGTTCCGCTTTTTGGAGACCCTCCGCCCACAGAAAACCCTTACAATTCTTGTGCCTGGCAAAAGCAGGCATAAGGTTTGCTTTTACCAGGATAAGAGATGAAAAAAAGTTTTAAAAAAATTCCACTGATTTATCATTTAAAAATACTTTAAAGAAAGGTAAGTTTATTTTTAGCCCCGTTAAAAAACTTTAATTATTTTTTTCAAAAATTTAAAGTTTTATTTAAAATAGTTAATTTATTGTACTTTCAAGTCATTTTAACAATGTGATTTAAAAAAAAATGTATTTAAAGTTTTACTATGTTTTGGGGGTGATCTCCATTCATATATTTGACAGGTCTTCCTGTCAAATGTATAAAGGGAGATTCCCTTCTCTGATTGGCTCCCCATGGCCCACATGATCCCAGGGATGCTGCGAACTACCTGCGCCTCTGGGATACATGGGCCCTGCACACCGGCAGTTTGGAGAGGCCCAGCATCGGAATTGTGCGCGTCCCGGGGAGCCCTCAGTTAAGGGCACAGATTTTTCCAGATCGTTGTCCTCTGCCCGCGGGAGGCCTGTGATCGGAATATCTGGGCCATTAATTCTGTCGCATTACATAGTACCAGATCCAAGAACGCCTGCTCCCTGGTTGGTTCCATTACATACTGTTCTAGGAAAACATCCCGGAAATACTCTATGAACTCCTCCTCTAGGCAACCATGGCCAATTTGATTTGTCCAATCAATAAGGAGATTAAAATCACCCATGATTATTAACGTACTTTTTTTACAGGCCTCCATTATTTATTGATTTAAACTCTGTCCAACAGCATTGCTACTGTTCGGGGGCCTGTAAACTACACCCACCAGATACTTTTTCCCCTTATTATTTTTTATATCCACCCAAACCGATTCTACATGTTGATCTTCTGAGCCAATATCACTTCTCACCATTGCACTGATCTCATTTTTTACCAACACAGCCACCCCACCTCCCTTTCCTTTCTTTCTATCCTTCCGAATGATCATATACCCTGGAATATTCAGTTCCCAGCCCTGGTCGCCTTTCATAAAAACATAGAAGATAGGAGCAGGAGTAGGCCATTCGGCCCCTCGAGCCTGCTCCGCCATTCGATGAGATCATGGCTGATCATCCAAATTCAGTACCCCGTTCCTGCCTTCTCCCCATATCCCTTGATCCCTTTAGCCTTAAGAAATATATCCAACTCCTTCTTGAATATATTTAATGAATTGGCCTCCACTGCCTTCTGTGGTAGAGAATTCCACAGGTTCACCACTCTCTGGGTGAAGAAATTCCTCCTCATCTCAGTCCTAAATGGCTTACCCCTTATCCTTAGACTATGACCCCTAGTTCTGGACTCCCCGGCCATCGGGAACATCCTTCCTGCATCTAGTCTGTCCAGGCCTGACAGAATTTTATAGGTTTCGATGAGATCCCCTCTCAATCTTCTAAACTCCAATGAGTACAAGCCCAATCGACCCAATCTCTCCTCGTACGTCATTCCTGCCATCCCAGGTATTAGCCTGGTGAATCTTCGCTGCACTCCTTCCATGGCAAGAACGTCCTTCCTCAGATAAGGCGACCAAAACTGCACACAATACTCAAGGTGCGGTCTCACCAAGGCCCTGTACAACTGCAGCAAGACATCCTTGTTCCTGTACTCGAACCCTCTTGCTATGAAGGCCAACATACCATTTGCCTTCTTAACCGCCTGCTGCACCTGCATGCTTAACTTCAGCGACTGGTGCATAAGAACACCCAGGTCTCTTTGCACTTCCCCTTCTCCCAATCTATTGCCATTCAAATAATAATCTGCCTTCCTGTTTTTGCCACCAAAGTGGATAACCTCACATTTATCCACATTATAGTGCATTTGCCATGTTTCTGCCCAATCTCCCAACCTGTCCAAATCGTACTGGAGTTTCATGACATCCTCCTCACAGCATACCCTCCCACCCAGCTTTGTGTCGTCTGCAAATTTGGAGATACTACATCCAATTCCCTCGTCCAGATCATTAATATATATTGTGAACAGCTGGGGTCCTAGGACCGATCCTTGCGGTACCCCACTAGTCACTGCCTGCTAATCGGAAAACGACCCATTTATTCCAACTCTTTGCTTTCTATCTGCCAACCAGTTCTCTATCCAAGTCAATACCTTGCCCCCAATCCCATGTGCCTTAATTTTACAAGCTAATCTCTTATGCGGGACCTTATCGAAAGCCTTCTGAAAGTCCAAATACACCACATCCACTGGTTCTCCCTTATCTATTTTACCAGTTACATCTTCAAAAAATCCCAGTAGATTAGTCAAGCACGATTTACCTTTTGTAAATCCATGTTGACTTTGTCTGATCCTGTCACTGCTTTCCAAGTGCTCTGCTATTACATCTTTTATAATGGACTCTAGCATTTTCCCCACTACCGAGGTCCCCGCTTTTTCTCTACCACCTGTTTTGAATAGTGGGGTAACATTAGCTACCCTCTGTAGGGGTTGTTGGTTGGGTGGTCGGTGTGGCCCGGGCCTGACCCAGTGGACGTTTTCGAGGCGTCCCCACACTCCCACTTAGTTCTGACGCTGGGATCCTACCAGGCAGCTGATGCGCAGAATAACAAGCTCGAGACAGACAAGCAGGTGAAAGGTTAAAATAATAACGGTTTTATTGAGAAAAATAAAACAAAACAGGCGAGCAGAGAAATTAATTGGTTCAACGATACTAAACCAAGGCTACAGCTCTATACACTTTAAAAAGAAAAAAAAAGGAATACTATATATTCAAAACAGAGGGCACGCGAGTGCGGGAAGGAGTACGACACATCGAGGGGTATCACACATTAACACTCCCCTTAGCCTTATCCCCACCTCCTACACTATCCCTAACCTAGGTCGAACTAAAGGGAGGTCAGACTCTCATGCTCACCCAACGCATTGGAACAAAGGCCTTTAGGTTGTCCTGGGACTGCAGCTTTAGTTGGTCTGGCCTGGTAAAGTTCAGTGTGCACTGGCCACACACTCTCCCGTCAGTCAGGTAGTGGATCTTCCTCCTTGGCTGGGCGAAAAGGCTTCCCTCCTGGGTCGGGCTGCGCCGTTTAGCGAGGCCCGCTCTGTGCTCCGGTCCGTACCGGGATGGTTGCACTCCGTCCCGTGTCTTCCTGGTTCCACTCTGAATCCCTGCCTGAGGTGGTGGGCACGGGGGCGGGGGAACAGTCAGGTTTAAATCGGGAGGCAGTACGGACCGGGAGCTTCGCCTGCTTACCAAAGCATGGGCCTGCTGCGCATAGCCTTCCCCGTCTTGGAGACTGCTTCTCCCAGTAGAGTCCTTGAAGTTTCCCTTTTGCAGCAAAGTCCCAGGATGAAATCGAAGTGAAGTGTAGAAGCTGTCTCTCCCGAAGTGTGTTCCAAGTCGAAGTGTCTCCAACTGCCCTTTCTGTCTGCTTGCTAAAAACAGCTATACTCTCTCGATCTGCCTTGCCTCCCCCAGATCGAGAGGTGTCCCAGGTTACTTCGTTAACTGTAAATGGCTGCAAAACGGCCGATTTCCCACTAACGGCCTTATCACCGGCCCTCATTGTTTTTGGTTTCAGTCACACAATGGTGTCTCTGGTGCCTAGTCCTCTAAAACGGTTTCTGATATGATTGGATCTGTTAGGATGGGCCCGATGATGGTTTTAACTAGCTTAACCCTGATTGCAGTGCAGCCAGGTTCATTGTTCTTACCGGCCTACTGGCGACTTGCTATTACATATTCAATTCCATGTCTGGCCTGGAATCCACATAGGGACTGTGGAATTCCAGGCCCTGTCTCCAGTCTTGTTGCTGGGGAGAAAAATGACTCACTTCCAGCAGCTTTCTGGTCACGTGTCCCAGAACTCCATTTTGTACGTTTAAAAAGTGGCCAACTTTGTTTGATTCAGAAAGCAGGCGAGGTGGGGGAATTTTGCAAACTCCCTACACCTCCAATCCATGGGTACTGTTCCAGAGTCTATCGAGTTCTGGAAGATGACCAGCAATGCATCTACTATCTCCAGGGCCACTTCCTTAAGTACCCTAGGATGTAGATTATCAGGCCCTGGGGATTTATCGGCCTTCAATCCCGTCAACTTCCCCAACACCATTTCCCTACAAATACTGATTTCTTTCAGTTCCTCCCCCTCATTAGTCCCTATGTTCCCCGACATCTCTGGGAGGTTATTTGTGTCCTGTGTGAAGACAGAACCAAAATATGTATTTAATTGGTCTGCCATTTCTTTGTTCCCCATTATAATTTCCCCCGATTCTGACTGCAAGGGACCTATGCTTGACTTCACCAATCTTTTTCTCTTCACATATCTATAAAAGCTTTTACAGTCAGTTTTTATGTTCCCTGCAAGCTTACTTTCATAATCTATTTTCCCCCTCTTAATTAATCCCTTTGTCCTCCTTTGCTGAATCCTAAACTGCTCCCAATCCTCAGGTTTGCTGCTTTTTTTGGCCAATTTATATGCCCTCTCTTTGGATCTTTCAACCACGTCTCTGTAATGGTGATCAGATCATACCCATTTGTATCTATTTGTGCCATCAACTCATCTATCTTGTTACGAATGCTGCGTGCATTCAGATATAGAGCTTTTAACTTTGTCTTTTTACCATTTTTCCATGTTTTGGCCTCTTTTTCTGTTAAACTCTTATTTTTAAACATTCTGTCCCTTCCTGTCACACTCTGGTTATTATTTCCCCCATCTCTAGCCTGCTCTATTGCTTTCTCATTTCTCATTGACTTTTTATTTTCCTGCTCACCTGGATCCTCGCCCTCCCCCCCCCTACTATTTAGTTTACAGCCCTCTCTACAGCCCTAGTTATTTGATTCGCCAGGACTCTAGCCCCAGCATGGTTCAAGTGAAGCCCGTCCAAATGGAACAGCTCCCTCTTATCCCAGTACTGGTGCCAGTGCCCCACAAATCGAAACCCATTTCTCCCACACCAGTCTTTGAGCCACTCGTTCATTTCTCTGATCTTATTTAACCTATGCAAATTCGCTCATGGCTCAGGTAGTAATCCAGAGATTATTACCTTTGTGGTTCTGCTTTTTAATTTAGCCCCTAGCTGCTCATACTCTCTCAGCAGAACCTCTTCCTTTGTTCTACCTATGTCATTGGTACCTACGTGGACCATGACAACTGGATCTTCCCCCTCCCACTCCAAGTTTCTCTCCAGCCCAGAGGAGATGTCCTTAACCCGGGCACCGGGCAGGCAACACAGCCTTTGGGACTCACGCTCTTGGCTGCAGAGAACAGTATCTATCCCCCTCACTATACTGTCCCCAATCACTACAACATTTCTTTTTGCTCCCCCCACTTGATAGGCTCCCTGTACTACGGTGCTTTGGCCAATTTGCTCATCCTCCCTGCAGTCCCTGCCCTCGTCCACACAGGGAGCAAGAATCTCGTACCTGTTGGACAAGGCCAAGGGCTGAGGCTCCTCCACTACTACCTCCTGGATCCCAATACCTGTCTCGCTTGTAGTCACACCCTCCTGTCCCTGACCATGGTCCAAATTGGAAGTAATTATTCTAGTGGGTGTGACTGCCTCCTGGAACATAGTGGCCAGGTAACGCTCCCCCTCCCTAATGTGTCGCAGTGTCTGAAGCTCGGACTCCAGCTCATCAACTCTGAGCCGAAGTTCCTCGAGCAGCCAACATTTGCTGCAGATGTGGAGGGAGGAGGCAGCCACTCAATCGACCTTCCAGAAGGGCGGTCCATGACCGCCTCATCAGACTGCATCTCGAATGAATTAAACCCCAGATCCCCGTTGCTCACCACACCCCCATCATTCCATCCCTGTCACAGGCCATATCACAGCGCAATGCTGAAATGAGAGACACCACAAAATCATCCAAAGCTAATTCATAAATGTATCAATAATCAGTGAACACATATTTACAACAACAATATTAGCTTTTCACCCTTGTGCATCCCTTAGTGCCCCTCGTTACAGTGCCTTTGCCTACTCTTAGTGCTCCTATGAAGTGTTGGCCCAGTGGCTGCAGCAGGGCTGGTGGAAGGCTGCTGAGTGTCCGTACGGGAGACTTCAGATGGCCTTGCAGGACGCCCTCGACCAGCTCTGGGCCTGGAAGGCCCGGCTGTAGACTGCATTACCTCAGCATGGGTGGCAGCAGTCTGGGCTGGCTGGATGACAGGCAGCGACAAGGGCAATGGCGGAGTGCCAGTGGTGGGAGCAGGAATACTGTCATCGTGAGAGAGGACAGCAGGTTCCTGCTCCACTGACCCACTGGCACTCCCCCGGGGCAGCACCTCAGCATCACTACCAATCTGCTGGAGCACAGATTACTGGCCTGCTGCAACACCGTGAAAGCCCCAGTGGACGGTGGTCGACCCAACCATGATGGCAGCAGTCAGACCTTGCGTGGCATCAAGCTCAGACTGCATGAGAGCAGTTTGAGAATCAATGGCACCAAGCATAGACTGCATTACAGCACTAAGATGTTGCGTGGCTTCCGCCTGTGCTGCAATGGAAGTTGCGACAACGCCCATCACATGTGGCATGAGGTCTGGGTCGCCACGGTTTCTCTGGGAGTCCACTATCCTTTGCAAACTGCAAAAGATGGGCTCCATGGTGTGCGCAGAACTCTGTGCAATGTTGGAGGTGGACTCCTCCACGCTCCTTACCATTGCCAAGAGGCTCTCGGGCACCCTTGCCATTTCACCGTGTGCATGCCCATCACCCTTTTAAAGGTCTCCCCATCGAGGTCCTCAACTGAGGCCTGTGCAGCAGAACTTGTGCGCAACTCACCCTCCGGGGAGCTGGCCCCCAAGCTACCCTTTCCCCCTGACCTTGCTGCAGCCCACTCATCCCCGATGCATCACCCTGTGCAGATCCCGCTACTATACTAGCCTCTAAAGAACGCATACTGCCAGTATCTGAGCTGGTGCATGCGGGTGAGCCATGCAGTGACGCGGTGTGTTCTTCCTCTTCCTCTTCTCCCACCTCACTCTCTACGGTGCCCCCAGGGACAGGCTGCTCAGGTGCTTGCTCATTATCTGAAAGCATAAAGGCACAAGAGTCAGGTTAAGGGGAGGGGGGCAGGAAGGGAGAATGGCATGCATACAGCATGATTAGCTGGAAAGTGGAAAAGGCTTGTGGGGGTGAGGGGGAAGTGGGATGTGAGAAGGAGTAGGGATGAACATACCATTGCTGTCCCCAATAGGGTCAACGTCGCCGGTCGCCATGGCGCCCGCTACCTGGTGCCCACTGATTTGCAGCACTCTTTCCTCCAGCTCAGAAAGTGATTGGGTGTCAGGTTGTCCTCCGCCTGTGCGCTCCTGCTCCCTCCTGTTTTGAGCGGCCTTGGCCTGCAAGAGAGAGGAAAGTGTGTGAGTGAGTGTGGAACAATGTGTTTGGTAGATGTGGCTGTCATAGTTGAATAGCTGTCATTGTGTGTGAGATGTGGGTGTGAGTGTTGGTAGGTGGAGATTGTTGGTGGGTGAGTGCTGCGGGTGTGGTGCTTTGGGCAGTGTGTGCAGACTGAAGGTCAAATGGTGGTATGTAGCATTTGTTGAAGTATTGACTCACTCTGACCACCTGAGTGAAGTCGTTAAATTTCTTCCTGCACAGTGTGTGGGTCCTGGGGACCACAGTGCTGCCCGAGACCTGCTGGGCTACCTCCATCCACATGGCACAGAAGGCTTGCAATGAGGGCATCCTGCCATTTGCCGGGCACGGCACCGCCCTCCATCTCTCCACAGCAATGACCAATGCCTGGTCACAGATCTGCGAGCTCTCTCCCTGGCCGTTGATCTACCATAATGACACCTCCTTCAGTGGTCCAGTTCCTTCTCCTTGGCCTTCTGCTGCTTGCTGAGACAGCTGCAGAACCAGCAATGCTGAAAATGAGGTTCTGCAGCATGATTAAACCTCCCCTTTAAGAACTGGAAAGAGCCTGTGGCAATGATGACTAGTGATTAGACTGCACCTGAAGTTGCTTAGCGCTTTGAGTCTAACGCCACTGAGCTAGGTAATTAGCACTTGATTTAGCGCTCCCATCCTTTCTTTGAGCAATGACACTGAATTTAGTGTGCAGCGAGATTCATTTGCACCTGGCGCTAAATCTCAAAACTTTTCAGAAGTTAGTAACCACTCCTGGGCAATAATGAATTTCGCCCCCACTGATTCTTACGGTGGAAAACGGACAAACAAAAGCAGAGGACCCTGAATCACAAGGAGAGCCCACAAATGTTGTTTAGATGTTGTCAGGTGACATAAGAACATAAGAAGTAGGAGCAGGAGTAGGCCATACGGCCCCTCGGGCCTGCTCCGCCATTCAATAGGATCATGGCTGATCCGAATCTAGACTCACGTCCACTTCCCTGCCCTCTCCCCGTAACCCCTAATTCCCTTATCTGCTAGGAAACTGTCTATCACCATTTTAAATTTATTTAATGTTGCAGCTTCCATAGCTCTCTGGGGTAGCAAATTCCATAGATTTACTACCCTCTGAGTGAAGAAGTTTCTCCTCATCTCAGTTTTGAAAGCGCAGCCCCTTATTCTTAGATTATGCCCCCTAGTTCTAGTCTCACCCATCAGTGGAAACATCCTCCCCGCATCCACCCGATCAAGCCCCCTCACAATCTTATATGTTTCGATAAGATAGCCTCTCATTCTTCTGAACTCCAATGAGTAGAGTCCCAACCTACTCAACCTTTCCTCATATGTCAACCCCCTCATCTCTGGAATCAACCGAGTGAACCTTCTCTGAACTGCCTCGAGAGCAAGTATATCTTTTCTTAAATATGGAAACCAAAACTGCACGCAGTATTCCAGGTGTGGCCTCACCAATACCCTGTATAACTGCAGCAAGACTTCCCTGTTTTTATACTCCATCCCCCTTGCAATAAAAGCCAAGATTCCATTGGCCTTCCTGATCACCTGCTGCACCTGCATACTAACTTTTTGTGTTTCATGCACCAGGACCCCCAGATCCCTTTGTACTGTAACACTTTGCAGTTTCTCTCCATTTAGATAATAACTTGCTCTTTGATTTTTTCTGCCAAAGTGCATAACCTCACACTTTCCAACATTATATTGCATCTGCCAAATCTCTGCACACTCACTTAGCCTGTCTATGTCCTTTTGCAGGTTTTTTATGTCCTCCTCACTCATTGCTTTCCCTCCCATCTTTGTATCGTCGGCAAACTTGGATATGTTGCACTCGGTCCCTTCCTCCAAATCGTTAATATAGATTGTAAAGAGTTGGGGTCCCAGCACTGACCCCTGCGGAACACCACTAGTTACTGATTGCCAGCCCGAGAATGAATCATTTATCCCAACTCTTTGTTTTCTGTTAGATAGCCAATCTTCCACCCATGCCAGTATATTACCCCCAATCCCGTGATTTCTTATCTTGATCAGTAATCTTTTGTGTGGAACCTTGTCAAATGCCTTTTGGAAGTCCAAATACACTACATCCACTGGTTCCCCTTTATCCACCCTGCATGTTACATCCTCAAAGAATTCGAGCAAATTTGTCAAACATGACTTCCCCTTCATAAAACCATGCTGACTCTGTCCTATTAAATTATGTTTATCCAAATGCTCTGTTACTGTTTCCTTAATAATGGACTCCAACATTTTGCCAACCACAGATGTTAGGCTAACTGGTCTATAGTTTCCAGCTTTTTGTCTACTTCCCTTCTTAAATAAGGGTGTTACATTAGCAGTTTTCCAATCTGCCAGGACCTTTCCTGAGTTCAGGGAGTTCTGGAAAATAATCACCAATGCATCCACAATCCCTGCCGTCACTTCTCTCAAGACCCTAGGATGTAGTCCATCAGGTCCGGGGGATTTATCCGCCTTAAGTCCTATTATTTTACTGAGCACCATCTCCTTAGTGATTTTAATCATCTTTAGCTCCTCCCCCCCCCCCCATTGCCCCCTGTTTGTCCAATGTTGGGATATTTTTAGTGTCCTCTACTGTAAAGACTGATACAAAACATTTGTTCAGTGTCTTTGCCATCTCCATGTTCCCCACCACTAGTTACCCGGTCCCATCCTCTAAGGGACCAACGTTCACTTTAGCCACCCTTTTTCTTTTTATATAGCTGTAGAAACTCTTGCTATCTGTTTTTATATTTACACTATGGCCAGAAAGACTAACTGGTGCACAATATTACAAACTCACGAAAGAGACCCCAAAACAAATAATGGATGGTGAATTTCCACAAAGTAATGGTAAAGTTCCACAATGCTTTACGAAGGAGAACTATTGCATCCATCTTAAAAATGGAGACAAAGCTCCCTGATAACGTGTTTTACTTTTGCTGTGTTCTTCTTGGAAACATGATAATGCTATTTCAGAGGACGAATTCAATGCGTGGAAGCGTCTTTCATCTACTCTGACAGAGCATGAATATTCACTGGCACACATTCACAACAAGGAGACATGGCAAAACCTGAAAGCAGGGATTGTTGCCAATAAAACTATCCACAGTGTCAACATGGAGTTACTTGCAAGGGACAAGAATTACTGGTGCTCTGTTCTAACCAGACCCGTTTGCATTGTTTGTCAGTTGGCAGAACAAAATCTGGCATTTCGTGGAACTACAGAAAAACTTCATTATTATCGTAATGAAAATTTCCTTGGTCAAGTTGAACTACTGGCAAAGTTTGACCCCATAATGAGTGAACACCTGAGGCGGATTGAGAAAAGGGAAATTGCTGATCATTACCTCAAATGGGAAAGCACATCCTTCAGGCTATTGTCGACATGGCAAATCACGCGAAGTATTTTAGTGTGATCATGGACAGCACACCAGACAGCAGCCATATTGGGCAGCTGTGCATTATTAGTTGAGAACTTTAATTTGTTTATACATTTTACTGGATTTCTTGCTGTTGAGATGACAACCAATAAGACCATATGCAATATCTTTTTGGGCCAGCTCGAGATTGCAAAAGTCAATATTGATGACTGCAGAGGACAAAGATACGACAATGGAAGAAATATGAAGTGCAAAAGGCAGTGTGTACAACAAAGAGTGCTGGACATTATTTTTAAAAGAGCCCTGTCCGTGTCCTGTAGTAGTCATAGCCTATAGCTGGTCAATTTGGATGCTGCTAAATCATCAGTATTGTCTGTGACATTTTTTGATGTGTTATAATGTATTTTCATTATCTTCAGTTCTTCTACTCCCCCCCGCCCCAGTCCATTCACAAATAGTACATTATCCAACTTAATGCCAAACAACTATCAGACAGTCACTGGGAGTGCTGTGTAGAAAGCGTTAAAGTGCTTCCATATCAACTCAATGAAGTGCATGGTGCCCACGAAGCACTGGTAGATCATGTGGTTCAGTAAAAGGACAGTGCAACTGCATCAAAGGCACAGCGCCTTGCACGAGAGATCTCGTCTGGGCCCTCCCCAGTGTGTCTTGTTGGATGATTCAGTGTTTTATTTCCAATCAATCGTGCGAGCAAATGGCTTCAAAGCGAAGGATACCCTTAAAAATGGAATTCGTGCAGTGCTTATATATTAACAAGATTATATAACAAGGGTTTTCATCAGCTCATGTTTCTGCATGGAAAATCACTGATCAGGTGGACATTAAAGTGACATTTCCTGAAGAAAGAAGCAGAGGAAGAAAGTGATGTTTGAGCATGAATGTCCAGATGATGTCGGCAAGAAGTTCTGTGGAGAGTTTTAAGCGAGATTTCTTATTCCATTAGTTGATACAGCCATAACCGGAAGGAGCGCACGTGAACCCAAGCACCCCATCCACCTGCCCCTTCAACCACCGTCTGCCCCACCTGTGGCAGAGACTGTAGGTCCTGCATTGGACTCATCAGTCACCCGAGAACCCATTTTTAGTGTGGAAGCAAGCCATCCTCGATTCCGAGGGACTGCCTAAGAAGAAGACGAAGAGAACAAAAAAATCACAGCTGGAACTTTTCTACAGTTTGTTTGGCTTTCTTGTTAGTATAAAAGAAATGTGGGAGGCCGTGGATGTGAAAACCTTAAGCAAAAATTGCAAACATTTGGCCCTCAAAATGGGTGACATTGAGGCTGATGAGTTGAATCTCGACACTTGCTCAGCAGTCAGTGCCTTCCCAGCTGACGCGCCCAATTTGCTGTTGGAGATGCTCAACTATATTTAAAAGGACAACTTGTTGTATCTCCATGCAAACGTTACCATTGCTTTTCGTCTACTTTTGACCGTGCCTGTAACTGTGGTATCAGGAGATAAAAGCTTTTCGCTTTTGAAGTTAATCAAGAACAATTTGTGTTCAACAATGTTACAAGAACATCTGAATGGTTTGGCTGAGATAGCTATTGAGCAGGACATTTGTCGCAAATTGGACTTCTCTAAAATAATTGAGGATTTTGCCTCTGCAAAAGCAAAGAAATGAATTTCTAAGTCATTTGGGTGAGTTTGTCATGTTTCAGTTACAAAAAATATATTCTGAATTTTTTAGTGATTTGTTTATTTCTTAAGTGGAAGTCCTTTTCCAGCAAAGTACCAGTGGAAGTTTTCCAAAGTGCGGTTGGGTTAGGGGAGTGGGATGGGGGGGGAGGGGGAGGGGAAGGGGCCATGCTTTAGCCTCTGTCCACGGCCCCCGCGAGTCTACAGCCAGCGCTGGCATTTATACACACACACACACACACACACACACACACACACCACAATTTTTCAGCAGAAGGGAACCCTGATTTATTTTTCCCTCTAGATTGGAATTCTGAGGCAAACGATAGTGCTAACTGTTACACCAGCTGAGCCCAGCTAACTCAGGACAGAGCAGAGATCAAACCAGGGACCTCCATCATCTGTATGGCTGAATACTACAACAGTCAAAAAGAAAGAAAGACTTGCATTTATATAGTGTCTTTCTCCCAAAACGCTTTACAGTCAATTACATTTTTTGATGTGTAGTTACTGTTGTAATGTAAGAATATAACCCAGTGATGCAGTAACTCCTATGTTCAGCAAATGACAGACAAATTAGGCTCACGTAACAGTTCCTTAGACAGCTTGGTTGGTTGTGACAAAGCTTAAAGGCTTGAAAATGTAGAATGTTGATTCTGAAGACAAATTGTGTCCTTTGTTATCTTATCTGGGTAACTGGGGAAAAGAAGTGATGGTAGGTCACTGTCATACTATGAATGCATTAGTGTTGTGGGAATGATGAGTAGATAAACACAAAAAATGATTCCGTTTCTGATGTTGGACTTCTCTAAAATTGGTCTTGGGCAGTAGCACAAAATGGACCATAACAAATCGGCAGCCCGTTTTACACCCCACCTGATGTTCTTTTCTACTGAAGTCAATGAATTCGCCATTTGCGCTATTGGCCAATACCAATTCTACCCACCTAGTGTGTTGCCTGTAAGATTTGGGCCTCTGTACTGCTCGGCCAAATGAGTCTTAACTCATTAAGCTACCCGAGTAGCTGCTGCAAAGGGATTTTCTGTGTGCCTTTCACTTAAATACCAATGTGCAAATAAAAAATCTCAGAATAGACTGCAGTCTTGCATTTACATTTTAATATCTTTTTGGTTATGAATGTGAGTGGGTGTAGTAGAGTTTTTATTTTGTCATGACAGAAATATAAAACTTTATTTGTAAATAGTAGTGCTCACTTCCCAAGGATTAAAACCAATTTTTAAACTATAATCAAATTCACTGAGCTTTTCCAAAGGAATATTATTTCCATAAATTATGGGAGAAGGCTTTTTTGAAAGTTTGGTCATTAAAGGGAATTCTTCCATGAATCGTATTGATTCGGTCCAACTTTTCTGTGTTGTAAGGTGACCCATGGCCTTAATTTAATTTTCCACCCAAGTGTAACCAGCAGTATTAGCAGTAACTGCCAACCACATCCAATTTTCTAGTTTAAAGAGTAGCACGGTAATAGCAGTCATAATGTAGTCGTTAAAACTGCATCACCCTTAAACAATTTTTTACATCATTTCCTCGAAAGTCAGGGATTCTGCCCTTAGGCTGTGAATTCTTTTAATGGGAAGGGGAAGGCTGTTACAATTTCAGGCTGTTATAGAACAATCTTTCCTCTCAATTGCCTAACAGTTCCAATAGGGGACCTCATTTCTGTATCTTTTCTATAATCTGCCTTTAACAGAGGTGCATACCCAAGGATTAACCCTACTTCGCACTTGCTGCCATACTCTATTTGAAATGATAAATATGCAAAGCAAAGTTTACAGGCTAATATATTTGTTTACAATAACAATAAAATAGTAATATGAAGCTCAAAAATCTGCAAATATTGAAAGCATAATTTATATAAACAGATATGCAATGAGAAGGGCTGTAATGGGTGAATCACCTTCACAAAAACTGGATGCTGCTGCCACTGTTTTTTATCTTGCAGTTCCTGCTCCCCCCACCCCCCATCTCCCCAGCACTTTTCTCCCATTTTACACGGATTGACACTCCTGTCCTGTCATACCATATGTGAATGAGCTGCATCAGTGGTGCGTGCACACCACTGCCAGGTGGAAGTCCCACTCCGCCAGCATATTGAGAAATTTTGGGGTCATCCTCTCCTGCCCTAATCCTTGTTTACCCTCAAACAGTGCTGCTTTCTGAGACTTCTCCTAGGTTTTGTACAAAATACAACCTTTATAAAAGACTCCTTCTGACTCACAGTTATTGCTACTTAAGTCTGTAGATACCAAATTCAGCCTTATGGTGAATTCTCAAATGCCCTCTTTCTCAGATTTCATCAAACAATGCAACTTTTTGGTTAACATAGAATATCACTATAACAACTGAATCATGTTTTATGCATAAATCCAAATAAATACAGTGTTCAGGTGGAACTATACAAAATTCACACCGTACCAAAGAGAATTAAACATTTCTGTCTGCAGAGACACAAAAAAAATCACTAGGGAATAGATGTCTGAAGTGCAATAATAGATATCCTAACAGGCCTGTATGTTTGCGGTAGACAATCACATAGAATGGAGCAAAAAGCAGTTTTTCACATCAAAGCAATGCTACTATTAATTACATTCAAAAAGCAAATCTATTTGATCTTCTGATCAATGCCTATAGCTGAACTGAAAACAAATGAGATAAGTAATTCACACTTTGCAACTGAGACATTTGTGTTTTTTAGGCCCTAAGCTCTGGAATTCCCTGCCTAAATCTCTCCACCTCGCTACCTCTTTCCTCCTTTAAGACGCTCCTTAAAACCTACCTCTTTGACCAAGCTTTTGGTCACCTGTCCTAATGTCTCCTTATGTGGCTCGGTGTCAAATTTTTTGCCTTAAAATACTCCTGTGCAGCGCCTTGGGACGTTTTACTACCTTAAAGGTGCTATATAAATACAAGTTTTTGTTGTTTTGTTTTAAAGAATGTACTCCTTGTGACATTGGTTTAGACAGTCTCAACCCAAACCCTAGTTGATGTGGTCATTGAAAAGGTATAGAAGAGACTGCCAGGGAATGAAATGGTGAGACGGATGTATTTGGAGAAGGAATTCCAAAGAGGTAAGGGCTTAGTGCTCAAAGCATGAATACTGAAGGAGGAGGGAATGAGAAGCCATCCAGTGTTGGAAGAGCAGAAGGTGTTCAGGAGATCATTGAGGTGGTGTGGTATGAACCACGGAGGGATTTGGAAAATGAAGGGTCAGAAAACTGATTCTCTGGACACGGGGAGCTGGTGGAGCTTGGCAAGGGGGGGTTGTTGAGAGTTGGGGAATTTATGCAAGAGAGGAGATAGGCTGCAGCATTCTCAATAAGTTAAAGATGGTGGAGGCTGGTGGCGGGCAAGGAGAATTTTGGAGAAGCTGAGCCTTGAGATGTTGAAGAAACAACAACAACAACAACTTGCATTTATGTAGTGCCTTTAACATAGTAAAATGCTTCAAGGTGCTCCATAGGAGCGTAATCAAGCAAAATTTGACACCAAGCCAAAGAAGGAGACATTAGGACAGGTGACCAAATGCTTGGTCAAAGAGGTAGGTTTTAAGGAGCGTCTTAAAGGAGGAGAGAGATGAAGAGGTTTAGGGAGGGAATTCCAGAGCTCAGTGCTGAGACCGCTGAAGGCACTTTCATTAATTGTTTAATTCAATTCAATTTTTATTTGCCATATGTAACCCGTACAAGTACAATTACAATGGAATGCTTACTCCCCGTAGGGACACGTCAGCTATTCATACAGTGCTGTGTTCAGAAAGTCAATACAATGGCTTCCAGTGGCAGTGGGAGCACGATGTCCCTCAGCCGCTCCGTCCTCCTCATCACCGCGGCCTCCTCCTCACTGTTGCCGGCTCCAAGTGGTGGCCTGCTTCTCCCGCTCATGATCCGACCTCAGGCCGCCATGCCCGGCTCCCCTCCTTCCAGTCGGACTGCGAGCTTCCCGCCATGGAGCTGCCGGCCGACGTGCTGCAGCGGGTCATCATGGCTGCTGCTGCTGCTCATTGCGCTGCGCTGCCTCCGCCCGACTCGCCTAACACATCGTCGGGATGTGAATGCTCCGGTCGCCGCGGCCTCCTCCTCACCGTCGCCGGCTCCACGGTCCGACGGCCCGGGGCCTGCTTCTCCCTCTCACGGTTTGGCCTCTGGCTGCCATGCTCGGCTCCCCTCCTCCCAGTTGGAATGCCTTCCCGCCGAGGAACTGCCAGCCGACGTGCTCCAGCGGGTCGTCGTGGCTGCTGCTGCTGCTCGCCGTGCTGCGCTGCCTCTGCCCGACTCGCCGAACACTTCGCGCCGGTTGCGGGAGCGAGCGGCGAGAGCTGGCCGCCCGAAGCAGGGAGAGCGTGCTCAGCACTGGACCGCCTCGGCCGCCATCTCCAATGTGAGAAAGCGCCCAAATTGTTAGAGGGAATATGAGCAATTCTAGCTTGTAGAGCAAGTGGGACATTCCATTGTAATACTCAATAATATTTAAACTTGTTATTCTAACTGCCCGGCACTAATGTTAAATATCAGAATTTTTCAACCATCATAGTCTCATTAAAAAGCATACTGTGACATCCCTCTGACAAATACACAAAAATGGTCTGAGAAATAATGATTTTTTTTTTACTGCTGAGCATGTGGTTGGCAATTCATGCATGAAATAATATTTTCACTGCAATTATTAAATATCTGTAATATTCATGTAAATGAGTCTTAGCCATAACTGTCTTACAAAACACATTTTATTAACCAAACTTTCTCTCCAAAAATCGTATTTTTGCTCTGTGCTAAATAGGAACACTGAGAAGTCTAATTTAACCATTTTATTTGAAAGACCCAGACATGGGCACCCTCCAAAATTAATCAATGGTTGGTGATCAGAAGCAGGAACACTGGCCAATTTTTCCCCTCCCTAGCTGGAACACTGAGGACATTATAATACCCAGCTTTATATACCTATTTAAATAATGCTCCAGCAATGAAACTGGGGACCTTTGTGTTCCTTTTGGATGAACACCATGCCTGGTACTTCAAGTTACCCAGTGAGCTGGGGGAACCACAAATACAGTAAAAACAGATGGCCCGTGGCCCAAGAATTTTGAGGCGACACATAATTTGAACCAACACTCTGTCGTATCTCCTTAAAAGCGGCTGAGCCTCCGACCAACTGGTCTTTAAATACAAAAAAGCAAATGAGCAGACTTTAATGTAATAATAATACTTGTTATTCTGAGGCTGGCTGAAGGGCCATGTCTATCTGAATATAACTTGTAATTTGTGACTTACATTTTATAGCACCACATAAAAACTTCTCCAAACACCTGACACAATGAATTCCTTTTGATGACTGTTGCTATGTAGGCAAACTGAGCCAGAAAATGTGCTTAACAAATAATGCCCATGCTAACCCGATTATTCTTCGTCAAAACAATTAACCCACTAGTTAAGTCCCACAAAATAATTTTTAAACATGTATTTCATAAGTGGTTCCTGTCTAATAAAGTAAGGCCTTTCTATAATAGAACTGCAACACTGAAACCTTAAGAGAACGGCTCAGTATCACAACTCATTTTCAAAATTGAATGGTGACCATTTTGATGAAAGATATATTGGATAGAACCATCTAATGGGCAAAGAGGGACTCTATATATAAAGGGGGAGAAATTCAGTATCGCCCCTTTGGGACGCTAACTTTTGAAAGCTGGGAAACTTAGCGCCAGGCGTTATTGATTCACAGCTTTTGCAAAATTCAGTGTTTGTGCTCCAGGAAGGAAGTGGAGCGCTAAATCAAGTGCTCCACTTTCTTCCTGGAGCGCTAAAGGACGCAGGCGGGGTGGTATGTCCCATGCAGCGCTGCCGCAATCCGAGGCTCCTTCCCTCCCTTAAAGGGAAGGGCCATCGCTGCAGGCTCTGCATTGGGACCAGTTAGCTGATCCCCGACGGCAGCCACGATCCGGCCCGATCAGCCCCATGCACTCCAGCAGAGTGCCAGGCTGATCGATCGCGGCCCAGGAGGAATCGAAAAAAATCATTTGCAACGTTGTTAAAATTGTTCTCCTACACGCGCCAACATCCCCTTTTATTTGCACCTCCGAAGCTCCCGGCCTCCCGAACAACACCTCCTGCAGCTGTCGGTGTTATCGCCCGGCGATGCTGCAGGGGGAGGATCCGAAGTTCGGGTCCAGGGCCCTTCCAGGGCGATGCGCACGGCAATGACGTCACAATCTCCGGGCGCAGGAGATCTTGGCGCTAGTGGTTACCACCGCCACAAATTTACAGGTCAATTTCGCGGGCATTGGTACAAAGCCGGCAGCGCCCTGTTAGCACCTCCAGAAGGCACTAGCAGGAGGCGCTAAGGTACCGAATTTCTCCCCCAAAAGCCTGGCTTTTCCTTTGCTATCCTGCCCCAACTCGGGTGGATATTAGTGGGAACAGTGGGAAAGTCAGGCGGGATGGCCTACTGCCTTTCCACCCCCGCCTACATTTTCTCACCCCTTTCCCAGCAGGAAAGATCACTAGCCGCCCCTTCACCACTCTGTTGTGTGTAAGTGACAGAGAAGAGGTGGGGTCTGGCAACTCACCCCCTTTCCCTACCTTCCACACTAACCTTGAAGGGGTCCAAAATCAAAACTTTCCATGAGATTCCCCACAAGGTAAATGCCAGCCCTGGGAATTATATGCTGTAACAACAACAATTTGCACTTATACAATAAAAAACAGAAAATTCTGGAAGTACACAGCATGTTAGTCTGCATCTATAAAGAGAAAAAAAATAGGTTACAGTATAATGCTTTACATGTATAACCCTGCATCAGAACTCAAGCCAAGGGTGCTGGTGGAGAGATAAGGCTGGGTGTCATCAGCATAATATGGAAGTTGACTGTATGCTTATGGGTAATGTCTTCAAAGGACAGCATGTACTTGGTAAGTAGAAGAGGCCAAGGATGGAACTTTGTGGTATGATGCAAGGGCAAACGATGAAGTCATTGCAGACGTGCTAGCAATGTTGAAACAGGTAGGAGTGAAACTATAAAAGAATGATAACATGACAAAAGGGATGAGTAGAGTGGATTGGGAAAATAGATTAAAGGGTAAGACGATACATGATCAGTGGTGTACATTTAAGGAGTTATTTTACAACTTCCAAAAAATATATATTCCACTGAGAAGAAAAGGGTGTAAAAGAAAAGACAGCCATCCGTGGCTAAGTAAAGAAATTAAGGATAGTATTCGACTAAAAACAAGGGCATATAAGGTAGCCAAATCTAGTGGGAGGATAGAGGATTGGGAAAACTTTAAAAGACAGCAAAAAATAACAAAAAGATTGATTAAGAAAGGGAAGATAGATTATGAAAGTAAATTAACAAAAAATATAAAAACAGATAGTAAGAGTTTTTATAGTTATATAAAAAGAAAAAGGGTGGCTAAAGTAAATGTTGGTCCCTTAGAGGATGAGACAGGGAAAGTAATGGTGGGAAATATGGAGATGGCAAAAACACTGAATGAATATTTTGTATCGGTCTTTACAGTAGAAGACACTAAGAATATCCCAACACTGGACAAACAGGGCTAAAGGGGGGGAGGAGCTAAACACGATCAAAATCACTAAGGAAGTGGTACTCGGTAAAATAATGGGACTCAAGGCGGATAAATCACCTGGACCTGATGGCTTACATCCTAGGGTCTTGAGGGAAGTGGCGGTAGGGATTGTGGATGCATTGGTAATAATTTTCCAAAACTCCCTGGACTCAGCAAAGGTCCCGGCAGACTGGAAAACTGCTAATGTAACGCCCTTATTTAAAAAGGGCAGTAGACAGAAGGCTGGAAACTATAGACCGGTTAGCCTAACATCTGTGGTAGGTAAAATATTGGAGTCCATTATTAAGGAGACAGTAACAGGACATTTGGATAATCATAATTTAATAGGACAAAGTCAGCATGGTTTTATGAAGGGGAAGTCATGTTTGACAAATTTGCTGGAGTTCTTTGAGGAAGTAACATATAGGGTGGATAAAGGGGAACCAGTGGACGTAGTGTATTTAGACTTCCAAAAGGCATTTGACAAGGTGCCACACAAAAGATTATTGCTTAAGATAAAAAATCACGGGATCGGGGGTAATATTCTGGCATGGATAGAGGATTGGCTATCTAACAGAAGGCAGAGAGTTGGGATAAATGGTTCATTCTCAGAATGGCAATCAGTAACTAGTGGTGTTCCGCAGGGGTCGGTGCTGGGTCCCCAACTCTTTACAATCTATATTAACGATTTGGAGGAGAGGACCGAGTGTAACATCTCAAAGTTTGCAGATGATACTAAGATGGGAGGGAAAGTAGTGAGTGAGGAGGACATAAAAAACCTGCAAGGGGACATAGACAGGCTAAGTAAGTGGGCAGAGATTTGGCAGATGGAATACAATACTGGGAAGTGTGAGGTTATGCACTTTGGCAGAAAAAATCGTAGTGCAAGTTATTATCTTAATGGCAAGAAACTGGAAAATACTGAAGTACAAAGGGATCTGGGGGTCCTGGTGCACGAAACTCAAAAGGTTAGTATGCAGGTGCAGCAAGTGATTAAGAAGGCCAATGGAATGTTGGCTTCCATTGCTAGGGGGATAGAATATAAAAATAGGGAGGTATTGCTTCAGTTGTACAAGGTATTGGTGAGACCGCACCTGGAATACTGCATACAGTTTTGGTGTCCATACTTAAGAAAAGACATACTTGCTCTCGAGTCAGTACAAAGAAGGTTCACTCGGTTAATCCCGGGGATGAGGGGATGGACATATGAGGAGAGGTTGAGTAGATTGGGACTCTACTCATTGGAGTTCAGAAGAATGAGAGGCGATCTTATTGAAACATATAAGATTGTGAAGGGGTTGGATCGGGTGGATGCGGGGAGGATGTTCCCGATGATGGGTGAAACTAGAACTAGGGGGCATAGTCTTAGAATAAGGGGCTGCTCTTTCAAAACTGAGATGAGGAGGAACTACTTCACTCAGAGGGTGGTAGGTCCATGGAATATGCTGCCCCAAAAAGCTGTAGAAGCTACATCATTACATAAATTTAAAACAGAAATAGACAGTTTCCTAGAAGTAAAGGGAATAAAGGGTTACGGGGAGCGGGCAGGAATTTGGACATGAGTCTAGGTTCGGATCGGACATGGTCCTGTGGGTAGCGGAGCGGGCCCAGGGGCCGTGTATCCTGATCCTGCTCCTAGTTCATGTGTCTAATTCTGTTAGATTCAGGAGATGGTTCTGTGATAGTAGATTGGCGGTTAGCATCAGATCAGCCATGATCTTATTGAATGGCGGAGCAGGCTCAAGGGGCCGATTGGCCTACTCCTGCTCCTATTGCTTATGTTCTTATGTTATGATGATGCAAGGCAAAAAGGGTGTCATTGGACAAGTAAAGAAACAAAAGATGGGTCGAGAGGATCTGTAAATGACAATAGCAGAATCATTACCAGCACCTGCTGTCGGAAAAGTTAGGAGCCCTAACTCTAATCTTCCAAAGTTCTCTAGATTCAGGAACTGTTCCTTTAGATTGGAAAATTGCGCGTGTCACTCCGCTTTTTAAGAATGGTCAGAGAGGGAAACCAGGGAATTATAGACCAATTAGCCTAACATCTGTTGTGGGGAAATTGCTAGAGTCTATAATTAAGGATAGGGTGACTGAACACCTTGAACATTTTCAGTTGATCAGAGAGAGCCAGCATGGATTTGTGAAAGGTAGGTCATGCCTGACAAACCTGATTGAATTTTTTGAAGAGGTGACTAAAGTAGTGGGCAGGAGAATGTCTATGGATATTATTTATATGGACTTCCAAAAGACATTTGATAAAGTCCCACATAAGAGACTGTTAGCTAAGATAGAAGCCCACGGAGTTGAGAGCAAATTATTGACCTGGTTAGGAAATTGGCTGGGTGGCAGGAGATAGAGAGTAGGGATTATGGGTAGGTACTCTAATTGGCAGGATGTGCCTAGTGGTGTCCCGCAGGGATCTGTGTTGGGGCCTCAACTATTCACAATATTTATTAACGACTTAGATGATTGCCTAGAAAGTCATATATCCACATTTGCCGATGACACAAAGATAGGCGGCATTGTAGGCAGTGTAGATGAAAGCATAAAATTACAAAGGGATACTGATAGATTAAGTGAATGGGCAAAACTGTGGCAAATGGATTTCAATGTAAGCAAATGTGAGGTCATCCACTTTGGACCTAAAAAGGATAGAACAAGGTACTTTCTAAATTGTGAAAAGCTAAAAACAGTGGATGTCCAAAGAGACTTGGGGGTTCAGGTACATAGGTCATTAAAATGTCATGAACAGGTACAGAAAATAATCAGAAAGGCTAATGGAATGCTGGCCTTTATATCTAGAGGACTAGAGTACAAGGGGGGTAGAAGTTATGCTGCAGCTGTACAAAGCCCTGGTTAGACCACACCTGGAGTACTGTGAGCAGTTCTGGTCACCACACCTTAGGAAGGATATATTGGCCTTGGAGGGAGTGCAGCATAGGTTTACCAGAATGATACCTGGACTCCAAGGGTTAAGTTATGAGGAGAGATTACACAAATTAGGGTTGTATTCCCTAGAATTTAGGAGGCTAAGGGGTGATTTGATCGAAGTTTTCAAGATATAAAGGGGAACAGATAGGGTAGATAGAGAGAAACTATTCCCGCTGGTTGGTGATTCTAGGACTTGGGGGCATAGTCTAAAAATTAGAGCCAGACCTTTCAGGAGTGAAATTAGGAAACACTTCTACACACAAAGGTTGGTCTGTAGGGGGTGGTGTGGGGTGGCGCGTGCGCCCAGTCAGTTATGCCTCTGACTGTTTATGAGCGGTTCGAATCGCTCCCACGCCCCTGCGTTCTAGACACCGGACTTAGATACAGGCGGCGATACAGAAAAGACTCGAGTAGACAGGTGGTTCAGATGTGAGAAAACCAAGATTTTTATTGAACAATCTTATGAAAAGTTACTAGTATAAAATTTACAGGCAAATACAAAATAACTATATACTTATACAGGGAATGGGGAACACACGGCACATCGAGGGAAAACGACTATCTTAACAATCCCCTTATCCTTATCCCACCCCCGATACCTAACTAGATTAAGCTATGAGGGGTCAGAATTCATGCTCACCAATCAAAAGATCTGCTGAATTCAAAACAGTGGTGGGGTTTGGGGTTCGCTCTTTGTGCTCTCCGGAGCCTGCCATCATCACGTGGTCTCGGGGTGTTGCAAGGGCGTCGTCCAGGTACAAGTACCCCAAAGTTAAAGTCTCTGCTTGGGTACTTTACCTCGCAGGGATGATGGTTCCTCTCCCTCGGTCGGCAGTTGAAGTTTGCACGAAGATAGTCGACGGTGAACTGGATTGAAGGCCCGATTATTCGAAGCTTTTCTTCAATCGTCTTCCCAATTCGTCTTCCTCACCAACTCGCCTCATCGCGTCCCGTCTCGCCTGGCCTGGTTTGTCCGTGCCCGCTTGGCGCAATGCCGGGTGTTCCTGATGGAATGGGAAAGGCACGGGCAGTGGCCGGGCGGTAAGCGCGGGACGGGGGAAGAGCAGTAGCCACGAGGGCGAGGGGCCGGAGCAGGAGCCAGGAGCAAGGGCAGAGAGCAGAGAGAGAAGGTTGCCAGTGGGCCTACAATTATACTCCTTCAGATGGCCCTTATCTGCACGCCAAATCAGGTTAGTTCATTGTCCCAATCTTGACGGGCTAGTTTAAATAATTGTAGCAATCTAAACTAACCGTTTTTAGATGGCCGGTAATCGCACCTACCGGCCCGATTCCTGAGTTGCTTTTGTTATTAATACATCTTAATCGGCCTGCCCAGCTTCGATGGCTTCCCTAAGCTGTTTCCGATTATTTATGCAAACAACTTGATGGCCTTAACTATAGGCCTCACTGGTTTTGATCTGTCTCCGATTTGACTTAATGCATAATTCAAAGTCCTGTCTGCTTTCAAAATACAAAAATCTCTCTTCACAGAAACTGCAGCCTGGGTTTCGATTTCCCAAAAAGCTGCTTGTGCCACAGAGTCCAAGCTTTTTAAATCTTGCAGGCTTTTGGCCACGAGGTGCGGACGGCATCTTTGGGCACCCTTTTCATTAAAATGTCCATGCAGGGTCCCTTTTATTATTAATAACCTTTGGGGAAATGTAGAAATTTTGCGAATCTTACAGGTAGAAGTTTGGAACTCTCTTCCGCAAACGGCAATTGATGCTAGATCAATTGTTAATTTTAAATTGGAGATTGATAGCTTTTTGTTAACCAAAGGTATTACGGGATATGGGGCAAAGATGGGTATATGGAGTTAGGTCGCAGATCAGCCATGATCTCATCAAATGGTGGAACAGGCTCGAGGGGTTGAATGGCCTACTTCTGTTCCTGTGTTCCTATGTTCCTATGTTCCAATGGTTATGATCTGAAATTGTTGAACTCAATGTTGAGTCCGAAAGGTTGTAAAGTGCCTAATCGAAAGGTGCTGTTCCTTGAGCTTCCGTTGAGCTTCATTGGAGAAGTGTAGGAGGCCGAGGTCAGAGTGGGAGTGGGATGGAGAATTAAAATGGCAAGTGACCGGAAGCTCAGGGTCATGCTTGCGGACTATTCAGGAAAGATAGGGAAGGAAAAAAAGGAATGGGGGGTGTGGCAGTATTGATTGAAGATACTGTTACAGCACTGGAAATGGATGATGTACTTGAGGGTTCAAAGACAGAATCTACAGTAAACTCTCGTTTAAATGGCACCTAATTATCCAGAATTCTCTAATAACCGGCAAAATTCAGGAGTAGGTTTTGAGGCTTCCGCCCCAGAAGGAACGGGGCAGTAGTGTCCCGAAAATGGTGGGGAATGACTTACCACTTATTCCCACCGTCACTGTGGGCGCTACAATCTTCCCCGCACTGTATCAGCTGGCTGTCCAGCCAAAGAGGAACCCAAAGGTAAGTTTTACTGTATATTTGTGGCTGTGTAACCGGGGTTCTCATTCCTTTTGCCGTGTAACCATGGCTCCTGCGCCTCTGGTTGTGTAACCGGGTCCCCTGTACCTGTGGCCGTGTAACCGGGTCCCCTGTACCTGTGGCCGTGTAACCGGGACTCCAGCACTTGTGGCCATGTAACTGGGACTTCTGTACCTGTGGCCGTGTAACCGGGGCTCCAGCACTTGTGGCCATGTAACTGGGACTTCTGTACCTGTGGCCGTGTAACCGGGGCTCCAGCACTTGTGGCCATGTGATCATGGCTCCTGTACCTGTGGCCGCGTAACCAGGGCTCCAGCACTTGTGGCCGTGTAACCGGGGCTCCTGCACATGTGGCCGTGTAACCGGGGCTCCTGCACAAGAGGCCGTGTAACCGCGGCTCCTGTACCTGTGGCCGTGTAACCGCGACTCCTGTACCTGTGGCCGTGTAACCGGGACTCCAGCACTTGTGGCCGTGTGATCATGGCTCCTGTACCTGTGGCCGCGTAACCAGGGCTCCAGCACTTGTGGCCGTGTAACCGGGGCTCCTGCACATGTGGCCGTGTAACCGGTGCTCCTGCACAAGAGACCGTGTAACCGCGGCTCCTGTACCTGTGGCTGTGTAACAGGGATTCCTGGATCTGTGGCCGTGTAGCCGGGGCTCTTGTACCTGTGGCCGTGTAACCGGGGCTCCAGCACTTGTGGCCGTGTGATCATGGCTCCTGTACCTGTGGCCGCGTAACCAGGGCTCCAGCACTTGTTGCCGTGTAACCGGGGCTCCTGCACATGTGGCCGTGTAACCGGGGCTCCTGCACAAGAGGCCGTGTAACCGCGGCTCCTGTACCTGTGGCTGTGTAACAGGGATTCCTGGATCTGTGGCCGTGTAACCGGGGCTCCTGTACCTGTGGCCGTGTAACAGGGACTTCTGGATCTGTGGCCATGTAATCTCGGCTCCTGTACCTGTGGCCGTGCAACAGGGACTCCTGGACCTGTGGCCGTGTAACCGGGGCTCCTGTACCTGTGGCCGTGTAACAGGGACTTCTGGATCTGTGGCCATGTAATTGCGGCTCCTGTACCTGTGGCCGTGCAACAGGGACTCCTGGACCTGTGGCCGTGTAACCGAGGCTCCTGCACATGTGGCTGTGTAACTGGGGCTCCTGTACCTGTGGCTGTGTAACCGGGGCTCCTGTACCTGTGGCCATGTAACTGGGGCTCCTGGACCTGTGGCCGTGTAACCGGGGCTCCTGGACCTGTGGCTGTGTAACTGGGGCTCCTGGACCTGTGGCCGTGTAACCAGGGATCCTGTATCTGTGGCCGTGTAACCGGGGATCCTGTACCTGTGGCCGTGTAACCAGGGCTCCTGTACCTGTGGCCGTGTAACCGGGGATCCTGTATCTGTGGCCGTGTAACCGGGGATCCTGTACCTGTGGCCGTGTAACCAGGGCTCCTGTACCTGTGGCCGTGTAACCGGGGATCCTGTACCTGTGGCCATGTAACCGGGGATCCTGTACCTGTGGCCGTGTAACCGGGTTCCTGTACCTGTGGCCGTGTAACCGGGGTTCCTGCACCTGTGGCTGTGTAACAGGGCTCTCGTACCTTGGGCCATTGTCACTCCATGTCCCTTCTTCTGGTCTGAGGTTGGCCAATATATAAATTGCCTCAGTAGGTATACCTCTCCGTAATCCGGAATTTTTAATCAACCGGCTCCATCCCGGTCCCGTAGGTGCCGAATACGAAAGAGTTCACTGTATTTGGTTAAATTAAGGAATAATAGAGGAGCTGTCACACTGCTGGGTGTATACTATAGGCCACCAAATAATCGGAAGGAAAGATGTTCTGACGAAAGATCATCGACCTGAAATGTTAACTCTGTTTCTCTCTTCACAGATGCTGCATGACCTGCTGAGTGTCTCCAGCATTTTCTGTTTTATATATATATATATATGAAAAAAGAGACTGTTATATTTATGTGAAAGTCTAAAGTGGAAATGGTTGTAATATCCTCACCAAAAAAGCATTTCACCTGATTTGGAGGGGAGCTATTTCATGCCTGATGGAATAGGCTCAAATGCCAAACATTAAATCTCTCAGAGTGTCAGTACCTTTGTGAATTATGTTTTGCTGGAGATGGGTTTCCTCTGCAGGACAATCACTAATGGAGACTGAGAATCTGAATTGTGCACTGAGCAGTTAAACTTGCTTGATGACTAAGTCAAATCTTCCTGCCACAAAAAAAATTGATTTGTAGAAAAGAGAAATTTGAAAAAAAAATCTCTGACGATCAAATGAATATTCAAATGAGATATCAACCATTGAATCACTTTATACCAAATACACAAAAATGGGCTAGATCTTCTGCTATCACTATTGCTGCTAAAGTGACATTTCTGGACAGGTGGAGTAGAAAATGCATTGACCTGTGGCACTGCCATTGTGGTGAGCATCACATTTTCTGCTGAAAGTGGATTCAGGGACCAGATGCACCAGTCCAGTTTCCAGTGCATGTATCATAAAGTGGTAATGACAGCGTGTCATCATGCATCACATTTTCCAACATTATGGCTTCATTTACATTGGCCGTGTTTAAAACAGGCTGTGTTGCTCTGATGTAATGGTAAAGATAGAAGTAAATTTAAAGGGACACAGTAGGAAATGTTGAAGTTTCCGGTAAATCCTTATATTGCAATGATTTGGCTCTATTTCCTCCCCCTCCCCGCCCCCCCCCCCCACCCACTAACTACTTCTTACCTGTGTATTTTTGGGCCTGCTGCTGCATTGCTTTTAATTTCTAACCCTTTACCCATTGTATAGAGGGTACTATGGGATTTGGGAATACCCCTTTATTTGTCGTTCTTGGAGGAAGTAGAAGAGAGGAATGGAGGGAAGGCAGACTGGTCAAGCTTCAAAAATAGTGTCTACAACCCACCCATCAATAACCAACCACTGGGACTTACAGACCTGCTACTCCTACCTGTACTTCACCCAGGAACAGTGCATGAGAAGACTGTGCTTTACAAGGGAAGTCATCAGTGAGATGTGTCACATGCTGCTACTTGGCTTGCAGACCACCTCCAACAAATGCACTTTACTGCCAGCGGCTGTAAAGGTCACCACCACCATGGGATATGTTTGGTAACATTACTAAGTCAGCATGCAGCTCTACATACATGCATCAGGCAGATCATTGTTGCATTATTCGCTCAAGCAAGCCAGTTCATCAACTACCTATTAACGCCTGACACCAGCATGAGAGGACGATGCAATTTTATCAAGTGGCTGGACTCCCCAATGACAAGGGGCCATTGATTGTGAAGGGATAATTACTGGTCCTAGCCCTTTTCGGGCTACCCCAGATCAGACGTATTCCCCAGATGTTTACCTTCAACTAAAGTTAGAGATAGCCGAATTCTATAAGATGCTTAATTGGGTCTAAAGGTCCAGACTATCTCTCCCTAAAGGAAAGGAACGACTGAAGATATTACCGTCCTCCGGATAGCACTTTAAATAAGTTTAACTAGGCTGTAACCTTCCGGATATTATGAGGGTCTGGAAAACCCCCCCAGAATTCTGCAACTCCTTACAAAAGAGTGTACAGAAATTGAGTTTGCGAGTTTGATACAGAAATACTCTGTGAGACAATTCTAAAAATATTTAGATTTATTTAAGAGCCGACATACAGTTAACAGCTTGTGAGTCAATCGCAACATTAACAGTTCAAAAACAAATAGCTTACATTTCTTTTTCTCAGAGATCCTTATTCTCAAATCTTAACTTCGTACATTTTTACATTTCTTATTCTTAATTCTAATCCAGAATATCCACCAAAATCAAATTAAAAGTACCTTGTGATCCCCGAGACTCAGTTAAAAACTTATAGAGTGTGCCTCTGAAGTTGAGAGAATCACTCACCCTTTCCAGCGACTTCTGACTGTCTATCTGGAAAGCTCTATTTTTAGACCTTATTTTTAGTGGTATATTCTTTGAAGTGTTCTGCTGATGTAAGCTAATTATCTTTATTCATTCTCTCTGTTGAATTCTTACTATTCTTACTGTTATTTCAGCTGCCAACTCTTAGACTTCTGTCTGTTGTTTAGGTGTTTCAAAAACTTTTCATAAAACAATATGACAGTAGTATTTATTTGATGTTATTCTTATCGAAGGTCTTCCATTGAATTTCTAAATCACCTCTGCTGTTTGAAAACAGACGTCGTGTCTACTAACTGCTCCAAGTTCAACACAAACACAGTGTGATTGCTTGGTGCATCTATTGAAGTCATATCTTCAAAGTGTTCTGTAGGTACTTTTTACAACATGTAAATCAAAACCACTTCAACTAGGGTGTGTGATAAAAATAATAACTTCCGGGAAGTTATGTCATCACTTCCTGTGAACTGTGAACTGTGAACTATGAACTGTGTACATACCTCACTTCCTGTCATGTGTCACTTCCTGTTGGACTGGTATAAATACTGGTCTGTTCAGTATTGTAAGAGGCTTCTACCAGAGGCATGGTAAAGACCTCTTTTGTATATTGTGTGTTTATAAGTTACTTAAAGCTTACTTTAAAGTTACTTGATGGTAAGCCTCCTTTTTCTTACATCAATTTAAGTAACTTAGTATTTACACTCACAAATACTAGACCTTCGGACAAACTCGGAATTAAGGATCCAGGGAACCACCCATCATGGAGAAAATCCTTAGACCTATTCGTCTGGACTTGGACCCGAATGCACCAGCAGCTGGCAGGGTATGGAAGCATTGGTACCGTACTTTTGAGAATTTTCTGGATGAATGTGAAGCGGATGCTCCTGCTAGATTGAAGATACTTATCAATTATGTGACCCCAAAAGTGTTCGAATATGTTGATGAATGGGATAATTACGATGAGGTGATTCGGGCACTTAAGAAACTGTATGCCAAGACCCCAAATGAGGTCTATGCTAGACATCTACTGGCCACAGCCCGACAAGGGCCAGGGGAATCAATTGACGAATTCCTGCAAGAACTTCGCAGGCTCAGCGTAGATTGTAACTTTCAGGCAGCCTCAGCTGAGCTGTACCGCCAAGAAATGATTCGTGATGCTTTCATCTGCGGGATTGCCTCTCCATTTATACGCCAGCGTCTACTAGAAAGTAAAACACTTGAGCTACAAAAAGCTTTTGACCTAGCTTGTTCACTGGATTTGGCAAAGAGAAATGCAGACCTCTATCAGCTGCCCAGATCTCGATCTGCTGCTGTAGCTGCAACCAGACAATTCAAGCGGTCTCAGGTGAACCCTATCATGGGGGAATCTAATTCTGATAATTCTGATGAAGAAGAGGAGGACGACCCCACTTTAGCAGCCTCTTGGCAATCTAGGAAGGAATGCTTCTTTTGTGGAGATGCTTTTCACCCTAGGAAAACCTGCCCTGCTCGCAATGCAATCTGCAGTTATTGCGGGAAAAAAGGACACTTTGCTAAAGTTTGCCTATCAAGGGCCTCTACGAGGGCCAATCCAGCTAAGGCCTACCGAACTGCCCCAATTAGGGCCTATCAAGATGCTCCAGCTAGGACCTATCAAGCTTCCTCTCGAGCTCTCTCCCGAAGAAGCACACCGAGAGTTTCAGCCACTCTCTGTGCAACGACACCAATTACAGCTGCTTGCCCACAGAACCTGTCTCATGCAGCCACAAAAATTTCAATTAAAGGGCATACCTTAGATGCCTTAATTGACTCAGGAAGTACTGATAGTTTCATTAAGGAACAGATTGTTGCGAAATTGAAACTACATGTCTTCCCATCGGACCAGGCAATTGCGATGGCCCAGTCATCACTTAATACCAGAATCTCCGGCTTTTGTGTTGTTGATATGACACTTCATGGTCGTATGTATCCCTCCACCCGACTTTCGGTGCTCAAGGACTTATGTAGTGATCTCCTCTTAGGACTGGACTTCCAAAAACAGCATAAGAAACTCACCATTGAGTTTGGTGGATCCAAACCCGGACTTACTATTTCTAATATACCGTCTAAATTACCATTTTGTGCATTATCAGCAGCTTCACTTGATGAACCCTCATTATTTGCCAGTATTCCGCCTCAATGCCAACCGATAATAACGAAATCGCGGCGCTTTAATCAGGAAGACCAATCTTTTATTGCGGCTGAAATCTCTCGACTTCTAGCAGAGGATATCATTGAACCATGTTCGTCGCCCTGGCGGGCTCAAGTCGTCATTGTCAAGAACCCTCTAAAACCTCACAAACAGCGACTATGCATCGATTATTCGCAAACCATCAATCAATATACCGACTTGGACGCCTACCCATTGCCACGCATTGATGATATGGTTAATAAACTGGCCGAATACAAAGTGTTCTCAACTTACGATTTAAAAAGTGCCTATCATCAGTTACCCTTGAAGGTCTCAGATAAGCAGTACACAGCCTTTGAGGCTAATGGACGGCTGTACCAATTTCGTCGCCTCCCATTCGGGGTTACTAATGGAGTGGCTGTCTTTCAATGGGCAATGGATGGCCTGGTTAAGCAGGAAAACCTAAGGGACACTTTTCCCTATCTTGATAACATTACCATTGCAGGTCACGATCAACAGGAACACGACTCCAACCTCCAAAAATTTCGGGACGCCCTCCATCGCCGTAATTTGACCCTGAATGAATCCAAATCTGTTGAGTCGCAACCGACCATCAACATCCTTGGCTACTGCGTAGGCAATGGTATCATTCAGCCAGACCCAGAAAGACTTCGCCCGCTCCAAGAGCTCCCGTCACCTAAGAATCCGGCTTCTTTACGTCGGGCTCTCGGTCTGTTTGCATACTACGCTAAATGGATTCCTCATTTTTCGGACAAAATCCAACCCTTGCTGCATGCTAGATCATTTCCACTGGGAACAGCGGCTGTTGCAGCCTTTAACCTTCTCAAAAAACAGTTGGAGAAAGCGGCTCTTCACTCCATTGATGAGAATCTCCCTTTCGTGGTTGAATGTGATGCCTCGGAGGTGGCGATCTTGGCTACTCTGAATCAGGAAGGTCGTCCTGTAGCATTTATGTCCAGGACCTTACAAGGTGCCGAGCTACATTATCCTCCGGTTGAGAAAGAAGCCACAGCCATCATAGAGGCAGTACGGAAGTGGAACCATTTTCTAGCTCGCCAGCACTTTACATTGATCACGGACCAACGATCAGTCGCCTTCATGCTCGATAATCGAAAGCGAACCAAAATTAAGAATAATAAAATACAACTTTGGAGGATGGAACTGGCCT
Organism: Somniosus microcephalus; assembly: GCF_052327205.1. Taxonomy (NCBI): domain Eukaryota; kingdom Metazoa; phylum Chordata; class Chondrichthyes; order Squaliformes; family Somniosidae; genus Somniosus; species Somniosus microcephalus. Next base: position 398,655,402 of record NC_140987.1, read on the forward strand.
CTTTTGGTTATACCATTCTCTATCGGCCTGGCAAGGAGAATGTGGCCCCGGACACCCTCACACGGGCATTCTGCTCCACTATGTCATCCTCCACTCTCATGGATGTCCACAATGGTTTGTGTCATCCTGGCGTTACGCGCATGCTACATTTCGTACGATCACGGAATCTCCCTTTTTCCACTGGAGATGTAAAGAAAATATGCTCAGAATGCCGGCTTTGTGCGGAATTAAAACCTCAGTTCTTCCGCCCCTCAGATGGTATACTCATACATGCAACCCAACCGATGCAACGACTTAGCATCGATTTTAAGGGCCCAGTGCCCTCTTCAACTCGGAACACATATTTGCTCACCATGATCGACGAATATTCACGTTTTCCGTTTGCCTTCCCCTGCTCCAATATGCTGGCGTCCACCGTAATCTGCTGCCTTGAGCAGGTATTTTCTCTCTGTGGCATGCCGGCTTATATTCACTCAGATCGGGGTCCATCCTTTATGTCGAGGGAACTCAAGGACTACCTCTCAGAACGGGGAATTGCTACAAGCAAAACAACACCATACCATCCCATCGGAAATGGGCAGGTAGAGAGGTATAACCGTATCATCTGGAATTCCGTACGTCTCGCTTTAAGATTTCGGGGCCTACCAGACCAGCAATGGGAAACAGTGCTTCCGGATGCATTGCACTCTATACGGTCCCTGCTTTCTACAGCCACAAATACTACACCTCATGAGCGGTTCTTTGGATTCCAGCGTCGCTCATCTCATGGGACATCACTCCCGTCATGGCTAACTACTCCTGGACCTGTATTACTCCGAAGATACGTTCGGACGTCTAAAAATGACCCTCTTGTAGACGAGGTCGAACTAACCGATGCCAACCCCACCTATGCAAACATACGATATTCCGACGGCCGAGAATCTACCGTATCATTACGGGATCTGGCTCCCTGCCCACCAGGACCTAGTGGGACATCGGGTGATGGCATTTCACCAGGAAACTCTTGGGACCTATCGGGTACCCCTCTCCAGGATCCTGATCGGACACCAACTAGCTTGGTGCCGGTAGAACCCCGTGCTCAAGGTTGCGACCCTCCCAGTACCACGCATGAAAGTACTGGTCCGCCACAGACCAGCTCTGCACCTCCCTCTGAACAGAGGCAGTCTGACTTTGAACCTATTGGGGCTCGTACTCGAAGCCATGATCTCCCCGACCCTTCACTGGGCAATCCAGGCCACACGGACTCTGACCAATGGCCAACCGCATGTAAGCGGACCAGCGACCCTCTACGACGGGAATCCAAACGGGTGCGACTCTTCCTTGTTCGGCGGCTGCGGACCAAAAGGTAGACCACAGCCTCCTAAACCTGCAGGAGGGAAGAATGTGATAAAAATAATAACTTCCGGGAAGTTATGTCATCACTTCCTGTGAACTGTGAACTATGAACTGTGTACATACCTCACTTCCTGTCATGTGTCACTTCCTGTTGGACTGGTATAAATACTGGTCTGTTCAGTATTGTAAGCGGCTTCTACCAGAGGCATGGTAAAGACCTCTCTTGTATATAGTGTGTTTATAAGTTACTTAAAGCTTACTTTAAAGTTACTTGATGGTAAGCCTCCTTTTTCTTACATCAGGGTGTTTGTTCTCCTAGCCATCTTAGTTGGTTATATTACATCGTGTTTCCTGTTTCATTTGATGTTACTTTTACAAAGACACATGGTTTTTTAATATTCTGTGTTCCTGTTCGAAGTGTTAGTTTTTAACACTTTACATTGTGTTTCGCCCAAACTCCAGAACTCCTGGAAGTGCCAAATTGCTATTTCAATAGGGTCATTGTTTTAGTGTTTTTAACCAATTCCCATTTCAAAAGCTTGTGTGTTAACACTTCATCTTATCTCAGAAGCCTGTTTGCACAGCTTGTGTCACTGAGACTTTAGATTTTTAAACCCAGTATGTCATGTTTTAATAATATCAGAATTCTGATCATATGATGGTGTATTTTTCTGAAATATGGCTTATACCTTCACAGTTGAACCCACATTACCATATACGCTCTGTTCATCAATCCAGTCACTTTTTTTCATTCGTTCATGGGATGTGGGCGTCGCTGGCAAGGCCAGCATTTATTGCCCATCCCTAATTGGCCTTGGGAAACATAGAAACATAGAAGATAGGAGCAGGAGTAGGCCATTCAGCCCTTCGAGCCTGCTCCGCCATTCAATGAGATCATGGCTGATCATCCAAATTCAGTACCCTGTCCCTGCCTTCTCCCCATATCCCTTGATCCCTTTAGCCTTAAGAAATATATCCAACTCTTTCTTGAATATATTTAATGAACTGGCCTCCACCGCCCTCTGTGGCAGAGAATTCCACAGGTTCACCACTCTCTGGGTGAAGAAATTCCTCCTCATTTCAGACCTAAATGTCCTACCCCTTATCCTTAGACTATGACCCCTGGTTCTGGACACCCCGACCATCGGGAACATCCTTCCAGCATCTAGTCTGTCCAGGCCTGACAGAATTTTATAGGTTTCGATGAGATCCCCTCTCAATCTTCTAAACTCCAGTGAGTATAAGCCCAATCGACACAATCTCTCCTCATACGTCATTGCTGCCATCCCAGGTATCAGCCTGGTGAATCTTCGCTGCACTCCTTCCATGGCAAGAACGTCCTTCCTCAGATAAGGCAACCAAAACTGCACACAATACTCAAGGTGCGGTCTCACCAAGGCCCTGTACAACTGTAGCAAGACATCCTTGTTCCTGTACTCGAACCCTCTTGCTACGAAGGCCAACATACCATTTGCCTTCTTAACCGCCTGCTGCACCTGCATACTTACCTTCAGCGACTGGTGCACCAGAACACCCAGGTCTCTTTGCACTTCCCCTTCTCCCAATCTATTTCCATTCAAATAATAATCTGCATTCCTGTTTTTGCCACCAAAGTGGATAACCACACATTTATCCACATTATAGTGCATTTGCCATGTTTCTGCCCAATCACCTAACCTGTCCAAATCGTACTGGAGTTTCATGACATCCTCCTCACAGCATACCCTCCCACCCAGCTTTGTGTCGTCTGCAAATTTGGAGATATTACATCCAATTCCCTCGTCCAGATCATTAATATATATTGTGAACAGCTGGGGTCCTAGGACCGATCCTTGCGGTACCCCACTAGTCACTGCCTGCCACTCGGAAAATGACCCGTTTATTCCAACTCTTTGCTTTCTGTCCGCCAACCAGTTCTTTATCCAAGTGGTGGTGAGCTGCCTTCTTGAACCGCTGCAGTCTGTGTGGTGAAGGTACTCCCACAGCGCTGTTAGATAGGGAGTTCCAGGATTTTGACCCAGCGACGATGAAGGAACTGCGATATACCTCCAAGTCAGGATGGCGTGTGACTTGGAGGGGAACTTGGAGGTGGTGGTGTTCTCATGCCCCTTCTGCCCTTGTCCTTCTAGGTGGAAGAGGTCGCGGGTTTGGGAGGTGCTGCTGAAGAAGCCTTGGCGAGTTGCTGCAGTGCATTTTGTAGATGGTACACACTGCAGCCATGGTACGCCGGTGGTGGAGGGAGTGAATGTTTAAGGTGGTGGATGGGGTGCCAACCAAGCGGGCTGCTTTGTCCTGGATGGTGTTGAACTTCTTGAGTGTTGTTGGAGCTGCACTCATCCAGGCAAGTGGAGAGTATTCCATCACACTCCTTACTTGTGCCTTGTAGATGGTGGAAATGCTCTGGGGAGTCAGGAGGTGAGACACTCACCACAGAATAGCTAGCCTCTGACCTGCTCTTGTTGCTACAATCTTCATGTGGCTGGTCCAGTTAAGTTTCTGGTCAATGGTAACCCCCAGGATGTTGATGGTGGGGGATTCGGTGATGGTAATGCCATTGAATGTCATGGGGCGGTGGTTAGACTCTCACTTGTTGTAGATAGTCATTGCCTGGCACTTGAGTGGTTCGAATGTTACCTGTCACTTATCAGCCCAAGCCTGAACATCATCCAGGTCTTGTTGCATGCAGGCATGGACTACTTCATTATCTGAGGAGTTGTGAATGGCACTGAACACTGTGCAGTCATCAGCGAACATCCCCATTTCTGTCCTTATGTTGGAGGGAAGGTGATTGATGAAGCAGCTGAAGATGGTTGGGCTGAGTACACTACCCTGAGGAACTCCTGCAGCGATGTCCTGAGGCTGTGATGATTGACCTTCAATGACTGCAGCCATCTTCCTTTGTGCTAGGTATGACTCCAACCAGTGGAGAGTTTTCCCCCCGATTCCCATTGACTTCAGTTTTACTAGGGCTCCTTGATTCCACACTCAGTCAAATGCTACCTTGATGTCTAGGGCAGTCAATCTCATCTCACCTCACCTTACATCAGTAGGAAAGGCTGTCACTCCTTCGATGTTCAACTCATCTGTCACCAGCAACACCATGCAAGTCAATGCTCATTTTCCAGTCAACTGCTATGATGCCTTCAAATGAAGGCAGTCCACCATGCCAACACTCTTTGACCCAGAAAGATAAGTGCCTGGCTGGTTCCTGGAAGATCAAGGCTACCCTCTACAAGCTTGGCTATTGACATCTCAGTGCTTTCCCAGTACAGCAGCTGAGCACTCCTACAAAGAGGTCAACTCATCCACCAGACATATCGTAGAGCATACTATTGGAATCTTCAAGGCATGCTTCAGGTGCCTGTATTGGTTTCTAAGGGAGGTCTGCAACATAGTCCAGCTTGAGTATCAAGGATAGAGGTGGCATGCTTCATTTGGCACAATCTTGCTTTGCAAAGATGCATCTTCAAGGAGGGCACAGAAGCAGAGGGTGCCCAAAGGCAGCAGGGGAAATAAAGGTGACCAGCAGTAGCTGCATCAGGAAGAGGAAGCTCATGACAACCCGTTGCTGGCTAGCAGACACAATCATAACCATCTGATTTACGAGAGCTTCTTTTGATTACCACATCTGCCCATTTCATGAAGAATCCTTTCAATATTCCCCCACTTCACATCCCAAAGATTCCACCATGACCAAAAGATTTTTCTTGCAGGAAAACCATACAGCTCCATTCATGCCACCTTATCCAAACCACTTCCAAATCTTAACAAAGCATTGTCGCCAACCACGTGAACTTCTGTGATCCTCAATATGTATTTAGAACCCCAACTATCAAAGCAACAGGTTAATGTTTCTCACCGAAGTATTTCCAATTGGTTCTATTATATCTTAAACCTATTCTTGTGCTCCTCCTAGTTGGTATCTGAGGGTCACAAGACTGTGAGGTGGCTGGCTGCTAACTCTTTACAAAAGCTTCTGGGAATGTAGTGGCTGTAATCAAAGTCTTCAAATGGACCTGCTGCAGGGCACTCTGACCCTGCCTTCTTTCTCTCACATGTGCAAGCATCTCAGGGGGTTGGCCAGAGGTCACACATGAACTGCAATCATGAGAGACAGCAGCATCATTTAAGTGCTTTCTTTCCGTGCTACTCATACTGGGCCGGCCTCTGCATGGCTCAGCAGCACAAATTTTTACTTATTTTTTTATTCATTCATGGGATGTGGGTGTTGCTGGCAAGGCCAGCATTTATTGCCCATCCCTAATTGCCCTTGAGAAGGTGGTGGTGAGCCGTCTTCTTGAACCGCTGCACTCCGTGTGGTGAAGGTACTCCCACAGTGCTGTTAGATCGGAAGTTCCAGGATTTTGACCCAACGATGATGAAGGAATGACGATATACTTCCAAGTCAGGATGGTGTGTGGCTTGGAGGGGAACCTGGAGGTGGTGGTGTTGCCATGCGCCTGCTGCCCTTGTCCTTCTAGATGGCAGATGTCGCGGGTTTAGGAGGTGCTGTTGAAGAAGCCTTGGTAAGTTGCTGCAGTGCATCTTGTAAATGGTACACACTGCAGCCATTGCATGCTGATGGTGGAGGGAGTGAATGTTTAAGGAGGTGGATGAGGTGCCAATCAAGTGGGCTGCTTTGTCCTGGATGGTGTCGAGCTTCTTGAGTGTTGTTGGAGCTGCACTCATCCAGGCAAGTAGAGAGTATTCCATCACACTCCTTACTTGTGCCTTGTAGATGATGGAAAGACTTTAGGGAGTCAGGAGGTGAGACACTCATCACAGAATGCCCAGCATCTGACCTGCTCTTGTAGCAACAATATTTATGTGGCTAGTCCAGTTAAGTTTCTGGTCAATGGTGACCACCAAGATGTTTATAGTGGGGAATTTGACAATGGTAATGTCATTGAATGTCATGGGGAGGTGGTTAGACTTTCTATTGTTGAAGATGGTCATTGCCTGGCACATGTGTGGCACTAATGTTACTTGCCACTTATCAGCCAAATGCGAATGGAACTGAACACTGTGTAATCATCAGCGAACATCCCCACTTCTGACCTTATGATGGAGGGAAGATCATTGATGAAGCAGCTGAAGATGGTAGGTGACGTAATAAAATTCACTACGCACTTGGTTTGAGCATAAAGCAAGGCTTTAATCAACTTGTTTCAGAACATGGAAGTCTAGTTGTACTTCACTAGCTCCTTGTCTTACAAAATGTCCCTGACAAGCTGGGGCCCACGCCCGAGTATTTATACTTCTTGGACGGCGCCACCAGCTGGCCATCCAGCGTTACTTCATAAGTAGTTTCTTGATGAGATTTATAACAGTAGGTCCTAGGACACTGCCCTGAGGAACTCCTGCAACAATATCCTGGGGCTGAGATGATTGACCAGCTTCCTTTGTGCTAGGTATGACTCCAGCCAGTGGAGAGTTTTTCCCCTGATTCCCATTGACTTCAATTTTACTAGGGCTCCTTGATGCCACACTTGGTCAAATGCAGCCTTGATGTCAAGGGCAGTCACTTTCACCTCACCTCTGGAATTCAGCTCTTTTGTCCATGTTTGGACCAAGGCTATAATGAAATTTGGAGCCAAGTAGTCCTGGCCGAACCCAAACTGAGCATTGGTGAGCAGGTTATTGGTGAGTAAGTGCCACTTAATAGCACTGTCGATGACATCTTCCATCACTTTGCTGATGATTGAGAGTAGACTGATGGGGCAGTAATTGGCCGGATTGGATTTGTGCTGCTTTTTGCTACAGGACATACCTGGGCAATTTTCCACTTTGTCGGGTAGATGCCAGTGTTATAGCTGTACTGGAACAGCTTGGCTAGAGGCGCGGCTAGTTCTGGAGCACAAGTCTTCAACACTACAGCTGGGATGTTGTCAGGGCCCATAGCCTTTGCTGTATCGAGTGCACTCAGCCATTTCATGATACCACGTGGAGTGACTCAAATTGGCTGAAAACTGGCTTCTGTGATGGTGGGGACCTCAGGAGGAAGCTGAGATGGATCATCAACTCGGCACTTCTGGCTGAAGATGGTTGCAGATGCTTCAGCATTGTCTTTTGCACTCACGTGCTGGGCTCCGCCATCATTCATGACTGCAGGACTGCAGAGCTTTGATCTGATCTGATCCGTTGGTTGTGGAATCACTTAGCTATGTCTATAGCATGCTGCTTCCACTATTTAGCATGCATGTAGTCCTGTGTTGTAGCTTCACCAGGTTTGTACCCTTTGTCTCCACAAAGACTGTGCGGTTGCAGACTGAATAGTACCAATGAGATCAGTGAAACCCTGTGATGTGCTTGTCTGTAGCCCAGTCCAAAGAATTTGGAGGTCAGAAGCGACAGGCTTCAACATCTCTTACCCAAGGCCTCAATGGCAGCAGTCTGAGCAGCCATGGGGGAAACTCAGCCTGTTCCTTAGGATCTGTGTTAGGCTTCCAGTGCAGTTCTCCCTACAGTTGCCATGTGCTCTAGGGTGGTCTGCTGTGCAAGAACCTGACTCTGTTGCAATAGGCTTGTTAGCTGGGTGGTATGTGCTGTGAATCAACAACAATAACCACAACAACTTGCTTTTATATAGCACCTTTAACATAGTAAAACATTCCAAGGCGTTTATTCATGCTTTCTATGCCCCCTGCACTACTGGGTTTCCATCTTCTCCTGTTGCACTTGCTACATACCCAGCAGTGGGTCCTGCACTCATACACTTGGATACAAAATTCCCTTGTAATATTGGATCTGAAATTGCAGTCTCCCTGACGGCGTATTCTGAGAGTACGCCGTCATAATCCATTTGAAAGGCACCGCAACTTCCGGGTTTCTGCTTGCACTTGTGCACGCACGAAATCCTGAACTTGCGATCTATCAAGTTATGCCTTGATCATCCGAAATGCATGGAAACTAAGTATCGCTGGCGCAGAGTTGGGCTATTTGCCCAGCAATTGCCCACAAAACTCTTACGGCTGGTAAAAGCAGGCATAGGGCCTGCTTTCATCAGCGTAAGGGTATATATATCTAAGCCTTAAATTAAACATTTAAAAATCAAAAATTATGCACATACACTTTAAATGAGTTTGTGCACGTATTGGCCTGGATTAAGATGTTTAAAATTATTTATGAAAAAACATTTTTATTGAGGTTGGTGCAATGAAGGGACTTATGAATAAAATTGCAATTCCATACATTTATATTTCTTAGAATTATGTACATTGTATAATTATTTAGGGATTCTATTGCATATCATTAAGGGATTTGCTTCGTAAATGATTGCAATGGAATCCTCCTTTGCGATTGGAGGACCGGGCTCACGTGATCCCAGGGACGCTTCCGAACCGCCTGCACCCCTGGGATCCGTGGGCCTTTAGGCTGCCGTATGCCTGGAGGCCCGGTCCCGCAACTCTGCACAGCCTGGGCGGTAGGTTCATAAAGGTTTTGCGGGTCGGAGGAGTACTCCAGAGGCATGCATCCGACCGCAATTTCTAGCCCATTAATTTTCCTGACTGCTGTGCTTGATCCTTCATATCCGATCACTTTGTTAAGTTGTTTCTGCCAGTTCTGACTTTGAGTTAAATAATCACATGCTAATCATCTTCCACAGTTGCATAATTTTGCTTGATAAGATCAGTAATAAGTTGTCAAAGTAACATGGATTTATTAGTCTCAAGTGCAAATTGTTCTCTGTATGCACTCAGGGAAAATCTTTACAGAAGAAAGGTAACTACAACTGCTATGATTTTTTTCTTCCTCACCCCACTCAAGTTTCAAGACCCAAACCTTTAAACCAGGAGTGGTCAAGCAGTGGCTCACAAGCCTTATGCGACTCTTCTGTTGCTGAAGTGCAGATTTTTCCCCTTTCAGTGCACTCTATCACTGGCTCAACTGGTGCTAGCATGGCCAGCTGGCTGAAATTCATGCATAGAGCGCTGAGAGTGGGCATTGAGCAAGGAGCGGGAGGAGGTATTTTTTGAGTGGTAGAACCAATGTTTTGTGGGGCGTGGAAGTGAGGTTTTCTGAGAGGACCAGTGTTTAGTGAGTAGTGCTGGGGTGTGTGATAGAGCAGGTAATAGCGAGCATAGTGCTGATTTGAGCTTTGCTATGAACAGGACAGGTAGCGATCCAAAAATGATTTAACTTTAAAAAAATGAGAAAGAATGAATTTCTCTGGAGAATAGTTACATTTCCCTCATTTTGGTTGCTCACAGTGAATGACTTGGTGCAGATAATGGATTTCATGCTCAGAACAGATATAATTCACTGCAGACTTAATTCAAAATACTGAAGCTTTTAAGATATCAAATGCTCTTTGCTTAATTGAATTCCTTTTGAGCATTGGAGGAAATGCAAGCTTAGTGAAATTAGTATTTATTAAAATTCTAGGTTTTCTTAAAGGCAAGTCGTGTTTGATCAATTTAATTGTTTTTTGAGAAAGTTATGTATTAACTCGACAAAGGGAATGTAGTAGATGTGGTGTATATGAATTTTTAGAAGGTGTTCAATAAAGTGTCCCATAGGAGGCTAGTGTATGGTAGAAGAGGAAATGTAGCAGCATGGATAGAATGTTGATTGACAGACGGGAAACAAAGGGTTAGGTTTAATGGGTGTTGCTCAAATTGGAGAAGGGGTCAGTGCTGGATCCATTTTTGCTTTTTTCTCTATATCTATATATAGCAGGTCATACAGATGTAATTCGGTCTCCATTTTAAAGTCATGCATTCTGTCCTTATTTTTAAATCTCCACTACAAATTCATATGTCCACATGTATAATGGAAATTGCCTACGTAAAGTTATTGTGCTGTAATTAAACCCTCTTGCCAGCAGTGGCACTGCACCATCTCCTGTGGCAGGGGTTGTGGTTACAGAGCCAGTTTCCATTATAAACGTGGACAAAGGAATTGACAGGTAGTGAGCGCATCCATAAATAGGGTTGGGTGAGTGAGGGAGTTAGGCGAGGAGTGGAAGGAGGAGCTCCCTTGCTTCGACTTTGCTTTTCCTAACTTTTCACCCTGTAGGAATTGGTTCTTGCTTTACACCAAGGAAAGAGTCCGAGAGCGGGAGCAGTCAAACAACAACAACTGCAAAACTGCTAAAGTGACTTCACAACCAGGGAAGGAGCTGATTGGTAAGTAGGACCTGGTGAGTATTTCTACAGTCCAGTCGTTAAAGTAAAAGTAAGGTCTCTAGTTTAGAGCAAGTAGTGTGTAAAGTGAAGTAAGGTCCCTAGTGTATTTAATATTCTTTAATTTAGAGGAAGTAAAGGGAGTAAATTAAGGGTAGGACATGGCAGGGCAGCTCGGCAGCGTGGAGTGCTCCTCCTGTGCTATGTGGGAAGTCAGGGACACTTTCGGTGTCCAGGGCAAACACGTGTGCGGGAAGTGTCTCCAGCTGCAGCTACTCAAAATCTGCGTTTCGGATCTGGAGCTGCGGCTGGAGTCACTGTGGAACATCCACGAGGCTGAGATCTATGTGGATAGCATGTTTAATGAGGTGGTCACACCGCAGGTAAAGAGTGCACAGGCAGAAAGGGAATGGGTGACCGTCAGACAGAGTAAAAGAACTAGGAAGGTAGTGCAGGAGTCCCCTGGGTCCATCTCCCTCTCCAACAGATTTTCCATTTAGGATACTGCTGGGGGAGATGGTTTCTCAGAGGAATGCAGCAAGAGCCAAGTCCATGGCACTACGAATGGCTCAGCTGCACAGGAGGGGAGGAAAAAGAGTGGGAGAGCAATAGTGATAGGGGATTCTATCATAAGGGGAACAGATAGACGTTTTTGTGGCCGAAGACGTGACTCCAGGATGGTATGTTGCCTCCCTGGTGCCAGGGTTAAGGATGTCACTGAGCGGCTGCAGGACATTCTGAAGGGGGAGGGTGAACAGCCAGAGGTCGTGGTCCATATCGGTACCAACGACATAGGCAGAAAGAGGAACGAGGTCCTGCAAGCAGAATATAGGGAGCTAGGAAATAAATTAAAAAGCAGGACCTCAAAGGTAGTAATCTCAGGATTACTCCCAGTGCATCATGCTAGTGAGAGCAGAAATAGGACAATAGACCAGATGAATGCGTGGCTGGAGAGATGGTGTAGGAGGGAGGGATTTAAATTCCTGAGGCATTGGGACCGATTCTGGGGAAGGTGGGACCTGTACAACCTGGACAGATTACACCTCGGCAGAATCGGGACCAATATCCTCGCAGGGGGGTTTGCTAGTGCTGTTGGGAAGGATTTAAACTAGTTTGTCAGGGGGCTGGGAACCTAAGTGTGGGCCCAGAATGGAGAGAAACAAAGCTGGAAGTGAAAGTTAGAAAAGTAGTCAGCAAAACTAGTAGGGAGCAGAAACAAAGGCCAACAGTAAAGAGGATCAAAGTGCAGAAAAATATTAAACAGGCAAAGTTGAAGGTACTTTATCTAAATGCATGGTGTGGAGATGCCGGAGTTGGACTGGGGTGGACAAATGTAAGAAGTCACACAACACCAGGTTATAGTCCAACAGCTTTATTTGAAATCACAAGCTTTCGGGTGAAGAAGGAGCAGCGCTCCGAAAGCTTGTGATTTCAAATAAAGCTGTTGGACTATAACCTGGTGTTGTGTGACTTCTTACATTTATCTAAATGCACGTAGCATTCGCAACAAGGTGGATGAATTAATGGCACAAATAGAAGTAAATGAGTATGATGCAATTGCCATTACAGAGACATGGTTGCAGGGTAACCAAAGCTGGGAACTGAATATTCCAGGGTACTCAACATTTAGGAAGGACAGACAAAAAGGGAAAGGAGATGGCGGAGCGCTGTTAATAAGGGATGAGATTGGTACGGTAGAGATAAAGGGGGGGAAATTCAGTTGTTTGCGCCTCCCGTTAGCGTCTTAAGAGGGCGCTAATGGGGTGCAAAGCAACTAGCGCCCGGGCGTGTCGATCTTTGTGCCGCTCGCGAAATTAACTAGACATTTTGCGGCGGCGCTAAACACTACCACCACGTCCTCCTGCGCCGGCAGATCGTGACATCAGTCGAGTGCGCAACATCCCGGTAGCGCCCCGGACCAGATATTGAGTGGCGCCCCCTGCCTTACCGCCTGCCATTAGCAACGACAGGTTGAGGGGAGCGTTTTGCAGTCAGAAAGGGACTGGGGGAGCACTATTTAAAGGCGACCGCTTCCTGCCTTTTTTGTTGGTGACATTTTTGCACCACGCATTCTGAGAGAGCGAGAGACCCCTGGAGAGATTCAACGCTGTGTGAAGGAGTTTTGGGTACTGAGCAGCACTTTGCAGGTTCATTTTGATTTGCCCTTCCTTGCTTCGCCAGCGCTCTGAGGTAGCGCCTTGCTCCTCGACCTTTGCGCCTTAAGACAGGTGTGAAGCGCCTGATTTAATGCTCCAATCACCTCCAGGGGCAATAAAAGCCAAGTTTGCCGTCGGAGGCGATAATTAGCGTCAGGCGCTAAACTTTGCGCACGGCCGATAATGGCGCCCCAAATGGGGCGATACTGTATTTTTCCCCCAAATGATCTTGGCTCGGCAGACCATGATGTAGAACTGGAATCAGTTTGGGTGGAGCTTAGTAACAGCAAAGGGCAGAAAACATTGGTGGGAGTTGTGTATAGGCCACCAAACAGTAGTGGTAATATAGGGCACAGTATCAATCAAGAAATTAGAAGTGCATGTAACAAGGGCAATACGGTAATCATGGGGGACTTTAATCTACATATTGACTGGGCAAATCAAATTACCGCTAATCGTGTGGAGGACGAATTTTTGGAATGCATGCGAGATGGTTTCCTGGATCAGTATGTGGAGGAACCAACCAGGGAACAGGCTATTCTGGATCTGGTACTGTGTAATGAGAAAGGGCTAATCAATAATCTTGTGGTAAGTGACCATAATATGACTGAATTTTACATTAAGTTTGAGAGTGATGTAGTCCAATCTGAAACTAAGGTCTTCAATCTAAACAGAGGAAACTACAAGGGTATGAGGGACAAGTTGGCCATGGTAGATTGGGAGACTACACTAAAAGGTATGAAGGTGGACATACAATGGCTAACATTCAAGGAAACAATGCATAATTTGCAACAAACATATAATCCTCTAGGGCATAAAAACCCAAAAGGAAAAGTGATCCAACCATGGCTAACAAAAGAAATTAAAGCTAGTATTAAGTCAAAGGAGGAAGCTTATAAAGTTGCCAGAAAAAGCGGTCAGCCTGAGGATTGGGATCTTTTTAGAAATCAGCAAAGGGGGACCAAGAATTTGATAAACAAAGGGAAAATGGAATATGAGCACAAACTAGTGAAAAATATAAAAATGGATTGTAAAAGCTCCTATAGGTATTTGAAAAGGAAAAGACCGGTGAAGGTAAATGTAGGTCCTTTACAGTCAGAGACGGGAGAATTTATAATGGGGAATGAGGAAATGGCTGAGAAATTAAATAAATACTTTGTTTCTGTCTTCATGGAGGAAGACACAAAAAATCTCCTGGAAATATGAGAAAACCAAGGGTGTGGCAAGAATGAGGAACTTAAAGAAATTATTATTAGTAAAAAAACACTGCTAGCAAAATTAATGGGACTCAAAGTCGACAAATCACAAGGACCGGATGACCTATATCCTAGGGTTTTCAAAGAGGTGGCCATTGGAATAGTGGACGCATTGGTTGTCATCTTCCAAAATTCTATAGATTCTGGAACGGTTCCTGCAGATTGGAGGATAGCAAATGTAACCCCGCTATTTAAGAAAGGAGGGAGAGAGAAAACAGGGAACTACAGACCTGTTAGCCTCACATCAGTAGTTGGGAAAATGATGGAATCTATTATAAAGAATGCAATAACTGAGCACTTAGAAACTAATAGTAAGATTACTAACAAGTGGCTAACAAGGGAAATTAGGGATAGCATAAGATCCAAGGAGAGGACATATAAATTGGCCAGAAAAAGCAGCAAACCTGAGGATTGGGAGCAGTTTAGGATTCAGCAAAGGAGGACAAAGGGATTAATTAAGAGGGGGAAAATAGAGTATGAGAGTAAGCTTACAGGGAACATAAAAACTGACTGTAAAAGCTTCTATAGATATGAGAAGAGAAAAAGATTGGTGAAGTCAAGCGTAGGTCCCTTGCAGTCAGAATCAGGGGAATTTATAATGGGGAACAAAGAAATGGTGGACCAATTAAATACATACTTTGGTTCTGTCTTTACAAAGGAGGACACAAATAACCTCGCAGAGATGTCAGGGAACATAGGGTCTAATGAGAGGGAGGAACTGAATGAAATCAGTATTTGTAGGGAAATGGTGTTAGGGAAATTGACAGGATTGAAGGCCGATAAATCCCCAGGGCCTGATAATCTACATCCTAGGGTACTTAAGGAAGTAGCTCTAGAAATAGTAGATGCATTGCTGGTCATCTTCCAAAATTCTATAGACTCTGGAAAAGTTCCCATGGATTGGAGGGTAGCTAAAGTAACTCCACTATTCAAAAAAGGTGGTAGAGAGAAAACAGGGAATTATAGACCAGTAAGCCTGACATCAGTAGTGGGGAAAATGCTAGAGTCCATTATAAAAGATGTAATAGCAGAGCACTTGGAAAACAGTGACAGGATCGGACAAAGTCAACATGGATTTACAAAAGGTAAATCATGCTTGACTAATCTACTGGAATTTTTTGAGGATGAAACTGATAGAATAGATAAGGGAGAGCCAGTGGATGTGGTGTATTTGGACTTTCAGAAGGCTTTTGATAAGGTCCCACATAAGAGTTTAGCATGTAAAGTTAAAGCACATGGGATTGGGGGTAAGGTACTGACTTGGATAGAGGACTGGTTGGCAGACAGGAAGCAAAGAGTTGGAATAAGCGGGTCTTTTTCCAAGTGGCAGGCAGTGACTAGTGGGGTACCGCAGGGATCGTGCTAGGACCCCAGCTATTCACAATATATATTAATGATCTTGACGAGAGAACTAGATATAATATCTCCAAGTTTGCAGACGACACAAAGCTGGGTGGGCGTGTGTGCTGTGAGGAGGATGCAGAGAAACTCCAGTATGATTTGGACAGGTTGGGGGACTGGGCAGATGCATGGCAGATGCAGTATAATGTGGATAAATGCGAGGTTATCCACTTTGGTGGCAAAAACAGGAAGGCGGATTATTATCTGAACGGCAATAGATTGAGAGAAGGGGAAGTGCAACGAGACCTGAGTGTCCTTGTGCACCAGTCGCTGAAGGTAAGCATGCAGGTGCAGCAGGCGGTTAAGAAGGCAAATGGCATGTTGGCCTTCAAAGCGAGAGGATTCGAGTACAGGAGCAAGGATGTCTTGCTGCAGTTGTACAGGGCCTTGGTGAGACCACACCTTGAGTATTGTGTGCAGTTTTGGTCGCCTTATCTGAGGAAGGATGTTCTTGCCATGGAGGGAGTGCAGTGAAGATTCACCAGACTGATACCTGGGATGGCAGGAATGACGTATGAGGAGAGATTGGGTCAATTGGGCTTATATTCGCTGGAGTTTAGAAGAATGAGAGGGGATCTCATTGAAACTTATAAAGTCCTAACAGGACTAGACAGACTAGATGCAGGAAGGATGTTCCTGATGGCGGGGGAGTCCAGAACCAGGGGTCACAGTCTAAAGATAAGGGGTAAGCCATTTAGGACAGGGATGAGGAGGAATTTCTTCACCCAGAGAGTGGTGAACCTGTGGGATTCTCTACCACAGAAGGCAGTTGAGGCCAATTCATTAAATATATTCAAGAAGGAGTTCGATATATTTCTTAAGGCTAATGGATCAAGGGATATGGGGAGAAGGCAGGGACAGGGTAATGAATTTGGATGATCAGCCATGATCTCATTAAATGGCAGAGCGGGCTCGAGGGGCCGAATGGCCTACTCCTGCTCCTATCTTCTATGTTTCTATTAGGCAGAGCCAACATGGATTTATGAAAGGGAAATCCTGTTTAACAAACCTATTGGAATTCTTTGAGGATGTAACTAGTGGAGTAGACAAAGGGGAACCGGTAGATGTGGTGTATCTGGATTTTCAGAAGGCCTTCAATAAGGTCCCACACAAGAGGTTGGTGAACAAAATTAGGGCACATGGAATTGGGGGTAATATACTAGCATGGATTGAGAATTGGTTAACAGACAGAAAACAAAGAGTAGGGATAAACGGGTCTTTTTCAGGATGGCAGACTGTGACTAGTGGGGTACCGCAAGGATCGGTGCTTGGGCCCCAGCTATTCACAATCTATATCAATGATTTGGATGAGGGGACTAAATGTAACATTTCCAAATTTGCTGATGATACAATGCTAGGTGGCAGTGTCAGTTGTGAAGAGGATGTGAAGAGGCTTCAAGGGGATCTCGACAGGCTCAGTGAGTGGGCGAGAACATGGCAGATGGAATATAATGTGGATAAATGTGAAGTTATCCACTTTGGTAGAAAAACAGAAAGGCAGAGTATTTCCTAAATGGTGAAAGATTGGGGAATGCAGATGCTCAAAGGGACCTGGGTGTCCTTGTACATGAGTCACTGAAAGTGAATGTGCAGGTGCAGCAAGCCATTAGGAAGGCAAATGGTATGCAGGCCTTCATTACAAGAGGATTTGAGTATAGGAGTAAAGAAGTCTTACTCCACTTATATAGGGTCTTGGTGAGACCACACCTGGAGTACTGTGTACAATTTTGTTCTCCTTACCTAAGGAAGGATATACTTGCCATAGAGGGAGTGCAACGAAGGTTCATGAGATTGATTCCTGGAATGGCAGGACTGTCGTATGAGAAGAGATTGAGTAAACTAGAAATAACAACAGAAAATGCTGGAAAAACTCAGCAGGTCAGGCAACATCCGTGGAGAGAAATTTGAGTTGACGTTTCGGGTTTGACCCTTCTTCAAAACTGGAGAGAAAAGGAACTAGATCGAAGGCAGGGCTGCGATCGGACAAAAGAATAAAAGAACCAAAAGAAGTAAAAGAGATTAGAAGCTAGACGAGATGGTAATAGGCTGGGATTAGGTGTAAAGTGTACTGGCAGGGCAAAAGATAGCTGCCAGGTGTGAGAGAGAAACAAAAGGAAAGGGGGGGGGAGGAAAGGAGTGGAAAAATATAAGTAAAAATGAAATAGGGGCCGAGGTTATGATCTGAAATTGTTGAACTCGATATTGAGACCGGAAGGCTGCAGAGTGCCTAATCGGAAGATGAGGTGCTGTTCCTCGAGTTTACGTTGAGCTTCCGTGGAACAGTACAAGAGGCCAAGGACGGTGAGGTCCGAGTGGGAATGGAGCGGTGAATTGAAATGACAGGCGACCGGAAGCTCGGGGTCACCCTTACGGACTAGGCCTGTATTCTCTTGAATTCAGAAGAATGAGAGGGGATCTCATTGAAGCATTCAAAATTATTACAGGGCCTGATAGGGTGGATGCTGGGAGAATGTTTCCCTTGGCTGGGGAGT
Organism: Somniosus microcephalus; assembly: GCF_052327205.1. Lineage (NCBI taxonomy): Eukaryota > Metazoa > Chordata > Chondrichthyes > Squaliformes > Somniosidae > Somniosus > Somniosus microcephalus. Next base: position 398,673,167 of record NC_140987.1, read on the forward strand.
CTAGAACCAGGGGCCACAGCCTCAGGATAAAGGGTAGGCCGTTCAGGACTGAGATGAGAAGAAATTTCTTCACACAGAGGGTGGCGAATCTTTGGAATTCTCTGCCCGAGAGGACTGTGGAGGATCAGTCATTGGGTATATTCAAAGCAGAAGTCGATAGATTTCTGACTAGTAAGGGCATCAAGGGATATGGCGATAGGGCCGGTGAATGGAGTTGAGGCAGAAGATCAGCCATGATCTCATTGAATGGCGGAACAGGCTCGAAGGGCCGAATGGCCTGCTCCTATTTATTTTGTTCTTATGTTCTTATATAACTATACATTGGATTTGGGAATAGAGAGGACAATATCATACTTTGCCGACAACACAAAAATAGGGTTTGCAGTGAGGCACACTGTAAAAGATTTTGGGAGGAATAAATGAGGCCAGAATGGGCAGACAAATGGCAGATACAATTTAATGTGGCAAATTGAGGCAATGCATTTTGGGGAGGAAGAACAAATGATGGGATCATACACTCAATGCAAAAATGCTTAAAGTTATGGAGGAGTAGAGGTCTCAGGTTCAAATACATCATTCCTTAAAAGTATGAATGCCGGTTAAAAAAAATCCATAATAATAGCGAATAACATTTTTGGTTTTATAAATAGGGGCATATACTACAAGGGCAAAAAGGTAATGTTATGTTTGTACACGGTAATGGTTAGGCCAAAGTTAGAGTACTTGGGCATCCCATTATAGAAAAGACATTAAAGCCAGCAAGGGCATATAGTGCAACTTTATCATAGAATCATAGAAATTTGCAACACAGAAGGAGGTCACTCAGCCCATTGTCTCTGTGCCGGTTGAAAAAGAGCGATCCAGCCTAATCCCACTTTCCAGCTCTTGGTCCATAGCCCTGTACGTTGCAGCACTTCAAGTGCATGTCCAAGTACTTTTGAAATGTGATGAGGGTTTCTGTCTCTTACCACACTTTCAGGCAGTGAGTTCCAGACCACCACCGCGCTCTGGGTGAAAAAGTTTTTCCTCAACTCCCCTGTAATCCTTCTACCAATTACTTTATATCTATGCCCTCTGGTGATTGACCTCTCTGCTAAGAAAAATAGGTCCTTCCTATCCACTCTATCTATGCCCCTCATAATTTAATCCACCTCAATCAAGTCTCCCCTCAGCCTCCTCTGTTCCAAAGAAAACAACCCCAGCCTATCCAATCTTTCCTCATAACTAAAATTCTCCAGTCCTGGCAACATCCTTGTAAATCTCCTCTGTACCCTCTCTAGTGCAATCACATCCTTCCTGTATTGTGGTGCCAGAACTGTACGCAGTACTCTAGCTGTAGCCTAACTAGCGTTTTATACAGTTCAAGTATAACCTCCCTGCTCTTACATTCTATGCCTCGGCTAATATCGGGGATATCAGATGATATCATGGATGAGAAACTGTAGTAATGAGGAGAAACTTGAGATACTGGGAGTATTAAAGACAGTTCAAATGAGATTTGATAGCGGTTTTTAAAAAATTAAACTGTTTTGATAGGATGAATAGGGAAAGACTATTTCATCTCTTTACAAAAGTGTTACCAATTTAAAACTCTTGTTAAAAGAATGCGGAGAAAGGTTTAGAGAAACCGCTATGCAGAGAATTGTTAGACCATTGACTGCTACAAACAGTAGTTGAGGTAGAGACCATCGTGCTTTTAAGCGAAACGTGGATCAGTGTTTGAAGCAAAGGAAGACACAGGGCTATGAGGAGAGAGCAGGGCAGTGGGATTAGATTTGGATTGCTCAGGCAGACACGATGGGCTGATTGTGCCGAAAACCTCTTTGGTTCTTTCACAGCTATACTCCTATCCCAGTCTGATATAAAAGTAATAGCAAATTCTCCTTCGAATAGAGATGAGGGACGAAGATAAATGTGGTTAGCTTGCATAGGGTGCATCGTACAAGTGTTTATTTCTTGATGCTGAGTTGAAAGGCTGGGTTTTGTGAATGGAGGTGAGTTGGAGGCGGGACTGTTGCTTGTCGTGTCAATGTCCTGCCTCCATCCTCGCCTGACCATTCAGAGGGATTTTCCCCTGATTGAGCTTGTTAAGCCCACCCTGTGGGCTCAGCAGGCCAATTAGGGAAGAAGTCACTGACAGATCACGTCAACGTCAGACGTGCTATCTGTCAAGACTTCTTGAAAGAAGAAATGACAGCATTTGACAGCTCTGTGAAGCTGTCAAACACTGACATTCTCTTTAGTTTGATGAGTCTTTGAAGTGAGGACTCATCAAACATTGCAAATTTGTAAATTTAAGATATCTGATGGATCGGAGGGTCCATCAGCCATTACCTAAAATTGACAAGGAGGATGTCTGCTCTCCCGATCCAGCACGGCTAAAGGCTATGGAAGGAAAACAAGGTAAGTGAACACTTTTTTAAACTTATCACTCACCTTGCATACTTACCACTCCACACTTGCACCCATCACTCACCTCTACACCTTACTTCCAGATGCCTCCGACCGCCGCAGACCTCCTCCACGTCTCCTCCAACCCGGCGGGGTTCTCTGAGGTCGGGAAGCCTTCACCTGTGAAGGTAAAATGGCACTAATCCTTTTTTCTTCCTGTTAACTATCTGTTAACAGGCAGTTAAAAGGATTAAATGCCTTTCCCGCCTCCAGGAGACGGGACCCGAAGCTGCACATCCTCCCGCCTCCTGGCAAATGGGCATGGAGGCGGGATGGAGGCGGGTTTGCCATCCGCCCCCACTTTCTCTGATTTTACCGGCTGTCCTGCCTCCATGCCCGCCTCCTCGGGGCTTGGAAAATCCAGCCCGCTGTGTCTCGATGGAGTCTGAGGCTTATAGTGTGCTACCTAAATGTTTTAAATGTTAGTGCTGAGTATACTTAGTACTTTATTTTAACTTAAGCACTTTTATTTTGAAGGTGTGCACATGTAGTTCTTATGCCATCTGCAACATATCTGAACATAAATGACCCAACCTCTTCAGAATCGCTGGCAGTGGAGACTCACTTTTATCTTTATTCACCAAGGACCCTAAGTATACCAAGTTGTAATATAAAAGGGCATAATGGAATGTAGGTGTTTCTGAGATATAGGACCAGATTTAGAGGTCAGCGGCAAAGGAACGGCGCATGCTGTTCATTACACTTACAGTTGTCCACAGACTTTTCGTGGGCTTTTGAGTGGCAACTTGCGGTATTTAGAGATCCTTTTCAGTGCGGCGCCCTCTACAGGCGCGTATGAGATGGGCAAGCAACTGCGTTTCTCTTCAACCAATCAGATTAAAGAGTCTTCACTGAGACACACAGGCCGCGATTTTATCAGCACTGAGAGGGCGGGTTTGGAGGCGGCTCAAGGGTCAAAATCGTTTTGATTGACGGCGGGTTTCGATCCCGCTGTCAACCTGCCTCCAAACAATTTTCCCAAGTGTTGGCTCCCCGATTTGCACATGGACCCGACACCTAGTGGCAGGAAGCCACTTACCTTCCTGTTAACAGGTACTTGATAGTAGTTAACAGGCCCTTTTTCAATTTTGCTGCTTCTGCCTCGGGTTTCCCGACGTCCGGACACGATGCCGGGTAAGCGTGGCATGTTGTGAGTCTGCTGTAGTGTTTCTGCATTGATGACAGCTACAGAAGTGGGGTGAAGGATCCAATGGTGCACTGGTGAGTTTCAGAGGTAAGGAAATGTTGGGAAAATCATTTTTAATACTTTTACACTTTTTTGTAGGTAAAAAGTTTTGAAATCGATGTCTAGTCCCATCTCATTGGGAGAACCTCTCTCACTAGTGACAGATCGCTTCTGTAACCTCACCTGCAGCTGCCATCTGTTCCAGCCTATGGAGGGAGTCACTGGAGAGCCTGGGTGCAAGAGCTCATCTTTGTACAGTGATTGTCAGTGTTTGCAGCACCTCAATGCTGTCAAACACTGAGAAATCAGCTGTCAAAGAAAAATTGTGCGTGGTCCCTTTAAGAAAACTGACAGATGACGCATCATCAAATGACGTCACCTGACCGGCTTCCTCCTAATTGGCCGGCAAGTCCGCAGGGCGGGCTTAACAAGGTCAATCACTGGAAAATCATGTCCGTGGGCCGGATGTAGTTGGGAGTGGGACTGGAAGCCGGAAACCATCTGACCCGCTCCCAACCCGCATCTATTTACAAAATCACGGCCACAGAGTCTAAACCAGGAAGTGCAAATTAGAATATTTAATTAAATGTAAAATCAGGTACAGAAAGCGAAATAAAGAGAGGGAAAGAATGATGGGATTAAGAGAGAGAGAGATAAAAGAGACAGAAAGAAAACGTTTTTTAAAAATCTTATTTTAGCCACACTGTGTGACTTGAGGCAGGCAAAACATAAGGGGGTCGATTTTCCCGAAGCTGTTGGTGTAAAGTCTGTGGGTTGTGCACTTAATTACGACACAGACTTCAGGAGTAACATACAACAGGACTTTACTATTCGAAGGTCAGGGCGAATCTGCCCTATAAATCATGCCACAGCACTTATATACCGGTGTGGTCACCGTCGGTATTACCGTATACAGAAGCCAAACAAGTAGTGCCACACCTAAAATAGTGCTCTTAAAGGTGAACGGTTACATACAATAGTCTCTTAAAGGTAGATGGTTACATACACTACAATCCTCCCTTTTTAGCTTACAACATACGTATTCCCCATTAAACATAACATATATTCAACTTCATGTAAAACAATTTACAGATATAGTCTCTGCAGAAAACAGTTCACAGGTTCAGTCTCTGTGGGAACAGTTCACAGATTCAGTCTCTGGTCTTGACTCGGTCCGAACAACATCTCTGTGGTGTAGCCGGTTCACATTGCTAGCGTGACTCATCCAATAGTCTTTCCCTTGACGTAACAGCTTGAACTTCCGTCCTGCTGAACCAGCAGTGCTGACTTTTACAAACAGCTGGACTGCCTTAGTAATTTTTCCCTACTTTCCCATTAGAAGTGATAATGATTTAGATGGTTATCATCTTCGGCTTCGTCTTTTCCTTTTTTGCTTCTTGGAGACTCTCGGGGCTCCCTTATCAGCTGCCAGCTGTAGCGCCACCATCTCCCTATGTTCCTTAGACTTTAAGTGCTTCATCCTGATTTCTGCACTTTGGGAGTTTTCATCACAAGCTGGGCAGACCAAGTCCTCGTAATATTCCGTGTCACTCAACAGGTCATGGTAATATTCGGTGTCATCCTGAGCTAGTCTAGTGAGAGGGCCTGCTACTTCTTCCTTACCCAACTGGACGTTAGCCGACTGTTGTTCCCTCCCTAGACATCTTTCCTGAAGAGACTTCTTTATGCGTTCATATTCCTCCCACTCTTCCTGGGTTTCCTGCAAATCCTTCACTAATGACTTCAATACTTCCCCTTCCATCGGAGATTGATTGATCGGGCTATTCAATCCTTCTACTGGAGCATCTGTTTCAACATTCTGTTGTTCCCATTGACGTGATTCGGCGTACTTTTGGCATCCCAGTAAAATCCGTGTTGCACCCTCAGCTATATCCATAACTTTTGAGAGCTCCGAACTCCTTCCCTCTGAAGATTGAAGCTCGTGTTCAGATTGTTCCCATTGCAGAGTCTTGTCCCTCAACATATGAAGGAGTTGGCTGACCGTTAACTCTTCCACGGGAACACTGTGAATCAGAGTCTTCTCCATTTCATCCACCTTTTCCTCCAATGCTTTCACCTTCTTTTCCTCTTGGACTTTGGCTTTCAGCGCTCGGAGAAGTTGTGCCATGATGCTATCTAGCTCTTGTGCCATGATGCTCTCTAGCTCATGTCTTACAGTCTCTGTGTTTCTTACAGTTTCCTTTTCTTCCACTGAAAGGATTCCCAGTTGACTCTGTTCTTCAAGTTGTTGAACCTCGGTCATTGCCGCCTCATATTTGTCTTGGGTTTCCTTCAATAATTTTCTGAGTTCTTGGACATCTTGCCTTTCATGTTCTGCCATGTCTTTCACCTCTAATTTCTCATCTATGGATGGAACTTCTACCGATGAGTCTGTCTTGGCCTTGAGCTCATCAAGAATTTCCTGCAGCCTTTGGACTTCTTGCTCATGTTCAACCTTTAGTTGCTCATATGCTTCTACTGAAACTATCTTTTCGGAGGTTGCCGAGTTAACCCCCTCCAGAATTGTAGCCTGGGCCTGTTCATACTGTTCTTTCAACTTCTCACACTCTGCTTGTAAGGAGTCATAGAGAAGAACTGGAATAAAATCCTGGCTTCCTGAAGATTCCTCTTCATTTGCTTCTTTCGCAATTTTCTGTTGGAGTTCAGCCAAGGCTGCTATGCTATCTGCCTCTCGAAGTCTCACTGCCATCAAATCTTCTTTATTCTTGCAGTCTATCTCAGCAATTTTCCCTTTACTTTCATTTAACTGAGTGAGTAGTCCCTTATTCTGGGCTGAGAGATATTGCACCTTCTCCTGTAGACCATTGCACTCCTTCTCTGCTCGACATAGCTGGTTACTGCTGATTTGGTTCTGTGTTTCAAGTTCCAACATCCTTTGCTTAGCTTCTTTCAGTTTCGCCCCTATAAGCTCCTCTTGCAACGTGGCCACATTATTCTCATCAGGTAAAGAAGCGTTTCTCTTTTCTATGTCCAAGATTTTTTTCTGCATCTCTTTAAGTGCACATTGCGATTCAACTTCTCTTAACCTTGCCTGCACTAGCTCCGTCTCCAATTGCAGGACAAAATCCTCAGTGTAGCGTGGTTTGCCTTTATGCTGTATCTCTAGATCATGCAAATATTCTAACTCCTGAACATCATAAGGGAGATGTGATCGGTAATTGGTCACGATGGCTCTATGGTCGCTCTCTGCTTGAGCCAGCAGGTTCTGTTGTCTTTCCAGACTCTCCCATTCGGTGTCATAGAACTTTTTCATTGTTTTCATCTCTTGTACGAGACGGTAACTCAATTGTTCTAATTGTTGTCATACTTTGAGATAACGTTGAGTTCGAGCCCGGTGTTCCTCCATAATGCATATGTCTGTAACTTGAACAGACTCAGAATTCTCTGTCTTTATACACGCCATCGTTTTTCCAACCTTAGTCAGTGAGTTCATGTTAACCTTGTTTTTCATACTTGGGCTGGACTTATCGTCTTCCGGCTCAGAGTCTGAGCTGCTTGTCTGCACCGAGTCCTCCCTCGTCATTGCTTGTAGGTAGTGCCATTCCATGTCTATTTTCTTGATCCACTCCCGTCCTACAAGTGGTGGTCCTCCCTCAGGTAGTACGTATAAGTTCATTCTTGGGTGTTCTTTACCTCTATCTCTCACCTTGACTCTTATCTTTCCCATGGGGTATACTTTATGCCCCGTGTATGTCTGCAATACGAACTTGGTATCTCTTAAGGGTATATGTGAGAAGAGCCGGTGGTAATCCCTTCGATTTATGACTGATACAGCTGATCCAGTGTCCAACTCCATTTTCACTTGGATTCCAGCTATTTTTAGCATGACCCAGATAGTTTGTAGGTCAGCTTCCTTACTCACATTATGAATTCTCAGACTACCCAGCTCCTGGCCGTTTGGGTCTGAGTCTGAATTCTGTTCGTCTGAACTCTTCTCAGCCACCTTGTGTACCTTGTTGTACTTTTCCTGTGATGGCTTCCTTTGGTTGTTGGTCTTCCCTGACCGGCATACCTTAGCGATGTGACCCAGTTTGCCACATTTCCTACATTCCTGGTTCTTAAACCAGCATTGGTTCTGATCGTGTGTTGTCTTCCCACAGCGATAGCATTTTGTTATACTCGAGGTAATTTGGTCCACACCGAGTGCCGCTGCCTTTAGCTGCATTTCCGCAGTTCCTTTCGCTGCGGCTTCGTGCGATGCTGCTATAAGGACAGCCCTGTCAAGTGTAAGGTCGTTCTCTTCGAGTAATCGCTTTTGCGTCCCTTCCTTGGACAGTCCGCATACGAACTTGTCTCGCAATGCCTCTGTCAGATTCCCTTCAAACTGGCAGTATTTCGCTAGTCTACGCAGTTCGACCAAGTATTCCGCGTTGCTTTCGTCTTTCCGTTGCGTTCTCGCATAGAATTTGAATCGTTCAGCCAACATCAACGGTGTAGGGTTCAAGTGGTCCTTCAGGACAGCCACAATATCATCGAAAGTCTGATCCGCCGGTTTAGCTGGTGCTAGTAGATGCTTCAAGAGCCCGTATGTCTTTGCGCCCATCGAGTTCAGCAAGGTTATAGCTTTGTCATCTTCTTCTATTTTATTGGCCTCACAATAGATCTCAATGCGTTCCACGTACGTGGCCCAGTCTTCTACCTCGGAATTAAAATCGTTGATGTTACCACGCTTAGGCATCTTCCTCTCTTTGGGAACAACACAAGTATTTCTTTAAATTATTATTTCTTTTTTTTTCTAAGATGGCGGTTTTCCCGCGAAAATGGCGGTTTCCCGCTCTTATCTTCTCTCCCCGCCCACTTCAATGGCGGTTTCCCGCTTCTGTCTTCTTCCCCGCCTAATGGCGGCTTCCCGCGTTTCTTCCCTGGCGGGAGGGGTACACTTTCCCCACGGGCGACGGCCGCTGGCTTTCAGGTTCACAGCCTGCGCGTCGGCTTCAAGGCTTTCCCTTTTTTTTTTAATTTTATGGCAGGGCGACCGGCTCTGGGTACCCCGTCGACGGCGAACAGATTCAGCCGCTGGGCTGGCTCTCGCACAGTTCCCCTTGCTCGGCTCTGTCTCTCTCCCGCTCGCTCGGCTCTACCGGCGCTGGGTACACCCCGTTGACGGAGGACAGTTCAGCCGCTGGACTGGCTCTCGCACAGTTCCCCTTGCTCGGCTCTGCCTCTCTCCCGCTCGCTCGGCTCTACCGGCGCTGGTTACACCCCGTTGACGGAGGACAGTTCAGCCGCTGGACTGGCTCTCGCGCAGTCTCTCTTGGTCGGCTCTGCCTCTCCCGCTCACTCGGACCCCAATCGCGCCTCCCAGCCCTCTCGCAGTCCGGTGCTTCTCTCCCCGGCTGCGGCTGAGTTTCTCTCTTCCCGCGCCTACGCTCCCGGTCGCAGCGCTTCGTGGCTTCGGTCACCGCCCGGCTTTTCCCGCCGGTCGCGGTCTCTCACGATGCCGTTGGACCCGACTTTTTGTCCGGCTCCTTTTCCCCCTCGACCGTGGTCGAGTGCCCAGCCCTTATCCTCCGGCTATTCTTTTCACTTTCCCTTACTCACAGTCACCGTGGCAGAAGGGACAGTCAGTGCCTGTTGCTGATGGAAGTTTTTGTCGCTAAAGTCTTCCTCCTTTCTATTGCTGCAGCCTTGAGTTTTCTCCCAGCCAAATGACGAGGGCGGTTGCCTCTTTTCGACGCTCTTTCGTTGCTTTGAAATTATTGTTGCCGCAGGGTACGATCGGACTCGTCGCCACTGTAAAGTCTGTGGGTTGTGCAGTTAATTACGACACAGACTTCAGGAGTAACATACAACAGGACTTTACTATTCGAAGGTCAGGGCGAATCTGCCCTATAAATCATGCCACAGCACTTATATACCGGTGTGGTCACCGTCGGTATTACCGTATACAGAAGCCAAACAAGTCGTGCCACACCTAAAATAGTTCTCTTAAAGGTGAACGGTTACATACAATAGTCTCTTAAAGGTAGGCGGTTACATACACTACAGTTGGGAAGAAGGCGGGACTACAACTTTCGGGTTTTAGTCCCGCCTACTTCGACGTCCGGCCAATCCGCGTGATTTTCCCTTGTTGAGCCCGCCCAGTGGGCTCAGCAGGCCAATTAAGGGCCATCCGGCAACAGGTGACGTCACAGACTGCAATTTCATCTGTCAAGAGTTCTTGACAGATGAAATATCAGTGTTTCACAGCTGTTTGAAGCTGTGAAACACTGACAGTCTGAGTTCCCACATGAGTCCTTCTGCACAGACTCAGTTAGAACTCTCAGCAGCACTCAAAGCTGAAGGCTGCCACTTTTCACAGATCGCAGCCATTCAGCTTTAAGTTCCGGCTAAGTGATGCGCTCCCGACGGCTACACGAAGAAAGGCTGTTAAGGTAAGTACAGGTAAGTAAAAGTTCTTTACACACTTTAGACACACCAAACACACTTACCTTTGCACTCATGCACTCATGACTCACCTGAACACCAACATCGCGACCCCTCCAACTCCTTCAACCCGACGGCCCACCTGCTCTAACCTGGCGTGGTTTGGAGCCGTCGGGAATCCCACACGAAACCCCTCAAAATAGGGATTAGGCTAAAAACTGCCTGTTAACTACCTGTTAACAGGCAGTTAATTGGCACTAATCCCTTCCCGCCTGGTTTCGGCGGGTCCCATTGCGGGGCGGGTACCCGCCGCCCCTGAAAGTTGCGTGGAGCGAGGTTTTGGGTGGGATGGTGTCGGGACCCCCAAATTCAGGATTTTCCCCCCACACATGCCTGTAACCCCGCCTGATGGCTCCACGAAAATCGACCCCTAGGTGTGCGAATACAAGGGACATATAAAGACCACTTCAGCCTGTATCTTTCTCCCAAGTGGGACTTCCTTACTTCCCTTGGTTGCAACCTCTGCACATGACTGCACCGCAAAGATTTGGAATCGTGACACTGCAGGTATGGTCCTTGTGCTGGACGGCACAGCTGTCGTTTTGTGAAACTGGCTTCAGTTGGCCTCTTGTACCTTGGTTGTACTGTAATCTGCAATCTTTCTCAGGAAATATTGAACAGGCTGGGGCTTTTTTCTCTAGAAAAGAGAAGGCTGAGTGGTGTCCTTATAGAGGTCTTTAAAATTATGAACGGGTTTGATAGGGTAGACGTAGAGAAGATGTTTCCACTTGTAGGGGAGACCAAAACTAGGGACCATTAATATAAGATGGTCACAAATAAATCCAATAAGGAATTCAGGAGAAACTCCTCTACCCAGAGAGTGGTTAGAATGTGGAAGGCTATGCTGATAGGGTTAGATTAAGAGGGTGGGAGGAGGCTCGTGTGGAGCATTAACACTGGCATGGGCCAGTTGTGCCAAATGGCCTGTTTCTGTGCTGTAAATTTTATGTAATTTTAAATTTTTTTTAAATTACCAACAATAATTAAATTCTGAAGGAATGAGATTCCACAATTGTAAAATTAAATTTTATGGGCAAGAGAGGTTATTTGGCAGTAATTAAGACTTATCACGCTATTAAAAATTCACTTGCACCTGATTGCACCAGCCCTAACTTTTTCTGGCGTGTTTAATGGGTAACTGGTGGGCAAGTACCATTAATTCACGCCATTCATGTGTTTTAATGCCGAGTCTCTCAGCAAGGTACCGGTGTAGCGAAGCTTGTGGAGGAGCAGGGCAAATCGGACAGCATTTTCTGGATTTCCGTGTTTAACTGCGCTTGTGTGGATGCTGAAAGTTGCTGAAGGATTTACTCCATAATAATGGTGAGCGCTGATAGCCTCGCCGTTATTTAAATCGCAAAACCCGGGCCACAATCATTTTCTGGCTGTTGAGCTTTGAAAGTTTGGCCACCCTGCTTTAAACTCTTCTCTGCTTTTGTGGTAAACCACTTTTATCGTTCACTATCATTACACTATGGTTATCACTGTTATATCGTTACACTATGGTTATCACTGTTTACACGGTTGTATCACTACACGAGGTCGCCTCTTGTCATGCTGTTATACCTGGGCTGACCACTGCTGACTCCACCCATGGCTCCACCTACTTGCCCAGGTATAAAGGTGGTCGACTGGCTGGTATTCCTCCTTGTTGGATCCGATCACCCACGAGGGTGGGCTCTGTTATTTAGCCAATAAAAACCTATAGTTACTGTCTTAACTCGTCGCTTTTCATTGGATGAATTGATAGGTATATCAATTTTATTGGCTAAATTTTGAAATGTCTTTAACGGAGCAGCCAAACGACCAGTCAGACGCCCAGCTACAACAGCCACAGCAGCCGGCCTGGCTGCGAGCCCTCCGACCGCCGTACCTGGATCTAAACCCACAGGCAGCAAACTCAGCCCTCGACTTCAAACACTGGCTGAGCTGTTTCGAATCCTACCTGGGAGAATCCGGCGTGCCTCAGAGATCCAAACTAAGAGTTCTGACTGCCCAAGTGAGCCCTAAAGTATTTGCACTCATCCAGGACCTTACTACATTCGAGGCCGCCCTCAACCTGCTGAAAGAGCAGTACCGGAGCCCGGTAAATTCTATGTGTGCCAGACATCTCCTAAGATCCCACCCGCAACAGCCAGGAGAGTCTGTAGATGAATTTTTACGGGCGCTACAAACACTCGGCAGGGACTGTGACTTTAAAGCTGTAACGGCTGCAGAAAATACTGAAGAGAATATCCGCGATGTCTTCGTGAAAGGCCTTCGGTCCGACTACTCACGGCAAAGACTGCTCGAATCAAAGGACCTCGACCTGAACACAGCTGCAGCCCTCGCTCGCTCTCTGGAAGTGGCCCATCGGGACCTCGAGGCGTATTCCAGGTACTGTGCTGCGCGACCCTGGGACTCGGGCCCGACCCCGACCGCAATACCCCTCGCACCGCCGCCTCTGGGACCTACCTCAGCATCGGCGTCCCGGACCCGATCGGGACCGCCACCCCCGGTACCGGCTGCGACATCGGAGCCCCGCGATCGGGCCGCTGGCTGCTTTTTCTGTGGCCAGGCGAAACACCCGAGGGCGCGCTGCCCTGCAAGAAACGCGACCTGCTCCGACTGCCACAAGAAAGGCCACTTCGCGAAGGCCTGCAGAGGGAAAGCCACAGACGCCAGCAGTGCCTCATGCGAGTTGTGGGGGCGGCCATCTTTCATCAAGGCCACAGATGCCAGTATCCCCTCGTGTGAGTCGTGGGGGCGGCCATCTTTGATCAAGGCCACCGACACCGGCAGTGCCTCATGTGAGTTGTGGGGGCGGCCATCTTCTCCGCCATTTTATGCAACGTCGTGGGCACCGCCATTTTGTTCACCACACTCGACCGCCACCTTGTCTCCAGACCCGACCACAGCCTCACCCGCAGACTACAGCAGATCGCTCAGCCATACACTAGCCTCCGTCACACTGGACCAAGCTCGCCCGCATCACCTGTCCAAGTCCATGATGGACATCAAAGTAAACGGCCACGCCACGACCTGCCTGTTCGACAGCGGAAGCACGGAGAGTTTCATCCATCCAGACACGGTGAGCCACTACTCCCTCACTGTCCAGCCAATGCGCAACCGGATCTCGATGGCGTCGAGGTCCCATTCAACAGACATCAGCGGATACTGTGTTGTGACCCTGTCGGTTAGGGGCACGGAGTATAAAAATTTTAAACTTCTCGTCCTGCCCCAACTCTGCGCTGCCGTCCTACTAGGGCTGGATTTCCAATCCCACCTTCAAAGTGTCACTTTGGCATACGGTGGACCCCTCCCCCCACTCACAGTCGACAACCAACAGCCTTTAAACCGCCCACCGCGTACCACCTGCGGCCTATCCACCCTCAGGGTTCCGCCCCCTCCCTGTTCGCCAACCTCACCCGCGACTGTAAACCCGTCGCTACCAAGAGCAGGCGGTACAGCGCCGGGGAGAGAGCTTTTATTAGCTCTGAGGTGCAGCGTCTCCTGAAAGAGGGCATCATCGAGAAGAGCAACAGCCCCTGGCGTGCCCAGGTCGTAGTCGTTAAGACCGGCGATAAAAACCGCCTAGTCATCGACTACAGCCAAACCATAAACCGGTACACCCAGCTGGACGCATACCCCCTTCCCCGCATATCTGATATGGTCAATCAGATTGCACAGTACCGAGTATTCTCTACCATCGACCTTAAGTCGGCCTACCACCAACTCCCTATCCGCCCTGAGGACCGCCGGTATACCGCCTTCGAGGCGAATGGCCGCCTCTACCACTTCCTTAGGGTTCCCTTCGGCGTCACCAACGGGGTTTCGGTCTTCCAAAGGGAGATGGACCGGATGGTTGACCAGAACGGGCTGCAAGCCACATTCCCCTATCTAGATAACGTCACCATCTGCGGCCGCGACCGGCAGGACCATGATGTTAATCTGGAGAGATTCCTCCGTACAGCCCAACGGCTGAACCTCACCTACAATAAGGAGAAATGTGTGTTTAACACCTTGCGCCTTGCCATCCTCGGCTGCGTAGTAGAGAACGGAGTCATCGGCCCCGACCCCGAAAGAATGCGCCCCCTCATGGAGCTTCCCCTCCCCCACTGTCCAAAGGCGCTGAAGAGGACCCTGGGGCTCTTCGCCTACTATGCCCAATGGGTGCCGAATTATGCGGACAAAGCCAGACCCCTCATGAAGTCCGCCTCCTTCCCCCTGATGGCAGAAGCATGCGCAGCCTTCTCCCTCATTAAGGGAGACATTGCTAAGGCCACAATGCACGCGGTAGATGAGTCTATCCCTTTCCAAGTGGAGAGCGATGCATCCGACTTCGCCCTAGCCGCAACCCTTAACCAGGAGGGGAGACCGGTGGCCTTCTTCTCAAGGACCCTCCAGGGCCCTGAGATCCGACACTCCTCGGTCGAGAAGGAGGCCCAGGCGATCGTGGAGGCTGTACGGCGCTGGAGGCATTACCTGGCAGGCAAACGATTTACCCTCCTCACCGACCAGCGTTCGGTCGCTTTTATGTTTAATAACAAGCTGAGGGGCAAAATCAAGAACGACAAGATCTTGAGGTGGAGAATCGAGCTCTCCACCTATGATTATGAGATCTTGTACCGGCCTGGTAAACTGAACGAACCCCCAGATGCTCTAACACGAAGTACATGCGCCAACGCGCAAATTGATAGACTGCAGACCCTCCACAACGACCTCTGCCACCCCGGAGTCACCAGACTTTACCACTTCATTAAGGCCCGCAACCTGCCCTGCTCCATCGAGGAGGTCAGGACCATGACCAGGAACTGCCAAACCTGTGCCGAATGCAAACCGCATTTCTTTAGGCCGGACAGAGCAAGCCTGATCAAGGCCACCCGCCCCTTCGAGCGCTTGAGCATCGATTTTAAGGGGCCCCTCCCGTCCTCTGACCGTAATGTGTACTTCCTCAACATCATTGACGAGTACTCCCGTTTCCCCTTTGCCTTCCCCTGCCCAGACATGACCAGTACCACGGTCATCAAATGCCTGAACGACCTCTTCGCCGTGTTCGGGTTCCCGAACTATATACATAGCGACCGGGGCTCCTCCTTCATGAGCGAGGAACTTCGCCAGTTCCTACTAGCGAGAGGTATTGCTGCAAGCAGGACCACCAGCTACAACCCCCGAGGGAACGGCCAGGTGGAAAGAGAGAACGCGACTGTCTGGAAGGCCGTTCTCTTAGCCTTAAAGTCCAAGGGCCTCCCAACCTCTCGCTGGCAGGAAGTCCTCCCGGCAGCGCTGCATTCCATCCGGTCACTGCTTTGCACTGCCATTAACGCCACCCCCCATGAACGAATGTTTGCTTTCCCCAGGAAGTCGACTACGGGAACCACGCTACCAACTTGGCTGACCTCTCCGGGGCCCGTCTTGCTGCGAAAGCACGCGAGGGCCCATAAAACGGACCCCCTGGTCGAGAGGGTGGACCTCCTGCACGCCAACCCCCAGTACGCCTATGTGGCATACCCAGACGGGCGGGAGGACACAGTCTCCTTACGAGACCTCGCACCCTCGGGCATCCCTGAGACACCACCGTTACCCCCCACCACCCCCCCAAATCCAGCCCAGGTAGACGGGATGCCGGAACCCCACGAGCCTTCGCCGACCACGCAGACACCAGCATTAACATCGGATACTGCATCACCGCCACCGCTGCTGCGACGATCGGAAAGGCTTACGGGGCCTCCGGACAGACTGACATACCCGAACTGGTAGTACACTTCACCCCGCTGGACTCAAATCTAAACAAGGGGTGAATGTGGTAAACCACTTTTATCGTTCACTATCGTTACACTATGGTTATCACTGTTATATCGTTACACTATGGTTATCACTGTTTACACTGTTGTATCACTACACGAGGTCGCCTCTTGTCACGCTGTTATACCTGGGCTGACCACTGCTGACTCCGCCCATGGCTCCACCTACTTGCCCAGGTATAAAGGTGGTCGACTGGCTGGTATTCCTCCTTGTTGGATCCGATCACCCACGAGGGTGGGCTCTGTTATTTAGCCAATAAAAACCTATAGTTACTGTCTTAACTCGTCGCTTTTCATTGGATGAATTGATAGGTATATCAGCTTTGAATAGTAAATAGTGGGGTAGATTTTCCCGAACCTGTCGGGAAGAAGGCGGGACTTCCCCTTTCGGGTTTTTGACCCGCCTACTTCGACGTCCGGCCAATCCGCGCGATTTTCCCTTGATTGGCCTTGTTGAGCCCACCCAGCAGGCTCAGCAGGCCAATTAAGGGCCACCTGGCAACAGGTGACGTCACAGACTGAAATTTCATCTGTCAAGAGTTCTTGACAGATGAAATATCAGTATCTCACAGCTGTTTGAAGCTGTGAAACACTGACAGTTTGAGTTCTGACATGAGTCCTTCTGCACAGACTCATTTAGAACTCTCACCAGCACTCAAAGCTGAAGGCTGTCACTTTTCACAGATCGCAGCCGTTCAGCTTTCAGTTCCGGCTGAGTGATGCACTCCTGACGGCTACAGGAAGAAAGGCTGTATAAGTAAATACAGGTAAGTAAAAGTTCTTTACACACTTTAGACACACCAAACACACTTACCTTTACACTCATGCACCCATCACTCAGCTGAGCACTGACATCGCGACCCCTCCAACTCCTTCAACCCGACGGCCCGCCTGCTCTAACCTGGCGTGGTTTGGAGCCGTCGGGAAACCCACACGAAACCCCTCAAAATAGGGATTAGGCTAAAAACTGCCTGTTAACTACCTGTTAACAGGCAGTTAATTGGCACTAATCCCTTCCCGCCTGGTTTCAGCGGGTCCCAGTGCGGGGCGGGTACCCGCCGCCCCTGAAACTTACGTGGGGCGGGGTTTTGGGCGGGATGGTGTCGGGACCCCCAAATTCGGGATTTCCCCCCCCCCACACGCCTGAAACCCCGCCTGACAGCACCCTGAAAATCTAGCCCAGTATGTTACATAGTAAATGATATGGAAAAGGTAAATCTGGAAAATCACTAAATCAAACTGCAAGAGTAGAACAGGAGGCCAATAGTTCAGATAAGTAAAAGCCAAATGTAGGATTGATATCAAGAAGTTCTTCACATTTGTAGTGATCAATACATGGATTGCACTGCTGGATAGATTAATGGAGGTGAAAACCCTGGAATCATTTAAGAACCAATTGGATTCTGCATTGGGGGGACTTCACGGTCATTCTGGGTGGATGAACTAAGATGGGCCAATTGGCCTTCCTCATCTGCAATTATTTTGTGGTGTTGTAAATGCTTAGCACATTGAAACAATGAAGACATGCTGGCTGTGCTTTAGTAAAGATTTTTAAAAAGAGAAACCTCTAGATTGAATTTGAATCTTTTAGTCCAGAGGAGTTAAATTTAGTGTTTTGTTTAAATATAAAAAGAACAGTTATCATGGATTTGAGGACACACTGTACTTCCGAACTGTTTGCACCTCTCATTTTGTATACTTTAATTAAGCAACTTGCTTCCATGATCTATGTGATTTTGCATCATTTGGACAGATGAGTTTTGATGGTCCAAATAAGTTTACTAAGTAAATTCTTCGACTATTTTCAAAAGCTGAGGTTTGGACTCCATCGTTGGCCCAGAAATTAGGTTTGGGGGCTTGCCGCGCGTGCAAGCCCCTGATGTGCACTCACCAGGCGCGCCGACATCTGAAGCCTGGGCCTGCTTGGAATTCCTGTCACTGGCCCGGTTCAGGTGTCGGCGCACTGTGCTTACCTGATCCAGCGGCGTAGTTAGTTCGATGTGCCGGCTGGGATCAGGTGAGCACTGTGCAGCCAATCAGGGGAGGGGAAACTTCATTCATGAGTTTGATAGTAAGAACTGTCAAACTCATGAAAAGTACGGGCGCCCAAAAGACTAGTTTAACTTTAAATAAAAAAAATTTAAAATCCCAATAATTAAATAAACTATAAATAACTTTAAAAAACTATTTTAAACAATTAATCAAATTTTTGAAAAAAATAATTTTTTTAAAAATCGGGTCTAAAACTACACTTACCTTACTGTAAAGTCCTTTAAAACAATAAAGCTGTGGAAAAAATGTTATAATTTTAAGTAATAGACCACTTACCTTAAAGAATGAAGTCCTTACGTCTCCTTTTTACATTCGTAAAAAGGAGAGGCCCTTACACACGTGCAAACCTGTGGAAAAAAAGGAATTTCAGCGCGCACTCGCAGACTCCTGCGCGCACGCGTTCGTCCTCTGAACCCCTTGGTTCAGAGGACAGGAAATGCCGGTTTTCTGCGCATGCGCTGTGCATGCGCTGAAAACCGGCACTTCCATCGGGCCCACGCGTGAGTACCCCGTCCGTACTCACGCGTTGGGCCTGGAATTACTGGGCCGTTATATTTATGTAATCAATAATTCTGCAGCATCCAAAGTGGGCAATTGCACTTTGTAGCCAAGCAAATTGTGCTCAAGGAAATGTGTGATGTGTATTGAGTGGGGTTTAAAAAAAACACTATAATAATGAATCAGTGAACTTAATTCTAAATGGATGGAATTGCACAATTTAATACCAAGAACACTGGTAAAAATATTTGAATCCCAAGTAAAGAAATGGAATTTTACTTATGGAGTAGTTGCTGGAGTTCAATAGGTCACCACATTATCTTACTTAGGTTTTTCTCTCAGTTCTAATTCCAAGTTAAAAGAGTTTGGGGGGAAAATTCAGTATCACCCCATTTGGGGCGTAATTATCGGCCGGGCGCAAAGATTAGCGCCTGGTGCTAATTATCGCCTCCGACTGCAAACTTGGCTTTTATCACCCCTGGAGGTGATTGGAGAGCTAAATCAGGCGCTACACACCTGTCTTAAGGCGCAAAGGCCGAGGAGCGAGGCGTTACCTCAGAGCGCTGACGAAGCTCATGTGATGTCAGTTAGCAATGGAACACAGACACACTGGCGCCGGCCACTTCTTAAAGGGAAGGGTCGATCTTGCTCTCCAGCCACACCCTGCTCATTGCAGCCTTGAATCTCGTCCTGGAGAGACCTGTACATCAAATCTGCTGGAAAGAACAATGGAGAGGCCATGGGAAAGAACTCATGAGGGGGAAAAATTCAGTTGGTTTATGCCTCCTGTTAGCACCTTAAAAGGGTGCTAATGGGGCGCAAAGCAACTAGCGCCTGTGCATGGCGATGTTTGCGCCGCTCGCGAAATTAACTAGACATTTTGCAGCAGCGCTAAACACTACTGCTACGATCTCCTGCGCCAGCAGATCGTGACATCAGTCGAGTGTGCAACGCCCCGGTAGGGCCTCGGACCCGATATTGAGTAGCACCCCCTGCCTTACCACCTGCCGCTAGCAACGACAGGTTGAGGGGAGCGTTTTGCAGTCAGGAAGGGACTGGGGGAGCGCTATTTAAAGGCGACCGCTTCCTGCCTTTTTTTGTTGGTGATATTTTTGCACCACGCATTCTGAGAGAGAGAGAGAGAGACTTCTGGAGAGATTCAACACTATGTGAAGGAGTTTTGGGTACTGAGCAGCACTTTTCAGGTTCATTTTGATTTGCCCTTCCTTTATCGATTTAGAAGAGACTGTGGGGGCTGCACTCTGAGCTCTTTCCCTGGCTCTCTCCATTGTTCTTTGCAGCAGATTTGATGTACAGGTCTCTCCAGGCCAAGATTCAAGACTGCAATGAGCAGGGTGTGGATGGAGAGCAAGATCAACCCTCCCCTTTAAGAACTGGCCGGCGCCAGTGTGTCTGTGTTCCATTGCTGACTGACATCACATGAGCTTCGCCAGCGCTCTGAGGTAGTGCCTCGCTCCTCGGCCTTTGCACCTTAAGAGAGGTGTGTAGCGCCTGATATAGCGCTCCAATCAACTCCGGGGGCGATAAAAGCCAAGTTTGCAGTTGGAGGCGATAATTAGCGCCAGGCACTAAACTTTGCGCACGGCCGATAATCGCACCCCAAATGGGGCGATACTGAATTTATCCCCCTCAGAGTTGAGCCCCCACAGTGTCTTCTAAATCGATACAAGGAAGGGAAAATCAAAATGAACCTGCAAAGCGCTGCTCAGTACCCAAAACTCCTTCACACAGCATTGAATCTCTCCAGAAGTCTCTCTCTCCCTCTCTCTCTCTCAGACTGCGTGGTGCAAAAATATCACCAACAAAAAAGGCAGGAAGCGGTCGCCTTTAAATAGCGCTCCCCCAGTCCCTTCTTGACTGCAAATTGCTCCCCTCAACCTGTCATTGCTAGCGGCAGGCGGTAAGGCAGGGGGCACCTCTCAATATCCAGTCTGCGGCGCTACTGGGGCGTTGCACGCTCGACTGACATCACGATCTGTCGGCGCAGGAGATCGTCGCGGAAGTCTTTAGTGCCGCCGCAAAATGTCTAGTTAACTTCGTGAGCGACGCAAACATCGCCGCCCATGGGCACTAGTTGCTTTGCACCCCATTAGCGCCCTCTTAAGGCGCTAACGGGAGGCGCAAACCAACTGAATTTTTCCCCCTTTAAGTGCTAACGTGTTCAGTAAGTTATAATGTCAGAAAGTCATTAAGCATGTCATTGCACATGTTGGTCTTAACAAGCCTGATGAATAGGCTTGCAAGTTACTTTGCCAGATGTCTAACCTTTACGATAAATGTTCCCAGTTGCTTGGAAAAACATCAGTAAAGTGAGATACTACAGGAGAATTGCTGACAGAGCTGATGATGTATCGGAGACTAAACTTGAAACATTACTCTGCTTTCTTTTTTTCTCTCTTCCTCCCTCACCCCCAATTTTCTACTTCCTCCCCTGAAGGAACTGACTCATGCCACAGCATGATCTCACAGATGCTGGCTACCCTCTAGTACCTCACCCTTGCTTCACAGGTGAACCTGGACAATTAGTGTTAGCAGACTCACAGGTGAAGCACACATGAAAGGCATCACAACTGAGTCCAATCCTGTCCTCTCCTGACATTGCACTCGTACTTTCCAGCAGGAATCAGTGAATAGCAATCCGGAATGCCAAACTTAGTTGATTTTTCTGTACACAGCCCAAGGAATGGAGGCTAATTGTCAGATTGCTACTACTGACCTGACTAGTCAGCTAACTCAGAACAAAATGAGGATCAAAGTTGAGATCTTCCTAGTCTTTATGGTTTAGTTCCACACTGGCCACTGCATTTATCAGTTGAGCCATTAGAGGTCTGTGCCTTAATGAAGTGTATTTCAGAGTTAGCTTTATAATTAGGAGCTATGCTTTGGTAAATTTGTATTCTCAAAGCATATCCACTGAGGACTAAATAGAAACTATCAGCCTACATTCCCTTCTCACTCTACAACCATGATATAAGATCTGTGAATGTGATCAATAAGGAAACAGTATGGTCAGCATCTGTCCATTTTGCAAGTGTCTAGAGCTGTTCAACATTGCCTCATTCAATAATTCCTGTCACTTAATTACTTATTTCTTCCATTCAACAAGAACATGTTGCCACCAGTCCCCCCAGAAGATAAAGTAGGTCATGAAGCACTTTCCAGCCAGCAGTGCTTCCCAACAGTGAGTGGGCATTTATTACTAGGTGAAGTTAGATAATGCTGATACATAGGTCCATTAGACTGCCAGGGAAATTGAATGCTATGGATGCAGAACTCTCTAGACTGCCTTAAGCACATAGAGATAGATTTTACCAATTTGCACTCTGAGCACAGGACTTTATCCCCAGGTGCATATTCCAGGAATCGAAGCGCGAAGGTCAGTTGTCTTCCATTCATTAAAATTAATGGACAGAGAATCCAGAGTAGCCCACTGACCTTCATGCCTGAACTGCCAACATATGCTTGTACCACATGAAGTTCTGCATTGGGAGCACAAATTCCTAAAATCTATCAAATTCATCAATGAAGTTCTTGGAGGGAGGGTCAATGTTTACTCATTTTGACAGTGACTTTAATGTTGCATAGTGTTTGGGGCTACATCATCTTGGCTCATTCAACAGTGCCCACTACTCATGCCTTCACTTGCTCAACTCAATAAGGCCCTGTTGCCTGCCACTGTATATTGAAGGAAAGCAAAGAAAGGAATAGAACTTCTGTACCAGTAGAGATCATTCTCTTTGACCATCCGTTGGGTCTTTTCCCCTACATTCCTTTACTTCCTGCTTGGTTTTCAACATGCACCCTGTAGAAAGTGCCTGATGTGTTCTATGTGAAGAGCCCTTTACAAATGTAATTTAGAATCATAGAATTCTACAATATAGAAGGAGGGCATTTGGCCCATCACATCTGTGCATGCTCTCTGAAAGAGCTTTCCACTTAGTCCAATTGCCCTCCAGTTTTAATTACTCAGTCTATCCCTTTATCCCTTTTTAAACAATGGCTCAATGTTAGCAGTCCTCCAGTCCTCTGGCACCACACCTGTAGCCAGAGAGGTTTGGAAAATGATGGTCAGAGCCTCTGCTATTTCCTCCCTTGCTTCTCTTAACAGCCTGGGATATATTTCATCTGGGCCTGGAGATTTATCTGCTTTCAAAGATGCTAAACCCCTTAATACTTCCTCTCTCACTAGGTTTTTCCCATCTAATATATCACACTCTTCCTCCTTAACTACAATGTCTGCATCATCCCTCTCTTTTGTGAAGACAGACGCAAAATATTCATTAAGAACCATACGCACATCTTCTGCCTCCAAACACAGGTTACCTTTTTGGTCACTAATAGGCCCTACGCTTTCCTTAGTTATCCTCTTGCTCTTTATGTATTTATAAAATGTCTTTGGGTTTTCCTTGATTTTACTTGCCAATATTTTTTCATGCCCTCTCTTTGCTTTCCTAATTTCCTTTTTAATTTCACCCCCGCACTTTCTATACTCCTCTAGGCTTTCTGCAGTATTAAGCTCTCGGTATCTGACTTAGGCTTCCCTTTTTTTCCCTTATCCCACCTTGACATCCAGGGGGCTCTAGATTTGGAAGTCCCACCCTTTTTCTTTGTGGGAATATATTTGCTCTGAACCCTCACTATCTCCTTCTTGAATGCCTCCCACTGCTCTGACATTGATTTACCTTCAAGTTGCTGTTTCCAGTCCACTTTTGCAAAATCACATCTCAGCTTAGTAAAATTGTCCCTTCCCCAATTGACAGGTTTTACTCCTGGTCTATCTTTGTCATTTTCCATAACTACACGAAATCTAACTGAATTATGATCACTACCACCAAAATGCTCTTCCTATGGTGTCCAAGCCACCTGCCCAGCTTCATTCCCTAAAACCAAGTCCAGAACTGTGCCCTCTCTTGTTGGGCTTGCTATGTACTGGCTAAACAACCCTCTGCATAAAAAAAATTCTCCTAGCCTCTTTGTCCTTTTGGTGATGATCTTAGACTTATGTCCTCTGGTTAATGATTCACGACCAGTGGAAATAGATTTTCCCTATTTACCGTATCAAAACTCCTTATAATTGTGAACAACTTTGTCCATTTGTTGTTAGAAGTAGGATGCCATGCAAATGCAGATGCTGAAGATAAGTAGGTTTTTGACCTAAAGGGGGAAAATATTCGGTATCGACCATTTTGGGGCGCTAACATCACGTGGGCGCTAACCTTAGTGCCGGCGACCGCGAAATTGAGTTTTAGCACCCCAAGAGGGAAATGAAGCACTAAATCAAGCATCCACTTCCTTCTTAGGGCCCTAACGTCGGAGAGCGGGGCGGAGACTTCAGCAGCGCTGCACACTGGGACGTGCAGCACTACCGCTGTTAAACCTGGATATCTTTAGGTAGTGTGTCCTTCAAATAATCGACAGAGGCTGCAGAGAACAATCAACAGGTGTTTACTGGATGAGGGTTGCTCTAAAACTAAGCAGTACAGATCCCTACTCAGGGTTATATACAGGTGTGGTCACTGCCGGTACTACAGTATACAGGAGCTGTAAAAAGTAGTTCTCCCCTTAAAGGTACATACACTACAACCGCGTTCAAAGGCTCCTTCCCTCCCTTAAAGGGAAGGGCCATCACTGCAGGCTCTGCAATATAAAAAGTACCTACCTGGATCACCAAGGCAGGCATGATCCCACGCGATCAGCCTGGCACTCAAGCAGAGTGCCCGGCTGATCAATCGCGGGCAGGAACCTGCGAAAAAAACTAGAAGAGGAAAGGTACTTTTTTTCCCACTTACCTCGGCCACCTCGCCTTTAATCATTGCCCCCGAAGCGGCCGGCTGCCTGATGTACGCCTCCTGTAGCTGTCGGTGTTTTCGTCCAGCACTCCTGCAGGAGGCAGAAGTCAATTTCAGGTCCAGGGCACTACCGGGGCGATGCGCACGTTGATGATGTCATGATCTCTGGGTGAAGGAGATCGGGGTGCAACACTGTAGTGCTGCCGCAAAACTCCCATCGAATATGGCGGGAATCGATGCCATCGCCGCGCCCGGTCGCAAAGCCATTTGCACCCCGTTAGCGCCCCACGCCACCCAATTTCACTCCCAAAGGACCTTAACTTTGAGTATTGTGAAACCGTATATTTATCTCAATAATACAAGCTGACCAACTATCTGGGAGTCTGGATGCATCTTCTTTGTCAACATGGTGCTCAAATAACCAGGAGTAAAATGTTTACCTAGCAACTTCTATTTTCTGCATGAATCATTGTAACTACCAAAACCACCAGGAAGCATGTATTCATGAACTTTTGTAGACCACTTGGATCAAGGTCGACTCTATTAGGCTACAAGGGGATTAATAGACCACCAAGCAAGGGGTGCCTTCCACCAAAACAACAAAAATGCTTTTAAATTGAAAATCACCTGTCATTCTTGTTGTGACTATGCTGATGCAAAACATAATTCATTACGTAGAGAAAAATTGTTTTCAGCCCAGTACAGAGTGCTGTGAGGATAAATTAATAATCATGGCCTAGAAATTTGATTAAGCCCGAAAACGGGCGGTGCCACCGTGGGCCAAGGTTAACGGCTGCCCGCAAAAAGAGCGCATGCAGCATCATTATTTTGGTGCTACCTGCTGATTTAAGTGACTGGAACGCAAAACCTACTGTGTAACGCGCTGTTTCGGGTGGTAGGCTCAGCAGGATGCCCAATGTAGCGTGGCCATAGCATCCCTGGAGCGAGGCAGCATTGTCTTAAAGCTAGCTTGTCATTTTAGGAAGCAGTTTCGAGCCCTTTGTTGAAGGGGGAATTGGGGTTGTGGTCACTGGTACCGCAGCCAGATGATTCCATCCCAGATATCCCAACCAGAAAGGGGCTGTCTCAGTTGCATCCTTCCTTCCGCTTCCTCCTCTTCTGTGTCTTCCTCTTCCCTCTGCGAGCAGTTTGTTCCCTTTACTGTTTCTGCTTCATCTCCATGTGCCTCCCAGGACTGTGGTCTTCTCAGAGGCCAAATACTGTGGCTTCTGGAAATCTGAAATAAAAGCAGAGAGACCTGGGGGTATGTGTGCACAAATCATTGAAGGTGGCAGAGCAGGTTGAGAAAGCAGTTAAAAAGGCTTACGGGATCCTGGGCTTCATAAATAGAGGTATAGAGTACAAAAGTGTGGAAATTATGATGAACCTGTATAAAACACTGGTTTGGCCCCAACTGGAGTATTGTGTCCAATTCTGGGCACCACACTTTAGGAAGGATCTGAAGGCCTTAGAGAGGGTGCAGAAAAGATTTACGAGAATGATTCCAGTGATGAGGGACTTCAGTTACATGGATAGACTGGAGAAGCTGGGGTTGTCCTCCTTGGAGCAGAGAAGATTGAGAGGAGATTTGATAGAGGTGTTCAAAATCATGAGGGGTCTGGACAGAATAGATAGAGGGAAACTGTTTCCATTGGCGGAAGGGTCGTGAACCAGAGGACACAGATTTAAGGTGATTGGCAAAAGAACCAAAGGCGATGTAAGAAAAAACTTTTTTACGCAGCGATTGGTTAGGATCTGGAATGCACTGCCTGAAAGGGCGGTGGAGGCAGATTCAATCACGGCTTTCAAAAGGGAGTTGGCTAAGTATCTGAAGGAAAGAAATGTGCAGAGCTACGGGGAAAGGGCGGGGGAGTGGGACTCACTGAAGTGCTCTTGCAGAGAGCCGACATGGGCTCGACGGGCCGAATGGCCTTCTTCCGTGCTGTAACCATTCTATGATTCTATGATTCTATGAATGCTGGAAATACTCAGCAGGTCAGGCAGCATCTCAACCTGAAGCATTAACTCTGTTTCTCTCTCCACAAATGCTGCCTGACCTGCTGAGTATTTCCAGCATTTTCTGTCTTTTCAGAGGCCTTCCTTTACCATCCAAAGTCTTGCAAGCATCTAGCAGCACTCCCTGCACACTTTAACAACTTTTTAAATCTATTGCACCAAGTCACTACTTCAACAAAATATAAGAAAAACAGTCCAAAAGCTGAAATCCAAACTTAACTGAAAGATGTCTGTTTCCCTTTAAGAAGGGCTGGCAGCATTTTTGCAGTGCTGCTTCATGCACGCTTTTCAGTGCGTGATCAGGACACAGTGTAATGGAGAACGAGAACGTCCAAATTAGCAGTCGTGGCATCAAGTCATCGGCATGTTTATTTAAATTTGAGAGGTCAGCGCAGTCAACGGCAACACTGTGGCCCTTACCAAAATGGCGGCCGCCGTGTTCTGCGCCGGCCGCCATTTTTTCTACAAAGCCGGCCTTAACGGCCAGCGTTACAGCATCGACTTTCTAAGCCCAAAGTGGTTGTGGTCCTCTTGTGTTGCAAATATATTTATAACCATTAGGGAAAAATAACATTGCGCAATGTAAGAAATTAGAGAGGCCACTTCCTTTCTGGTCATGGAATCAAAAGATAAAACCTCAGCTTACAACAGAAAAACTGTTCGGACCCCGGCACTACAAGTCATTTAAAAAAAAATTGATGATGAAGAGCTTTCGTAAAATCTAAATATCATGTTGCCTCAAAGGATTGTATGGACACTTGGACCAGTAGCTACATTCTTGGCACCTCCAACAACACATTAATATTGTCCCTCCATTGTGGTGCACGACCAAACTGCTATATCAATTTAAAATGTACAACCTTTTAAATCAAAGCTTGGTATCGCTTAATTCTTAAATATTCCTATTCTTTCAACCTTGGTGTTGTTCTGGTATATTAATTTTGTTTACAAAAGAAATTCTCCCAATTTACTCCCTAACAATGCAATAACACATCTCATGAAAAATACGTAGATCAATTTTTCCGCTGTCTGTTACAGTGTCACCTATTTGAAGAATGGCCATTGAATAGCAAAATAAAGCACAGACAAAAAATAATGCCCATCTTCGGTTGTGGAAAGATAATATTTGAAGGTCGAGTCAGGAGAATGTAACAATACCGGCTCCAAGATGTTCCCAAGTTCTATTGCTACAGTGACAGTACTATTGGCTTTGACACAATAAAACCTTTGCATTTGGTGAAAAGGTTGCTGAATCCCTAAAAAAGGGAAGTTTGGAGACTGTTTTTTGCACGCTAAGACTCTCATTTGAATACAATCTTAAAGAATTTCCTCCATTAAGATTTCATCATAAGGTTCCCTCAGGTGACATTGCATTGTGGGAACAATAATTTGTTTCAAAGGTCATTTTCTTATTAAGAGCATTTGGCATCTGGGTGACAAATTAATGGAGTTTTTCCATTTTGTGATGTGAAGGTGATGTGATCTGACATTATCTTGATGAGGTCAGGAACCAGTGAGGTGTTCTTCATCATTTCTTTCTCTGTCACTGTTATTAAACATGGCACCTGATGCCCTGCATGTTCGCAATGCTCTACTTGAACACAAGCTATTTCTTTTCAATTACTTTTGGAATGAATCTGGCTGAGAACATATTTGGCTATAATTCATCTCAAATCAAACTAACTCAATGTGCATTAGTGAATGAATATGGGCCTAGAAATTTGATTGCATAGTGTCCGTTTCTCGCTCGGACAACGGGAGCTGCAAAACCCAAAACGGGGTGTGGCACGTGCATGCTCAGGCCGCACCGACAAATGTGCTGCACGCCATATTGGTTAGGGCACTCTGTAGTCATCCAGGGAACCTGCCTGAAGCTGGTTTTAGACCCAATGCTTATGCAAATTGGATGCCTAACATCTGTTTCAGGCCCCTTTGTAAAATATGTTTAGGACTGAGTGCAGCATGTCAGTTTTCTCAGGCACGCAGCGGCCAAACCAATGGTCCTCAAAGGGTCTGCTGGAGGCTGCCACCCAAAAGGTAAGTTTAAAGTTTTTTACTTACCTGAATGTGGAGTCAGGAGCAGCAGGGGTCCTTGCTGCCCTTGGCCGACATTCTAGCTGGCCGAATTCACTCCCCCTGCCCCCACAATGGCGAGCTGCTTTTGGTGCCGCAACTAGGGTTGCCAACTCTAGTTTGACGTATTCCTGGAGATTTGATCATGTAACATTTGATCACATGGCATTCGATCACGTGACGCTGCTCATGTGATGCTTAATTAAATGACATTTGATCACAGGACATTTGCCCACTGTTTGCACATGTTATTGCATTTACCTTAGTTGAGTGTCTCAGTATCGCCAAGCCCCAAATAAAGTATTTGTCATTTTGTTTTATAGTGAAATTAATAACATAATTTATAATTCAAAAAAGAACACAAAAGAAATTAAAGGATAACTAATGTTTAAATGAAAACTACTTCTGTGGTGTTCTTACAGAATTGACCGCAGTGAAAGCAACTTCTAACTAAAGTTTTTGTACAGTTTTATGACTTTTAAAAATACACAGCAGGTTATAAAAACAATAAGTTAAACCAAAACCAAACCTAATTCAATTCACTGACTCTGACGCCCCACCGTGAAAACCCAGCTTCAGGGAGGTGAGGCTCAGTCCTCAGAGAGAAGCTTCAAAGCTACTCAACTCCCGTAATAAAACACGTTGGCCCGGAGTTTGTGGGACTGATGACAGCGTAGGCACGGTGTACGCCGTCGTAAGCCCTCAGAATGGTCCCACAAGTTCAGGGTTGCTGCATGCGCTGCGCATATGCGAAAACCCAAAACTTGTCCTCTGCCAAGTTTCTCCTTGACAGATCGTCTGCATGTGCCCCAGAAACACTTTCGCTGGCGCAGAGTTAACTACTGCCCAGCGAATGCCCACGAAACCCGTACGCCTGGTAAAAGCAGGCATAGGGCCAGCTTTTACCAGCGTAAGGGTTAAAATAAATGTTAAATTAAAATTTTAATAATGATTAAAACATACAAAAACATTGAAAATTAGTTAATGTAAATTTTGGGCCGGATTTAAATGTTTTCATTATTTTTCAAAAAAAATTATTTTTATTTTAAATGCTTTTAATTAAAGGGACTTTTAATTAATTTTGAACATGGGAATATTTGCTTTTATTAGAACTGTGTTAATTATTTATTTATTTGGGTATTCCTCATATGCCAATGGGGATTCTGTTCATAAACAGAATCCCCATAAGCTTATGAGGAATCCCCCTTTCTAATTGATTGGCCTGGCCCACGTGATCCCAGGGACGCTTCTGAACCGCCTGCATTCTTGGGAATCGCGGGCCTTTACACAGGCATACGCCTGGAGGCCCAGGTCCCGAAGACTCCAAAGCTCGGGAGACACCAGGTACTTTGGGATTTTTTTCGGGTCGGAGGCGTATTCCGGAGATACGTCTCCAACTGCAAATTTCGGCCCATTATACAACAAAGTGATGTGCCTTCAATAACTCAAAGACAAGGAATTTAAAGGATTCAACTAAGGCTTTTAATCACTAAGAACATAGCAGCATTACAGGTCTTCCCACATCGGGCGTCTGGTAGGAATGACTCATACAGCTCCTGAGACCTTTATATGGCAAAAGACAGGGGCGTAGCCAATACACACAATAGGAACACAAGGAGGCAGTTCACACAATACAAGCAGGTGAAACACACAGGTAAAACACATAGGCTGATGAAGGCATATATTTCATCACACAAAGTACATTACAGAATGACATGAAATCTCCCTCCCCAATTTGTGTTTTTCTCTCTTTCCCTCCCTGCAGTTGTGTTTCTCTCCCTCCCTCCCCAGTTTGTGATTAATTCTCCCTCCCTCTCTATTTGTGGTGCTCTCTCGTCCTCCCCCAGTTGCTCTCAGGACTCACAGAGTTTCCAGGCGATTTTTGTTGACCCGTTGCTGTCATCCTCACAACCGGCAATGAAGCTCCAAATAACCATGGTGGGGAGTGGGGTAGTGCTGGGGGCGACCAGCAGGACTCAGACAACGCAGTTTGATAGCAAGTGCTAGAGTCTATTATAAAGGATGTGATAACAGGACACTTAGAAAATATCAACAGGATTAGACAAAGTCAACATGGATTTATGAAAGGGAAATCGTGTTTGACAAACCTACTGGAGTTTTTTGAGGATGTAACTGATAGAATAGATAAGGGAGAACCAGTGGATGTGGTGTATTTGGATTTTCAGAAGGCCTTTGATAAAGTCCCACGTAAGAGGTTAGTGTGCAAAATTAAAGCACATGGGATTGGGGGTAATGTACTGGCATGGATTGAAAATTGGTTAACAGACAGGAAACAGAGAGAATAAATGGGTCTTTTTCAGGGTGGCAGGCGGTGACTAGTGGGGTACCGCAGGGATCAGTGCTTGGGCCCCAGCTATTCACAATGGACCAGAGATTCGGGTCGGAGGCTTCCCGTGGGTGCAAGCCCCCGACCTGCACTTACCTAGCGCGCCGGCCGTTGTGCTGTGGACCCGCGTGGGATTCCGGTCCTGGGCCTGCTCCAACTGCCGGCGCGCAGTGCTTGCGTATCCCAGGGGCGCAGTTAGTTCGATGCGTCCCCTGGGATCACATGGGCCATGGAGAGCCAATCGTAGCAGGGAAGCGCTATTCGTAGATTTGACAGGAAGACCTGTCAAATCTATAAAATAGAGATCGGCCCCAAAACATAACAAAAACTTCAAATAATTTTTTTTTTAATCACATTTTTAAAATAACTATAAATTACATAAAATAACTATTTTAAACAATAATTTAAATTTTTGAAAAAATTAATTACTGTTTTTAACAGGGCTAAAAATAAACTTACCTTTCTTTAAAGTATTTAAAAATAATAAACCTGTGGAAAAAATGTTTTAATTTTACTTAATTCACCACTTACCTTGTTAAAAGCAGGCCTTGTGACTGCTTTTTAAAAGCGTAGCTGCTGGAGACTTACCCTCCCGGAGAAACCTGCAAAGAAAACGGAAGTTCCAGGCGTACGCGCTGCCTCTCCGGTGCACGCGTTCGACCTGTGAACCCCTTCCTTTAAGGGAACGGAAGTTCCGGTTTCCCGCGCATGCGCAGTGCATGCATGAAACTGGCACTTTCGTTGGGCCTACGCGTGAGTACCCAGTGCGTATTCACCCGTGGGGACCCGAATTTCTGGCCCACTATATATCAATGATTTGGATGAGGGAACCAAATGTAATATTTCCAAGTTTGCTGACGACATGAAACTAGGTGGGATTGTGAGTTGTGAGGAGGATGCAAAGAGGCTTCAAGGTGATTTAGACAAGTTGAGTGAGTGGGCAAATACATGGCAGATGCAGTATAACGTGGATAAATGTGAAGTTATCCACTTCGGTAGGAAAAACAGAAAGGTAGAGTATTATTTAAATGGTGCTAGATTGGGAAATGCTGATGTACAAAGGGACCTGGGTGTCCTTGTACACCAGTCACTGAAAGCAAACATGCAAGTGCAGCAAGCAGTTAGGAAGGCAAATGATATGTTGGCCTTCATTGTAAGAGGATTTGAGTACAGGAGCAAGGATGTCTTACTACAGTTGTACAGGGCCTTGGTGAGACCACACCTGGAGTACTGTCTGCAGTTTTGGTCTCCTTACCTAAGAAAGGATATACTTGCCATAGAGGGAGTGCAACGAAGGTTCACCAGACTGATTCCTGGGATGGCAGGACTGTCGTATGAGGAGCGATTGGTCGGCAAGGCCTGTATTCACTAGAGTTTAGATGAATGAGAGGGGATCTCATTGAAACGTATAAAATTCTGACAGGACTAGACAGACTGGATGCAGGGAGGATGGTTCCCCTGGCTGGGGGGTCTAGAAAGAGGGGTCACAGTCTCAGGATACAGGGTAGGACATTTAGGACTGAGAGGAGGAGAAATTTCTTCACTCAGAGGGTGGTGAACCTGTGGAATTCTCTACCACAGAAGGCTGTGGAGGCCAAGTCATTGAATATATTTAAGAAGGAAATAGATTTCTAGGCACAAAAGGCATCAAAGGGTATGGGGAGAGAGCGGGAATATGGTATTGAGATAGAGGATCAGCCATGATCATATTGAATGGCGGAGCAGGCTCGAAGGGCCAAATGCCCTACTCCTGCTCCTATTTTTCTATGTCTCTATGTTTCTAAGCCACGACAGCCAGGGCACTGCGCATGCACAAACCGCAATAGAAGAACCTTCTCTCCCGAGTCGCCAGCTGCAATGCTCAGGAGAGCAATCGCCCATTCCAGGAAACTCCCACCCAAAGCGGGAGGGTTGGAAACCCTGACCATGACTGGCATCCAATTTGTTTTGGCGCCGCTCAGGATTCTTCAGTGACCACTTCAGCCTTAGCAGTAGCTGCCATCAACAGGTACGTTTATGTTGCTGTAGAACCAGGAGAAGCAGGAGTGCTCCATCAACTCCATAATATCCCGATCGGCCTCCTCTCTCCATTGCCACTCCACCCCACATCTCCTTCCGGGACTTACCTTTGGGTTGCTGCCGATGGGGCAAGCGGCCCAATAATCATTTTGTTCAAATCGACAAGCTGCCTGTGGAGGCTCAACAGGCACCGGCAGCTCACCCAATTAATATTAATGAGGCCCTATTTCCAAAACTGGGTGGCGACAAATTTCTACCCCTTATTGTCTGATGTAAGGATAGAAGTGAATGGAAGAGACAAGTTGTTGTGGAGAACAGACGTTTATTCTTGCATTCCAAGCTGATCTTAGAGTAGTAAGAGGACTTGGCTGTGGAAAGACTTTGAGGTGACCGAGCCAAGTTTGGCGATGGATATCCAGGTCAGTTTCCACATGCATCAATTGTTGATATTTTGATTTTGTAACCTTGGTCTTACGAACGTTACGAAACTTCATTTGGACATCCAGGTTCTCACTGTTTGGATCTTGATCCAATATATATTGTCCAGCATTTGGCATTGCATCATAATTGACTAATCAGCAGCACCAAAAATATATATAATTTATCTTGTGTGCCTTTATTATTCATTCTATGTCCCAATCAGTGATCTGACTTTATGAATTGGATAGCCAGCCATTGCTATAAAACATTGCACACTCAATAGCTAAATTAAATATTCTGGGGGGTTATTTTGGACAAAGGATGAAAACAAGCGCTAAATGGGTGCAGTGTTAATAATACTAGCCTGTTTGAAAATCTGGATTTAGCGTGCAATCTTTGGTCCTAATTGCTGATTACCAGAATTTGAACTTGCCTGGAGGTGCTAAACCAGAAACCTGCAGGTTTAACACGCAAGTGCTGACTAGATGCAATTTTCATGGAGCAGTATATGTGGGCTCCTCGCACCCACTTCCACTGAAGGTGTGGAGTGAGCTGGCTGGCACACAGCAACACGTTGCAGAATGGCTCAGGGACTGAGAAAGCGGGCACACAGGTTATTGGGTGCAGCACTGGAGGTCCTGGTGGAGGAGGTCCAGAGGAGGAGGGATGTCCTGTACCCACAGAGGGGAAGGACGTCACCTCGCCCTCCTCTCTCCTGCAGCAGCTGGTGCTGCTCTGCCTGGCCTCATGTCCTCCTCCCATTCCTTGTCCAGACCAAGGGGGACCCCTAGTAAGATGCCCATGACCAAGCACTCCCTTTCTCCTGGTGACTCCTATAAGGTGTCCAATAAGGTGGAGTAGCACAACACTTACTCTTTTTAGGTCACATCCTCAGAATTTGCAGAATAAATGTTGTTCGAGTGTTGGTGAAGTATTGACAAAGTGTCCCTGAAAGTCTCCTGATTTGTTTTAGAGGTCCTCTTAACAGCTTCAGCAGCAAGTGAACATGAAATGGTGAGTATCCCTTTAAGTAGCGCTTGAAATCAACATCAACACCATGTTTACTCCCAAACAGCTGGTCACTGTTAGGAGAGGGTGTTAGTTGAAACGCAAGCCACCAAAATTCTATTCAGCCTCTTTAATGTACGTAGCAGGCATTTTAAGTGGCAATCAGCTGCTTAATAATCCTCCGGGCGGCTGTTCCTAGCGCTGGCTTCAACTCCTTTTCCAAGATGGTGTCCTGCGCTAAACGCAGGCTAAACCAGCGTTTCAGCTCAAGACCCTATTTTGGCCACCTCAGAGGATCATTAGTGCCTGAACATGCTGCTGAAAATTGCCCTCTCAGTACTTATACTAGTTACAGTGGAAAATTGGATGATTCTGAAGTATAAAGGGAACTGGGGAGTCATTGTTGGTCAATTTTCTCTCACTTCTGGTATTAAATTTATGTTTCTCAAAATTATACAGGAACATGACTAGTCCTCATTTTGATTGTCAGCCCTTACAATGTACAAAATGTAGCATGCGGTCTTACCAAGTGACACAATTATTAAGTTAGTGGTGCATCATTGCATGCGAGTTACACAGAGCTCAGCAGCAGTATACACTGACAGCCGCTGTGGACACAACAAATTATAAACCTAATAAAATCACTACATCCCATTTACAGTATACTGTACATAAAATAACAGGTCTGCTGAAGTGATTTTGAGATTGTAATTGATTCTTGGCGTTCAGATGATGGTTAAACCATTCAAACTTCATTCTTGTCTTTTATAATGTCGCCCATACCCTTCAATTAGATTCCCACTTGTAACACACTTCCCAGTATCATTATATTTATAAGTCAAACGTTTTATTTCCATTCCAGCCTAATAAATCATTGCAACTTAATTAAACCAAAAAGGCAGTAATAAAACAAAAGTGCGTTTTATGGTAGGTCTGAAATTCACTTCACAAACCAAGTCCTTTTCAGTCCACAAAGTAGGGTTTGTATGCAGGCTGATGCGTAGACATACAGATGCAAAACTCGATAAAGCCATATTGAAACTACAAACTGTTGTGCTTTTTTGTTATTGAATACAGACAATCCCTGAATAAATTCTCCATAGTTCCCTTAAAAAGCTCAATTGTCATTTCCTACTCTGACAATGTTATTGGTTCAAGCAATCTTCTGTAACTGTAGGTAGGCACATTGAAGTATGAGCAAAGATAAGTATCTAATCTGTCTCTCAGTTCACTTTAACCTCCTTCAGGTCAAGCAGCAGCTGTGAAATGTCTGAGTTGGATTCATAGGCTGGATAATGCATTTGGGGTAATAACCAGGATTTCAGCAGCAGTGAGGCATTTAACTTTACTATAAACCCCTCACTGGCCGACAATGGAAGAATCAGGGACAATGATGCTTGCAAGAAACATGTCCTCACTCACATTGATTGACAAGGTACCTAGGTCACAGATATGACCTATTCTAACTCACTACAACTACCCATTTATGCCAGATTCTCGTATTTACAGTATCATTGAAACATTCCGTGACATTGATTCATGTCATTATTTGACAGACTGTTTCAAGCATTCCAATTTGCCTAAAGTTCTTTACTACTCCCATGCTGGATAATACAGGAAACTTTCGATTAACCGGCCCCTAAATAACCGGAAATGTCGGTTAACCGGCAAAATTCAGGAGTCGGTTTCAGCTAACTTTTATTACTTGCACAGCAACAAATTGAGGAAGGCAAGGGTTTGGCTGCAGCTGTTGATAAGCTACAGAGACGCTTACAACTTGTGGACATTGTTCTGAAGCTGGGTTTGTTGCTTCATACGAAGCTCTAAGGTCCGTATCTTTCACTATAGCATTTGGTTATCCGGAATTGTTGCTGAACTGGCACCACGTCGGTCCCGTCCGTGCCGGATACCAGAAAGTTTCCTGTACTACCCTTTATAACATGAACAGAAGACTTCATCTCACGAGTTATAAAACATGCAATGCTTGTCCGCTCTCATTTGGAGTATTCTGTTCAGTTTTGCACATGCTACTTCAGGGAGGATAAATTGAATATGGAGGCTCTCCACTAATGATTCACCAGGATGATACCTTGGATGAAGGGATTTACCTATGGTGAGAGACTGGGTAAACTTGGGTTATATCACCAAGAGATAATAATTAAGGGTGATTGAGGTGTGTAAAATAATTTAAAATAATTAAAGGAATTCACCATTCCATCAGTAGGGGAATTCTGAACAAGGAGATTCTTATCAATAATCTTAACTAAGCAAAGCCAGGAAATACACCTTCAGACAAAGGGTTGTGAGAATGTAAAATGCGTTGCCTCAGAAGGCCATAGGTACAGAATCAATGGGGGAGAAATTCAGTATCGCCACGTTTGGGGCGTTATACTCGAGCGGGCACGAAATTTAGCGCCCGGCGCAAATTATCGCCACCTACTGCTAAATTGACCTGCTTCGCCCCAGGAGGTGCTTGGAGCGTTAAAACAGGTGTTGCACGACTGTCCTAAGGCACTAAGCCGGAGAAGCGAGGCGCTACCACCGAGGGCGGGCTCAGCGCAGGTGCGGCCATTAGCGATTGCACGCAGACATGCTGGCGCCGGTCAGCTCTTAAAGGGGAGTTTTGATCTTGGATTGCAGCCACACCCTGCGCATCGGAGCCCTGATTCTCGGCCTGGACAGACCTGCTGCCACATTCTAACGCCTAGGACCATGGAGAGGGCCAGGGAGCAAGTGCAGCGGTTCAGTGAGGGGGCCCTGCAGGTTCTGGTTGGTGCAGTGGAGCGCAGGCGATCTATCCTGTTTCCGGACAGTGGCAGGAGGCCGCTGCTCAATGACTATCGCAAAGCTTGGAGGGAGGTGGCTCACAGAGTGACCTCCAGCAGCATGGTGCCTAGGACCCCTGTGCAATGCAGGAAGAAGTTCAACGACCTCACTCGGGTCGTCAGGGTGAGTACCCTTTTCAGTATCCTCTTCATCCCTGCATGTGCACCTCACTTTATGGCCAAAGGGTCCTGAAAGCCCCAATGCCCAGCCCTCATCCAACACCTATGGGCCTTTCATGAAACTCACATGCACATTCACCACTTTACACACTGTAAGGGCTATTCGACCATGGGAGGCAGTGCAGCCAAGATCAGGGCTTCACACTGTACTCAGAGCCCGTCCTTTATCTTGCAGGGCAAGCTGGTCCATAACAGGAGGCAGCAGCAATGGACCGGGGGAGGCCGGCCTCACCTTCAAGACCTCAGCAATCTGGAGCAGCGAGTCCAGTGGATTATGGCAGGCCGGATGATTGGCCCTGTCGCCACTGGAGATGCCCGTTCTGGACAGCAATGGTAAGGTCATCACCTTTTTGACCTCTCTCCTTCCACTTGTGCCTCACACCAGCATCCTTTGCCACTATCGAACCAATACAGTGCATTGCAGCACTCATGCCTCCCTCGCTGCCGCCCTGTCCTCATGCTAAAGCAACTCTTGTACCTCCCTGCTTTCAGATGCTGATTTGCCAGGTAAGGAGGCGGGCCCTCAAGCTGCCACTGTGAGTGATTCTGAAGGTGAGGAGGAAGAGGAAGCCAGACCATCAGTGCCACCCTCAGCCGAGGCAGCCCATGGCCATAATGGGGACACGTCTTCCCTGGAGGGGAGCAGGGCGGAAGGGTCTGAGGAGGGTGAAGCTCCGGGGCTGGCCAGCGGGCTGCAGCAACGCAGGGGGGGGGTAGGGAAGCTCGGCGGCCTTCTCCCCGGAGGGAGAGTCTGGCCTCCAGTCCTGCTACAGTGAGCGTAGAAGAGGTGCGGCTCCTCGCTGAAATGGGCGCCCAGGCAGAGCAGAGGCACACTGAGCTCATGGCTGCAATGGCAAGGATGCCCGAATCCATTGAGTCACTGGCAAGGAGTGTCCAGGACTTCGGCGCAGCACTGGCAAGGAGTCTCCAGGACTTCGGTGCAGCACAGGCAAGGAGTCTGCAGGACTTCGGTGCAGCACAGGCAAGGAGTCTGCAGGACTTCGGTGCAGCACAGGCAAGGAGTCTGCAGGACTTCGGTGCAGCACAGGCAGCACAGGCGGCTTCCACGCAAGTGCTTAGTGGTGCAATGCAGTCAGTGGCTGGTCTGGTGCAGACGCAGATTGAGGCCACACGAGCACTGACTGCTGCCACCCTCGCTGGATCGGGCACGAATCGCCTGGGCCCTCGCCGCGCTGCAGCAGGCCAGCAGTCTGTGCTTCAGCAGATTGCTCCGCATGCTGCAGTGCTGCCCCGTGGGAGTGCCAGTGTGTCGTCCGACCAAGGAGTGGCTGTCCTCTGTCAGGATGGCAGCATTCCTGCTGCCAACACTGTCACTTCTCCACTGCAGCTGCCACCACCTGTAGGACAGACTGCTGCCGCCCATGCAGAGTTGGAGCAGTCAGCAGCCGGGCCCTCCAGGCCCAGAGCTGGTCCAGGCTGTACCTCAAGGGCATCCGCCGACTCCGTTTCTGGCACTCAGCAGCCTTCCCCCAGCCTTGCTGCAGCCACTGGGGTCCCATTGCGGAGGAGCTGCAGGGTTGGAAGGGGCCAATCTCGCAAGCGAAGCAGATCACCCTCGAAGGGCAAAAAGTAGGAGGTGTGGCAAAATGCTGTTAATTTTTTTACTGAAGGCTGAGGATCGTGGTCATTTTTTGTTTACTCTTTTGTTCATTGTCTCCAGGTTGTGAGAGCCAGTTATGTGTCTGACTGCTTTTTTTGGGGTTTCTCTCTATTACTTTGTCATGCGGGAAGGGCACACAGTTTGTGAAATAAAGAAGTGTCTTTATTCAGATTGTGTATGTTTGCTCTTTGAACTATTTGTTGCCTTGACCGGCTCAGGGGTTGCGGAATGGTTCCATTCATGTTCTTTCAATGGCACAAGCCATTCCCTCCGAGGGGGCCTAGAACCGACTTGCAATAAGCTGCTGACGGACAGCCCTTGGCACTTTGTGCCTCCCTCCCATCTTGGTGCTCCTCCTCCTCCTCCTCCTCCTCTGCTGGTGCTCCAATGTCTGGTGGCAGTGGCTGAGTCCTGAGGATTGCCAGGTTATGCAGCATGCAGCACACTACAACGAAATGGGAGACTCGCTCAGGTGAGTACTGAAGGGCTCCCCCGGAATGGTCCAGACAGCGGAACCATTGCTTTAGCACACCGATTGTGTGCGCAATGATGTTCCTGGTCGCTTGATGGCTCTCATTGTATCGTTCTTCAGCAGGGGTGCTGGGCGCACG
The DNA here is from genome assembly GCF_052327205.1 of Somniosus microcephalus. NCBI lineage: Eukaryota > Metazoa > Chordata > Chondrichthyes > Squaliformes > Somniosidae > Somniosus > Somniosus microcephalus. Next base: position 398,712,514 of record NC_140987.1, read on the forward strand.
GAGCGGGGTCATCAGCCAGGTGCACAAAGGATAGCCCTTGTCCCCGAGAAGCCAGCCTCCTGGGTGAGCCGGGGCTTTGAAAAGGTCTGCCACAGAAGTCTGGCGCAGGATGAAGGCGTCGTGGCTGCTGCCTGGAAAGCGGGCATTGACAGCTAGTATCAGCTGTCTGTGGTCACACACCAACTGGACGTTCAACGAATGGAACCCCTTCTGGTTGCGGTAATCCTTGGCATTTTCTTGCGGCGCCCGCAAAGCCACATGCGTGCAGTCAATGGCGCCCTGGACCATGGGGAAGCCCGCTATTCTTGCAAATCCCATTGCGCGCTCTTGCTGCTTGTCCAGGGTCATGGGGAAGGAAATGTACTGACGTCTCCTTTTAAAGAGGGCATTCATGACTTGGCGGATGCAGCAATGCACCGCGAACTGGGAGACATTGGCAATGTCCCCAGTAGCGGATTGGAAGGAGCCGGTGGCATAGAAGTTGAGAGCCACTGTCACCTTCACTGCCACTGACAGAGACGTCCTGCTCCTCAGTTCAGGCTGCAGATCTGGCTGAAGCAGGTGGCAGAGCTCAGTGACAACCTCCCTGCTGAATCAAAGCCTCTGAAAACACTGCTCCTCAGACATGTTGAGGTATGAGAACTGTTGGCGGAATACCCTGGGAGGGTAAGGCCTCCTGTGCCGACGCCTGTTGGCCCTCCTCCATCTGGCCATGATTGGCACTCTCGGCATCTCTGAGCCCTCTCAATGCAATGGAGAAACCCAACGTTTCCACCCATTGCAGCCCCCATAGTATGTGGCCACTCAAGGTTATGCCAATGAAAAATCAAACCAACTACAAAGTTCTGGGCTGAAGCCAGAAGTACCTGTGCGAGCGCTGACTCAATGCAGTAAACTCTCTCCCTTTGTCTCTCTGCAAATCTCTCTCTCTCTCACAGAAGGAGTGGTCCAAAAATGGCTACCACAAATAAGGCAGGAAGAGCCCCCTTTAAATAGCACCCCCCCCAGCCCCACAGCGACTGGGAACCGTTCCAGTCAACCAGTCGCTGGGAGTGCCAGGCGGAAAGGGGGGGGTGCCACTGAAGTTCCGGTTCGGGGCGCCCCAAGGGCATTGCACCATGAAATGACGTCAGGATCTGCACGCGCAGCTGAGTGGGCATTGCGGTTTTGCGCCGCCGCTAAATGTCCACTCAATTTTGCGAGAGGCGCAGGTCTCGCCGCGCCCGGGCGCTAGCCACATTGCGCCCCACTTATCGCCCTCTTAAGGCGCTAACGGGTGGCGCTAACAACTGAATTTCTCCCCAATGGGTTTAAAAGAAAAAGAGATACGTATTTGAGAAGTAAGGGTATTGAGGGATATGGAGAAAGTGTGGGGAATTGAGATTTCAAAAATAAAAAATTGCCGTGTGGTAAAGTAAACTCAATGGGCTGAATGTTCCTATATTCCCAAGATACTCCAGTAGATTAATGGGTTAAGGAAATGCCTAGTGTAGCACTAAGCTATACCTGCCAGGCATCCTAGGCTCAATTCTTAATTTGTGTAGGGAAAAAATTAGCTACGGTTCTTCTTGATCTGCTGCTGAAACCCTCATCCATGCCTTTGTTACCTCTGGACTTGACTATTCCAACGCACTCCTGGCCTGCCTCCCACATTCTACCCTCCGTAAACTTGTGGTCATCCAAAAATCTACTACCCGTGTCCTAACTCGCACCAAGTCCCTTTCACCCATCACCTCTGAGCTAGCTGATCTACATTGGCTCCTGGTTAAGCAACGCCTCGATTTTAAAATTCTCATCCTTGTTTTCAAATCCCTCCATGGCCTCACCCCTCCCTGTCTCTGTAACCTCCTCCAGCCCCACAACCCTCTGAGATATCTGCGCGCCTCCAATTCTGGCCTGTTGCTCATCCCCGATTTTAATCGCGCCACCATTGGTGGCTGTGCCTTCAGTTGCCAAGGCCCTAAGCTCTGAAATTCCCTCCCTAAATCTCTGTGCCTTTCTACCTCTCTTTCCTCCTTTAAGACACTCCTTAAAACCTACCTCTTTGACCAAGCTTTTGGTCATCTGCTCAATATCTCTTTGTGGCTCAGTGTCAAATTTTGTTTGATAACGTTCCTGTGAAGTGCCTTGGGACCTTTTACTACATTAAACGTGCTGTATTTGTTGTTGTTGATTACTACCCACTGACTCCTGCTGAGAAGTATTAATGTTGAATGAGGACAAAATTGCAATCATCTGTGATTTCTTCTGCCCCCGAATGATTAATTCACAGTAACTTAAGCCTAGATTTTCCAGCCAACATTATTTTAAACATGTTAACACCAATGTCAAAATAATGCTGATAAAATAATGATAATTGGGCAAATACAGGCTTCACTGTCTCAGCTCATATATAATGGCCAGTTGACCAAGATATAGGAGAAATACTGGCGCTTATGTAACCATATGCCAGCATGAGTGACTGCCTTCAGGAGCAGGGTTGAGATTTACAATTTAGCCAAAATCAGGATGATTTTCCTATGTAAAGTGAATGTTGCTTTTGAGGCAGAATTTGAAGAATTGGATATACTTTCCGACAGAAACCCAGTTTGCCAAATCCTGGTTAAATTGCCGCATTCTTACAACTTACTTTTTATTTAACCTGCGGAACAGGCTCGAAGGGCTGACTGGCTTACCCCTGTTCCTATGCTCCTATGTAATCCACCTTCTAATGAAACTAAGAGAGGAAACGTTTTAATAGATAACCAAAGCAAGGGCTCCTTGGATGACGAGGGAGATAGAGAAGATGATGAAACAAAAAAAAAGGTTGTATGATGCATGTCAGGTGAATTCTTCAAGGGAGAACCAGACCAAATACAATAAGTTGAGAGGGGATGTGAAGATGAAAATAAGATTGGTAAAGAGAGAATATGAGAGTAGAATGGCGGTTAACATAAAAGGGAACCCAAAAATCTTCTACTGACATGTAAACAGTAAGTGGGTATGTGATAAATCCATGTAGTGAGACAAGGAACTCGAAGAGGTGAGGTATTAGAATTAATATGAGTACTTTATTAAACGACTGCGAAACAACCAGGCAGGCCTGCATCCAGGCATTGCACCTTTGCTGACCTTAGCAGGAAGCAAAGCCCTGACCTTAACAGGAAGCAAACCCCTGACCTTAGCAGCAGCATTGGCTACAGCACCACCTGGTGGATAACCTTAATCATAACATCCCAGATTACTATATCCCTCCCCCCTTAAGATTTCAGTATGAATTTCTTAACAAACAACCATTCCTAAGGGTCACATAAGAAGCCTCTATTCCCCATGTTCCATACTTGACGAATCTAACAGGTCAGTATCAATCGCTCTGGTGGCTTGCGAGCCCTTTGTGAACGTCTGACAGTAAAGTCCCTGCTTGTTTGTGGTGAAGCCACCAGCTGCTCCTGATCAGTGCTCGGAGTATCTGACTCTGCAACGATGGTTTCCTCTTGATGAATGGGTTCCTGTGGAATTGTCTCTGTCCCTGGTGGTGGCACCACAGATGCACTTGGATAACTGGGGGCAAACCTGTCCTCAGCCATTGCATCTGCAACCTTCATTTCAATTTCCCCTTGTCTGGTAAGTATCTGATCTACATGTCTGCGTACTACCCTACCATCACCCAACATGACCTTGTATGATACGGGACCGGTCATTGAGTCTATGAAGCCAGGAATCCACTTGGGTCCATAACTGAAATTCTTGGTAAGGACCGCATCTCCTTCTCCAAAACTTCGACTCTTTGTTCTTTTGTCATGGTTCTCTTTTTGTTTGTTTTGTCTGTTTTCCATTTTCCTTTTTAGGTCTGGGTGGACAAGATCAAGAGTGGAGTGTAGTCTATGACCTAATAACATCTCAGCAGGAGAGAGTCCTGTGGTGGATTGAGGTGTTATTCTGTAGCTGAACAGAACCCGTGACACTTTGGCTGCTAAACTCCCTTCTGCACTTTTTTTCATCATCTCTTTAAATGTTTGTACGGCTCTCTCCGCAAGTCCATTTGAGGATGGATGATATGGAGCCGAGGTCACCTGCACTATGCCATTTTTTCTCAAGAACTCTTTTGTCACTGCACTCACAAAACAAGTGGCATTGTCACTCACCACGATCTCCAGTAGCCCTTGATTATTGAAGCTCCGACGCAGGCAGTCTATAGTCATAGTGGCGGAAGCAGAATTTACAGGATAAACATCCATCCATTTGGAATGTGCATCAATGATTATGAGGAACATCTTCCCCATGAATGGACCCGCATAATCTAAGTGCAATCTTCTCCATGGTTTATCCGGCCACTCCCAGGAGTGGAGAGGAGCCGCTGCTGGTGCCTTCCGGTGTTCCTGACAAGTGCTGCATGTCTTGACTAGATTTTCTATCTCCTCATCTAGCTTTGGCCACCACAAGTAACTCCTAGCCAAGGCTTTCATACGCAAGACCCCAGGATGACACTGATGTAGTTGCTCTAGGATAGACTGTCGCGCTGGCTGTGGAATAATCACTCGTGCTCCCCACAACACGCAACCATCCTGCACACTCAGCTCTGTTTTCCTGACGCTGTAGGGTGTGAAGTCAGCCCCTTCCGGTTGCTGTGGCCATCCCCTCACCACATATTCTCGAACTCTAGACAGTACTGGATCTTTACCTGTCCATGTTCTTACTTGCTCTGCAGTGACAAGTGCCATGTCAATGTCCTCCAACATCAAAACTCTGTCCTCTGGAGCTGCACAGATAGGTGTGCCTGGCAGTGGAAGACGGCTCAAGGCATCTGCGTTCCCATGGTACTTGCCCGCCTTGTAGACGATGACATACTCGTATGCCCTCAACGTCATGGCCCACCTCTGGATCCGGGGTGACACCATCTGTGGAACTGCTTTCATTTCATTGAAAAGAGAGAGAAGAGGTTTATGGTCAGTGCATATGGTGAACTTCCTGCCATATATGTACTTGTGGAACCTCTGTAACCCAAACATTACTGCTAACCCCTCTTTGTCTAACTGGGAATAGTTTTTTTCCGCTGGTGTTAGAGTTCGGGACATAAACCCTATTGGTCTTTCAGTTCCATCTTCCATGCAGTGTGAAAGAACTGCCCCCACCCCGTAAGGTGAAGCGTCACAAGAGAGAATGATGTCTTTCTCTGCATTGTAGTGAACCAGCACATCCGACGACAGCATCAATTTCTTGGACTGTTCAAATGAAACCCCTTGCTCCTCTCCCCACTGCCACTGTGTCTCCTTGCACAGTAGTTTGTGAAGAGGTGCTAACACAGTTGACAAGTTTGGTAAAAACCTGTTATAATAGTTCAGCAGTCCCAGGTAAGCTTTTAACTCAGCCACATTTGTAGGAGCAGGGGCATCCTGCAGTGCTTGCACCTTCTCCTTGTCCCACTCTATGTCCCAGGAACACTGCCTCATTCCCCAGGAAAGTGCACTTACTCCTCTTGAGCCAGAACCCTGACCTCTCCAATCTCTGTCGTACCTCTCTCAGAGTGCTCAGAAGCTCCTGGTCAGTTCTTCCCGTCACCAGAATGTCATCCAGTGTAATCTGCAAGTAGGCATGACTCATATCCAACTTTGTGAATTTCTTTCCTCCAGCCAGGTTTGCAAAGAGATCCTCTGTTTTGGGAATAGGATACTGCTCTAGTTTGGACACCCGATTGACTGTCAATTTATAGTCTCCACAGAGTCTTACCGAATTGTCCGGTTTTAAAACAGGTACTATGGGAGCTGCCCATTCTGAACATTTCACTGGCTCCAGTATGTTCTCTCTCAATAGCCGGTCAAGCTCAGCCTCTACCTTTGCCTTCATGGCATAAGGCACAGGTCGTTGTTTAAAAAACCTTGGCGGTGCCTCCTTGTCTACATAAATCTTAGCTGGGGGGCCATTAAATGTGCCAAGTTCCTCCTTGAACACATTCACATGTTCACTCAACACTTCTTGCAAAGTCAACTGTTTGCCCGCATCTATTTGATGTACTGCTCCCCAGTCTAATTTAAGTTCTTTTATCCAGCCCCGACCTAACAGGTTTGGTCCGGTACCTGATGCTATAACTACAGGTAGCTGTTCCACTGTGTCCCTGTGTTGCACAGTTACCTTAGCTGTACCTAATGTCGCTACTCGTTCACCTGTATATGTTTTAAGATGCAGGGAGCAAGGCTTTAACTCTGGAACTTTTGCACGGTTCCACAATTTTGAGTACTCTGCCTTATTCATTATGGTCACGCCGCACCCTGTATCCACCTCAAAGTTCACCTTAGAGTCATTTACTGTCAGTTGCAATGTGATAGGAGCCACTTTTGGAATGTTCTCTAACATGCTATACATTATGAACATGTCCTCTTCTTCCTCAGCTTCCCCGCTGATGTGGTGTGCTCCATGTTTTTTCACTTCTCTCCCTTGGTTTTGCTGTCCTCCCCCTTTTGGTTTGGATTGCTCCACAGGTGATTTCGCCCTGCAAGCTCATTTTATGTGTCCTTGTTTCCCACACTTGTAGCACTTTTCCTCCAGAAACCGGCATTCACTCGCCAGGTGATCGCCCTTGCATCTATAACATGCCTTCACATGCTCACGTTGTGGTTTCTGACACATGTTCAACTTGTGCACAACAACCTGACCTGCAACTTGCTTAGCATTAGCCCTGTCTGAACCCTGTATTTCTTTTATATCTCGGTTCGCTGTCTCTATGGCTTGAGCAAGTTCCAATGCTTTTTCATAAGTAAGCCCAGTCTCGGATAATAATCTACGCTGCATTCGGTCATCCATTATTCCGCAAACTAGCCTATCCCTCAGCATTTCCTTCAGGTTGTTCCCATAATTACAATTGTGTGCTAATTTACGCAACACCGCTACATAGTCCATTACACTCTCTTCCTCTTTTCTGTTCCTTGAATTAAACTTGAACCGCTGTACAATCTCACTCAGCTTAGGGTTGAAATGTTCTTTTAGCAAGGCCACTAATTCAACAAATGATGTGTCTCCAGGCTTTTCAGGACTGAGCAGATTCCTCATCAAACTGTAGGTTTGGCTTCCCACTGAACTAAGCAGAATGGCTTTCCTTTTTCCAGCATCATATATTTCATTTGCTTTGAAGAAATAACCCAACGCCTCACAGTATTCCTCCCAGGTTTGTGCTTGAATATCAAAAGCGGAGACCGTTCCTACCGTGGCAGCCATGCTCTCTTCCAACTGGTAGCTAACTTTAGCTCATGATTTTGTTGTTTAAACGTCCTGGCAGACTTCTCTTCTTTATTCAGGGTCCTGTTTTACCTCATCGCCAAATGTGATAAATCCATGTAGTGAGACAAGGAACTCGAAGAGGCGAGGTATTAGGATTAATACGAGTACTTTATTAAACAACTGTGAAACAACCAGGCAGGCCTGCATCCAGGCATTGCACCTTTGCTGACCTTAGCAGGAAGCAAACCCCTGACCTTAACAGGAAGCAAACCCCTGACCTTAGCAGCAGCATTGGCTACAGCACCACCTGATGGATAACCTTAATTATAACATCCCAGATTACTATAGGGTAGTAAGAGGCAGGGTAGGGCCTATTAGAGATTTAAAAAAAGTGATATATGCTTAGAGGCGCAGGGCAAGGCTAGAATACCTAATGAGTACTTTGTATCGGTATTTAATAAGGAGGTGGATGCTGACAAAATATTGGTAGAAGTGGAAAAGGTAGAAGCAATGGAAGAGGTGAAAATTGATAGACAGGACGTACTAGAAAGGTTGGGTATGCTTAGAGTGGACAAGTCACCTGGTCCAGTTGGCTTGCATCCCAGGTTGCTAAGGGAATTGTCGGAGGAGATAGCGGAAGGGCTTGCCATAATTTTCCAATCTTCCCTAGATGCGGGGGAGGTGCCTCAGGATTGGAAAGTAGCAAATGTGACACCATTGTTCCAGAAAGGGTGTAAGGGCAATCCTAGTAACTACAGGCCGGTCAGTTTCACATCAGTAGTGGGTAAAGTTTTAGAAACAATAATCAAGGAAAAAATTAACAGGCACCTGGAAAGGCTAATTAAGGAGAGCCAAAACGGATTTGTAACAGGCAGATCGTGTTTGACTAATCTAATTGAATTTTTTGATGAAGTAACAGAGAGGATTGATGAAGGGAATGCAATGGATGTTGTCTACATGGATTTTCGGAAGGCGTTTGACAAAGTACCACATAGAAGGCTGGTTAAAAAGTGTTGAGGGTCATGTAATGGGTGGGTCAGTGGCAGCTTCGATAAGGAATTGGCTTAAGGACAGAAAACAGCGAGTTGTGGTAAATGGCTGTTTTTCAGACTGGAGGATGGTAGACAGTGGTGTTCCTCAAGGGTCATGCTGGGGCCACTGCTTTTATTGATATATATAAATGACCTGGATATTGGAATACCGAGTAGAATTTCTAAATTTGCCAATGACATCAAACTTGGGGGTGTGGCAAACAGTGAGGATGATACCAATCGACTGCAACAGGACATAGAAAGGCTAGCAGAATGGGCAGACATGTGGCAGATGAAATTTAAGACGGAGAAGTGTGAAGTGATGCATTTTGGCAGAAGGAACAGCGAGAGGCAATGTACACTTAATGGCACAGTTTTAAAGAGTGTGCAGGGACAGAGGGACCTGGGAGTTAATGTGCATGGGTCCCTGAAGGTGGCAGGACATATTGAGAGAGTGGTTAACAAAGCATATGGGATCTTGGGTTACATAAATAGAGGTATTAAGTACAAAAGTAGAGAAGTTGACTCAGAGACTAGGGTCCTGAATAAATAAAGGAAACTATGATGGTATGAGGCGCGAGTTGGCTAGGATGGATTGAGAAATGTTACTTAAAGGGTTGACAGGGGATAGGCAATGGCAAACATTTAACGATCGCATGGATGAACTACAGAATTTGTTCATCCCAGTTTGGCATAAAAATAAAACAAAAAAGGTGACTCAGCCGTGGCTAACAAGGGAAATTAGGGATAGCGTAAGATCCAAGGAGAGGACATATAAATTGGCCAGAAAAAGCAGCAAACCTAAGGATTGGGAGCAGTTTCAGATTCAGCAAAGGAGGACAAAGCGATTAATTAAGAGGGGGAAAATAGAGTATGAGAGTAAGTTTTCTGGGAACATAAAAACTGACTGTAAAAGCTTCTATAAATATGTGAAGAGAAAAGGATTGGTGAAGTCAAGCGTAGGTCCCTTGCAGTCAGAATCAGGGGAATTTATAATGGGGAACAAAGAAATGGCAGACCAATTAAATACATACTTTGGTTCTGCCTTCACAAAGGAGGACACAAATAACCTCCCAGAGATGTCGGGGAACATAGGGTCTAATGAGAGGGAGGAATTGAATGAAATCAGTATTTGTAGGGAAATGGTGTTAGGGAAATTGACGGGATTGAAGGTCGATAAATCCCCAGGGCCTGATAATCTACATCCGAGGGTATTAAGGAAGTGGCCCTAGAAATAGTAGATGCATTGCTGGTCATCTTCCAAAATTCTATAGACTCTGGAACAGTTCCCATGGATTGGAGGGTAGCTAATGTAACCCCACTATTCAAAAAAGGTGGTAGAGAGAAACCGGGGAATTATAGACCGGTAAGCCTGACCTTGGTAGTGGGGAAAATGCTAGAGTCCATTATAAAAGATGTAATAGCAGAACACTTGGAAAACAGTGACAGGATCGGACAAATTCAACATGAATTTACAAAAGGTAAATCGTGCTTGACTAATCTACTGGAATTTTTTGAGGGTGTAACTGGTAGAATAGATAAGGGAGAACCAGTGCATGTGGTGTATTTGGACTTTCAGAAGGCTTTCGATAAGGTCCCACATAAGAGATTAGTGCGCAAAGTTAAAGCACATGGGATTGGGGGTAAGGTACTGACTTGGATGGAGAACTGGTTGGCAGACAGGAAGCAAAGAGTTGGAATAAATGGGTCTTTTTCCGAGTGGCAGGCAGTGACTAGTGGGGCACTGCAGGGATCAGTGCTAGGACCCCAGTTATTCACAATACAGTATATATTAATGATCTAGACGAGGGAATTAGATGCAATATCTCCAAGTTTGCAGATGACACAAAGCTGGGTGGGCGTGTGTGCTGTGAGGAGGATGCAGAGGAACTCCAATATGATTTGGACAGGTTGGATGAACATAAGAACATAAGAACATAAGAAATAGGAGCAGGAGTAGGCCAATCGGCCCCTCAAGCCTGCTCCGCCATTCAATAAGATCATGGCTAATCTGATCCTAACCGCCAATCCACTATCAGAGAACCATCTCCTGAATCTAACAGAATTAGACACACGAAATAGGAGCAGGATCAGGCTACACGGCCCCTGGGCCCGCTCCGCTACCCACAGGGCCATGACCGATCCGAACCTAGACTCATGTCCAAATTCCTGCCCGCTCCCCGTAACCCTTAATCCCCTTTACTTCTAGGAAACTGTCTATTTCTGTTTTAAATTTAGGTAATGACGTAGCTTCTACAGCTTTTTGGGGCAGCATATTCCATGGACCTACCACCCTCTGAGTGAAGTAGTTCCTCCTCATCTCAGTTTTGAAAGAGCAGCCCCTTATTCTAAGACTATGCCCCCTAGTTCTAGTTTCACCCATCATCGGGAACATCTTCTCCGCATCCACCCGATCCAACCCCTTCGCAATCTTACATGTTTCAATAAGATCGCCTCTCATTCTTCTGAACTCCAATGAATAGAGTCCCAATCTACTCAACCTCCCCTCATATGTCCATCCCCTCATCCCCGGGATTAACCGAGTGAACCTTCTTTGTACTGACTCGAGAGCAAGTATGTCCTTTCTTAAGTATGGACACCAAAACTGTACGCAGTATTCCAGGTGCGGTCTCACCAATACCTTGTACAACTGAAGCAATACCTCCCTATTTTTATATTCTATCCCCCTAGCAATGAAAGCCAACATTCCATTGGCCTTCTTAATCACTTGCTGCACCTGCATACTAACCTTTTGAGTTTCGTGCACCAGGACCCCCAGATCCCTTTGTACTTCAGTACTTTCCAGTTTCTTGCCATTAAGATAATAACTTGCTCTACGATTTTTCCTGCCAAAGTGCATAACCTCACACTTTCCAGTATTGTATTCCATCTGCCAAATCTCTGCCCACTTACTTAGCCTGTCTATGTCCCCTTGCAGGTTTTTTATGTCCTCCTCACTCACTACTTTCCCTCCCATCTTAGTATCATCTGCAAATTTTCATATGTTACACTCGGTCCCCTCCTCCAAATCGTTAATATAGATTGTAAAGAGTTGGGGACCCAGCACTGACCCCTGCGGAACACCACTAGTTACTGATTGCCAGTCTGAGAATGAACCATTTATCCCAACTCTCTGCCTTCTGTTAGATAGCCAATCCTCTATCCATGCCAGAATATTACCCCCAATCCTGTGATTTTTTATCTTAAGCAATAATCTTTTGTGTGGCACCTTGTCAAATGCCTTTTGGAAGTCTAAATACACTACGTCCACTGGTTCCCCTTTATCCACCCTATATGTTACTTCCTCAAAGAACTCCAGCAAATTTGTCAAACATGACTTCCCCTTCATAAAACCATGCTGACTTTGTCCTATTAAATTATGATTATCCAAATGTCCTGTTACTGTCTCCATAATAATGGACTCCAAAATTTTACCTACCACAGATGTTAGGCTAACCGGTCTATAGTTTCCAGCCTTCTGTCTACTGCCCTTTTTAAATAAGGGTGTTACATTAGCAGTTTTCCAGTCTGCTGGGACCTTTGCCGAGTCCAGGGAGTTTTGGAAAATTATTACCAATGCATCCACAATCCCTACCGCCACTTCCCTCAAGACCCTAGGATGTAAGCCATCAGGTCCAGGTGATTTATCCGCCTTGAGTCCCATTATTTTACCGAGTACCACTTCCTTAGTGATTTTGATCATGTTTAGCTCCTCCCCCCCTTTAGCCCCCTGTTTGTCCAGTGTTGGGATATTCTTAATGTCTTCTACTGTAATGACTGGGCAGATGCATGGCAGATGCAGTATAATGTGGATAACTGTGAGTTTATCCACTTTGGTGGCAAAAACAGGAAGGCAGATTATTATCTGAACGGCAATAGATTGGGAAAAGGGCAAGTGCAACGAGACCTAGGTGTCCTTGTGCACCAGTCGCTGAAGGTAAGCATGCAGGCGCAGTAGGTGGTTAAGAAGGCAAATGGTATGTTGGCCGTTATAGCGAGAGGATTCAAGTACAGGAGCAAGGATGTCTTGCTGCAGTTGTACAGGGCCTTGGTGAGACCACACCTTGAGTATTGTGTGCAGTTTTGGTCGCCTTATCTGAGGAAGGATGTTCTTGCCATGGAGGGAGTGCAGCGAAGATTCACCAGACTGATACCTGGGATGGCAGGAATGACATATGAGGAGAGATTAGGGTGATTGGGCTTGCATTCGCTGGAGTTTAGAAGAATGAGAGGGGATCTCATTGAAACTTATAAAATTCTAACAGGACTAGACAGATTAGATGCAGGAAGGATGTTCCCGATGGCAGGGGAGCCCAGAACCAGGGGTCACAGTCTAAGGATAAGGGGTAAGCCATTTAGGATTGAGATGAGGAGGAATTTCTTTACCCAGAGAGTGGTGAACCTGTGGAATTCTCTACCACAGAAGGCCGTTGAGACCAATTCATTAAATATATTCAAGAAGGAGTTAGATATATTTCTTAAGGTTAAACGGATCAAGGGATATGGGGAGAAAGCAGGGACAGGGTACTGAATTTGGATGATCAACCGTGATCTCATTCAATGGCGGAACAGGCTCGAGAGGACGAATGGCCTACTCCTGCTCCTATCTTCCATGTTTCTATGTTTCTATGCTGAACCTTTTTAAAGCGCTGGTTATGCCACAACTGGAGTATTGAGTCCAGTTCTGGTCACCACACTTTAGGAAGAATGTGAAGGCCCTTGAGAGGGTGCAGAGGAGATCTACCAGAATGGTTTCGAGGATGGGGGTCTTAGCTACAAGGACAGGTTGGAGAAGCTGGATTTGTTTTCATTAGAGCAAAGGGGTGATTTGATAGAAGTGTACAAGATTATGATGGGTTTGGATAGGCTAGACAGGGAAAGGCTTTTCCCACTAGTTGATGGTACAAGGACTAGGGGACACAGATTTAAGGTTGTGGGCAAGAAATACAGGGGAGATGTGAGGAAAATCTTTTTTACACAGTGAGTGGTGATGTAAACAGTGTCGACGGAAGTGGTGGAAGCGGAGCCACTCAGGCCTAGAAATTCAGTTTGGGCCCGCCAGCTGGCTTGCGCCCAAAAGTTAGCGCTGCGCGCGGAGCCAGTTGCGCCCGTGAGATATTCAGTTTTTGCGCCCCAAGTCGGAACCGGGCACTGTTCCAGGGTGTGCCCGCCCCCGCTTGGGGCGCTGAAACTGAATTTCAGCGCTCTAGGTGCCGCTGCACCACCCGATGCGGTGCGGCAGGCTGCGGTACTGCAGGCCTCCTCCTCTTAAGGTGGAGGTGCCTGCAACGGGGAGATCGCCACTGGATTGTGCCGGCAAATGAGCCCGGCACCACGGAGAAGTGCCAGGCTCGCGGAAAGCAGCCGGCAATGCCGCGGGGGGGGTGGTGGAGGAGGCCGGGGAAGGAGGTGCAGGCAGGCGGCCGCCGAAAAAGCGGCCGGCCGCACCTCCACCTTTATGCGCCCCACTAAGGCTGCAGTAAGGCCCTGGTCTCCGGATGTTAGTAGCGGCCGCCACGGAGGAGGCGGCGGCAACTGAATATGGGGGTCGGGCCGGCATCGGGGCGGAAACGGGGCACTGCGCACACCGATGACGTCATCGGTGCCGGCGCAGCGCTACCGGCTGCCGCCGCCATTACCGCCGAGCTCAATATCAGCGCAACCTCCTCTACTGGCGCAGAGGCCCTCTTTGGGCCTTAACTGGGCGCAAAGCCCACTGAATTTCTAGGCCTCAATGTTTTCAAGGGGAGACTGGACAGGCACTTGAGGGAAATAAACTTACAGGGCTACGGGGATAGAGCGGGGGAATGGGTTGACTGGATTGCTCTACAGAGAGCTGGCATGGACTCGATGGGCCGAATGGCCTCCTTCTGTGCCGTTATGACTCTATGCCCTATCAGGGCTATCTACAGAGACCTCAACAATGCTGTGATCAATCAGTTTTCACAGTGGGGTGTATAGATCCTCAGAAGTCTTGAGGAGAATCCCAGAAGGTTTATGAGGTCATCAAATTTCTGATCATCTGGGGCTGACAATACCATGCACTGCCAACAGAGTGCCTTGAGAACTAGGAATTCTATATTTTTGAGTTTTACCTACGAACTTGTTGTTTGTGTTGCTGTGGACCAAAAAATATTTTCAGCAATGACACATTTGGACATCTGACACTATCCTTCAGATGTTAGGACAAGGGTCCCTGAGTTTGTGGCAATATTTGCAAGTGGTCCTTCCGCACAGAAGAATTTGAAAACCACTCGACAAGACTTGTACAGTTGCGCAGAAGAATTACAGCAGTGCTGTAAAACACGTATTGGAATGCGCTGTCGACAATTGTTAAGCAATCTACTGCTGGTAAATAGCAATGGATGACATTCCCTTCAATTTATTAATACTGTTAATGAATTAATTCCAAGCATCCTTGACATCTATGCTTTCCAGCTGCCTCAAGTTCAGAGTTGGCCCTTCAGTATCCACCCACACTAGGAGTAGGCAAGAAAAAAGTGGAGAGATAAAGGTTCGGGCTCTATGTGCTCACGTGTAACATCTAGTAGGACACAGAGTGCCTTATAGTTTAAAATACCAAAGAAAAATCAACTTCCATATTAAAACAAAACCTTTTGTATCACAAAGTACATGGGATTGGGGGTAAGGTACTGACTTGGATAGAGAACTGGTTGGCAGACAGGAAGCAAAGAGTTGAAATAAATGGGTCTTTTTCCGAGTGGCAGGCAGTGACTAGTGGGGTACTGCAGGGATCAGTGCTAGGACCCCAGCTATTCACAATATATATTAATGATCTAGACAAGGGAACTAGATGTAATATCTCCAAGTTTGCAGACGACACAAAGCTGGGTGGGCATGTGTGCTGTGAGGAGGATGCCGAGAAACTCCAGTATGATTTGGACAGGTTGGGTGCTTGGGCAGATGCATGGCAGATGCAGTACAATGTGGATAAATGCGAGGTTATCCACTTTGGTAGCAAAAACAGGAAGACAGATTATTATCTGAACGGCAATAGATTGGGAAAAGGGGAAGTGCAACGAGACCTGGGTGTCCTTGTGCACCAGTCGCTGAAAGTAAGCATGCAGGTGCAGCAGGCGGTTAAGAAGGCAAATGGTATGTTGGTTTTCATAGCGAGAGGATTCGAGTACAGGAGCAAGGATGTCTTGCTGCAGTTGTACAGGGCCTTGGTGAGACCACACCTTGAGTATTGTGTGCAGTTTTGGTCGCCTTATCTGAGGAAGGATGTTCCTGCCATGGAGGGAGTGCAGCAAAGATTCACCAGACTGATACCTGGGATGGCAGGAATGACGTATGAGGAGAGATTGGGTCGATTGGGCTTATATTCGCTAGAGTTTAGAAAAATGAGAGGGGATCTCATTGAAACTTATAAAATTCTAACAGGACTAGACAGACTAGATGCAGGAAGGATGTTCCCAATGGCGGGGGAGTCCAGGACCAGGGGTCACAGTCTAAGGATAAGGGGTAAGCCATTTAGGACTGAGATGAGGAAGAATATCTTCACCCAGAGAATTGTGAACCTGTGGAATTCTCTACCACAGAAGGCAGTAGAGGCTAACTTATTAAATATATTCAAGAAGGAGTTAGATATGTTTATTAAGGCTAAAGGGATCAAGGGATATAGGGAGAAAGCAGGGACAGGGTACTGAATTTGGATGATCAGCTATGATCTCATTAAATAGTGGAACAGGCTCGAGGGGCCGAATGGCCTACTCCTATCTTCTACACTTCAGAAATTATCAGACAGGGCCTGGACTAATAATCTAGAGAAAAGAGTTCAAATCTCACCATGACAGTTTGAGAATTTGAATTCAGTTTTTTATTAGAAGCTGGAAGTATAAACTGGTATCAGTAAAAGTAACCATGAAGCCATCAGATTGTCATGAAAACTCAACATGTTCACTTATAGGCCCAGAAATTCATCTCGGAGGCTTCCCGCGGGTGCAAGCCTCCGACCTGCACTTACCTAGCGCACCGGCCGTTGTGCTGTGGGCCCGCATGGGATTCCAATCCTGGGCCTGCTCCAACTGCCGGCGCGCAGTGCTTGCGTATCCCAGGGGCGCAGTTAGTTCGAAGCGTCCCCTGGAATCACGTGGACCATGGAGAGCCAAAGGTAGCAGGGAATCTGTATTCATAGATTTGACAGGAAGGCCTGTCAAATCTATGAATACAATTCAGCCCCAAAACACCACTAAAACTTCAAATAATTTTTTTTTTAAATCACATTTTTAAAATAACTATAAATTACATAAAATAACTTTTAAACAATAATTTAAATTTTTGAAAAAATTAATTACAGTTTCTAAAGGGGCTAAAAATAAACTTACCTTCCTTTAAAGTATTTAAAAATAATAAACCTGTGGAAAAAATGTTTTAATTTAACTTAATTCACCACTTACCTTGTTAAAAGCAGGCCTTGCGACTGCTTTTTACAAGCGTAGCTCCTGGAACCTTACCCTCCCGGAGAAACCTGCAAAAAAAACGGAAGTTCCAGGCGTACGCGCTGCCTCTCCGGCGCACGCGCTCGACCTGTGAACCCCTTCCTTTAAGGGAACGGAAGTTCCGGTTCCCCGCGCATGTGCAGTGCATGCATGAAACTGACACTTTCGTTGGGCCTACGCGGGAGTACCCAGCGCGTACTCACCCGTGGGGACCTGAAGTTCTGGCCCCCAGTGGGGGTCCTTGGAGGCTGGGCAGTTGGAGGGAGGAGGTCATGTGATTAAACTTCCAGGAATACATCGAGCCAGAGTTGGCAACCCTAGGCCATTCCACCACTTGACATGCACAGAAACTCAAAGCATGTTCAACCTAGAGGTTTAATATGGATAGAGACTGCAATACCACTGGTTTGTTATGTGCCAATGTCAACAATCACTGCTCTGACTTTCTCTACCCAAAGGGTGGCGCCAGTGAGTTTCAGAGGGCGATGTCTAACCAGCAGCAGTGAAGTTGCTTGTTCAAATAGTGCAGGCATAACATGCCCTAAACCTGTAGGAGTCTGCGTTTGCCAGCTGGTGCAATGGCTGAGTCAACTATGGGGCTAACATCCGCCCAGTTTTGTCCCAGATAGTCCAGTTTTTGAGTGGACTATCTGGAAATTGAAAACATGCAAATTGAAAACATGCAAATTGGACAATAAAAGTCCTGTTTATGTCATGATTTTCCCCCCATTTACTGCTGTGCTTCATGATGTAGAGACATTTATTTTTAATGTTTTTAAAGAACTTTTATCAGCAGTAAACTTAAACTACCATCGCAAAGCTGTCTTGCCCCATCTTTGGGTTTGAAATTGGCAAACAGTTGTAACCCTAGTCTACAGGCAAGGTGAAAGCATTTTATTATAATTCAGAGCTTTCAAATTACACCTCCTGTGCCCACCACTGCAGAAAGGAAGAAACAAAAAAAAACAAAGAATGGGTGTGATAATGTGAATGTCAATTATTCCATCAACTCTAAAACAGGCTGAGAAAATATTAATATGTATAAATATTTCACAAAGTTGGTGATTTACCTATTTTACCCATAGTGAATACATACTCAATGGGAGGAACTGTTGCAGAATAGGGAAATAAAGACGCGACGAGGGTGCTATATGTTTGGAAGCCACAGTTCACCCTCCATCACAGTGATTTCCTGAATTCGGCAGTGCTGTCAAACAAGAAGCATCAAGCAATGAGTAACCTACCTCAGCACAATGGAGAGGGTATATCAGCAGTCAAGTCAACCTGCTCTTGTGTGCCTCCTGGGGCTGGTTCAGCAGCGGCAATATCAGGATATGCCATTCCACATATTGGTAAAATGAAGCAAATCCTAAAGCATTCCTTCAATTGCTGAGAGAATCTTAAATCTTTATTCTAAATCCTTCAATGAGAGGTTTCAGAATGAAGATGGTGAAAGAATGAGGGCACAGCAACATGGTAGTTGAAAGGCCAGCTGAAGCCAGGCATTACTTGTTTAATCTATACCGAGATTGAATCTCTTTTACAAGTTGCTATGTAGCAAATCAATGTATTTCTGCCCTTGAGGTGAACTACAGTTTAAATTGCTTTTTATGCATGCTTGCTAGGCATTGCATAGACTTTAGCAGTCATCCAAAACCACATTATAACAACTATTTTCTGTTTGCAATAAG
This sequence comes from Somniosus microcephalus, assembly GCF_052327205.1. NCBI lineage: Eukaryota > Metazoa > Chordata > Chondrichthyes > Squaliformes > Somniosidae > Somniosus > Somniosus microcephalus. The sequence goes on from NC_140987.1 coordinate 398,730,889, forward strand.
GCCGCAGTATCGATTCATTGCAAACCTCATCTTAAACAGCTAGAGGAAAAAAATTAACTGCCTGTAACAAACTAGGGAATGCTTCAACGATTTGAACTTGCAATTGCACTTCACAATGCAATCAGCTCCCATTTACGTGACTATGCTGCACGTGCCTAAAGAGGCCGGCGGAAGAACCGTGCAACAGTAATCCGCCCACCTCATTTGTTTATTACCAGTCGCAACCGCAGGAGCAACAGGAGCACTAAATCGTAAATAATCTCTTCAAAGGATTTGAACCTCAGTGGCAAAACCACATTTCCTGCTCAGCATTGTTGGTAAATTATGTCACTGCAGACTTGCAAGTGCTGTCCAAAAAACAATTATATGGAAGCTGGTTATTTTTATTGGTAAACCAACAATTTTTTCAGCAGCGATAGCTTTGATATTGGGTTGTTTTGGATAATAAATTGTAGAAAATGTCACTCTTTTCTGTATAAGTTTGAAAGATAAATGATTCCCCGCCACCACCCCCCAAGTGTGATGTGATGCATTTCTCCAGTCTTGAAGGGGACCACTTTGTTACTCAAGTTATCACTTGCAAAGATTTTGGGGGAGAAATTCAGTTGGTAGCGCCAGCGATTAGCGCCTAAAGAGGCCGAGAAGTGGGGCGTTAGCCAATTTTCGGCCAGGCACAGTGAACCCAGCGCCTCTTGCCATATTGAGTGGCTTTTAGCGCCAGCGCTAAATCTTAGCGGCCGCTCGCGGGCGCAGGCAGATCATGACGTCATTTCAGTGTGCAACGCCTTTTTGGCACCCCGGACCGGAAATTCAGTGGTGCGCCCCTTCGTTCCGCCTGGCGCTAATAAGGACAGCTTACTGGAACGTTCCCCAGTCGCTCTCGGGCTTAGGGAGGCGCTCTTTAAAGGGGACTGCACTGGTATAAAAGCGGCAGCCATTTTGGGAGCACAACTTCTTTGGGATTTTCACAGAGTTGCAGAGTTGCACTCTGAGAGCCATATCACTAGTGACCCAGCGCTGCCAGGGGACCTTCAGCCTTCAGACCATCACCCTGCTGCTGGTGAGCCTTTACACCCTGTATAATTTCTTGTTACCTATTATTATGGGGGCTGCTTTGGAGGGGAACGTCCTGCTGCTCGACCATCTGGAAAGGGCACAGAGATGGAGGGAGAGAGGGCCAGGAATGGCCAGACGGAGGAGGGCCAACAGACGTCGCCACACCAGACCTTACGCTGCCAGGGTATTCAGGCAGCAGTTCTCTTACCTCAACATGTCAGAGGAGCAGTGTCTTAGGAGGCTGCGAGTCAGAAAGGAGGTGGTGACTGAGCTGTGCCACCTGCTTCAGGCAGATCTTCAGCCGCAGATAAGGTGCAGGACCCCTCTGTCGGTGGTTGTCAAGATTACAGTAGCACTGAATTTCTATGCAACCGGCTCCTTTCAGGCAGCAACTGGGGACATTGCCAACATCTCCCAGTTTGCGGTGCATAGCTGCATCCAGCAAGTAACAGATGCCCTGTTTAAAAGGCGGCGGCAGTACATCTCCTTCACTGTGACACCGGAGAAGCAGCGGGAGCGCGCAGAGGGATTCGCGGCAATAGCGGACTTCCCCATGGTGCAGGGCACCATTGACTGCACGCACGTGGCTTTGCGGGCGCCTGTTTTGAATCCTGAGGACTTCCGCAACCGCAAGGGGTTCCACTCCTTGAATGTGCAGCTGGTCTGTGACCACCGGCAGCTGATCCTCGTGGTCAATGCTCAGTTCCCAGGCAGCAGCCATGACGCATTCATCCTGCGCCAGACTTCAGTAGCAGACCTTTTCGAGGCCCCGGCTCACCCAGAAGGCTGGCTTCTCGGTGACAAGGGCTATCCTCTGTGCCCATGGCTGATGACCCCGCTCCGTTCGCCCAGCACCCCTGCAGAAGAGCACTACAACGTCAACCATCAGGCGATGAGGAACATTGTGGAGCACACAATCAGCGTGCTGAAGCAGCAGTTCCGCTGTTTGGACCATTCGGGAGGCGCCTTGCAGTACTCACCAGAGCGAGTCTCCCACTTCGTCATTGTCTGCTGCATGCTCCATAACCTTGCCACCCTGCGCACCAGCCAATGCCAGCAGACATTGAAGGACCAGCAGAGGAGGAGGAGGAGGAGGAGGAGCAGGAGGAGGACCAAGACAGGAGGGTCCCAGAAATTGGAAGGGCCATCTGTCAGAGGCTGATAAGGAGTCGGTTCTAGGCCCCTCTGGCGGAATGCTTGGTGCCAATCGAAGACCAGGAATGGAACCTTTCGGATAACCCAAAGCCTATGAAGGCCAGTATGAATGTAAATAGCAGACATGGCCAATGTCAATAAAATAATTTGTTTATTTTGAAATATGTGCTTCCTTCCAACATGACAAAGCAATGGCACCAGAAAGCTTAACTAACAAACTAACACATAAGTGACTCGCACACCCGGGAGACTATCCAAAACATTACTAACATTCAGACCAAGTGGAATCGCACACCCGGGAGACTATCCAAAACATTACTAACATTCAGACCAGCATCCACAGCCTTGATTTCTAGACATCTCAGCAGCACCTTCTACTCTTTCCCCTTTGATGGTGATCTACTTCTCTTGCGAGAACGTCCCCTTCCCTCCCTGCAGCTCCTCCGTAATGGGACCCCAGTGGCTGCATGAAGGCTGGGGGACACCTGCTGACTGTCCAAAAGCGCAGATGCCCCTGAGGGACGGCCTGGATGGACTCTGGGCTTGGAGGGCCCAGATGCTGACTGCTCCAACTGGGCATGGGTGGAAGCAGTCTGTCCTGCAGGTGATGGCAGCTGCAGTGGAGACGTGCCAGCGGTGGCATCAGGAATGCTGACATCCTGAGAGCCGACACCTGCTCCGTGGTCGGCCAACACACTGGCACTCTGATGGGGCAGCACCGCAGCATGCGAACCAATCGGCTGGTCCACAGATTGCTGGCCTGCTGTGATGCTGCAAGGGCCCCGGGTAATCCTGCCTGATCCATCGAGGGTGGCAGCAGTCAGTGCTTGCATGGCCTCAATATGCCTCTGCATGAGGCCAGCGAGTGGCTGCGTGGCAGCACTCAGCACTTGCGTGGTAGGTGCCAATGCTTCGGTGAAGCCCTGGACAGTCCTTTCCAGTGCTTTGGTCAAGCCCTGGACAGTCCTTTCCAGTGATGTACCGAAGCCCTGGACAGCCCTTTCCAGTGATGTACCGAAGCCCTGGGTACTAAATCCGTGTGTTAATGGAGACACGAAATGCAGGAGTTGGTTTAACAAGTCTTTACTGAATGGAGACAATCTGGAAACTGAAACTACAGAAGCCTGCCAGGGCCTTTTATACAGGGATGGTCACTGCCGGTACTGCAGTCTGAGACCAGTTATTCCCTTAAAGGGACATACACAACAATTCCTCCCCTTTTAGATAAACAGTACATAACATTCATTTAACAACTAAATAATAACTAATTACAATTACAATTACGGTTGCTAGATACATTAGTTGAAGTTAAGCAATTATAAGTTCAGTCTTTGAGGAGGTTTCCTGATTCTGTCTGGATAACGCCTCTTTGGGATATCAGGTTCTTCTGGCAAGGTTGAGTCGGGATCAATGTCGTTGTTTGGTTCATCTGCTTCCAATATCACCGATTCTGCGGTAGATGCAATTGGTACGTCGGTTTCATCGCCAGGTGTATCAGATCGTGGTGTGGAGTTGACGTTTTCCCGTGACTCTAGACTCTGGTCAGCATGGCGTCTTACAATGCTCTCTCCAACGTCCACGGTATACATTAAAGGTCCTTGCCGTGTACAAATCGTTCCTGGCTGCCATTTCTCTGTGCGGTAGTCCCGGGCCAAAACTGGTTGACCTATCTTAAAACTCCTGGTCGGTCTTTCATTCATATTCTGAAACTGCCTGTTCTCCACATCTCTTCTGATGTTCGGCTTAACCAAATCCAAGCGGCATCGTAGTCTTCGATTGAAGAACATCATGGCAGGAGTTTGGTTGGTAACCGCATGTGTCGCATTCCGGTAGGCAAACAAGAAGTTGTCCACCTTGTGTTGTAGGGGTATATCTTCATTACACATTGCCTTGATAGCCTTCTTGAATGTTTGAACAAACCTCTCGGCCAATCCATTAGTGGCTGGATGATATGGGGCAGATGTGTAATGCTTAACACCATTGTTCTTTAAGAACCTCCGGAACTCTTCAGACACAAACTGTGGTCCATTGTCAGAGCAAATCTGTTCAGGCAGCCCATTCCTGGCGAATATGGTTCGTAAGACTGTAATAGTTTTTTCTGTGGTGGTTGAGGACATTTTTATTACCTCTGGCCACTTTGAATGTGCATCCACCGCAATTAAAAACATCGGCCTAGAAATTCATTATGGGGCGCCCAGCTCGCCTGGGCACCGGAATTACCGCTGCGCGCGGATCCACTTGCGCAAGCGGGATATTCAGTGTCAGCGCACCAAGTGGAAGGCGGCCGCTAAACAGGGGTTTCGGCGCCCCGCTTGGGCGCTGAAACTGATTATCGGCGCGCTAGTGGCCGCAGCGCCACCCGCAGTGGAGCGGCAGGCTGTGGTACTGCAGGCCTTCCTCCCTCTCTTAAGGCGGAGGTGCCTGCAGCAGCCGGAGCCCCGATCGCGAGTGCCGGCAAAAGAGCCCGGCACAACGGAGAAGTGCCGGGCTCCCGGAAACCAGCCGGCAATGCCGCGGGGGGGGTGGTGGAGGAGGCCGGGGAAGGAGGTACGGGCAGGTGGCCGCCGAAAAAGCGGCCGGCCGCACCTCCACTTTAATTACCGCCACTACCGCCACAGGTAGGCCCTGTGTACCGGTCGCTGTTTGCGGCCGGCGCTGAAGAGGCGGGCGCGACTTAATATGGCGTTCTTCGCGGAAACGGGGCGCTGCGCACACCGATGACGCCATCGGTGGCGGCGCAGCGCTACAGCCTAACGCCGCCATTAGCGCACCGCTGAATTTCGCCTGAAGTTTGCAGACTGGCGCAAAAGCCCTCTTTGGGCGCAAACTGGTGGCGCAGGCCACTGAATTTCTAGGCCATCGAGTCCATGAAGGGACCAGCAACATCAATGTGCACCCTTTGCCATGGAGATGAGGGCCACTCCCATGGATGTAGAGGGGCTTGTGGTGAGGCGTTTTGGACCTTCTGGCATCCTGTACAGCTCTTGGTCATCTCTTCGATTTCTCTATTGATTTCCGGCCACCACACAAACGCTCTAGCTAAGTTCTTCATTTTTACCCCTCCCAGATGGCCCTCATGAAGCTCATTGAGCACTCTATCCTTCAATTTGGGTGGAATTACTACTCTGGATCCACACATCAAGGTTCCTCTGCACACTGACAGCTGTTCTCTTCTCGGCGAGAATGCTGGCAGCAGTGGTTCGCCATGTGCTGGCCATCCCTTCACCGTTAAATCATAGACCCGGGATAGTGTCGGGTCATTTCGTGTTTCCTTTTCTATGTTTGCATTCGTCACAGGGAGACATTCGACTATGATCGAGTGGAATATCTCCATTGGATCCACTGCAAGTTCTTCTTCCACCGTCGGCAACGGTAGGCGCGACAATCCATCAGCATTCCCATGCTGTTTAGTTCCTTTGTACTCGATGTCATATTGGTGTGCCCCTAGGAAAAGGGACCACCCCTGTAGCCGTTGTGCCGTCATTATCGGTACGCCCTTCTGAGGGTTGAAAATGGAGACGAGAAGTTGATGATCAGTTAGTAGAGTAAATTTCTGACCGTGCAGGTAGTGATTGAACTTCTTCACCCCCCACACCAGGCTGAGGGCCTCTCTGTCAATCTGGGCGTAGTTACGCTCGGCTGAAGTTAACGAGCGTGACACAAAAGCTATCGGCCTCTCAGAACCATCAAGGAATTTATGTGACAGTACCGCCCCAATGCCGTAGGGAGACGCATCACACGCCAGTCTTATCGGTAGTGATGGGTTGTAGTGAGCCAATACTTCTCTTGAAGTGATTAGGTCCTTACTCTTCTGAAAGGCCCGCTTACATTCATTGCTCCATTTCCATGCTACTCCCGTTCGTAGTAGGGCGTTCAGTGGATGCAGAATTGTGGACAAATTCGGCAAAAACTTATGGTAGTAATTCACCAATCCGAGGAATGACCTCAGTTGTGACACATTTTCAGGCGCTGGAGCCTTAACTACCGCTTCAATTTTGTCAGGGGACTTATGCAACCCCTCTTCATCAATCACGTGGCCACAATACGATATCTGTTTCTTAAAAAACTCGCACTTGGGGCGATTGGCTCGTAGCCCATGTTCACGTAGTCTAGTGAGCACCTGCTCTAGGTTGGCAAGGTGTTCACTGTCATCTTCACCTGTCACTAGGATGTCGTCCAAGTAACACTGAGTCCTCGGAATCCCTTGCAGGACTTGTTCCATCGCTCTTTGCCATATCGCCGGAGCTGATGCTACTCCGAATACCAGTCGATTATACTGGTGAAGACCTTTGTGAGTGTTTATCGTGAGATACTTCCTTGAGGATTCTTCAACCTCCATCTGCAAATATGCTTGCGCTAGGTCAATTTTTGTAAAACGCTTCCCTCCGGATAGTGAGGCGAAGATATCTTCTATCCTTGGAAGAGGATATTGTACTGTGTGAAGGACTGGGTTCACTGTCACCTTGAAGTCCCCACAGATGCGAACCTTCCTTGGCTCCTCAGACTTATTGTTTAACGTTTTCTTCATGACAGGAACGATGGGTATTGCCCACTCGCTCCAGTCTACCTTAGATAACACGCCTGCATTCTCCAGATTCTCCAGCTCTGCCTCAACGGCTGGGCGAATTGCATATGGTACCGGTCTTGCTTTGAAAAACTTGGGAATTGCATTCTCCTCTATTTTTATCGAGGCGGTTATGCCTTTAAGAGTGCCCAGTTCTTGTTGAAATACCTCTTTGGCGTCAGCTAAGATTGTTGACAATCGTCCAGGAGTGACGTCGTCATCCTTTTTACCAGCCACCGTCAGTGCCTGAATGGAGTGCCAGTCTAAACTTATCTTTCTGATCCATTCACGTCCCAATAACGGTGGTCCACCATCTTGCAGAATGTAGAGATACAATTTCCGTATTTTCTTGCCGTTGTATTCGACAGGCACCCTTATTTTTCCTCTGGGGTATACTTTTTGCCCCGTATACGTCCTCAAGACAATGGATGTCTCTCTCAAGGGTATGTGTGAGAATAGCCGCTCGTAGTCTCGTCGATTCATGACGGTTAGAGCTGATCCTGTATCCAATTCCATTTTTACTTGAGACACTGCTATCGTGAGGGTGACCCAAATGGTTCGGTGATCCTCTTTTGCGATTACGTTGTGAAGTTTGAGACAGCTTAGTCTCTTGTTCCCGGATTCACTATCGCTCATCTGGTCTTCGGAACTACTGTCCGTCATCTTTTGTACTTTCCTGTACGGTTCCTTAGTAGCCTTTTTATTGTCTTTGGTCTTCTTCTCAGACCTGCAAACTCGTGTAATGTGTCCCATCTTTCCGCATTGCCTGCATATTTTGTCCTTGGACCAGCAGTCCTTCTGGTCATGGTTTGTTCTGACGCAGCGATAACATTTTGCAAATCCCCGTGTCATTTCGTGGGTGCCGTATTCCTGTGGCTTTTGTTGTATTTCCGCAGCTCCCCTTGCTGCTGCTTCGTACGATACTGCCACGCTGAAAGCCTTATCTAGCGTCAGCTCTTTCTCTGAGAATAACCGCTTCTGGGGTCCTTCACTCAGGAGTCCACAGACAAATTTGTCCCGTAAGGTATCTGCCAGTCCTGCTCCGAACTGGCAGTGCTTTAATAGCTTGCGTAGTTCCGTAAGGTAATCAGCATTGCTCTCATTTTTATGCTGATTTCTCCTGTGGAATTTAAATCTTTCTGCTTTCAGCAGCGGTGTAGGATATAGGTGTTCCTGTAGGATAGCAACAATTTCGTTAAAACTCTTCGCCTTCGGTTTGGCTGGAGTAATCAGGTCCCGCAATAGGCCGTACGTTCTTGCGCCCATTAAATTTAGCAATACCGATGCCTTTTTCCCCTCGGCTATTTCGTTTGCCTCGCAATATACCTCGACTCTTTCCACATACATGGTCCAGTCTTCTATTGCATTATCGAAGGCAGTGATATCGCCAGTCTTTGGCATCTTGAAAATCTAAGATGGCGTCTCCCGCGCTTTTCCTTCGTCCCTGATGGATCAAAATGGCGCCTCCCGCGCTTTTCCTTCTTCCCCGCCGAGTTAAGATGGCGCCTCCTGCGCTTTCCCGCCGCTGCCGCTGCTGTCAACGCCGCTCTCCGCGGTATTTTTATTTTTAACCGTTCCCGTCATGGAGCGGACCCTCTGGGACACTTCCCTCCCTCTTCTTAGGTCCGAACGCTGCCCGGCTGCGAAGCACCGGCCGCGCCCTGTGTGCTCCACCCTCTCTCTCTTTGCTTCCCGACTCGCTGCCCGGCCCCGTTGCAGAGCCACCCGATTGAGCTCTAGCCCGCCGCAGCCCAGGAAGGATCAGTGCACTACCTGCCACCAGCCCGATTAGCTGGGAAACCACAGACTGGGGAACCAAGCCTGGCTCTTGACAGTCTCCCCTGCAAGTTTTCAATCCGATGATTTGGAGGGCGGTTGCCCACGGTCGACGCCCGTTTCTCGAGTTTCTTTGGATTTTTAATTTTTTTATTTTCTGTCTTCAACCTTCAATAACGTCGTCTGAGGTGCTGCCGAGTTGCAGGTAAGTTTGTTTCTTACTCGTCGCCAGTATTAAATCCGTGTGTTAATGGAGACACGGAATGCAGGAGTTGGTTTAACAAGTCTTTACTGAATGGAGACAATCACAGAATCACAGAATCACAGAAACCCCACAGTGCAGATAGAGGCCATTTCGGCCCATTGAGCCTGCACCGACACATATCCCACCCGATCCCCGTAACCCCACGTATGTAATCCCCCTAACACTAAGGGTCAATTTATCATAGCCAATCAACCTAACCCGCACATCTTTGGACTGTGGGAGGAAACCGGAGCACCCAGAGAAAACCCACGCAAACACGGGGAGAATGTGCAAATTCCACACAGACAGTCACCCGAGGCCGGATTCGAACCCGGGTCCCTGGCGCTGTGAGGCAACAGTGCTAACCACTATGTCACCGTGCTGGAAACTGAAACTACAGAAGCCTGCCAGGGCCTTTTATACAGGGATGGTCACTGCCGGTACTGCAGTCTGAGACCAGTTATTCCCTTAAAGGGACATACACAACACTGGGCACTCCTTTTCTGTGCTGCCCCGAAGCCCTGGGCACTCCTTTTCTGTGCTGCCCCGAAGTCTTGTACACTCCTCGCCTGTGCTGCCCCGAAGTCTTGCACACTCCTTGCCAGTGTCTCGATGGATTCAGGCATCCTTGCCACTGCAGCCATCAGCTCAGTGTGCCTGAGCTGAGCCTGGGCACTCATTTCTGCGAGGGAACGCACCTCTTCTGCGCTCTGTGCAGCAGTTATCGTGGCCTGACTTGCCCTCCGGGGAGACGGCTCCCGAGCTTCCCTACCCACCTTGTGTTGCTGGAGCCCGCTGGTTCCTGCAACTGGTTCCTCCTCAGAGCCATCCCCCCGCTCCCCTCCAGGGAAGCACTATCCCCAGTCTGCAGATGGGCTGGCTCACCTGAGGGTGGTACGGATGGTCCGGCTTCCTCCTGCTCATCGCCTCTGGAGTCAGTGTCCCTGGCAGCTTGATGGCCCGGCTCCCGAGCTGGTGATGCAGCATCTGAAAGCAGGGAGGTTGAAGAGTGGCTTTAGCGAAAGGACAGGGTGGCAGCAAGGGATGCAAGAGTGCTGCAATGCTCTGACATGGGTCCAGAGTGAAAAAGCATGCTGGTGGGGGGAACAAGTGGAAGGAGGCAGTTCAAAAAGGTCATGACCTTACCATCGCTGTGCACAATGGGGTCGGCAGCTCCAGTGGTGACAGGACCACTCATCCGGCCTCCAACAATCTGGTGGACTCTTTCCTCCAGGTCCATCAGTGTCTGCAGCTGAGGAGGGCCTCTTCCGGTACGAATCTGTTCCCTCCGGTTCCTGGCCAGCTTGGCCTGCAGGAGAAAAGATGGGAAGTGATGAAACATGCTGCCCTGAGTTGTCATCTCATGCCCCCCATGGTGGAACAGCCCTTACAGTATGCCCTGAGTTGTCATCTCATGCCCCCCATGGTGGAACAGCCCTTACAGTATGCCCTGAGTTGTCATCTCATGCCCCCCATGGTGGAACAGCCCTTACAGTATGCCCTAAGTTGTCATCTCATGCCCCCCATGGTGGAACAGCCCTTACAGTATGCCCTAAGTTGAATGTGCGTGCGTGTTCCCAGAAAGGGACATGGGTGCTGGCTGACAGATGGCCATTGGGGCATCGCGCACCCTCTGGCCATAAAGTCAGGTGCAGATGGAGGGATGAAGAAGATTGCCAAAAAGCCACTCACCCTAACGACCCGAGTGAGATCGTTGAACTTCTTCCTGCATTGCACAGGAGTCCTGGGCACCACGCTGCTGGATTTGACTATTTGCGAAACTTCCCTCCAAGCTCTGCGGTACTCGTTCTGATGAGGCCTTCTGCCATTGTCAGGGTACAGCACTGCTCGCCGGCGCTCCACTGCGCCAACCAAAGCATCCAATACCCCATCGGTAAAGCGCTCCGCTCTCTGCCTCACCCTCTCCATCTGGTCAAAGTTTGTAACGCCACAGAATGAACAGTGCCGATTTTGAGGCCTACAGGGCAATGAGTGTGGCTGCTGATCCTAAGTGACCCACCCCTTTAAGAGCTGGCCGGCGCCAGCATGTCTCGTGGTCATCGATTATTGACAGCACCTGCGCTGCGCCTGGCCGCCCAGATATTGAGTAGCGCCGCCAGGTTAGCGCCTTAGGAGTCCTGTGCAGTGCCTGATTTTACGCCGCAATCACCTTTAGGGGCGATGCAACCCAATATCGCTCGAGGTGGTGATGAGTTGCGCCTGGCGATAGATTTTGCGCACTGCCAATTCTAGCGCCCCAAGCGGGGCTATACCCAATTTCACCCCCTTTATTTTTTAATCCCACTGACACCAACAATATCCTCTACTTTTCTTCCTACCAATCTTTTCGCCACCTGTCCTGAAGGTGTTGACGCTTGCTGGGAAAAGGATACTCAGGCACTAGTACTTCACACAAATGATCATTCTTCATGCGTGAGCCAAGCCAGTGGCTGTCAGCAACTGCTTTGTCATGTGAGGCCTCACAGCCGAGCGTGATGCTCTGCTCACCCTTCATTCACACACGAGTACTTTCCAACAGGAGCCACTGGATAACAGTCAGGAGTGGAAACCCTGGCCTATTTTCCCCTGTCTAGTCCAGGGGCACTTGAGTCAATTGTATCTTCAGCTGAGATCAGCTAACAGTGCATCGAAATTGGGACAGGTTTGATCTAAATGGGTCATTTCCACACTGGTTAGTGCGTCTTCCAATGTAATTATTAAAGGAGCTTGCTTTTTAACAATATCAAAACTATGGCACTGAGATATTTGTAATTTGAAAAAAAAAATGTTTTATACATTTGTGCAAATCTACTTTGTAAAAAAAGCCTAAAATATTGTGCAAGATTGTTTCATAAGAACATAAGAATTAGGAGCAGGAGTAGGCCATACAGCCCCTCGAGCCTGCTCCACCATTCAATAGGATCATGGCTGACCTTCGACCTCAACTCCACTTTCCTGCCCGATCTCCATATCCCTTGATTCCCCTAGAGTCCAATTTCATTAAATAGAAATGCATACATCCTTCAAAGGGTGATGAGGTATTCAGCAATCAAAGAGTTAATGATCTAGCAAGAAATGTAAATTATATTTCAGCATAATTAGTAGCTGGGAAAGTAACCTGCCTGTATTAGGAACTGAGGATGAAACCTCTCTAAGCGTGATTGTCTGCTTTAAGAGAGGCTGTTAATTTGTTCGAGAATGGGAGCTGACTACAGTTTCAGCAGATTAAAGCCCTGTAGGTTGTATTGAAGAAGAAGGGAGCGGAAGAAGGGATATACATCATTTCAATTACAATGATGTCATATGCAGATTCACATCATTGCGCTGTGTGTTTACAAAGAAGAAAAGGTTTTTCACTAAGATGCTGCCACTTTAAATTACATTCTCTTATTTAGGCTATAATAAACTTTCCACCATGCTTTATGATGCAATACAGAATCAACAACAAGTTAGAATACAATCCATAGATGGGTGAAATAGGTAGATAAAATAGCCATTAAACCTGTGTGAGAGTATAAAGTATATACAACTTAGAACTTTGATTTTATGATGCATGATTTTGTTTTGTTCACAAATTTCTGTTGAACTAGCATTTGATGAATCATACTGTTCTGAGAATAGATGGATTGAAAGAGCAAGGCCTTCATCTATTGTACTTTCCCAGGACGTTGTTGCACGCTGGTGCACATTCATTGAGAGACATCCAATCTTGGAATGGAATATTAAAGAAAACCATGGTCTTAGCAACTGAAACACTTGAAAGGCATGCATTAATATAGCACCTCAGAAGCTATATGTCGCTCAGAAGCACTTCATATTCAATGAATTACACTCAAATGCAATGACTTATTGTATAAGCAAATGCAGCAGCCATTTTATGCACAGCAAGTTCCTGCAAACAAGTAATGAGATGAATGACCAGTTAATTTGTTTTGATGGTGTTGCTTGACGGAGTTAAATTGGCCAACCAACTCTTCCAGGGCTCATCCTGACTCCTTTTCTAATGCTGTATTCAGATGGAGCAATGGGCATAGTTGAGTAATATAAAAAGCAGTTTAGCAAAATGCAGCAACCGATTAGAAAACAGTACATCAGCAGAGCAAGCGTTATATCAAACGGAACAAGGTTAGTTAGGCAAATAGTGAGTATCACGCATGGCAACATTTTTCAGTTACTATAATCAAACCAGTTCCAACCCTCTTGCTCAGCAGTGTTGTTGGGCTTTTATTGTACATGAACACATCGCTAACCATTTTCCTACAGCTCTAAACTGCTTCACTATCTGTGCAGTTAGAGCGAGCGTGAAAAAGAGGGGCGGGAGAAAAAGGCAACACAACTTAGAACCTTGAGCTTAAATTTGTATGAGGCTTTGTCGTCAGTGCAGTCTCGCTGTGAGTGTATGAAGCTCATAAAATCAGGAATAGAAGGGTGCTTGCTCAATTCGCACAAGGACAAATTTTGCACTTTTAGTGGGTGAGAAGAAGTTACGACTACCAAGCCTCAGTTCCATAGACAATTTATTGAAAGTTCATCTGAGCTGTGTCCCAGTACTTGTCTCATCTTTATAAAATGGACATTGTTGCATAATTTAACTTGACAGTTCATTTTTTAATAACTTTGCAGTTCAGCACTGGTGCATTTTGCACTTGGCATTTAGCATTTAGTTTTTGCTTGTACCTTTTGCCATTTTTGCAAAAACCTTTTACTTGCATCCAAAACTTTCCTACAGTCTTTTTTCTTGCTCCTGCTTTGTAAGTTGTAGCTAACGAAGTACTGAGAAATCATATTGCGTGTTCCCAATATGCTGCATGATTTAGTTTTAAGAGTGACATCACATACAGAGGTGTGAATATACCTCGAGACATTTGTGTGCACCCAAGGATATCCCTTTATGGTATTTCTTATTTGACTTTTTTTTGAGGCACAGTGGTCATGGAAAATACAGCTTTTAGCATATTTCAAAATTGAATATATTAAGCAGATATACTATAGAGACAAGAGGCAGGTCAGATATTTTCCTTCATTATTCTGACAGTATACCTCAACCCCAGTCATTTTTATGCTAGTTTTATTCACCATAATTGTCCTATTACATTATATTAAAAAATCAGACTTAAGTCAATTTATATTAGTGTATGATATTCCTAATTCATCACCTCAGTTTAGCTCAGTTGGTAGCAATCTTACCACAGGGTCATCCAATTCTGCCTTTGAGCCCCCATCAGGACTTCAGTATATACTCTAGATTGGCAGCCCAGTGCAATACTGAGGAAGTGCTGTATTGTTGAAGTGCTGCTACTTTTTGTGCTTTTTTGCCTTCTTACTCTAGGTTTTTTGGCCCCCATAACTTAGATCACTTTCATAAGAAGTACCAACTCTCAGTGCCTTTGAGAGTATCTTCATTAGCCTTGATTTAAGCTTTCGGTAACATGCTAAAAATAATGAACAGAACAACACTTCCATTCATTATTTTAGTTCCTAGAATTATCCTATGCCTCCTTCGGATTACATTCTCAATAAGCAGCAGAGCATCAAACCTCGAACTGCTCCAACTACTATCACCACTAGCGACAATCTTGTAACCACTAATACTTCGCCCTATTTTGTTTTCAGAATCAATACATTTGGAAGGACAACATTTATAATTGTTCTCCTGGGTGATTTTCACAGCTCAAGCGGACATAGTATGAAAATTTCACACACTCACCAGTGCTTTTGACAGAATTCTAGTGAACCAATGTCATCCTCACAAAAAATAAAATGAGCCCAGTGGCTGAATGAGCATCTTTTGCAAGCATCTTTCTGTTCCTAGGAACTACTGTCCATTGCATTGAATTAATTCAGTGAGGGGAGATTATAGGTCCCCTTAACTGAACCATGAGAGTGAGTAATGTTCTAAACTACTGCATCAACTCATTTCCCCAAACCAATTTGAACTTGAAAGGGAATTTTCGTATTGAACAGCAAATTACTGGAGTTTTGCAAGTCTGCTATGTGATTCATAGTTACCATGACAACGGAGTATCCAAAGTCACCACAGTATTAAACTAAAAGAAGCAGGAAGAGACTGCAGAACAGAATCGATTGTGTGAGCCATTCGGCAAGCTCTCATGCAGGAGAACTTATCTGAACCTTGCAATGTGCCCACTGTATTAACAATCCTACCTACATCTTCCCTACACCTCCCACAAAAACGCCTTCACTTACAGTGCCTTCAATCTTCCAAGCCATCCATAAATATCACATTCTTACCATTGATGAATCATGATTCCAAACCTTTGCAAGAATGCCCTCTGCGCACAGCATCAGCGCAACCATATCTTTAATGTCAAATTATGTCACGGGCATGAGTGCCTAGTGTTTTCTTCCATGGTACTTTCCCTTGATGACACCATAGGATGTATATGTTGTTAAACCTAATTTTGCTTTTCATCTAGGTGCCCTCTGAGTGGCAGGAGTATGTGAGGTGGCTGGCTGCTCTGTGTGCATAAGAACAAATTTGAGGTTGAGCTAGTCCATGTATCCTGACAGCTGAGTCCATAACTGCTTGGGCATTGCCCTGCATGCTTTCTGACAATGTAAAGCTATTGGAGGGGGCTGATGGAAGCCCATAGGTATGTTGCTGTCCTGAGAAAATGCACTGTCATCGGTTCGCATTCCAGCTATGTTCCTGCTGCTCGGCACTGTAGTGCCATGACCACTGAGAGTAGACCTCATCCACTAATGAGAGCAGTGAAGCGTTGCCTCATGTTTCTCTCTAGCTCTTCCCCAAACGTATTGAATCCAGAAGAGCTAGCCCATTTCACCCTGCAATTCCAAGACACTATGCACTTGTAGGGGTCGATTTTAACTCAGGTGCAGGCAATTGTCGGGTTCCCCGAATTTCGTGATTCCCACACGAATCTAAATGGATGTGTGAGATTGATGCAATTTTAACTCAATTGGCCAATTGATTTCCAACGTGTGGGAAGCCTTTGCAAATGGGTTTTTCATGACTGCAAGTCCCCTCTGATGATGTCATCATTGCTGCTGCATTTAAGGTTCACAGCAAGCCTTGCTTCCTCTGCAGGCTTCCAAGCTTTCCCCTTATGATGGCACAGGAGCCGGCAGGAACAATGGCCAGCGGGAGGGCAAGAGCTGCGCCTAAATTTGATGAGGCATCACTGCAGGCATTGTTGGATGGGGCTAGGGCCCACAGGGAGGTCCTGTTCCCTTCTTCAGGGAGGAAGAGGCCTCCCAGTCAGACAAAGGCTGTGTGGCTACAGGTGGCTGGGGAAGTCAACTCCTTGGGGCTCACACGACGCACCTGGATGCAGTGCAGGAAAAGATTCCATGACCTTTATCGCACTGGAAAAGTAAGTATTGTGGCAGAGCCACCAAGGGTCTCAGAACAATTATTAATAATCCCTTTAACTACAGTATAGTGCAACCGCGGACTGCACCTTTAAACTGCCTGTTAACATTACTGTATGGTGTTTTCCTGCACTCCACGTGATGACGTCATGACGCTGCTCACATGACCACCAGTGGCACGAAGAACGTGATGACGTCATGACGTCAGCTTCCAGAATCTTCCAGTAGTCGTGGAGTGCCCAGCAAGCTGTATAGACCTGTATACCGTTTCTCCTGTAGTTTCCCTGCTAACTTCGTTGTTCATTAAAACCTGTTGATTTGATTCATCGAGTCGAATACTTTATTCAGCTAGGAACCTCCGTTCCTACATTGGTGACCCCGATCTCGTTGGACAACTTTCGTCGAGGATGAACACGAACGCCGTCGCCCTTAAACTGCCGCAGTTCTGGGAACAGCAGCCTGCAGCATGATTTTTCCAGGCAGAAGCACAGTTCACTCTCCGGGAGGTCACAGCGGATGCGACCCGTTATTATTACGTGGTTGCCGCTCTCGACAGTGCCACGGCCTCGCAGGTCGTCAGCATCCTTGGAAGCCCACCGGAGGAGGGCAAGTACGAAGCGCTTAAAGCCCGTTTGCTACAGGTATTTGATCTTAATAAGTCGGAGCGGGCACGCAAGCTTATTTCCATGCCCGGCCTCGGGGACTCAAAACCGTCAGAGCTGATGAGTCAAATGCTCACGCTGTTGGGTGCGGAACCCCAATGCTTTTTATTCCGTGAGCTTTTCCTCTGCCAGCTACCCGAACCGGTTCAGGCGGCATTGGCCAACACAGCCATCACAGACGGTGCTGAACTCGCTGCAGAGGCAGACAAGATATTTACTGTTACTCAGCAATGTTGTGCAGCCGCGAGGCGCTTTTCCCCCACGCGAGAGAAAACCAGCCCGCCCCCAGCAGGATGGTGCGCGTACCACGCCCGTTTTGGCGCCAAAGCTCGATGCTGTCGGCCTCCTTGCAGTTTCCCTCAAGAAAACAAACAAAAAAAAACTCCAACAAGCCCGCATCCTCCCGGACGGGTGACAAGGTCTAAAAAGCACAGCAAGTTAGCTATGGCGGCGGGCTCAGCGGGCAAACTCATTTATGTTACGGATTCCGTTACGAGCCGCCGGTTCCTGTGCGACACTGGCTTACAGTGCAGCATCCTCCCAGCTTCAAAGCTGGACCTACTATCCGGCAGCCAAGGGCCTTCCCTCGTGGCAGTAAATGGCACATCCATGCGTACGTTCGGGAAACGGACGGTAAACTTAATCTTCGCCGGTCAACGTTTTGTCTGCAACTTTATTACAGCCAAGGTCTCACAGGCCATCCTGGGGGCCAATTTTTTCTGCGCCAACAGTCTGCTGGTCGACATCCAACACTGCCGACTCATTAATGCGTCCACTTTCCACACAGTGCCCTGCCACCGCAGCACCGCCGTGTCCTGGTCGGTGGCCTGCGCTGTTCCGTCGCAAGACGGCTTTACGCGCCTGCTCGGCGAATTCCCGGAGCTCACCAGGCCCACTTTTTCGGCTACAAGCACACGGCACGGGGTGGAGCACCATATCTCCACGACCGGAGCACCAGTTTACGCTCGGGCGCGGCGATTAGAAGCCGGCAAGCTGGCAGCCGCAAAGGCTGAGTTCCAGACCATGGAGCGCCTCGGGATCATCCGGCGTTCGGACAGCCCTTGGTCCTCCCCACTGCACATAGTCCCCAAACCAGGCGGCGGATGGCGACCTTGCGGGGATTACAGACGCTTAAACGACGCCACGACACCAGACAGGTACCCTATTCCCCACATCCAAGATTTTTCGGCTCATCTGGCTGGAAACGCTATATTTTCTAAAGTGGATCTCGTTCGTGGATATCACCAAGTTCCGGTGCACCCTCCAGACATCCCTAAAACGGCAGTCATCGCTCCGTTCGGCCTTTTTGAGTTCCTCCGCATGCCATTCGGTCTGAAAAATGCTGCTCAAGCATTCCAGCGTTTGATGGACTCTGTATTACGGGACCTGCCCTTCATTTTTGTCTATTTGGACGACATCCTAATAGCCAGTAAGGATTCGACAGCTCACATGGCCCATTTACGTACACTTTTCGCCCGACTCAGCCAACACGGCCTTATTGTCAATCCGGCCAAATGCACATTCGGAGTATCCTGCATTGATTTCCTGGGACACAGGATTACCCCAGAAGGCGCCGTCCCACTTGCCACCAAGGTAGAGGCAGTTACCGCATTCCCGCAGCCTCGCAAGAGGTCAAATCCCTGCAGGAGTTCTTGGGGATGGTAAATTTTTATCATCGTTTCGTCCCCAAAGTGGCCCGGTTGATGCAACCGCTGTACGAAGCACTAAAGGGAAAGTCGGGCAAGGATGTTCTCACTTGGACACTGCAAATGGACCAGGCATTCCGCGATACCAAGGCAGCGTTGGCAGATGCAACTATGCTGGCACACCCACGTCCGGGCGCGACTGTGGCCCTCACTACGGATGCCTCCGACTACGCCATCGGAGCAGTTCAAGAGCAATGTGTCGACGGGGGTTGGCAGCCGTTAGCCTTTTTCAGCCACCAACTGCGCAAGAACGAGTGAAAGTATAGCACTTTTGACAGAGAGCTGCTAGCCCTGTTTTTGGCCATCAGGCATTTCCGCTTCCTCCTAGAAGGCCGCCCGTTCACTGCCTTCGTGGACCACAAGCCGCTCACCTTCGCCATGGCCAAAGCGGCGCCACCTCACGTTTATATCCGAATTCACGACGGATTTGCGGCACGTGTCGGGCAAGGATAATCTCGTGGCAGATTGCCTTTCCCGAGTCCCAGTCCAGGCAGTCCACCTGGGCATAGATTTCGTCGGACTGGCAAGGGATCAACTGGCAGACCCAGAAGTACAAGCGTTTAGGACCACGCCTTCCAGTTGGCAGGTTGCAGACGTGCCATTTCAAGAGGCAGGAACCACACTCCTGTGCAACACATCCATGGGAGTGCCCCGACCCATCATGCCGGTCGAATGGCGCAAGAAGGTATTCCAGGCAATCCATGGGTTATCTCACCCGGGAATGCGGGCTTCTCAACGGTTAATGTCCCGCAAATTCGTTTGGAAAGGCATGCATCTGGACGTCCGGGACTGGACAAACAATTGCGTCGATTGCCAAAAGTCCAAAGTTCACCGTCACGTCAAGGCCCCGCTGGCAAACTTCCCGGTGCCTGAGCGCCGTTTCGACCACGTTCACGTGGATTTAGTAGGCCCCCTTCCCGGGTCACGTGGATTCACACACCTCCTGACAGTCGTAGACCGGACCACCAGGTGGCCAGAGGCGATTCCATTGGCCGCCACCACCGCAGCAGACGTAGCCAGGGCATTTCTTTCGTCATGGGTAGCTCGTTTCGGGGTGCCATCGGACATCTCCTCGGACCGCGGTCCGCAATTCACCTCAGAGCTGTGGAACACAATGACACAAGGCCTGGGTACCAAGCTGCACCGTACCACGCGTACCATCCGCAGGCGAATGGCCTGTGCGAAAGGTTTCATCGGTCCCTCAAAGCGTCCCTCCGTGCCAGCCTGCGAGGACCCAACTGGGTGGATAGGCTCCCATGGGTGATGTTAGGCCTCCAGACAGCACCAAAGGAGGATCTTCAGTCTTCATCGGCTGAGCTGGTTTATGGCCAGACACTCAGAGTGCCAGGTGACTTCCTACCTCCACACACCGAACCATGGTCTGCAACTCAACAGCTCCTACTGCATCAGGAGGCGGCTAGGAATTTCCGGCCCATCCCAACCTCGCAGCACGACCTGCAGAGGCCTCACGTTCCGACAGAGCTCATGAGTTCGGACTATGTCTTTATTCGGCAAGACGGTCACAGAGACCCACTCAAGCCGCCGTATACCGGGCCCTTTCGTGTCATCTCATCAGGGGAAAAGTTCTTCACAGTCGAAGTCGGTGGAAAGTCTGATACTGTTTCGGTCGACCGGCTCAAACCAGCCCACCTGGATCGGATTGAGCCTGTCGTGGCTGCCCAACCGCCTCGCCGTGGCCGACCACCATTAGCCAACAGACCAGCTGTGCATCAACCCACCGTCGAACAGCCCGATTCGTCCTCCGACGCGCCTGCACCTCTGACCACCATTTCTGCCTCGCCCAAGCCGCCGCTTCTGTCGCAATCCGGCACTGGTTCTTCGAATAACGCCCCGTTTCCGCTGCCTGAGTTTCGCCGCCGTTCGACCAGGATCATTAAGCCTCCTACTCGGTTGACAATGTCTGTTAAAGTGAATTCTTGGGGGGCGCCTGTGGCAGAGCCACCAAGGGTCTCAGAACAATTATTAATAATCCCTTTAACTACAGTATAGTGCAACCGCGGACTGCACCTTTAAACTGCCTGTTAACATTACTGTATGGTGTTTTCCTGCACTCCACGTGATGACGTCATGACGCTGCTCACATGACCACCAGTGGCGCGAAGAACGTGATGACGTCATGACGTCAGCTTCCAGAATCTTCCAGTAGTCGTGGAGTGCCCAGCAAGCTGTATAGGCCTGTATACCGTTTCTCCTGTAGTTTCCCTGCTAACTTCGTTGTTCATTAAAACCTGTTGATTTGATTCATCGAGTCAAATACTTTATTCAGCTAGGAACCTCCATTCCTACAGTATGAAGTTTCCATCACCCTCAATCTGATCCCCATTGCCTTTCCTCGCCAGCACTCAGCTTTAGCAATCTCTTCCTCCACATCCCACTTGACACTCACATCCATGCACCCTTAGCCATTCCCTCTCTCTCTATGCTCACATTCACCTAACTATTCGACCATGCAGCCCTCACACTCTGATGCTTTGAACACAACTGACAAAACACAGGGAGGGCCCTTGGTCTTGCAACCTCACTCCATCTTTTTCTCCTTCTAAGTATCTATGCTATGCAATCTCTACACTCACTCCTTCATTCTCACTCAACCTCCACTTGTCTCCCTCATTGCAGGAGAAGAGAGCTCACAACAGGAGAGAGCGAGCCAGGACAGGAGGAGGGCCGCCCTCATTAGCCCAGCTCACCCCCTGGGAGGAAGCCATCCTGGAGATTGTCGGGGCTGACAGAGATGCGGAAGTTGGGGGAAGGACAGACAGGTGCATCCCCGCAAGCTGGTAACAGAATAGTTTTCCATCTCTCATTGACATTGCATGAGTCGCTGATAATGATTCTGAAGCTACATCATATGGACTTATGATCATCTGCAAAATGCAATGTGCATGTAACCTTGGCATCACATCTCTAACTTTTTCCTTGACTCCCCCACAGGACCATCGAGAGCCCCTGTCCCCAGTGTGCAGGAGGAACAGCCTGAGATTCCAGACTCCTCAGAGGAATCTGCAACCTCTGAGGGCGCAGCATCAGCAGAAATAAGCGCACCCAGCACCAGCGCAGACACTCACACCTCGGTGGGACCTTCGGGACATAGAGTAGAGTTGTCACCTGGTGTATCACAGCTCACAAGTGAGCATCAGCAGATTGTGGAGACAGGGACAGCAGTGGAGAGTCCTCGTCGGAGGGCGCAGGACTCTGCCAGCTCGGCTCAGCTGCATGTCGACCCTCTGCCTCTGGGTCCATCAATAAGATCAGAGGTGATGGAACTCCATGCACAGATGCAGGAGTCTCTGGCAGGTTTTGTCTCCAGAGTCACTGCGAGTGTGGAGCGAATGGAGGAGTCCATAGCGAACATCAGCAGAGCCTTTGTAGAGTCAGTGGCGCATGAACGCATCAACATGGAAAGGATGGCTACCTATGTGGAAATGATTGCTGCCTCCATGGTAAGGCTGGCTATGGTAGAGGAGAGGAGGGCTACAGCCATGGAGGAGGTTAGTCGCCAGGGTATGGAAAACATGGTGAGTGTTCAGAATAGAATGACATCTCTTGAGGAGCGATGGGCATCCACTGAACAGAGAAACCAGACCTTCATGGAAGTCCTTCTGAGTAGGACTGCCATTGCAGATACGGGTCCCCATGGCCCCCCTGATGTGCAGCAAGGTGCTCTCAAGCCACTTGCAGGCGCGGAGCGGGAGCTGACCCATGAGAGGGAGGTTGGTAGCAGGCCTCAAGGAAGTGGGGGTCCCTCTCCAAGCATTCACACTTCCATGCCACTGCAGAGCCCTCGGTCAGAGCCCCGCCGGAGTCCACACCCAAGTGAGATAGACGTCTCAACCTCTGCACAGCCGCAGGAGCAGCAGACTGCTGACGAGCTCTCACAGGCTCACCGCCCCAGAGGACGCCCGCCAAAGGTGTCGAGACAGGGCAGCAGGAAAGTGAGCAAGGGGCCTCCACATCTGCTGAAGCCACAGGGGAACCACTACGTAGGAGCTCGCGTAAGAGGAAAATAAAGCACAAGTAGTCACAAGGGTAGTCACTTGGGTGAAATGTTGTGTATATTGTAAAAATGCCATCAGTTGGTTCTTGTGCATAAAAATTCTGATGGCAACTGTTGCAGTTCTGGCGTGTGTCATTTCACGAATGGGGCTTTCACATTAAGGGCTTAGGATTACTTGCAGTTGTCAGGATGCTGGTCAAATAGCTAGGAATCCGCAGGGTTTGGCCATTGTCGATGCTCAGGTAAGAAGCTGCGAGGCAAAAGAGTTTGATTTACTAGGCTAAGCAAATCTGGCCAGGATGAGTGTGTTCCTTGCATCCCGAGCAGCAATGTTCTCACGTAATGCTGCCGCTGGTTGATTGGCCTCTGCAGGATGCTCGTTTTCGCCCTCCTCCACCTCTTCCTCCTCAACATCATCTGAGGAGGGTATGTGAGGAGCCACTTGGTCCTCAGGAATCTGCAAGCCATGACGCTGTGCCATGTTGTGGAGTGCACAGCAAACCACGACGATTCTGGAGACCCTGGCTGCTGAGTACTGTAGGGCTCCACTTGATCTATCCAGGCATCTGAAGCGCATCTTCAGCAAGCCGATGGTTTGCTTGATTATGGATCTGGTGGAAATGTGGCTGGAGTTGTAGCGCTCCTCAGCTTCGTTAGCTGGCCTCCTCAGTGGCGTCATTCGCCAAGTCCTCAGGGGATAGCCCTTGTCTCCAAGTAGCCATCCGTGAAGTTGGTCTGATGGCCTGAATAGCGGAGGCACACTAGACTGGCGCAGTATGAAGGAGTCATGGCAACTGCCAGGGTACATGGCACAAACATGCAAAAGCTCCTTCTTGTGGTCACACACCAGCTGAACGTTAAGGGAGTGGAAGCCCTTGTGGTTGACAAAAATACCTGGATTGCGATGGGGTGCCCTAAGGGCCACATGTGTGCAGTCAATGATGTCCTGCACCCTTGGACAGTCTGCCAGATGAGCTAATCCAACCGCTCGCGCCATCACATTTGCGCGATCCCTGGTGAAATGGATGTGATTGTGCGCGAGGGCAAAGAGGGCATCGATTACCTGCATGATGCAAGTGTGTGCGGCCGCCTGGGAGATGCCGCTGATGTCTGCTGATGATCCATGGAATGAGCCTGAGGCAAAAAAGTTGAGTGCGGTGGTGACTTTGATGGCCACTGGTAAGGAGTGTCCACCTGGTCCTTTGGGCAGCAGGTCTTGCTGTATCATTGCGATGATGTCAGTCACTACCTGTCACGAAAGTTGGAGCCGCCTTTAGCACTGCTGCTCAGTCATGTTGAGGTAGCTGACCCTGTGTCTGTAGACCCTGTTTGGGAGGTATCTCCTGTGCTGACGGGCTTCCATGCGCTGTCCCCTTCTGGCCTGTGCTGCCTCAGGTGGGTGAGCAGCAGCCTGTCGCTCCTGCTGCTGCTGCTGCTGGTACTGCTGTTGTTCCTCGTTCTGCTGCTGCCGCGCCTGGTGCTCGAGCTCCTCTAATGCCAAGAAGGGAAGGAGAAAAATGGCTCTCATGCTTCTGGCATATGCCTCCGCTGAGGAAGCGCTGAGTGAGGGTGGCGAGAGGGGTTTCTCAGGAATTCACACTGGAGATGTGTGTGAGGCTCCAACCTTCCACAGGTGTGGTTAAGCCTGGTAAAAGTTGCCCCAGGCTTGAAACAACAAAGTCCTGCCACCTGTAAATGATGACTGATCAAATCTCCTCTTTAATGGTTGACCTGCAGCTAATAGTCAGCAAGCCAATAGTGCTCACGCCAGGTTTCACAGGCGTGATCCCCACCAGGCGTGTTTTACGTGGGAAAAGGGTTAAAAATGCAAGGGCCTGTTAAAATGGCATTATAAAGGCCAATTATTGCTGATTAAGGGTTTTAAAGACCAGTCCCGCCTGTTGGAGGTGGGACTGATTCGGGACCATCAGACACGCCTGGGTTAAAATGGCTCGGGGTCGGGATCCAGGCGGGGGAGGGGGTCCCGCCCGCCAGTTTTAGCGATTTTAACCCCCTGCACGCCTCAAAGCCCACCTCACGACTCAGTTAAAATCGACCCCGTAGTCTCTGTACACATGGGAGAATCACCTACTTACCTTAGAACCTTTGGCAAGGGGGCCAATGCTGCAGATATTTCTGGAGTTGCCACACACTCCATAGTGAATTGCAGCGTTGCAAAGCTGTCATGCAAGGCTGTGCACATGCAGTTAGTGGACACTTCCACTCAAACTGACACCTGTAGCATGTTACTTGGCATGGTTCCCAATTTCTGCATCAATTAATATTGCTCACAAAGCAGCCTTCTTTTGAAACCAGATCCTGAGAAGTCTGGATCCCCAGGCATATCGGCTGAGGAGTGAATGGAGCTGGCTCTCTGAACAGCACATTCCTACTCCTTTGCCACCACCAGCTGCCACTTCTCACTTGTGCTCTGTGACTCATCCAGTGCACTTCCATCTACATCACTATCTAATTCCCCAACTGGATGTATCTGAGCTGGTGCTCGAGAGGGATAGAGTGAGGGGCGCGGGATGTGATGTGAGATGCTAGTAGAACTGATGTCATGGGGACCTGGCTAAGCTTCCTCTAGCACACCTAGAGAAAGAGAAGATTAAAAGATATTACAATGGTGTTCTTATGAGAAGACTTCGCATACACCTTCCAATAGAAGGTGTTTCAATATATGATTTGTCAGCAGTAAGTGAATAGGATGAGAAGAAAGAACAGGAGAAAATGATTAGCACGAGGCCTGAGTTGGGGCTTGTATTCCTACCTCCCCAACTCCAGCTCCCTCTATGACCTTTCTCTCCAGCATTTGCAGGAGTTCTTCCTAATACCGGGATAGTGAATGAAGGTTAGGGGTTTTCCTCCTGTATGTGCTTGCTCTTTTGTTTTGGGCAGTCTTCTCAATTACTTTAACCTAAATGTGTACAAGGATGTGAGTGAGAGGACATTTGCAGGCGGAAGCTGGTGATGGCAAGAAAGGGCATTAAAGCCAAGTATTGAAAGCAATTTAAGATAGCATGAGTGGGAGGTAATTGTAAATGATATAGGTTCTTAGTACACTGAATTAATGGAATATAACAGTGGGTTACCTTAGCTGACCCGATAAGGTCATTAAATCTATTTCTACATTGCCTCCACGTACACGGCATGTTGCTCATAGCTGGTTGCCACCTCCTGTAATTTTTATTTAGAAGCTTGCCCAGGGGCCCTGTGGTGATCTATCCTGAAGAGAATCTCATCCAGTGCCTTATTTGCTCTTTTAGAATTTCTCGCACTCAGTGCCCTGCTTGCACATATGTTTCCAAACACAAATTGTTCTGCCTTATAAATCATGAAGCCTACCCCCTTGAGCTGTTGTAGCCTAGTTTAAATCCTTCAGCAGCACATAATTTCCCACCCAGCAAGGGATGAGCTCCCAATCACAGGCTTTTTCCATCCTGGAAATTCCCTGAAGCCAGAAATATACATGAGGATTGTAAGACTTTCTCCTACTACTGTGCAGACCTCAAGAATTACAAATAAGCATAACAATGACAGATAAGTTTGTTATAAATAAAATGATCTTTATTCACACTACAGTTTAAAATTTAAGCGTACATAGAAGCACTCTCGGCAATTCAAGTGCCCACAGTTTATTAATTTGCCCTTTGCAATAAATATGCCCACAGTTTATTAATTCGCCCTGGCAATAAATATACCCACAGTTTCGTACGTAAAAGTACTGCCCCAGCAAATTATATGCTACATAGTTTAGCTAAACGTACATAAAAGTAGCCCCACAATTTATGCTAATCCTTGGCAATCCATATGCCCACAGTTTTGGACATAAAAGTACTTCCCGGCAACTTATATGCTAATCCCTGGCGATTCATATCCCAAGTCAACCTTACATAAAAGTACTTCCCAACAATTATATATATTCTCTATGTCCGACTTCCATACATACACTCCTCCATGAGTGATCAGTCCGGAAAACGTGGTAGGCTGCAAACGTTGACAGCCATTTCAAACAGCCCCCTTTGTCTTTTCTGAATTTCCTGCTTCTGGGTCATTCCAATATAGTGCCCTCCAGCATGGGCCCCCTCATATTTCTCCATTTGCCTTCCTCTGATAGGTCAGTTTCACTCCCAACCTTCCTTGATTAGAGTTCCTTCTGCATGACACATTCATGTTGCTGTGATGTGTGTGGGACTTCCTCTTCATCTGGTGGTTCTCTTTCCTGTCCATGTGGTCTCACAAACAAAGGACCATATGCTGAGCACCTCTATTTTGAATCCTCACAGACAAAGGAACACATGCTTACTTCCTCCATTCTCCAATCTCCATACGGTAGCCACGGTTTTATTACACGTTTAGAATCTTACAGGATAAGTGACTGACATGGTGGGTTGGTGCTTTTCTTTGGTCTTATGCCTAATTTGGAAATCTATGCTAAACGAAGCAAGTTGGTAAAATAGCTTAGCAAGATAATCTAATGACATCAGGATTGCAGCAACAAGGGAACATTTGCATGGTGAGGCCTACTGCCACCATACTGCCCAACCTGCATTTCCCTCCCTTGCTCCCACTTGGATCGCCACTAATCTTTCATTCCCCACTTGCTGCAATGTAAATGGAAGTGGGGGCTGCAGGGACCAGGAATCTGATGGATATTGCTCCTGTCCACCTGTATTATAACCACTTCCTGGAGCCATCTTAGGGAAGGTGTTGGTAAGACCTCAGGGGTCATGGTAATGGCCCTGAGAGGCCCCCATGGAGGGGGAGGGCCCAATGACCAAAGTAACAAAGTTAACTGGAGCATAACAATTACAATAGGGGTACTTAAGAACAAAACTACTTGCATTTATATAATGTCCTTCACATTGGAAAATGACCCAGGGCACTTCATAGAGGTGGAAGGAAAGAAACAGACACTGAGCCATAGAAAGAGCGATTAGGAGGGATGACCTAAAGCTTGGTCATTGAGATGGATTTTAAGAATGGTTTTAAAGAAGGAGAGGGGAGGTGGAGAGTCAGAGGGTTTAGTAAGGGAATTCTAACATGAAAGAGTTTCTTTGTAGCCATAAGTCCAGTTGCTGATTAGATAAAGATTACCTAAATGTTAATTGTGCTCAACTTTCGTTGTTGAAAAAAAGTAAGACTAGGGGCGTTTGAGCTCTGGTGTTACAGGCAAAGATTAAATATTACCTGTACGATAGCAAAATACTGCAGATGCTGGAAATCCAAAATAACAACAGAAAATGCTGGAAAAACTCAGCAGGCTAGGCAACATCCGTGAATGTTGCCTGGCCTGCTGAGTTTTTCAAATATTACCTGTAGTTGGTTAAGAGAAGTGATTAGGCTGATTATGGTAAGGAAAAATCCCAGCAAAATCTGTGTTGTGATTGTCTGTCTGCCTGGACCAGGGTAGCCCACATATACTCAGGTGACTTTGCAGGCTCACATAAATGATTAGCACAAGCTCCCAGCACAGTTTAGGCCTTGCACTGGCAATTGTTTCAGCCTTTACAAAATTTTCAAATGAACAGAATCATAGAATGATACAGCACAGAAGGAGGCCATTCGGCCTATCGTGCCCCTGCCAGCTCTGCTTTTTTGCCCATAGCCCTGTAAAAATTTCCCCTTCAAGTATATATTTAATTCTCTCTTGAATATTACTATTGAATCTGCTTCCACCACCCTTTCAGGCAGTGCATTCCTGATCACAACAACTCATTGGCCTAGAAATTGAGTGCCCTTAGCGCCGATTTTGCGGCGCTAGAGGGCCTAGCGCTGCAATTGGCGCCGGCGCCGAAATTGCCTGGGGCCCTTCCGCCGCGGTAGACCGGTAGCGCTGCGCCGGCACCGATGACGTCATCGGTGTGCGCAGCGTCCCGGTTGCCATGCCGACGGGCCCCAGCGCCGAAATTCAGTTGCGGCCGCCTCGCCCGTGGCAGCCGCAACTAAGACTCTGGCAACAGAGTCTTACAAGTCTTTGCGCCGGCGCATTAAAGGCCCCGCGGCGGCCGGCCGCTTTCCCGCCGGCCGCCTGGCCGCAGCTCCCTCCCCGGACTTCCCCCCCCCCCCCCCCCCCCGGAACAGAAGCAAGCCCGGCACTTGTCCGAGGTGCCGGGCTCATTTTTAAAAAGATTTTCGCGGGCCGCGGCCGGGTGCAGGCAGCTCCTCCTTAAGGGAAGGAGGAGGCCTGCACTTCCTGAGCCTGCCGCACCGCATCGGGTGCCGCAGCGCCGGAATTGCGGCGCAAAACGGCAGTTAGCGCCGATTTACCGCCGCAAAGACCCTTCAGTAGCGCCGGCAGCCGTTTGGGCGCGGCCCTGCTGAATTTTTGGCGCGCGCAGGGGGACTTAGCGCCGGCACTAACTTCCGGCGCTAAAGCCCTGGCTAAGCCAAAACTCAATTTCTAGGCCATTATGTTTCCTCATGCCGTCTCTGGTTCTTTTGCCAATCACCTTAAATCTGTGTCCTCTGGTTATCAACCCTTCTCCTACTGGAAACAATTTCTCTTTATTTACTCTATCAAAACCATTCATGATTTTGAACACCTCTATCAAATCTGCTGTTAACCTTCTCTGCTCTAAGAACAACCCCAGCTTCTCCAGTCTCTCAACTTAACTGAAGTCCCTCATCCCTGGTACCATTCCAGTAAATATCTTCCGCACCCTCTCCAAGGCTTTGACATCCTTCCTAAAGTGTGGTGCCCAGAATTGAACACAATACTCCAGCTGATGCCGAACCAGTGTTTTACAAAGGTATAAAACATAACTTCCTTGCTTTTGTACTCAATGCCTCTATTAATAAAGCCAAGGATCCCATATTCTTTTTTAACAGCCTTCTCAACTTGTCCTGCCACCTTCAAAGATTTGTGTGCATGCACCCCAGGTCTCTCTGTACCTGTACCTGCACCTCCTTTAAAGTTGTACCATTTAGTTTCTATTGTCTCTCCTCATTCTTCCTACCAAAATGTATCACTTCACACTTCTCTGCGTTAAATTTCATCCACCATTTTTCTGCCTATTTTACCAGTCTATGACCTCCTGAAGC
Organism: Somniosus microcephalus; assembly: GCF_052327205.1. Taxonomy (NCBI): domain Eukaryota; kingdom Metazoa; phylum Chordata; class Chondrichthyes; order Squaliformes; family Somniosidae; genus Somniosus; species Somniosus microcephalus. The sequence goes on from NC_140987.1 coordinate 398,760,467, forward strand.
CTGTTATTACCCTCCTCATTGTTTACTACATTTCTGATTTTTGTATTTGTTGCAAACTTTGAAAGTATGCCCTGTATACCAGGTCATTAATAAATCAAAAAGAGCTGTGGTCCTAATACTGACCCCTGGGAAAGACCACTATATACTTCCCTCCAGTCTGAAAAACAATTATTCACCACTACTCTCTGCTTTCTATCCCTTAGCCAATTTTGTATCCATGCTGCCACTGTCCCTTTAATCTCATGGGCTTCAATTTTGCTAACAAGTCTATTATGTGGTAGTTTGTTAAATGCCTTTTGAAATTCCATATACACATCAACTACATTACCCTCACCAACCCTCTCCGTTACTTCATAAAAGAACTCAATCAAGTTAGTCAAACACGATTTGCCTTTAACAAATCCGAGCTGTCTTTTATTTATTAGCCCATACTTTTCCAAATACCAATTAATTTTGTCCCGGATTATTGTGTCTCAAAGTTTCCTCACCACTGACGTTAGGCTGATTGGCCTGCAGTTGCTGGGTTTATCCCTCTGCCCTTTTTTAAACAGGAGTGTGAATGTTTAATATCTGTCAGCATTTGCTACAGCTGGGTGAGGGGAGAAGAGAAGTGCCAGGCAATAATAAACTGACAGAAAACCTAACGCGAATATATAAACAGAGTCCGTGGACAAGTGGCGGAGTGGCGTAGCACCCTCTGATTGAGGGCTGGCATGTTGGATGTGCTGCTGCATGAGGTGAGTGTCAAGAGGGCTGTCCTTTCTGGCACTTCAGAGCATTTGCCCCAGGGGACAGCAGTGTACCTTGCCTGTCAAGAGGTTTGAACCAAGCTCGATGGTTTGCACAGTACATTAGGTGCCATCTATCAAGCTCTACACTCCCAGGAACCCTGACACCAGCAAAATGTTCTGTCAAGCTGATACCTTCTGTCCACAGGAAAAGTGATGAACATGTTGTCCCATGCAAACAAGGCTTCCATGACTTGCTGATTTGCACAGCCAACTGACTGATTTATTCATTGGTGGTGGCTTGGAAAGATCCAGCGGTGTATGTTTAATAGATAGTGACCCTCAGAGAGAGAGCCACCCCTGTGGTTCAAGTTGTCTGCAGTCTGGCTTCAAGAGATGCTATAGCTATATGGTAGCCCCCTTAGTGAAGCAGAGGTACCAAAGACAGATCTCCTCTGGCATGCTCAGGAAAGATTGTCTAGGCTAGTAACTGGGATAGGGATGGTTATATAACCCATGACGTTAGTAACATTTGCTTTTCTTGTCCTCCCCAGTACTGTTGTTCTGTTCTAAATCTAGGCGGGTCATTGGAGCCTCCAAAAGAACTCCCATCCTATTGGTTGCTGCAAACAAAAAGCAGCTGGAAACAAGGCAGTTGTAATAAATGGAGTTCGAAATAAGAGTCTTCCACTGAAAAAAATCAGACATAAACAGCAACAAAAAATAATACATTGATAAAATGCAGATAAAGTAATATAAAAAAACAAAAAAACCTGCCAACTAAAAATTAAAAAGAGATACTCACCTTTAAGAAGCTCCCCCACCCGGCATTTTTTAAATCTGCAAATTGTAATGCACTGTGTGGATTGGACACGTTAGCTTGCTGCTTGCATGAGGATAGGGCCCTTCCCCCCACAGTTTGACTGAGGTCTCCCACCACGTACAATTTGGTTGGAACCTCTCATTTCCGTCCTTGCAGGAGGGAAATAGCCCATCCTCCCACCTGATAAGTACCAGCTGGCCATTTAAATAGCATCTAATTTAATGTTCTGTGCTTGCTCCCAGCAAGGATGGAAGCACCACTATTGGAACTATACAAAATTGGGACTACTGTGTACGTGATTTGGATGGACAGAGACCTCTTTTTCACATCTTTCCACAGGAACATAATGGGCAACCTGAGGTTTAATTTTTTATCTGTTATTTTTAGGGAACTGATTAAAATAGTTGTACTAACTTCCAAACTCTGCTATTTTAATGCAGTCATCAACTTGTTTATTTTAAATGGCATAATGATTGGTTTAAATTAACGTAAAGAGGAAACTGTTGTCAGAAAGGCCAAACTGCAAGTTTTTTGCTAATTTTCTCCCTTATCTGCAGATGCAAATTGATGTTTGGGTACAGGTCCACACGGTGACAATATCCCTCACCTGAGTAGCCAATTCTTCAAATGTTGGCTTGGATCTGCAGTCTATTTGAATGGAACAGCATCACAGATTGGCTGATTCTGTCCTAAGCCGATGTCCTCACATATCTGCTTTCCAGCAGGAGTCACTGGATAGTGACCTTGGTGAGCAAGAACCCAGTCCGGTTTATCTTCTCCCTCACATAGGGGCAGTGAGGCCAACTGTTACCTCCCGGTTGCCACCCCAGCGGAGATAAGCTAACTCAGCACAGACCAGGAATTGATCATTGTCATTTATGAACCGTAAGCCATTCAGAGCTCTGTATATAACGGTAACTATTTTCTCATATCTAGAAAAGGAGGTCAATTAGGTAGAGGCAACAAGAGCAGGTCAGAGGCTGGGTATTCTGTGGCGAGTGTCTCACCTCCTGACTCCCCAAAACCTTTCCACCATCTACAAGTCAGGAGTGTGATGGAATACTCTTCACTTGCCTGGATGAGTGCAACTCCAACAACACTCAAGAAGCTTGACACCATCCAAGACAAAGCAGCCTGCTTGATTGGCACCCCATCCACCACCTTAAGCATTCACTCCTTCCACCACCAGCGTACTGTGGCTGCAGTGTGTACCATCTGCACGATGTACTGCAGCAACTCGCTAAGGCTTCTTCGGCTGCACCTCCCAAACCCGTGATCTCTTCCACCTAGAAGGACAAGGGCACCAGGCACATGGGAACACCACCACCTCCAAGTCTCACATTAGTCTGACTTGGAAGTATATTGCTATTCCTTCATCGTTGCTGAGTCAAAATCCTGGAACTCCCTCCCTAACAGCACTGGGAGTACCTTCACCACACGGACTGCAGCGGTTCAAGAAGGTGACTCAGCACCATCTTCTCAAGGGCAATTAGGGATGGGCAATAAAAGCTGGCCTTGCCAGCGACGCCCACATCCCATGATCGAATATTTTTAAAAATGCAGTACTTTTAAAAAGGTACATAGGCAGTCTTTGCAGATAATTTTCCAAATGTAGCCAGATACATTGGGCTAATCATGAAAATCCAATTTGCATGTTGCAATTAAAATCAGACACACTCAAATGAGTTTTACTGCCAATTAGTTTCTTGATGTTTGTCATACCAAAGCATTAAAGTATTACAATTTATTCGAACTCTGTAATTAATGAGTGAAAAGCAATCTTGTCCTTTTATCTCTTTGTAAATCCTATGCTGGTATTGGTCCCCTGTACTCTGCTGTGTTGTAACCTTTTGTAAATGTCCTCATAGTGCTGCTTCCGATTCTTATTAACACTCTCTTTGCAGCAATTCGTCGCATTTAGGGTTAGGGTTAGGGTTTACCACCTTGGTTATAAATATGTTCCAGAATGTACAGGGGTTGCTGTGTTCTGAATTGGGCACCGCGATACTCAGAATCTAACCCATGCTGCACCTGGCAGGTGCTTCATGCTGAAATCATGTGCAGAGATTTGAAACTTGCACTGATAAGCCTCACCTTGGTAAGCACAAACATTCACAAAAAAGAAAAAAATGTTGTCAAACAGTAATGTTTCTGCTTATTTTAATTAAAATAAAGTAAATCACCAGTAGTGGGGTAGATTTTTGTCTTCACCAGCATGGTGATAATCTGGCAGGACAGATTGCATGTTCTGTATAGAACCCACCAGATTACCGCCCAGTTGGTGAAGATGAAAATCTACCCTACTGATGAATGAGGATGACTGCAGAACTCGCTGTGGCCTGCAGAAGTGCTATGATTAGGTGCTGCACACTCATAAAAGAATGGGTCTATTACCAGAGGGCTTTCCTCCATTGGATCCTGTGGTGTAAATGGAAATGAAAGCAGCTACCAATGATGATTGCTAATATGATGTCTACTGACATACAATAAAAAGACCTGATGGATCTTTGCTTTACACTCTCGAGAGGCTGTGCAGTGTTTGTATGTCCGAATAGATTGGATTTGAATGTTATGGAGGTTGAGAATTGGATAGTTTGAGCTGTTTGGAGTGGGCACAGATACAAGTTTGAGTGTTGTTCCAGCTAGTTCCCAATCTGAGCTGCATTGAGCGGTGAATCATGGAACAGGGCCAGCTACAACTCACAGAATTAGGGATGGGAAAATAGCAGGGAGTATCATGCCAGGATAATCCCTACAACATTCCAGCATGTGGTTACCAGGGCTTTGGAAACATCCTGGGAAATGATAGTTTGTACATAGCGTCGGTTATCAAATACAATGTGAGGTGTAACATAAATCAGGAGTGAATAAAGTTGCCTTTACACTGCCCATCAAGCATTCACTGATCAGATGCAGCACAGGTTAGATTCAGAATAAACATTCTGGACTGGTCATTAAAAAAAATCTTGCTAATGTCACTTTTTTCTATCCTAACCAACACCATCCTCATAATAACAATGTAGTTTGTAGGCTTCAGTGTGTTTCTTTAGAAGTAATCCATCAAACATGTTTAATTTATTTTACATCTTGGCTATTCTCACACTGATCTGAAGAGATTTTGCAGTGGGTGCAACAGGATGACGTGTTTACTCAGTTCATAAAAATTTTTTAAATTGGAAAAATTCTGTGTGCATCCATTGTTGGAAAAACCTTCAAGGGGAAGTGAATTGTTACATCATTCTATGTAATAGCTGTCTATATGTTTTACAACTGCTAGTTAGATGAGGTTTGACAACAGCCATTTTGTGTGGAATGCCCCTGATTGCACACCTTACAATCTCCAGATCTATTGCACTAATATAAACCACAAAATGTACTCTCTCTCTCTCTCTTGTATTACAGAACATCATCCAGGCACTACTATAGAGAGTTGATTCCCAAGCATCTCCCGCACAGAGTGAGTACATGCCTGAGATATAATGACCAAAGACAGTAACTAATGAGACCTAAAGACACAGTGGGGGGTAAGTTTAACTTTTGGGGATAGTATAAACGGGGCGATACCAGATCGGCCGCCTCTTAGACACTTCTCCCGATATTTGTATTTATTGACTTCAACGAAAAAGAAAATCGGAAGAGATGTATAACGGGCAGCCGACCCGATATAGCTCCATTTACACTATCCTCAAAAGTTAAAATTGCCCCCAGAATTTTTTGTGGTTTTCAAAATGTGGCATATATATAACATTTATGTGTTGCTTTTATCTATTTATGATGGAAAGTGTCATAACGAAGAATTGAAGAAACGAAAGGATATAGAAGTATTTTTGTTTTGTTAATGTGTTTTCATGATGTTCTTCATTGGGTTCACAGTATTATTTTATGTGTTGAAATTTGTTAATCATGACAAGCGAAAATAAATGAACAACCATCATAACATCCTCAAAGTACTCAGTCCTAAATCTTGTTGGAAACAAAACTCAGTGTGCCACTGAAAGGACTTCCCAAAGGTGGATGATGGGAGGAGTAAGAACAATAAGGCCAAATATCTGAGATCACACTCCGCCACTGTAACAGTAATGGAGTGGCACTTCCTGCTCATTGGTAATTTAAGAGGCTGGATTCTTAGAGTACCTGGGGTCAGGCAATTTAAATAAACTGGGCAGGGACCCATCATTGTATTGGCACTGTTGTGTCATCTTCTGGGTGTGAGGCAGGAATTTGCAGTGTTAGAAAGCTGCTGAAGCTTATTACCAGAAGGTCTGGCTGAAGGTAGTTGCAGCTCAGGGAGATTGGCCCAATTCCAGGAAGGCCAGTTTCCTTACAGCAGCTGTTCGCTTTGTGAGAATATGTTGTGGGCGCCACAGGTAAGACTGGCAGGAACTATGGCAGGTGACACCACCCTGCCAGTCCCGCCTCATTTTTGACATCACCTGGAAAGTGGATGGACGCAAGGACTGCTTCCGTTGCCTGAGGAGATTCCCAGCATAGGAAAACGGGGCAGAGACCCAGTATAAAATGCCCCTGCCCCAGTTTCCCCATGCCCCACCCTGAAATTGCCATGGTATGCTGAAGAAGAGAACCTAAGGGAGTGAAGCTGTTCTTTTATAAAATATTTTTTGGAGTGGAGGATGATCTAAGTTTTTAAAATCACACATGGAGGTGGCTGGTTGGATGTGGAGGAGTTCTATGTGCTGAGGCAGGAGATGTAATTATAAACTCAGGAAACTCGAAAATTAAACTCAAGAACAGACTACCGCCTGATGCAATGAATGGATGCTGGATTGATGTTTTTAAAAAAGTGGACAGATTTTTGATGGGCTACTTGATCTGCTCTTGTGCCAGCATACTTTATTGCATTATCAGCATGTGATTTTTTAAAAATTCATTCACGGGATGTGGGCGTCACTGGCAAGGACAGCATTTATTGCCCATCCCTAATTGCCCTTGAGAAGGTGGTGGTATACAATTGAGTGACTAGCTAGGCCATTTCAGAGGGCAGTTAAGAGTCAACCACATTACTATAAGTCTGGAGTCACATATAGGCCAGATCGGGTATGGATGGCAGATTGCCTTCCCTAAAGTCATACAGTACTTGACTTCCATTTATAGAGGTGTTTGAGAATTGGCGGTGTACATAGCTGTATGTTATTGGGACACCTGCTCTTTAATAACTGAAAATAATTTGAATATAAAAGTCATATCATTTGCATGTATTATTTAATAAGAACATTTATGCAGAGATCTTCTTGAACTCAGACAGTCTGACAGCGGGACCCCTCTGAAAGACCTTTTTGTTTTGTTCTGTACCTGTTGGTCTTTTTTTTTCAATTTTTCCTTTTAACAGTGATGTTTTAATGATTGCGAGTTTTGGATTAGAGGAGATACTGAGGCTGACTATACACTGTTGATGCTGAATCATCCCTTTGTTGTTGAATACACCTTTACTGATGACCACTCAGCTAATTAACACTGTTGAACTCAGCAACTTGTTCAACATAATATCCCCTCTGACGCAACAAAAAAATCCAAAAGTTGAAATTGAACTTAGACATATTCATAATTCTTTGTAACTGAGTGACTTTTAAAAAGGGTCCTGATGCTGGGCTCAATCAATTTATAATAAAATGAGTAATGAGCCTTTTTTTTGTTCAACAAAGACGAGCTATGCACTATTTTTGTCATGGTGATATAATCAGCAATCGGTTTAGAGGAGTTACTGAGTCAATGTAATGGATTTTGACACATTTTCCTTGCCTGTAAGCAAAGGAGAAAATATTTTGTCAAACAGCACTTTCTGATGAAAGCAGTCTGCTGCCGAGGCCCTCGTGGCAGCCCAGCACAGATATAAAATGCATTATATAGAACATGGCATTTATTAACCTTAGCAAGGAATCAATGTTTTCAAGGAACTTCTATATTCCTTGTGCTGGACTATTTCCAACCGATGGCAAGTCATTAAATTGTGACCCAGGCATATCAGTAGAATGACAAATCGAACTTCTGATAAGATTTTCAGACAAACGTAGAATGCAAAAAGCTCCTGACAAGTTGACTTTTAGGTGGCCTGGGCAACCAGACCTGCCGAAACAAACTATATGATCAATTCAAGCCAAAGAGTTAATACAGCTTCTGGTACAAGTGCGCTAGAAAATGCTAAAGAAGGGACTAAATACTTGAAATAGTAATTCTAATATCCAGTCAGTGGCTTTTGCTTTAGTGGAGCTGAGATTTTATTTTGAAGTTACAAGATATATTCATTAAATGACAAGTCATTAAGATAAACTCGATGGACTGAAGTTCTAGGGTGCAGTGCTGTCAAGAGTACAAGTGTGATTAGGAAACAGTAACTGTAAAAATGTCCATTTAAGCTGATAGTAAAATGGCTGGTAGTTAACTACCATCCACTTAGCAATTCAATTTTATTAATCTTAATTAAGCACATTTATGGTTTTGTCTGTGGATGTACATGGGAGAGAAAGATCATTAATGTAAACCAATATCAGTGGAATGCATTAAATTGAAACTTGAAGTGCATTCAGTTTGGTAGGCTCCAGATCAGATACTCTACCTCTAATGAGCATTCTCCCTTTCAAATCAGCTAAAATAACCAAGCGACAAAGACAGACCAATCATTGGAAGAATAGGATCTACCCTTTTGAAATCCAAGTGTTTTGCTGAACACTTTACTATTTTTATTCATGATCTGGATGTAGGTGTTGCGGGCACGATCTGCAAATTTGCAGTTGATGCCAAGATCTGTGCATTTATTAGGACTAGATGATGCTCGTCTGCTTCAGGTGGGTCTTAATGTGTTGGGAGATTGGGCTCATGACTGGCCAATGATGTAAAACTTGGATAAGTGCAGTGCATGTGGGCTGGGCAAATGCTCAACATTCATACACCCTTCAGGGAAAAGCATTAAAGAAGGCACAGATAGAAAGAGATTTGGGCATTCTAGTGCACACATCTTTAAAGGTACATAAGCAATGCCGTGGAGCGATAGCTAGAGCAAATAAGGCATTGGGATGTATCCATAGGATAATTGAGTATAAGACAAGACAGACTATTTTGTCCATGTACAAGACCTTAGTCAGGCCGCACTTGGAATACTGTGTCCAGTTTTGGTCTCCTCACATGGTGGGTGATATTGAGGCGTTGGAAAGGGTGCAGAGGAGGGCCGCTAGACTAATTCCCAGTTTAAAGCATCTTAGTTATGAAGATAGGCTAAAAGAGTTGGGATTCTACACTTTAGAATAGAATAGACTTAGAGATGATCTGATTGAGGTTTATAAGATAATGAAGGGAATAGATTGTGTTCCAGTTGTCAGTTTGTTTCAATTAAATAGGTTAGGGAGGACCAGGGGTCACAAATTTAAGTTGTATAAAGATCTAGGTTAAACTGCAGGGAATTCAGAGCCAAGTTTTGATCACCTAGATGGGTCGGTGAGGAATTTCCCAGATATTTTTCCCCAAAGTGGCCTGGATTTTTAATGTTTTTTTTGCCTCTTCCAGGAGATCACATGGTTTCGGGTGGGGTGGAGTGTATATTGTGATACACAAGTTATCGCAATCATGTGGGACAGGCTCGATGGACCAGAGGGTCTTTGCCTGTCTGTCATTGTTCGTATGTCCGTATGTAACACTTGAATCCAAGAGAGATAACATTTTCCTTTTTGATTGAATGGTAGAAAGTGTAACATTATTGAATTGTACCAAAGTGTTTAATGCAATGTAATGACCATAAAACCAGTTAACCTTTGAGTGATGAGTTTGTTCTTCAGTGTTTAATTGTATAGGCTGGGAATGATGTTATTTGGTGATCAATATCAATAGATTTATGAATTAAGATAACTCTAGTAGTTGCCTATTTTCCATTCAGTTGAAAGACTCAAATGAATGTTCAGATTTATCACACATCTATCAATGATTTGACTATAAAGCCAGCTCCCAATTTGAAAAGTTGAGCATCCAACCCATCAGCCCCTGATTTAGAGGAATTCCAGGACTCAAGGGCGGTGGTCAGGAATGCTTCAGAAAATCTAATTTGCAGGATGTTGTATTTGGTAAGATGCTGGTGGCTTGATCATTAGGTTCCGGCAGGCACAATGCATCATGCAAGAATAAAATGTATTTTAACTGGAGTGATCTGGACCCAAACAGCAGCTGGATGCTAGACAGAAAGCAAGTCATTGGGTTGGTTCTGTTTTTTTATGTTCTTGGCCAATTTTAAATCAAATCTAAGTGGGTATACTGTACTTTGGGAAGCAGATCTAGAATAAGTTTGCCTCTGTCTTGGTTCTAAAAGTAGAGTATAGCCAGCACATAAACTGATATCTGGCTGTTGAGTTTAAATCTGTTGAGTGCAGTTTTGTATCATTTGAGACCAGATTAACTGGATCTCATATGCCCAAGGGTTAAATGTTGCAAATAGATTTCCAAGGCTTCTTCATGGAGTCTTACATTTATTCACTTGGACTGCAGAGACCGAAAGAGGAGCACCAAAGTGATGTAGGTTACCAAAATCCCCTTGAAATCATAACTGGCTCAGTCCTACTGGTCCGTGGCCTAGAAATTCAGTTGGTAGCGCCGGCGTTGAGCGCCTAAAGAGACCTAGAATTGGGGCGATACCCTATGTTGGGGCGGTCGCTATGAAGATAGCGACAACTCGTATATTGACTATACATTTAACGCCTGCGCTAAGTGTTTGCGCGCGCCCGCGAGCGCAAGCAGATCATGACGTCATTTCGGTGTGCAACGCCTTTTAGGAGCGCCTGAGCGCATATTGAGTGGCGCCCGGAGCCTTAACGCCTAGCGCTATTAGTGACAGTTTGAGGGAGCGCTAGCAGGCCCTTCTCGGAGTAGAGGGGCACTATTTAAAGGGGACAGCTCTAGTGCAGAAGCTTCAGCCACTTGGCCTGCTCATTGCGATCATTGCTGGAGAGAGTTGGCGAGCTACTGTGGAGCAGAGTTTTGGGAATTTAGCTTTAGAGTACTTGGGACCTTCAAACCTGTCCGGAGCAGTTGGAGCACTACACCTAACAGCCTTTTGACCAACTGGCATCGGAATGGGAGCTGCTTTGGAGGGGGACGGCCTCATGGCCCAACACTGTGAAGGGGCAGAGAGACGGCGGGAGAGAGGGCCGGGATTGGCCAGAAGGAGGAGGGGCAATGGAGGTCGGCCAATCCGACGGTATGCTGCGAGGGTCTTTAGGCAGCAGGTGTCAAGCCTTGACATGTCGGAGGAGCAGTGTTTGTGAAGGCTCCGATTCTGGAGGGACATTGTTACTGATCTGTGCCACCTGCTTGCTGAGGATCTGCAGCCGCGTGAACGGTGCAGAACCTCTCTGTCCGTGTTCGCTAAACTGACTGATGGCCTCAATTTTTAAGCCAACGGATCCTTTCAGTCAGCCACTGGGGACATTGCGACTATCGCTCAGGTTGCAGTCCACTGTTGCATCCGGCAAGTTACAGATGCCCTTTATAGGCGAAGGCGTCAATTCATGACCTTCCCTCTGACCCTGCACAAGCAGGCGGAGCGCGCGCAGGGTATCGCTTCTATTGCGGACTTCCCCATGGTGCAGGGGGCGACTGACAGCACACACGTGGCTTTGAGGGCGCCATGCCAGCATCCTTAGGACTCCCGCAACTGCAAGGGGTTCCACTCCCTCAACGTGCAGCTGGTCTGTGACCACCGCCAAATCATCATGGCAGTCAACGCGCATTTCCCAGGGTGCAGCCACGATGCCTTTATCCTGCGGTTGACCTCAGTTTGTTACCTTTTTGTGGGGCTGGCTCGAACACGAGGCTGGCTTACTGGGGACAAGGGCTATCCTCTCTGCCCATGGCTGATGACAACACTCCGTGTGGCCGACACCCCAGCAGAAGAGCTGATCAACAGCAGCCATCAGGTGACCAGGCACAGTGAACAGCACACTACTGGTGTTCTCAAAAAGCGTTTCCGATGTCTGGAACATTCGGGGGGATCCCTGCAGTACTCGCCGGAGCAAGTGGGACACATCGTCGTCGTCTGCTGCATGCTCCACAACTTGGCGAATCGACGCACCCAGCCAATTCCACCTGTCCCTCAACGACCAGCAGAGCAGGCGGAGGAGGAGGAGGAGGAGGAGGAGGAGGAGGAGGAAGAGCAGGCGGAGGAGGAGGAGGAGGAGGAAGAGCAGGCGGAGGAGGAGGAGGAGGAGGAAGAGCAGGCAGAGGAGGAGGAGGAAGATGGAAGGGCTCCTGAAAGTGGAAGGGCCATACGTCAGAGGCTCATCAGGACTCGTTTCGAGACCCCTCTGGCGGAATGATGAGAGTCTTAACTCCTGCGCACTTTGGATGTTTGACGGCCTCTGAATGCCAGCATCACTGAAAGTAGTCACGTGCACCATGCCACATTGAAACTTCTGTTTATTGTCACAAAAGTCTTTCATTACAGCAAAACAACGTCATGTCAACAGAAACCATAAGTAACAAAATAACTGTGAACTCTTCGGCAAAGCCGCAAAACTCAACAAACCTTCTGCAAATATAACAACAGGTGAGGGTGTCCTTGAATTTGGACAAAGAAACGTCTCAGCACCTCCCTCTACAAATGGCCCCTTGAGGGAGAACAACTTCTCTTTCGCGGCCGGCCACTTCCCTCCCTGCTGCTCCTACGTAATTGGACCCCAGTGGCGGGCTCAAGGCTGGGGGACGCCTGCTGACTGTGTGGAAGCGCAGAAGCCCCTGAGGGACGGCCTGGCCGACCGCTGGGCTTGGAGGGTGCGGACGCAGGATGCTTGATGTGACCATGGCTGGAAGCAGTGTGCCCTGCAGGTGGTGGCAGCTGCACTGCAGACGTCCCAGCGCTGGCATGTGCAATGGTCTCCTGCCGAGAGAGGACACCTGCACCATGGTCGGACGACACACTGGCTATCTGAGGGGACCGGCTCGGCTCATCTGCCACAATCGCATGCTCCCTGATTCCTGGCCTTGTATGGGACTGGAAGGGCCCGGGATGATCCTAACTGATGCAGAGAGGGTGGCTGCAGTGAGAGATCGCGTTGCCTCAATCTGGGTGTGGACGAGCCCAGCAAGTGACTGTGTGGCAACAGTGAGGACCTGTGTGCCAGGTGCCAGTGCTTCGGAGAAGCCCTGGACAGTTCTTTCCATTGCTTCGGACAAGGCAGGTGCCGACCGCTCCACTGCCTCGGACAAGCCCTGGACAGACCTTTCCAGGGATTGTCCGAAGCCCTGAACAGTCCTTTCCATAGCGGCCTCAAAGCCCTGGACAGTCCTCTCCATTGTTGGGCCGAAGCCCTGGATAGTCCTCTCCATTGTTGGTCCGAAGCCCTGGATAGACCTGTCCATTGTTGCCCCGAAGCCCTGGATAGACCTGTCCATTGTTGCCCCGAAGCCCTGGAGAGTCCTGTCCATTGTTGCCCCAAAGCCCTGGAGAGTCCTCTCCATTGTTGCCCCGAAGTCCAACATACTCTTAGCCAATGAATCTATTGACTGAGGCATCTTCTCCACTGCAGCCATCAGCTCCGTGTGTCTGAGCCGGGCCTGTTTGCTCATTTCACCCAGGCGACGCGCCTCCTCTGCACTCTGAGCAGCAGTCATAACTACCTGCCTTGCCCTCCAAGGAGACGGTGGCCGAACTTGCCTATCCCCCTTGCGTTGCTGCATGCCGCTTGTTCCAGCAACTGGTTCATCCTCAGAGCCACCCCCCCCCCTCCCCTCCAGGGGACTACTATCCCCAGTCTGTAGATGTGTCCGCTCCCCGGATTCTGCAATGGCTGGTCCGGATTCCTCCTGCTCCTCGCCTCCGGTGGCACTGGCACTGGCAGCTTCAGTGCGTTGAGCCCGAGTTGGTGCTGATTCATCTGAAAGCAGGGAGGTGGAAGAGTGGCTTTAGCAAAAGGACAGCTTTGCGGAAAGGCATGCCAGATTGCGGCAAGGCTCTGACATGGCTGCACACTGAGGATACATGCTGGCGGGGGGACCAAGTGGAAGGCAACAGGTGAAAAAGGTGAGAGTCTTACCCTCGCTGTCGGAAATGGGGTCGGCAGATGCAGTGGTCACAAGACCAGACAGACGTCCTCCAAGAATCTGGTGCACTCTCTCCTCCAGATCCGTGAGAGGGACCACTTGTGGAGGCCCGCCACCGGTTTGAAAGTGGTCCCTTCGCCTGGCCGCCAGCTTGGCCTGGAGAGGAAAGAAGGGGAAGTTGTGTTACATGAGGCCTTGAGACATCATCGCATGCCCCCCATGGTGAAAGAGCCCTTACATGAGGCCTTGAGACATCATCGCATACCCCCCATGGTGAAAGAGCCCTTACATGAGGCCTTGAGACATCATCGCATGCCCCCCATGGTGAAAGAGCCCTTACATGAGGCCTTGAGACATCTGTCCATGTGTGTGCCCAGAAAGGGCCATGGGTGCTTGCTGACAGATAGCCACTGGGGCATCATGGCAACAGGGTGCCCGAAGTCAGCTGCAGATGGAGGGAATCATAAGTTTGCTAAACCATCACTCACCCTAACAACCCGTGTGAGGTCGTTGAATTTCTTCCTGCACTGAACAGGGGTCCTGGTCGCCATGCTGCTGGAGTTGACCCTCACAGCAACCTCCCTCCAAGATCGTCGGTAAGCCTTCTGATTCGGCCTCTTGCCATTGTCCGGATACAGGACATCTCGACAGTGCTCAACTGCAGCCACCAACTGGTCCACACCCTCAGTGCTGAAGCGCTCTGCTCTCTGTCTAACCTTCTCCATGCTCAACAAGTTTCTAACGCCAGAGAAGGGCGAGCGCCGATTCTGAGGCCTACAGGGCGTTGGGTGTGGCAGCTCAGGCTGACTGACCCACCCCTTTAAGAGCCGGCCGGCGCCTGGAAGTCTCGTGGTTTCCCGTAATTGAGATCACCTGCGCTGCGCCCGTCCGCATCGATATTGAGTAGCGCCTGAACTTTTGCACCTTAGGAGCACCGTGCAATGGCTGAATTAGCGCCTCAATCCCCTTTGGGGGCGATGCAACCCAATATCTCGCCAGGTAGCGATAAGTTTCGTCTGGCTATAAACTTTGCGCACCGCCAGTTCTAGCGCCTCAAGCGGGGCTATACCCAATTTCTAGGCCCTAGTCTATTCAGTCTTATTAGATTCATTAGTAATGTGGGTCTATGAATGTGCCACTGGATTAGGCCTCCAGTTTCAATAGAGTAAGCATGGGAAGCCAGTCCTGTACATTTGCATTCTAAGTGGTCTTATTACACAGCAGAAGCCAGCATGCCGACAGAGATCAGCTAGCGCATGTAAAAGCAGAAGAGAAGCACATGGAGGCCACTCTCAAAACAGGATCTATTACTCTAATGTTTAAGTGCCAAAGTAAAAGTACCTTAAGATGATGCATGTGAGATCCTAGTTACAATGGCCCGATTTTCGGCTTGTGTGGGAAATGGTCGGGTTTCCCCGAATGTGGGGTTTCTGACACACAAAAAAATGTGTCAGCCAGCTCCACGCAATTTTCCCTCAAGTGGCCAATTAATTCCCAGCATGTGGGCAGCCTTGCTAATTGTCCATTTCTGGTCAGAGAGCCACACAGTATGATGTCATCATTCGTGGTGCTTTCATGGTCCACAGCAAGCATTGCTTCCTCTGTTGGCTTCCAAATGAACCATACAGGATGGCAGAGGAGCCTGCAGCAGCTGTGGCCAGTGCCAGACCCGGAGCTGCCTTCAAATTCGACGAGGCTTCATTGCAGGCATTATTGGATGGGGTTAGGGCCCACAGGGAGGTCCTCTTCCCTAGGTCAGGGAGGAATGGGCCTCCCACTGAGACCAATGCTGCATGGATGCAGGTGTCAGCAGATGCCAACTCGCTGGGAGTCACCAGAAGAACCTTGGCATTACATCTCTAACTCCTTCCTTTACTCCCCCACAGTACCATCCAGAGCCCCCGTCCTCACTGTGGAGGAGGAAGAGGCTGTGCTGCCAGACTCCTCAGAGGAAGCTCCAACCTCTGAGGGCGCGGCGTCAGCAGAAGTAAGCACACCCAGCACCAGCGCAGACACTCACACCTCGGGGGGACCTTTGGGACATAGAGTAGTGTTGTCACTTGGGCCTAGAAATTCAGTTGGGCGAGCCAGCCGTTAGCGCCTTAGGGGGAGTAGATCTCGAGGGCTAGGCGCTTATCGCCCGGGCGCAGCGCGATCTGCACCTCTCCCCAACTTCAGGACACATCTCTCCGTCCCCCACTTCCAGCACCTCGCCACCTCCAACGATCTCGTGCACAGCCTCCTCAGCACTTGTCAATTTAGCGAGGGATGGTGTGTCTCCTCCTGTCTTTGCTGTCTCCCTCTTATTGTGGGCTATCTTTTCCTGCAAGGAAGGACACAAGTGGAGTTTCAGCGAGAGTGATGTAGTGACTGTGAAGAATCCATAACATAGAAGGCTAGAGGGAGACGAAGATGGACTGAGGTGCCAAGAGGAAGCTGCCTCCCTGTGCATTGTTAGTTGGTGTCATTGCATAACAGTGAGAGTGAGTGTGAGGGGTGCATAGCAGAATGGTGAAGTGATGCAGTACAGAGAGAGAGATGGATAGGTAAGGGTGCAATGGAAGTAAGGGTAAGGTGGGATGTGGAGGAGCAGGCTTACAAAGCAGAATGCTGGTGATGAGAAGGGAAGGGAAGCAGATTGAAGGTAAGTGTGATGTGATACTCACATTTGCTGATCGCAGAAGATCATTAAACCATTTCTGGCACTGGATCCAGGTGCATGAACATATGGACCTAGCGCTGACCTCCTCAGCAATGTGCAACCAGGCTGCCTTGGTTTGCTGAGGAGGCTTCCTCCGGCCATCGGGAGGGAACAGAATCTCCCTGCGCCCTCTTACTCCCTCCACAAGAGCTTAGAGGGAGTCCTCATTGAAACATGGAGCAGCCTTCGGTTTCGAAACACTCATTGTGGCCTTGTCACATTCAGGCACCAGCAGAAACAAGAAATGAAAGGCTGAGGCTGCATGTGACCCTTAAAAGCATCTGCGCCAATGACATCATCAGAGGTGGCTAACAGACCCGATCCCAGTCATTGGACCGGCCAACGTGCACCACTGCACTTAAGGGGCCAATTAAATTAAAATTTCAACTCGGGAGTGGCTGCAGTCGGCAGCGGGTCCAGACCCCATTCACCAGGCAACCCGACTCCAAGCCGCCTCCTCAATTAAATTTGCAGCCCAAGTAAGTGGTGGGTTAGTTGCTGGTGCCATCCCACAAGGGGGGTCTTGCAATCAGAAAGGGTGGAAGTCCATGGCTAGGGAGGCCTAAGTTTTCCCTGTGGTGTGTAGGGGAACAATCCTGCTCCTCCTGGCCCCAGAAAGAAAGTTTAAAAAAAACTTTTTAGGCCTCTTCTGGCTTCTATCCACTTCCTTGTTATACCCACAAGCATATGTAAAAAAGGAAGCCGCCAATTTTGGGTGGGGTGTTTTTGCCATCTGCTCAACTGAGCAAGTTAAAATCCCAACTGGTCAGCTCCTGACAGTTCCAGAGTGGATAAATAAACCACCAGGCAGGTAGGGTTAAAATCGCACCCCATGTTTATTTAAGAAAGTTAGGCCTAGAAATTCAGTGCCCTTAGCACCGATTTTGCGGCGCCAGAGGGCCTAGCGCTGCAATTGGCGCCGGTTCCTAAATTGCCTGGCGCCCTTCCGCGGCGGTAGACCGGTAGCGCTGCGCCGGCACCGATGACGTCATCGGTGTGCGCAGCGTCCCGGTGGCCGTGGTAACCCGGCCCCAAGCCGAAATTCGGTTGCGGCCGCCTCGCCAGTGGCAGCCGCAACTAAGACTCCGGCAAACGAGTGTTGCCGGAGTCTGCGCCGGCGCTTTAAGGAGGCGCGGCGGCCGGCCGCTTTCCCGCCGGCCGCCTGCCCGCAGATCCCTCCCCGGACTTCTCCACCCCCCCCCGGAACAGATGCAAGCCCGGCACTTGTCCGAGGTGCCGGGCTCATTTTTGATGAGATTTGCGCGGGCCGCGGCCGGGTGCAGGCAGCTCCTCCTTAACGGAAGGAGGAGGCCTGCAGTTCCCGAGCCTGCCGCACCGCAGCGGGCGCCGCAGCGCCGGAATAGCGCCGCAATGCGGCGCGTTGCGCCAGTTTTCAGGCGCTAAAACCCTTCAGTAGCGCCGGCAGCCGTTTGGGCGCGGCGCTACTGAATTTTTGACGCGCGCAAAGGGCTTTAGCGCCGGCGCTAACTTCCGGCGCTAAAGCCCTGGCGCAGCGCAAACTCAATTTCTAGGCCTTAAATTCAGACAGAGGATTGTGCTCAGCAGTTAAACGGGCAAAGGCTACAGGATAAATCAACATTTACTATCCAATACATCAAACTGTAACCTCATTAATAACCAACGTTCACACTGTTCCATCTGTACTGTCCATAAAGTTGCAGTGTTGTCATCATTAATTTTACCTCAAATCACAACATAACCACACTCTCAGTGGACTTGTGAAAAATTGCAACTTGTCACTTTGTGTTAGCTGCTGAAAATTAATAAGGGGTTTTGTAAGGGCTTGTTGATCATGAATCAGAGTGCTCATGTTACTGTTAGATTTGCTGTTAGATAAAGAATTCATCTTGATTTTGTCGTAAGTTTGGCACAAAACGAATAGTGTAAGAGGGTGTTGTAATTCCTGTCGAGTAATACCCTGCTTCTAAAAACAAGGGGCTTGAGCATATTTTGGCACAAAGTTTGGAATGAGAAAAGGCCACATAAATCATAATAGAAAGAAGCTACTGCTGTCACCTTTTATCTAGTACAAAACTATATGAGGGTGAGATGGAGGCAAGGCTCTGGGTAGGTGGTGAAGTATTTTAACACTGTTTATCCTCTCTTGCCTTTTCTGTCTCTTTAAGGAGTTCTCTTTTGGTCTTGGAGCTAAGACCAAATAAATTGGAAGTCGTGGAAACCCCCATTCTCCCTTATAAAAAGAGGATTGTACTTTGTATATCTGTCATAAAGTCAATGGAACAATTGTAAACCTGTGGACTGGTAACAGTGAAAGCAGGCGCATTCCTGTGAAGAAGTGCTACAATTTCCTTGATTTATTCACTGTCCAAAAGTT
Organism: Somniosus microcephalus; assembly: GCF_052327205.1. Taxonomy (NCBI): domain Eukaryota; kingdom Metazoa; phylum Chordata; class Chondrichthyes; order Squaliformes; family Somniosidae; genus Somniosus; species Somniosus microcephalus. The sequence goes on from NC_140987.1 coordinate 398,779,108, forward strand.
GACTCCATGTGTATTTCTCTCCTCATCGTCCATGGGAGAGAATGAGAACACTATTGAGATGGCACTATCCCAGCATCCATCGCAGTAGTGAAAGCTTTCTATTAAAACTGTCGGGCAGAATATAGGGAGCTAGGAAATAAATTAAAAAGCAGGATCCCAAAGGTAGTAATCTCAGGATTACTCCCAGTGCCATGTGCTAGCGAGAGCAGAAATAGGAGAATAGACCAGATGAATGCATGGCTGGAGAGATGGGGGTAGATTTTCCCGAACCTGTCGAGAAGAAGGCGGGACTTCCCCTTTCGGGTTTTTGACCCGCCTACTTCGACGTCCGGCCAATCCGCGCGATTTCCCCTTGATTGACCTTGTTGAGCCCACCCAGCGGGCTCAGCAGGCCAATTAAGGGCCACCCGGCAACAGGTGACGTCACAGACTGAAATTTCATCCGTCAAGAGTCCTTGACAGATGAAATATCAGCGTTTGACAGCTGTTTGAAGCTGTGAAACACTGACAGTCTGAGTTCTGACATGAGTCATTCTGCACAGACTCAGTTAGAACTCACACCGGCACTCAAAGCTGAAGGCTGTCACTTTTGACAGATCGCAGCCGTTCAGCTTTAAGTTCCGGCTGAGTGATGCGCTCCCGACGGCTACAGGAAGAAAGGCTGTTAAGGTAAGTACAGGTAAGTAAAAGTTCTTTACACACTTTAGACATACCAAACACACTTACCTTTGCACTCATGCACCCATCACTCACCTGAGCGCCGACATCGTGACCCCTCCAACTCCTTCAACCCGATGGCCCGCCTGCTCTACCTGGCGTGGTTTGGAGCCGTCGGGAAACCCACACGAAACCCCTCAAAATAGGGATTAGGCTAAAAACTGTCTGTTAACTACCTGTTAGCAGGCAGTTAATTGACACTAATCCCTTCCCGCCTGGTTTCGGCGGGTTCCAGTGCGGGGCGGGTACCTGCCGCCCCTGAAAGTTACGTGGGGCGGGGTTTTGGGCGGGATGGTGTCGGGACCCCCAAATTCAGGATTCCCCCCCCCCACACGCCTGAAACTCCGCCTGACGGCTCCCCAAAAATCTAGCCCATGGTGTAGGAGGAAGGGATTTAAATTCCTGAGGCATTGGGACCGATTCTGGGAAAGGTGGGACCTGTACAAGCTGGACGGGTTACACCTTGGCAGAAACGGGACCAACATCCTCGCAGGGGGGTTTGCTAGTGCTGTTGGGAAGGATTTAAACTAGTTTGTCAGGGGGCTGGGAACCTAAGTGTGGGCCCAGAATGAAGAGAAACAAAGCTGGAAGTGCAAGTTAGAAAAGTAGTCAGCAAAACTAGTAGGGAGCAGAAAACAAGGCCAACAGTAAAGAGGGTCAAAGTGCAGAAAAATATTAAACAGGCAAAGTTGAAGGCACTTTATCTAAATGCACGTAGCATTCGCAACAAGGTGGATGAATTAATGGCACAAATAGAAGTAAATGGGTATGATGTAATTGCTATTACAGAGACATGGTTGCAGGGTAACCAAAGCTGGGAACTGAATGTTCCAGGGTACTCAACATTTAGGAAGGACAGACAAAAAGGAAAAGGAGGTGGCGTAGCACTGTTAATAAGGGATGAGATCGGTACGCTAGAGATAAAAGATCTTGGCTTGGCAGACCGTGATGTAGAACTGGAATCAGTTTGGGTGGAGCTAAGAAACAGCAAAGGGTGGAAAACATTGGTGGGAGTTGTGTATGGGCCACCAAACAGTAATGGTAATGTAGGGCACAGTATCAATCAAGAGATTAGAAGTGCATGTAACAAGGGCAATACGGTAATCATGGGATACTTTCATCTACATATTGACTGGGCAAATCAAATTACCACTAATGGTGTGGAGGACGAATTTTTGGAATGCATGCGAGATGGTTTCCTGGATCAGTATGTGGAGGAACCAACCAGGAAACAGGCTATCCTGGATCTGGTACTGTGTAATGAGAAAGGGCTAATCAATAATCTTGTGGTAAAGGGGCCTTTAGTGACAAGTGACCATAATACGATTGAATTTTACATTAAGTTTGAGAGTGATGTAGTCCAATCTGAAACTAAGGTCTTCAATCTAAACAGAGGAAACTACAAGGGTATGAGGGATAAGTTGGCCATGGTAGATTGGGAGACTACACTAAAAGGTATGAAGGTGGACATACAATGGCTAACATTCAAGGAAACAATGCATAATTTGCAACAAACATATATTCCTCTAGGGCATAAAAACCCAAAAGGAAAAGTGATCCAACCATGGCTAACAAAAGAAATTAAAGCTAGCATTAAGTCAAAGGAGGAAGCTTATAAAGTTGTCAGAAAAAGTGGTCAGCCTGAGGATTGGGATCTTTTTAGAAATCAGCAAAGGGGGACCAAGAAATTGATAAAGAAAGGGAAAATGGAATATGAGCACAAACTAGCGAAAAATATAAAAATGAATTGTAAAAGCTTCTATGGGTATGTGAAAAGGAAAATGTAGGTCCTTTACAGTCAGAGACAGGAGAATTTATAATGGGGAATGAGGAAATGGCTGAGAAATTAAATAAATACTTTGTTTCTGTCTTCACGGAGGAAGATACAAAAAACCTTCCATAAATACGAGAAAACCAAGGGTGTGACGAGAATGAGGAACTTAAAGAAATTATTATTAGTAAAAAAACAGTACTAGCAAAATTAATGGGACTAAAAGTCGATAAATCCCAAGGACCGGATGACCTACATCCTACGGTTTTGAAAGAGGTGGCCATTGGAATAGTGGACGCATTGGTTGTTATCTTCCGAAATTCTATAGATTCTGGAACGGTTCCTGCAGATTGGAGGATAGCAAATGTAACCCTGCTATTTAAGAAAGGAGAGAGAGAGAAAACGGGGAACTACGGACCTATTAGCCTCACATCAGTAGTTGGGAAAATGCTGGAATCTATTATAAAGGATGCAATAACTGGGCACTTAGAAACTAATAGTAAGATTGGGCAGAGTCAACATGGATTTATGAAAGGGAAATCCTGTTTGACAAACCTATTGGAGTTCTTTGAGGATGTAACTAGTGGAGTAGACAAAGGGGAACCGGTAGATGTAGTGTATCTGGATTTTCAGAAGGCCTTTGATAAGGTCCCACACAAGAGATTGGTGAACAAAAGTAGGGCACATGGAATTGGCGGTAATATACTAGCATGGATTGAGAATTGGTTAACAGACAGAAAACAAAGAGTAGGGATAAACGGGTCTTTTTCAGGGTAGCTGGTTATGACTAGTGGGGTACCGCAAGGATCAGTGCTTGGACCCCAGCTATTCACAATCTATATCAATGATTTGGATGAGGGGACTAAATGTAACATTTCCAAATTTGCTGATGATACAAAGCTAGGTGGCAGTGTCAGTTGTGAAGAGGATGTGAAGAGGCTTCAAGGGGATCTTGATAGGCTCCGTGAGTGGGCAAGAGTATGGCAGATGGAATATAATGTGGATAAATGTGAAGTTATCCACTTTGGTAGAAAAAACAGAATGGCAGAGTATTTCCTAAATGGTGAAAGATTGGGGAATCCAGATGCTCAAAGGGACCTGGGTGTCTTTGTACATGAGTCACTGAAAGTGAATGTGCAGGTGCAGCAAGCCATTAGGAAGGCAAATGGTATGCTGGCCTAAAGGGATAATTACAAGTCCTAGCCTTTTTCGGGCTATCCCAGATCAGGCGTACTCCCCAGGCGTTCACCTTCAACTAAAGTTAGAGATAGCCGAATTCTATAAGATGCTTAATTGGGTCTAAAGGTCCAGGCTCTCTCTCCCTAAAGGAAAGGAATGACCTGAAGATATTACCATCCTGCAGATAGCACTTTTAATAAGTTTAACTAGACTGTAACCTTCCGGATATTATGAGGGTCCAGAATAGCCCCCAGAATTCTGCAACTCCTTACAAAAGAGTTTACAGAAATTGGGTTCGCGAGTTTATACAGAAATACATTTTGAGACAATTCTAAAAATATATAGATTTATTTAAGAGCCGACCTTCATTTAACAGCTGTTGAGTCAGTCACAACATTAACAATTCAAAATACAAAAACTTACATTTCTTATTTCTCAAAGATCCTTATTCTCAAATCTTTACTTCGTTACATTTCTAAATTTCTTACTTATCTCTAAATCCAGAACATCCACCAAAATCAAATACCTTGATTACCCAAGACTCAAAGTTAAAACTTATAGAGCGTGCCTGTGAAGTTGAGAAATGTTTGCCCGTTCAGCGACTTCTGACTTTCTGTTTGAAAAGCTCTATCTTTTATATTTTTTTTAGTGGTTTATTCTTTGAAGTTTCCTGCTGGTGTAAGCTAATTGTCTTATTTATTCTCCCTGTTGAATGCTTTCTATCTTATTGACAATTTAGCTGCTGCATGCATAATTATGTCTCTACCTTTAAATGTTCAATACTTATCATAAAAACAATATGACAGCAATATTTATTTGATGTCATTCTTATCGAAGATTTTCCATTCAATTCTTAATATTGGCTTAACTGGTTTTAGCAGACATTGTGACTCTGTGGTGTTCCAAGGTCAATTCAAAAACAATGTAATTGCTTGGTGCATCTATTGAAATTATATCTTCAAAGTGTTCTGCAGGTATCATATTTACTATATGTAAATCAAAACCACTTTAATCAGAGTGTTTACTTATTTTCTAGCTATCTTAATTATATGTTTTCTGCCTTCCAAGTTTAACATAAAAACTATTTGACCAGCAGGTGTTTCTTTTACTTGATGTCATCTTTTCAAAGGCACATGGGCCTAGAAATTCAGTTGGGCGCGCCAGCCGTTAGCGCCTTAGGGGGAGTAGATCTCGAGCGCTAGGCGCTTATCGCCCGGGCGCAGCGCGATCTGCGCCTCTCCCCAACTTCAGGACACATTTAGCGCCGACGCAAAGTCTTAGCGCGCGCCCTGCTGCGCGCGCAGATCATGACATCATTTAATAGTGCAACGCCCTTTGTGCGCCCCAAACCGGAACTTCACTCGCGCCGGCCCATTGTGCGCCGGGCGTCCCGAGCGACTGTGAAGTGGAACGGTATACAGGCCAGCCGGGCCGGGGGGAGCGCTAATTAAAGGGCACTTACCCAGCAGTATAAAGGCCAGCCATTTTGCAGCATTCACTCTTGTGCAACGGTTTTTTGGACAGAGACCAAGGAGGAGAGTTTACTGCTTTGGACCAACACTTGGACAGGTATTTTTGGCTCAGGCCAGAGCTTACCAATTATCTTTGCCTTCATTCAGAGCTCAGTGTTTGCCAGCATATAATGGGGGCTGCATTGGGTGGCAACGCTGAATTTCAGCCTTATGCCAGAAGGGCTTACAGACGCCGTGAGAGAGTGGCAGCCCTGGCTAGACGCAGAGGGGGCAACAGGCGTCACCAACTGAGGCCTTACCCACGCAGGGTATACCGCCCGCAGACCTCCTATCTGACCATGTCTGCCGCGATGTGTGTTAGGAGGCTGCGATTCCGAAGGGAGGTGGTTGCAGACATCTGCCGGCTGCTTCAGAGAGATCTGCAGCCACAGCTGATGCGCAGGACGTCTCTGTCGGTGGCAGTGAAGGTGACGGTGGCTCTCAACTTCTATGCCTCCGGCTCCTTCCAATCCGCTACTGGGGACATCGCTAACATCTCCCAGTTCGCCGTGCATTGCTGCATCCGCCAGGTGACCGAAGCCCTTTTCAGAAGGAGACATCAATTCATCTCCTTCCCCATGACCCTGGACAAGCAGCAGCAGCGTGCAGTGGGGTTTGCAAGAATAGCGGGCTTCCCCATGGTGCAGGGCGCCATTGACTGCACGCATGTGGCTTTGCGGGCACCTCTTGAGCATGCTGAGGATTACCGCAACTGGAAGGGCTACCATTCCCTCAATGTACAGCTGGTGTGTGACCACAGGCAGCGCATCCTAGCTGTCAATGCCCGCTTTCCAGGCAGCAGCCACGATGCCTTTATCCTGCGACAGACAACTGTGGCTGACATGTTCCAGGCACAGCCTCCCCCAAGAGGATGGCTTATCGGGGACAAAGGCTATCCTTTGTGTACCTGGCTCATGACCCCGCTCCGCGCGCCCACGACCCCTGCTGAAGAGGCATACAACGAGAGCCATCAAACGACGAGGAACCTCATAGAACAAACAATCGGCATGCTCAAGCAACGGTTCCGCTGTCTCGACCGCTCCGGGGGAGCCCTCCAGTATTTGCAGGATCGAGTCTCCCAATTCGTCGTCGTTTGTTGCATGCTGCACAACCTGGCTATCCGCAGGACTCAGGCACTGCCACCTCACGTTGGACCACCACCTCAGGAGGAGGAGCAGGAGGAGCATGAGGACGACGAGGACGAGGAGTACCAGCCCAGGAGGGACGCACAAGGTCCAAGGGCCGCCCGTCGTCGGCTTATTGAACGTCACTTCTAGGCCCCCTGTCAGGGAATGGCTTGTGCCAATGATAGAACATGATTGCAGCCGCTCCGCAAGCCCTCAGCCGGTTAAGGCAACAAACACTTCAAAGATCAAACATGGACAATATGAATAAATAAAATGCTTTATTGTACAAACTCTGGGCCCTTCCCACATGAAAACCAAAAACAGAGGAAACCCCCAAAAAACACTCAAACACATTACTCGCTCCCACAACCTGGGGAGGATTAACAAAATAGGGCAACTAAAATGGCCGTCATTCTCGGCCTTCGTCCAAAACAAACATCACATCATCGGCCTTCAAAAAACAAACATCCAATTCTCGGCCTCAAGAAACAAACACAAATGGCCACACATTCGACTATTTGGCCCGCTAGGGCGATGCCTTGGCCATCTTTGGGTGGCCCCTGCCCGCCCTGCTGCTCCGCCTCAAAGTAAGGCCATTGGCTGCTGCAAGGCTGGGGGCAGGCTCCTGAGGGGCACATGTCGTGACGGCAGATGCCCTTGGGGGTCGGCCTAGTCGAGGTCTGGGCGTCGAGCGGCCGGCTGTTGATTGCTGCAGCTGTGGCTGGCCAGCATCAGTCGCTGCAGCAGCTCCTGGCAGCTCCACTGGGGGAGTGGCAGTGGCGGCTGGAGGAATGGCGGCAAGCTGGCGGATGGCAGGCGCTCGCTGGTCGCCTGAGACACTGGCACTCGCCCGGGCCAGCACTGCAGCATGCGCACCAATCTGCCGAGGGACAGACCGATGTGCTGCTGCAGCGCGCCGGGTGCCCTGGCAATGCCTGGCTGACACAGCGAGTGTGGCAGCAGTGAGTGCCCGTGTTGACCTGTTCACTGACCGCAGCAGAGCAGCCAGTGACTGGACGGCACCACTAATCACCTGGCCAGTCGCTGAAAGATCTGCTCGGTATTCCGCCCGACTGGTGGCCTCTAAGGGCCCGAACTCGGCCACACTCCGAGAGAGGGAATCGATGGAATCAGGCAACCGTGCCACTGCCGCCATGAGCTCCGTGTGCCGACGCTCCGAGTCCGCGGACAAGTCTTCGAGGCGTTCCATCTCCTCGGCGAAGAGCATCTCCTGACTGGAGGCCGGACTCTCCCTCTGGGGAGAAGGCCGCCGAGCTGGCCGACCCTTCCTGCGTTCCTGGAGGCCGCTGGGCCCAGCAATTGGACTCCCCTCCGACGCATCCCCCCTCTGGGGAGAAGGCCGCCGAGCTTCCACCCCCCTCCCGCCTTTCTGCAGCACGCAGGTCCCAGGAGCTCCCCTCCCCTTCGACACTTCCGCCACGCTGCCCTCCAGGGAAGACGTGTCCCCTACATTGGCCTGGGTGGCCGCGGCTGAGGGTTCCCCTGATGGGCCGCCTTCCTCTTGCTCCTCCTCCTGCTCCTCCTCGGAGGGTCTGTCACTGGCAAGTTGAGGGACCTCCTCTTGACCATCTGAAAGCAGGAAGGCACAAGAGTAGCTCTAGAGTGAGGAGAGGGCGTCAGTGCGGGATGCATGAGTGGTGGCATTCAGCGCATTGGTCGGACAGTGGCAAAGGATGTAGATCTGATGCGCAAGTGGGACGAGAGAGGTGCAAAAGGTGATGTCCTTACCATTGCTTCCCAGAACAGGGTCGGCATCTCCACATGCAACGGGCCCAATCACCCGGTCACCCATGAGGCGCTCCACGCGATGTTGCAGGTCGGTGAGTGGCTGGATATGGGGTCGTCCTCCCCCGGTCGCAGTCCGGCTCTTGCGATTATTCGCCAGCTTGGCCTGCAAGAGAAAGGACGGCCTCTAAGTACAGTGTGTCGCTGTGATCTTGTGTGCACTGCCTCCCATGGTGGAATAGCCTGGCCAGTGTGTCGCCATGATCTGGTGTGCACTGCCTCCCATGGTGGAATAGCCTGGCCAGTGTGTCGCCATGATCTGGTGTGCAATGCCTCCCATGGTGGAATAGCTTGGCCAGTGTGTTAACTGCAGAATGTGCAATTGATGCTCATGCCTGTGCCATAGCTGCTGGATGAAGGCTGGCCATTAGAGCTTTCAGGTCCCTTTGCCCATAATGTGAGGTGCACATGCAAGGATGAGGAGGTCATTGGAAAGGGTACTCACCCTGACAATGCGTGTGAGGTCATTTAACTTTTTGCGGCATTGGACACCGGTCCTGGGGACGTCGCTGTTGGCTGACAGCTTGCTGGCGACATGCCTCCAGGCTCTCCTGTAGACGCGGACCGTCGCCTTCTTGCCATTGTCCGGGTACAAAACATGGCGCCTCTTCTCCACAGCAGCAAGCAGCACACTCAGATCACGCTCTGAGAAGCGCTGCGCACGTTCACGGGCCTTCTCCATGTCTTCAGGCGCTATTTGGGTCCAGCAGCAGTGTTCAGGCCTAGCTGGAGGGCTCCACTATCCAGGGCATGGCAGCAGGCACAGTCGACCCTTCCCCCTTAATAGCTGGCCGGCGCCAGGGTGTCTACTGTCAGTCACGAGATGGCCGCACCTGCGCTGCGCCCGGCCTCGGCGCTATCGATCACCACCTCCGGCTTAGCGCCCAAAGAGAGGCGTCCAACAGCAGTTTTAGCGCTCGCCCGAACTAGTAGGGCGAAGCTAATGAATATCGGAGAAGTGGCCTAGATTTGGCGGCGGCCGCAAACTTTAGCGGACGCCCCACTTTAGCGCCCCAAAAATGGCGTCAATGAATTTCTAGGCCTTGGTGTTTCACAACTCACAAGTGAGCCTCAGCAGATTCTGGAGACAGGGACAGCAATGGAGAGTCCTCGTCGGAGGGCGCAGGACTCTGCGAGCTCAGCTCAGCTGCGCTGCATGTCGACCCTCTACCTCTGGGTCCATCCGCAAGAGAAGAGGTGATGGATCTCCATGCACAGATGCAGGAGTCTCTGGCAGGTTTTGTCTCCAGGGTCGCTGCGAGTGTGGAGCGAATGGAGGAGTCCATAGCGACCATGAGCAGAGCCTTTGTGGAGTCATTGGCGCATGAACGCATCACCATGGAAAGGTTGTCAACCTCCATGGAGGAAATAACTCACCAGGGTACGGAAAACATGGTGAGTGCTCATAAGAGAATGACATCTCTTGAGGAGCGTTGGCCATCTGTTGAACAGAGAAACCAGATCTTCATGGAAGTCCTTCTGAGTAGGACTGCCAGTGCAGAAACGGGTCCCCATGCCCCCTAAAGCGCAGCAAGGTGCTCTCAAGCCACTTCCAAGCGCTGGCCCCTTCTGGCCTGTGCAGCTTCAGGTGAGTGAGCCGCAGCCTGGTGCTCCTGTTGCTGATCCTGCTGTTCCTGGTTCTGCTGCTGCCGCCTCTGCTACTGGAGATCCTGTAATGGCAAGAAGGGAAGGAAAAAAAGGCATCCCATGCTTCTCGTAGATGCCTCTGCTGAGGAAGCGCTGAGTGAGGGTGGGGAGAGGGGCTTCCCAGGAGATTGCATTGGAGAAGTGTGTGAGGCTCCAACCTTCCACAGCTGTGCCGAAGCCTTAAAGAAGCAGCCCCAAACCTGCAACAAGGTCCTTCAACATACAAGTGCTGTCCCTTTAAATCGCAGCTTCTCCGATTGACCTGCAGCTGCAAGCAAGCAAGCCGGCAAGCTTCACGTCAGGTCTCATCAGCGGGGTTCCCCGCAGGCGTGTTTCACGTGGGGGAAGCCCCAAAATTGCAACGGCCCCTCAAAATCTACTTAAACAAAGTAATAATTGGTGATTAGGGTCCCGACGGCCAGTCCCGCCAGCGGCGGGCGGGACTGATTCGGGTCGCAGGGAGACGGCGGTCCGAAAGTCGGACGGGGCGGGTAATCAGGTGGGGGGAGGGGGTCGCGACCCGCTTTTTCGGCGATTTTCGGCCCCCGGCCGCCTGAAAAGCCGCCCGACAGCTGGCAGAAAATCGGGGCCAATGTGTCTGTGTCCTGAAGAGAGAGTTAGAGGATATGTTTCCCTGGAGAGAGTCCTGAGGGAAACATGTAAAAGTGCATGTAGTTGTTTTTATCTCAATCACTTTTTCCCCATTCTGCTGTTCTGGGTTTTTTCTAATATTCTGTTGTTGCTGACTTTGAGATTTCTAAGGCTTATCTTTGCTATAAAGTCTTTTGGTGACATTCCACTAGTTTTCCTGATTCAGTCAAAAAAATGAATACAAAAACAAAATACTGTGGATGCTGGAAATCTGAAATAAAAACTGCATTTTCTGTTTTTATTTCAATTTAAAAAAAACACTGTTCTGCTCTTTTATTTTATTGACATCATGCTGCTTCTCATGATCTTTCATCTTGTGTTTGTTTTCAACCTTGCTGCCTGGACTGATATTCTCCTATTTCTGCACGCAGTAAAGCCTCGTGCTGTAAACACAACAGAGTGCCTTTCATTTCCTTGATTGTATGAATTTTGTGCTTTTCAAGGTGAGGCGTGTTAATAGTGAGAAATGGAACACTTTCCACAAAGGCACCTTTTGTCTGTGTCAATCACTGGGAGGACAAATATAATCTATTGGATGTGAAGTATACCCTCTATTCTTTCTCAACAATGGCCCTGAAATTAGGATCGGGAGCTTGCCGCGTGTGCAAACCCCCAATGTTCACTTCCCCAGCACGCTGACATTTTAAATCTGGCCCGCATTGAATTTCCTCTGACTGGCCCGCTTGAGGTCCTGCCACGCTGTGCGTGCGTGACCCAGCGGCGTACTTAGTGCGATGAGCTGGCTGGGATCACGTGAGCACAGGGCAACCAATGGGAGGTTGCAAAAGTTCATTCATGAGTTTGACAGTAAGAGCTGTCAAACTCATGAAAACTCCTGGCCCCAAAACACTACTTAAACCTGAAAGAAAATTAAAAAAAACATTGCACTACTTAAATGAACCATAAAGAACTCTGAAAAACTATTTTAAACAATAATTTTAAAATTTGAAAAAAAAATTTATATAAAAAATCGGGGCTAAAACTAAACTTACCTTGCTGTAAATTCGTTAAAAATAACAAACCTGTGGAAAAAAACCGGAGGCCTTTACACATGCGCAACTCTGGAAAAAAAAAAGGAATTTCACTGCGCACGCGCTGCCTGTGCAGTCACGCGCGTTCTGCCTCTTAACCCCTTGGGGCAGAGGACAGGAAATGCCGGTTTTCAGCGCATGTGCTGTGCATGCTGAAAACCGGCAATTCCTCCGGGCACACGCGTGAGTACCCCGTCCGTACTCACGCGTTGTGCCCGGAATTACTGGGCCAATATGTTTCAGTTTTAACCTCAGAAGACCATCCCTTACTGCATCAGTGTGACATTTTTGCATTTCCTAAACCCTGTGGCTTATCTGAGTGAGAGTGACAATTAGTGCTGATTTAGGGGCAGATTTGTAATGTGCACCCACACCAACTAGGAGCTGGATTGAGATTCTCTGCCCAAATTTATTTTACATAGACCCTTAAAGCAAGCAGACAAAGGAAACTTTCATCCCATCAGTCTGGGCTGGAATTGAGAGATTCCAGAGGTGATAGATCATTGTCTTATCCTACTGTAAATCACAGATTTTTAAAATTAATTTTACTTGGATTTACAGAAGGGATAGCAACAGGAGCAGAGAGCAGGATTACCAGTTTATACCTGCAGGCTTCTGTAATCACCTCCGAGTACTTCTGGGGTTGGAGTATTTTGATAGTCGCAGCAGAAGAGGCTGCATTTCACTCTGGATGTAAACAACTTTTGCTACTATGAGCTGTTTCTCAGCATCAGAATGAGTTTTACTCAAATTAGTATTCTGAGCTTAACCTTGTATCCTTTAGTACATTTGTGGGGTGGAACAAATTCATCTAACAGTAAAATCTCAATGTGCCAGGAACGTTTGAAGCCTCCGGCATTATTTCATTCATCATGATTCCACAGTTCTGCTTCATCGCTATGCACCACAAGATACAATGGTAAACTCCAACATAGCTCATGAATATTTGATGTTTGTGTTTCGAATTCTGCATTTGATATCTAAGTGTAAATTTTGCAAGGCAAGACGCCCAGCACAGATCCTTACTTTATTTCTCTGCACCTGAATCACGGCGCTCTTGATTTTCCGGTGATTAATTTTAATAACTGGAAAATTGGAAACGTCGTGTATTGAGGGCACTGTCTATCACATTGACTCTCCAAACCACTCTCCTGCTGAGCAAAGCTCCATGCCAGGAATGGAGACTCACAAAATTTACCTTATAGTGCAACATACAATGCAAAGCAGTAAGATGGCAAAGTTTGAGAAGATGTCATAAACCATGAACAACAACAACTTGCATTTATATAACGTCTTTATCATGGATAAACATCCCAAGGCGCCTTACAGAGCGTAATCAAACAAAATGTCGACACCGTGCCAAAGATGGAGGTATTAGGAGAGGTGATTAAAAGCTTCATCAATGAGGTGACTTTTAAGGAGGATCTTAAAACAGGAGTGGGAGGTGCAGAGACGAAGAGGAGCTTTTGGCCGTGTTTCCTAATTGGTGATTTTTGTACTCATTAAGGTGATAGTTATTTGAATTTCTATTCCAGACACCCAGGGAAACAATTGGACTGTGTCACACCCGTTTTCAGGCGAAAATTGAATGTTGAGTGGATGAATTTTAAGTCACGATCACCCATGCACAATCTCCTCTGGACGTTCGGTGGCTAGCATATTGTGAACGGTGGTGGATAATTAAGCAACTAATGTGAGGAGGTGGCTGCATGAATGTCCTGATTTTCAATGATGGTAGAGCCCTGCATGTGATGAAATATGCCTTCATCAACCCATGTGTTTTACCTGCTTGTATTTTACCTGCTTGTATTTTACCTGCTTGTATTGTGAACCGCCCCCTTTTGTTCCTATTGTGTGTATTGGCGACGCCCCTGTCTTTTGCCATATAAAGGTCTCAGGAGCTGTATGAGTCATTTACTACCAGACGAACCCGATGTGGGAAGACCTGCTATACTGCTATGTTCTTAGTGATTAAAAGCCTTCAGTTGAATCCTTGTCTTTGAGTCATTGATGGCATATCAATTTTAATCACTAAAACACCAAGATGGATCGACTCCTGAAACCAGAGCGCTTGGATCTGGACCCCCATGCCTCAGACGCAGCCACACAGTTCGGACACTGGTTCCAATGTTTCGAATTTTTCATTGCAAACTCATCCACTGCCATAGCCGCAGCCGAAACCGCTACCGGAGACATGAAACTGGGAATCCTGCGAAACTGGGTGAGCCATCGAGTCTCCCCTCTCATCCAAGATGCCACCAGCTACGAGGATGCCTGCACCATCCTGAAGGCCCACTACGCGCGACCAATAAACGTGGTGTACGCCAGGCATCTTCTGACTACTCGCACGCAGCGGCATGGTGAGTCACTAGAGGACTTTATACTAAACCTAAAAGTACTGGGCCGAGACTGTAACTGTAAGGCCGTGTCTGCCATCGTGTACACGGAGGAGCTGATTCGAGACTCCCTTATTGCGGGCCTCAGTTCAAATTATATTCGGCAGAAACTGTTTGAAAAGGAGGGACTGGACTTAAAACAGGCTATAGATATAGCGCGATCGCTGGATATGGCCCAGAGGAACTCTGAATCCTGTTCCTCAGGCCACGCGGCCCACTCCGCCTCGTGCACGCCGTGGGGGCCACCATCTTGGAAGCCATCTTCACCTCCCAGGCCTCAGGCCAGCCCAGCACCATCGGAGCCCCAGCCCCCACCCAGGAGCCCCACTACTGCTGCGATGCATCGGGGCCCGAAATGCTACTTCTGCGGCCAGGACAAACACTCCAGGCATCTGTGCCCAGCGAAGGGCACCACCTGTTTTAAATGCGGGAAGAAAGGACATTTCAGCAAAGTCTGCAGAGGGAACCCCGCCTCCAACTCCACCACCGCCGCGTGCACGCCATGGGAGCGGCCATCTTGGAAGCCATCTTGTCCACCCTCATGGAGTCCACCATCTTGCCCCGACTACACAGACCTCCAGGACCCACTGGTGGCCTCGATCACAGTGGATCAATCCAGGCCACATCCGTTGTCTAAATCGATGATGGACATAGAGGTAAACGGGAACAAGGTTAAATGCTTGATTGACTGCGGGAGCACCGAAAGCTTTATTCATCCTAGCCTGGTAAAACGACTTTCTCTAACGATAGTCCCCACACAGGGCAAAATCGCCATGGCCGATAAGACTCATACCTCAAAAATTACAGGTTTCTGCGCGGTTATGTTGTCGGTAAAAGGCAATGATTACAGAGATTTTAAACTATTGATAATGCCAGATCTCTGTGTGAGCGTGATCTTGGGTCTGGACTTCCAGTGCCACCACCAAAGTATCACGCTTACCTACGGTGGGTCCCAGCCGCCCCTCACAGTGTGCGGTCTGGCTACCCTGAAGGTCAAGCCGCCCTCTCTGTTCGCCAACCTCGCACCCAACTGTCGACCCATAGCGACCAAGAGTAGGCGGTACAGCTGGGAGGATAGACGGTTCATTGCGTCGGAAGTAGAAAGACTCAAGCGGGAGGGTATCATCGAATGCAGTACCAGCCCGTGGCGCGCCCAGGTAGTAGTAGTTAAGGGTAGCAAAAAGAAGCGGATGGGGATAGATTATAGCCAGACGGTTAATCTATACACCCAGCTAGACACCTACCCTCTGCCCCGCATAGCGGATATGGTTAACCAAATCGCGCAATACCGGGTGTTTTCCACCATCGACCTAAAATCGGCATACCACCAGCTCCCCATTAGGCCGGAGAACCGTCCATACACCGCCTTCGAGGCGAACGGACGTCTCTACCACTTCCTCAGAGACCCCTTTGGGGTAACGAACGGGGTCTCGGTCTTCCAGCGGGAGATGGACCGCATGGTCGATGAGAACCAGTTAACAGCCACCTACCCATACCTAGACAATGTCGCCATCTGCGGCCATGACCAGCAAGACCACGACTCGAACCTCGCGAGATTTCTGAAAACCGCCCTCAGACTCAATCTCACCTACAACGAGGATAAGTGTGTCTTTAGCACCACGCGCCTCTGCATCCTGGGCTGCGTGGTGGAAAACGGGGAAATCGGTCCGGACCCCGACCGATTGCGCCCCCTACGGGAGCTACCCCTACCAACCACTCCCAAGGCCCTGAAAAGGTGCCTGGGGTTCTTCTCCTATTACGCCCAATGGGTCCCCAATTATTCCGACAAGGCCCGTCCCCTCCTGAAATCAACGTCCTTCCCGCTCACGGCCGAGGCCCACGCCGCCTTCAACAGCATTAAACACGACATTGAGAAGGCCGCGCTGCGGGCAGTGGATGAAAACATCCCTTTCCAGGTCGAAAGCGATGCGTCCGACTTCGCTTTAGCAGCCACCCTCAACCAGGATGGGCGGCCCGTAGCCTTTTTCTCAAGAACCCTCCAAGGGCCCGAGATCAGGCACTCCTCGGTAGAGAAGGAGGCCCAGGCCATAGTGGAGGCAGTGCGGCACTGGAGGCACTACCTAGCCGGCAAACGCTTCACCCTGCTTACCGACCAGCGGTCGGTAGCCTTCATGTTTAACAACAAACAGAGGGGGAAGATCAAGAACGACAAAATTCTCAGGTGGCGGATCGAACTCTCCACGTTTGAGTACGACATAATATATAGGCCGGGGGCCCTCAACGAATCCCCCGACGCCCTATCACGAGGGATGTGTGCCACCATCCAGGGGGACAGGCTACAGGGCCTCCACAATGGCCTCTGCCACCCGGGGGTCACCCGGCTATTCCACTTTATAAAATCCCGTAACCTGTCCTATTCCATCGAGGAGGTCCGGTCTATGACCAGGGACTGCCGCACCTGTGCGGAATGCAAACCCCGTTTTTTCAGGCCCGACCGAGCCCACCTGATCAAAGCTACACGGCCATTCGAGCGCCTGAGCTTAGATTTCAAGGGACCACTCCCCTCCGCCGACCGCAATATGTACTTCCTCAACATTGTGGACGAGTACTCCCGCTTCCCATTCGCCTACCCCTGCCCAGATATGACCAGTGCCACGGTCATCAAGTGCCTCGGCAACCTGTTTTGCACGTTCGGCATGCCTAACTACATCCACACTGACAGGGGGGCGTCGTTCATGAGCGATGAACTGCGCCAATACCTGCTGTCGAAGGGGATAGCCACGAGTCGGACCACTAGTTATAACCCCCGGGGTAATGGGCAAGTGGAGAGGGAAAACGCGACAGTGTGGAAGGCGGTCACCTTAGCACTAAGGTCTAAAGGCCTCCCCACCTCCCGCTGGCAGGAGGTCCTCCCAGACGTACTCCACTCAATAAGGTCGTTACTGTGTACTGCTACTAACGCCACTCCTCATGAGAAGATGTTTGTTTTTCCCCGCAAATCAACCTCAGGAGTGTCCCTACCCTTGTGGCTCTCCACCCCAGGGACAGTCCTGTTACGGAAGCATGTGAGGGGCCACAAAATGGATCCCCTCGTGGAGGCAGTACACCTACTCCACGCAAACCCACAGTACGCGTACGTCAAGCACGCCGACGGGCGTGAAGACACCGTGTCCATAAAGGACCTCGCCTCGGCAGGAAGCGACGACGACGACCCATCACCACCACCCCCAGAAGAACCTCCACCATCCCCAGAGGTATCCTCACCACCCCCTGAAGTACCTGCAACACCCCCAGCACATGGATATGCCCAGGAGGGCACCACGGACTCCCGGTCGGAACCCGAGGTACTGTTGCGACGTTCAGGAAGGACTATCACACCCCCGGACAGACTAAATCTGTAGAAGGGGTGAATGTGATGAAATATGCCTTCATCAACCCATGTGTTTTACCTGCTTGTATTTTACCTGCTTGTATTGTGAACCGCCCCCTTTTGTTCCTATTGTGTGTATTGGCGACGCCCCTGTCTTTTGCCATATAAAGGTCTCAGGAGCTGTATGAGTCATTTACTACCAGACAAACTCGATGTGGGAAGACCTGCTATACTGCTATGTTCTTAGTGATTAAAAGCCTTCAGTTGAATCCTTGTCTTTGAGTCATTGATGGCATATCACTGCACATGAGTGCAAAAGCTGAAACATTTGCAACCATCTACAACTAGAAATGCTGAGTGGATGATTCTTTATGGCCTCCTTCTGATATCCCCACCATCACAGATGACAGTCTTCAGTTTCAGCCAAAATAACAACAGAAAATGCTGGAAAAACTCAGCAGGCCAGGCAACATCCGTGGAGAGAGAAATAGAGTCAATGTTTCAGGTCGAAACCCTTCGTCAGTCTTCAGTCAATTTGATTCACTCCACATGACATCAAGAAATGGCAGAGTGCACTGGATACACCAAGGGCTACAGGCCCTGACAACATCCCAGCTGTAGTGCTGAAGACCTGGACTCCAGAACTAGCCCCATCCCTAGCTAAGCTGTTCAGTACAGCTACAACACTGGCATCTATCTGACAATGTGGAAAATTGCCCAGGTATATCCTGTACACAAATCCAACCCAGCAAATTATTGCCTACTCCCAATCATCAGCAAAGTGATGAATAGAGTCGTCAGCAGCAATACTCACCAAAAACCTGCTCACCAATGCTTAGTTTACTTACTGCAGGGACCACGCATCTCCAGACCTCATTACAGCCTTGGTCCGAACATAGACACAAGACTTGAATTCCAGAGGTGAGATTTAGAGTGACTGCCCTTGACATCAAGGCAGCATTTGACTAACTGTGACGCCAAGGAGCCCTCGTAAAAGTCAAGTTAATTTGGATCAGGGCAAACTCTCCAGTGGCTGGAGTCACACCTGGCACAAAGGAAGATGGTTGTGGTTGTTGGAGGCCAATCATCTCAGCCCCTGGACATCGCTGCAGGAGTTGTTCAGGGCAGTGCCCTAGGCTTTACTATCTTCAGCTGCTTCATCAGTGACCTTCCCTCCATCATAACATCAGAAGTAAGACTGTTCCTGATGATTGCACAATGTTCAGCTCTATTCGCAATTCCTCAGATAATGAAGCAGTTCGTGTCCGCATGCAACAATACCTGAACAACATCCAGGTTTGGGCTGATAAGTGCCAAGTAACATGTGCATGACACAAATGCCAGGAAATTACCATCTCCACTGCTCTTGACAGTCAATGACACTACCATTGTTGGGGCCAATGTTCCTGTTAATCTGCATGGCCTTGCAGTGGTCTGGAGGTCCCACGCAGGCCGCTCACCGGCTTTTAAATGGAAAAACCGAGCATGCGCAGAAATTTGAATGGGCTGCACAGCTCGTTAAAGGAGCCACACACCCAAAAAGAAATTAGAGGGAACATTGGTTGGGACCCCTACCATCAACACCCCGAGGGTCACCAGTGACCAGAAACTCAACTGGACCAACCACACAAATGCCATGGCTACTTGAGCAGGTCATAGGCTAGGTATTCTGAGGTGAGTGACTCACCTCCCTGACTCCCCAAAGCCTCTCCATCACTGCAAAACAAAAGTCAGGAGTGTGGTAGAATACTCTCCACTTGCCTGGATGGGTGCAGCTCCAACTACACTAAAAAAGCTCAAAATGATCCAGGACAAAGCAGTCCGCTTGATCGGCACTTCATCAACTAGTCTAAACATTCACCTCCCTCCACCACCGCATAACGTGGCGGCAGTGTGTTTTTTTTTATTCGTTTATGGGATGTGGGCATCGCTGGCAAGGCCAGCATTTATTGCCCATCCCTAATTGCCCTTGAGAAGGTGGTGGTGAGCTGCCTTCTTAAATCGCTGCAGTCCGTGTGGTGAAGGTACTTCCACAGTGCTGTTAGGCAGGGAGTTCCAGAATTTTGACCCAGCGATGATGAACTCACCAATGCTTCTTTTGCAGCATCTCCCAAAACCACAACATCCATCACCTAGAAGGACAAGGGTAGCAGAAGTATGAAAACACCATCACCTTCAATTTCCACTCCGAGCCTTGACTTTGAAATATATTACCATTCCTTCAACTTTGCTGGGTCAAAATCCTGGAACTCCCTACTTTACTGTGGGAGCACGATGTGAGTTTCTGGAGCACCAGCACTGTCAATGCAGTGGCTTCAGCTCTTTATTGTTGAAAAATGTATCTGCTGCTGTGTCTGCCATTGGGGCTGGAGGAGGATAAGGAGGAGCAACAAGCAAGACAGCAGAGATCTGCAGCTACTGGCACAAGTGAGCAAAGGAGGGCAATGTGCAGAAAACATTACATCACACAGTTCTTCTGCAACAGAATGTCCTACCTCAACTACAGTGAGTCCAATGGCTCCATTTTACCAGGGAGACAGTGACTAAGCAATGTCACCTGTGCAGAATTTCCCAATGCAGACCCTGCTATTTGATCCTCGACACTACACGGGGTGCCAATTTCTGAGCAGGTGCCTGCAAGAGTTAGGTTGAGTGATGGTATGCTCCAACAGGGTTCTCTATCTCAGCTGGAGCAGGACCGGGAAGAGAAGGACAAGGGTTAGCAGTTAGGGGTAAGGGTAGGCAGAGACAGATGAGTGTCAGCTCAAAGCAGCACCAGTTTGATATTCAGAGTGTGTGTAAGGAGAGATTTCAGTGAGAAGAGAAAAAGAGGGTAAAATATCCAAACACCCTGTGGAATGGACCCTCCAGCCTCACCAGTCACAATCCTAATGCAACCCCTGGCCATGACGGTTGATGTAAGGAAACTACTAGGCACTTGGTCTAAGCGTTAAACAAAGCTTTAATCAACTGTTTTACAACATGGAGGTCTAGTTGTGTCCTTCACTAGTTCCTGTTAAGAATGTCCTGTGCAAGCTGGGCCCGTGCCCGAGTATTTATACTCTCCCTGGACAGCGCCACCCGCAGGCCGCTCAGTATTATTTCATAAGTCTTTCTTCATGAATGACTGATTCATGTCAGCAGTCTCTTCAAAGGGGGAGAAGATGTGGATCGATGGTGGCCCTCCTCCTGTCCATGCCTGCTCCCTATTGTTGTGTACCAGCTCCTCTTGCAAGAAGAAAGAGAGCATGTTCCTGTGTGTGCTGGTGAAAGGTTGCAAAGATGTGACTGTCAGGGTAGAATAGTGTTGCTCGTGCATGAAAGATGGCACAGGTGTGAGGAAGTGAGGGGCAAGGGGAGTAATTATGAGGACAATAGCAGCACTACTTGGATTTCTCAGCATCAAGCACTCCTAGATCAGGTACCGAACAGCAGAAGAAGTAAAGCTCCCTGTACTCTTGTCCAGCAATGGGGGAAGAATAGCTCTGGTTACTACATGTAGTGGTGTCATGAACTCATTGATGAATATTTTCTCTGCTCAGTATTTCTAGATAAATTGTAAACACTTTGGCTATGGAGTATGCCGCCGACCTACAAAAAGAATACGAACTTATCTGATGGGGGTCCTCCTTCATGAACTTGCACTCTGGTGCTGCGTACTGGAGGGCAGCGTGATGGCCCACAGATCCCAGGGCACTGCATGTGCGGACGTGTACCTGGGATCACGTGGGCCTGGAGTTCCAATCAGTACACTGAAGGGAAAGTGTCTACCTTCAATACTGGTCATTTTATTTATATTGCATTTCACCCAATGTTTTTTCAGAATAATTATGAAGACTGGGAGAAAAAATTATTTGGGAATTAATTCTCAAATCTAATTTAGGAATTAGAGTTTTGATAAATCATCAAAGCTCTGTGAAATTTCATATAAAATAACATGGACAGGTGATACAAACATAAATACCACAGAGTCCAAACAAAAATCTGAAATATCTGTACAAAAATCATTGGAGATGTTTCAGAGTTTCACAGTTCATTACTAAACATTCCGGAGCTAATAGAATGAGTAACTGTCTCTATCTAATCCCCTTAAGCTGGTGCAAACAGGCCCTGTGCCCGTTTGCATCAACCATAAAATTTTCATACGTAATTGCTGGGCAGTTGGTGGGCAATTAGCCCAACTCTGCGGCAGCAATTGGGATTTCCAAGGTGGTGCAGATCATCTGTCAAGGCATACATGGACAGATCACAAATTTGGGATTTAACGCATGTGCAAATCCCAAACTTGTGATCAATTTCAAAGGCGGTATGATGGCGAACCCTCAAAGTGCACCGTCATACCCACCGCAAAACCTGCCCCATTAAAATGGAACACTTACTGCCCTGAACAGTTCCTACCCAATAGGTCTCAGCCGCAACTTCAGAAGAGTAACTTCTTACTGCAGTAATGTGTCATTTTCCATTTCCCACAATTGGCAGTTCTTGTGGTCCCTCTTAGTGAGATTGTTAATTAGTGCTGTATGCTTACGTCCACAGCTGGTTTTAAGCTAGTTGTCAATTTACTCGCTATTCATTTCTTAAATATGAGTGGCTTCAGTGCTGAATTTTGCTGATCAGGGCAGACAGAACAATAACTGTTCAGCTTGCAGTCATGGCTCCAAATTATCACCATGATCTGAATTTTAACTGCGGACAGTATGTGAGTTAGAAGCACACACGCTGCTCCAGAAATGATGGCCGGAGTATTTTAACTCCCAGACCTCATTTAAATCCCTCCGGCTAGCTTCCCACCCTTTATGGGCAAGAAGTGGCGGAAAATCGTGTGGCCAGGAGTCTGCCCACCGAGACCAAGGCCGTGAATTTAATAGCGCTGAGGGGCCGGGTTTGGAGGCGGGACTGTTGTGAAAATCGTGGAAATTGGGGGCAGGCTGCGAACCCGCCTCCATGCGACTTTGGGAAGTGTCGGGTCAGCCGCTCCCAAACTGACCCGACACCAAACGGCGGGACAGGTTGTTAAGGCAGTTAGCAGGTTGTTAACTTCCTGGATAATCCTATTTTAAAGGGCTAATCAGATTTTGGAGGTTTTTCAGCATGCTGCCCGCTTTCATAAAAACATGCCAGCTGAATCGAGCCAGGTTGAGCGAGGACCTGAATTGTTGGCAGCTGCTCGAGCAGCTTAAAAGCGGTCCTGCAAACTCTCATTCTTTCACATGCCACAACTTAGTGGTTTGAGGATTGGGAGACATTTTGCAGCTCAACTAATCTTGTGAGTGTTGAGTCTGAAATCCATCTGCTATGTGACCTCTTTGGAAGACCGTCTGGCCACTTTGTCTGCATCAGCGCAACCTAGCACAGCAGCAGCACCAACAACAGGAGCGCCAACCTTCTCCTCAGCCTCCTGATGATGCACAGGGCAGAGGGCGTCAGCGCAGGCCTGCACCTCACCACAGGAGATACCCCCAACACAGGGTTTACAGGCAGAGGATGAGCTTCCTCAACATGAGTGAGCAGTGTAGTGTATGTAAC
Source organism: Somniosus microcephalus (assembly GCF_052327205.1). Taxonomy (NCBI): domain Eukaryota; kingdom Metazoa; phylum Chordata; class Chondrichthyes; order Squaliformes; family Somniosidae; genus Somniosus; species Somniosus microcephalus. The sequence goes on from NC_140987.1 coordinate 398,801,801, forward strand.
CTGTACAACCTTAAGAGACTACCTTAAGGTGATGAACTACTTTCTGATGGCTCCTGTATATTGTAGTACCGGTGGTGACCACACCGGTATATAAACTCTGTGGAGCAGTTTGTATTTCAGTTCAGCCCTGACCCTCAATTACTAAAGACCTGTTTAAGTATTCTGTTGTCTGTGTCCAGTTATTCAGCATAACTACATTTGGGAAATCACAGACTCAACAGTGGCGACGAGTCTGATCGTACCTAGCGGCAGTTTTGCATCCAAGGAAGCTTCGCCCTCAGAACGGGCGTCGAAAAGGGGCATCCGCCCTCATCATCCTGCTGAGCACCGCATCGCACGGGAGGCATCGAGGCATCGAGAACCCGGTTTGGATTTGCTGACCACGAAGTCCACCATCAGCAACAGGCAGTGATCATCCCTTCTACGACAGCGGCGGGTAAGCCCGAAATAGCGACACGGAGAGAAAGTCGGCCGAGTTGTCAGTGGGAGAAGGGGAGGGAAACCGAAGAAAAGGGCAGAGAACACGACCGCAGCCGGTGAAAAGGGCCGGACTGCAATCGGGCAGAGACACGCAGCAGCCAGAAAAGCGTTAATGTCCACGAGGACCGCGGGAGCGGCGGGGAACAAGAGCAGCAGCGTCAGGGGAAATAAGGACCGCTGGGAGGCGAGAACGGCAACAGCATGGTAATCGCCATTTTAGTTGGCGGGGGAAGAAGATAAGCGCGGGAAAAGCCGCCAAGCGCGGGAAGCCGCCATTTTGGAAAAATAAATAAAATAAAGGAAACTCAACAAGATGCCAAAAACGGGTAACATCACTGCTTTTGATAGCGATGTAGAAGATTGGGCCACTTATGTGGAACGCGTTGAAGTTTACTGTACAGCGAATGAGGTACCGGCGGATAAGAAAGCACTAACCATATTAAACTCGATGGGTGCGAAGACGTACGGGTTATTAAGGCACCTTGTAACACCAGATAAACCGGTAGGAAAGAGTTTCGCTGAGATTGTTACTATCCTGCAAGAGCATTTAAACCCCACGCCGCTGCTGATAGCGGAACGATTTAAATTTTACAAAAGAATTCAGCTTAAAGAGGAAAGCAACGCTGAATTCTTAATCGAACTGCGCAAGTTATCAAAGTACTGTCAGTTCGGTACAGGACTAGCAGACGCTCTGAGAGATAAGTTCGTGTGTGGGCTACTAAAGGAAGGAACCCAGAAGCGACTGCTAGAGGAAAAGGATCTTACGCTGGACAAAGCTTTCAGCATTGCAACATCGCACGAGGCAGCAGCACGAGGCACTGTGGAAATGCAGCAAAGGCCATCGGAATTCAGCACCAATGAAATGGCATTGGGTGCAGCAAAGTGTTATCGTTGCGGAAGGACAACGCATGATCAGAACCAGTGCTGGTTCAAAGATAAAGAATGCAGGAAATGTGGCAGACTTGGTCACATAGCGAAAGTATGCCGGTCAGGAAAGAAGACCAGCAACAAAAAGTCGCCGCAGGAGAAGTACAAGAAAGTACACAAGGTGACAGAGAACAGTTCGGATGAACAAAAGACGGATTCAGACTCCAGCAGTGAGGAACTGGGTTGTCTAAAAATACATAATGTGGGTAACACAGCAGACCACCAAACTATCTGGGTCATGCTTCGGATAGCAGGAGTCCAAGTGAAGATGGAATTGGACACTGGATCGGCATTGACGGTCATGAATAAGCAAGAGTACAAAAGGTTATTCTCACACATTCCCCTGAGGGATACGGAGATTGTATTGAAAACATACACGGGGCAAAGAGTATACCCCATCGGAAAGATAAAGGTAAAGGTGGTCTACAATGGTAAAGAAAGTCAGGGAATGGACTTGTATGTGTTACCTGAGGGAGGTCCACCACTACTGGGACGGGAATGGATCCGGAGAATAAATATGGACTGGCATTCCTTACAAGCACTAACTGTAGATTCCTGTAAAGAGGACGATGTCAAACCTAAACGACTGTCCAAAATATTGGACGATGCTAAGGAGGTGTTCCAACAGGGACTGGGAACACTGAAAGGAATTACGGCAAACATCAAGGTTGAAGAACATGCAAACCCAAAATTTTCCAAAGCCAGACCAGTACCTTATGCGATACGACCTGCTGTGGGAGCAGAGCTGGAAGGGCTAGAATGTTCAGGAGTACTGTCAAAGGTGGACTGGAGCGAATGGGCCACGCCCATTGTTCCCGTCATGAAGCGTTCGTTGAGCAACAAGCCGGGGGAACCTGGGAAGGTTCGCATCTGTGGCGATTTCAAGATCACTGTTAATCCGGTTCTTCACACGGTGCAATATCCGCTTCCGCGGATTGAGGATATCTTCGCTTCGCTGTCTGGCGGGAAACACTTCACCAAGATAGACCTGGCGCAGGTGTACTTACAGATGGGAGTTGATGAAGCGTCATGCCAGTATCTCACGATCAACACACATAAGGGCTTATATCGGTATAATAGACTGGTTTTTGGAGTGGCATCGGCTCCAGCGATTTGGCAAAGGGCCATGGAGCAGGTATTACAGGGAATTCCAGGCACACAATGCTACCTGGACGACATTCTGATTACAGGAGATGATGATAAGGAACACCTCGCGAATTTGGAGCAGGTGCTCACCAGATTGAAAGAATATGGACTCAGAGTTAATCGCCAGAAATGTGAGTTCTTTCAGAAGCGAATCTCGTACTGCGGTCACGTCATTGACCAGGGGGGGCTTCATAAGTCACCTGACAAGATCGAAGCTGTTGTGAAAGCTCCCGCTCCGGAAAATGTATCCCAGTTGAGGTCGTTCCTTGGGTTGATTAACTATTACCACAAGTTTCTTCCAAATTTATCCACGGTGTTACACCCGCTGAACACTCTTTTGCAAATGGGAGTACCATGGAAGTGGAGCGAGGACTGTAAGCGGGCTTTTCAAAAAAGCAAGGCACTGATCACTTCAAAGGAAGTGTTGGCTCACTTTAACCCAACGCTGCCTATTCGTTTAGCTTGTGATGCTTCTCCATATGGTATCGGGGCAGTGCTCTCACATAAGTTGCCAAATGGCTTGGAAAGGCCAGTCGCGTTCGCATCCAGATCATTGACCTCCGCTGAGCGCAACTATGCTCAGATAGATAGGGAGGCTCTCAGCCTCGTGTGGGGAGTTAAGAAATTTAACCATTACCTGCAAGGCCAAAGGTTTACGCTGCTGACAGATCACCAGCCGTTGGTTTCCATCTTTAAACCTAAGAAGGGTGTTCCGGTTATGACGGCGCAGAGGCTTCAGAGATGGTCCCTTTTCCTAGGGGCACATCAATATGATATCGAATTCAAAGGTACAAAGCAACATGGTAATGCTGATGGGCTGTCATGCCTGCCACTACCTACAGCGGAAGAGGCACCGGCAGTTGACCCTGTCGAGATATTTCACTCGACCATCATCGAATGCTTACCAGTCACCAATGCGAGTATTGAGAGAGAGACCAGAAACGACCCGACACTGTCTCGGGTCTACGATTTGACAGTGAAGGGATGGCCAACACATGGCGAACCACTGTTACCGGCATTCTCAGCCAGACGAGAGCAGCTGTCCGTCTGTCAAGGAACATTGATGTATGGAACAAGGGTGATTATTCCTCCTAAATTAAGGGAGAGAGTTCTGAAGGAGCTGCATGAAGGTCATCTGGGGGGAGTCAAGATGAAAGGCCTTGCTAGGGCTTATGTGTGGTGGCCAGGTATCGACAAACAAATAGAGGATCTGACTAAAAGCTGCTCAGGGTGCCAAAAAGTTCAAAATGCACCTCCAATTGCACCGCTGCATCCGTGGGAATGGCCTTCAACCCCATGGCAACGTGTGCATATCGACTTTGCAGGTCCATTCATGGATTCCATGTTTTTGATAGCGGTAGACGCACATTCTAAATGGCCAGAAGTGATTAAGATGTCGACCACTACCTCTGAAAAGACGATCGCAGTTCTAAGAACCATATTTACAAGGAATGGGCTGCCGGAACAAATATGTTCAGACAACGGACCACAGTTCGTGTCAGAAGAATTCCAGAAATTCATGAAGAAGAATGGGGTGAAACACTATACATCTGCCCCATATCATCCGGCTACAAATGGGTTGGCCGAGAGATTTGTACAAACGTTCAAAAAGGCGATAAAGGCCATGAGCGAAGACCATATTGCACTACAACACAAGGTGGACAATTTCCTGATGGCATATCGAAACGCCACGCATGCAGTGACAAATCAAAGCCCTGCCATAATGTTCTATAACAGGAGGTTGCGGTCCCGATTGGATTTGTTAAAACCCAATGTGCGTAGGGAAGTCGAAAACAAACAATTCCAGCACGTAAATAACAAGGGCACTCGGAGTTTCGAAATAGGACAACCAGTGTTCGCCAGGGACTATAGGAATGATAAATGGCAATCCGGAACAATTCGTGCCCGACAAGGACCCTTGATGTATACGGTAGACGTTGGTGAGAACGTAATACGACGTCATGCTGACCAACTTGTGGAATCGAGAACAAGGGTTGACCCCATGTCTACGGCAGAGACACCAGTTGAAGAAGTTATTGAGCCTGTAGCATCTACCTCAGACTCGAACGTACATGATGATGTTCAATCCATAAGAGATCAAATGGATGAGTCACCCCAGCAACAAGAACCAGAGACCCCTGAAAGGCGTTGTCCGGCCCGGATCAGGAGGCCTCCTCAGAGACTGAATCTTTGAACAGTTTTGTATGAAAGTTGTATATATGTTATCCATGTTATGTTTAAATTGGGGTGTACACTGTTAAGCTAAAAGGGGAGGAATTGTAGTGTATGTAACCTGTACCACCTTAAGAGACTACCTTAAGGTGATGAACTACTTTCTGATGGCTCCTGTATATTGTAGTACCGGTGGTGACCACACCGGTATATAAACTCTGTGGAGCAGTTTGTATTTCAGTTCAGCCCTGACCCTCAATTACTAAAGACCTGTTTAAGTATTCTGTTGTCTGTGTCCAGTTATTCAGCATAACTACATTTGGGAAATCACAGACTCAACAAGCAGCAGTGCCAAAAGAGGCTGAGACTTCCGCGAGAGGCAGTTGCTGACATCTGCGCAATGCTGCACCAACACCTGGAGCCCAGAGGAGCATGTGGACACTCCTTACCAGTGGTTGTCAAAGTCACCATCGCACTCAACTTCTTTACTTCAGACTCCTTCCAGGGATCATCTGCAGACATCAGCGGCATCTTCTAGTCGGCCGCATACACCTGCATCACGCAGGTTACCGATGCCCTCTTTGCAAAGGCGCACAATTACATCCACTTCTCCATGGATTATATGGGTTTAGGAGCCTGGGAGGGCTCTGCAACAGTCTGCTCTTCCTGCGGCTGTGCAGGGGCTGAAACGGCCATCTCAGTTGGGTGTGGACTGTGGATCTCTGACCGAGGGCTCCGCAGTGGAATGGTCATGTGAGCGCTTGGAGAGGAGCCTTCCTTGTTGGCTGCTACCAACATCCCTCTCATGGGTCAGCCATACTTTAGTGCTAGCAAGTGGCTGAGAGCACCTTGCTGCATATCAGGGGGGCCATGAGGACCCATATCTGTACTGTCAGTCCTCATAACAAGGACGTCCATGAAGCTCTGGTGTCTCTCCTCAATAGATGCCCATCTCTCCTTCATAGCAGACAATCTATTTTGAAGAGTCACCATGTTTTCATTAGTCTGGCGACTTGTGTCCTCCATGGCGGTTGCCACCCTCTCCATGGTGGCACGTTCATGCGCCATTGCCTCCACAAAGGCAGTGCTTATGTTTGACATGGACTCCTCCATTCTCTGCACACTCGCAGTTATCCTGATTGAAATCCCTGTCAGAGACTCCTGCACTTGTTCCTGGAGTTCCAGCACCGCTCTCTTTCTGGATGGCCCCAGAGGCACAGCGTCTGCATGCAGCTGAGCAGAGCTAGGAGTGTCCTGCGACCTCCAACGAGGACTCTCCACTGCTGTGGCTGTCTCCACCATCTGTTGATACTCAATTATGAGTTGCAATACACCAGGTGACAACACTACTCTAAGTCTCGAACGCCCTGCCAAGGTGTGCGTATCTGCGCTGGTGCTGGGTGCGCTGAGTAATGGTGACGCTGCTCCCTCAGAGGCTGCAGGTTCCTCTGAGGAGTCATCCGGCTCTTCCTCCTGGACAGTGGGAAGGGGGGCTCTCGATGGTCCTGTGGGAGAGTAAAGGCATGAATTAGACATCTGATTTTTTGGTAGCGGACACATCCTTTTGTGCAGATGATACAAAGTAAATCTCTATGAACATCATATGCCATTGCAGTCAATCATGAAATCTAAATGAGAGGGATGAAACTCTATTGTGTCACCAGCTTTGTCCAGTGCGCCCATCTCTCCGTCCCCCACTTCCAGCACCTCGCCACCTCCAACGATCTCGTGCACAGCCTCCTCAGCACTTGTCAATTTAGCGAGGGATGGTGTGTCTCCTCCTGTCTTTGCTCTCTCCCTCTTATTGTGGGCTATCTTTTCCTGCAAGGAAGGACACAAGTGGAGTTTCAGCGAGAGTGATGTAGTGACTGTGAAGAATCCATAACATAGAAGGCTAGAGGGAGACGAAGATGGACTGAGGTGCCAAGAGGAAGCTGCCTCCCTGTGCATTGTTAGTTGGTGTCATTGCATAACAGTGAGAGTGAGTGTGAGGGGTGCATAGCAGAATGGTGAAGTGATGCAGTACAGAGAGAGAGATGGATAGGTAAGGGTGCAATGGAAGTAAGGGTAAGGTGGGATGTGGAGGAGCAGGCTTACAAAGCAGAATGCTGGTGATGAGAAGGGAAGGGAAGCAGATTGAAGGTAAGTGTGATGTGATACTCACATTTGCTGATCGCAGAAGATCATTAAACCATTTCTGGCACTGGATCCAGGTGCATGAACATATGGACCTAGCGCTGACCTCCTCAGCAATGTGCAACCAGGCTGCCTTGGTTTGCTGAGGAGGCTTCCTCCGGCCATCGGGAGGGAACAGAATCTCCCTGCGCCCTCTTACTCCCTCCACAAGAGCTTAGAGGGAGTCCTCATTGAAACATGGAGCAGCCTTCAGTTTGGAAACACTCATTGTGGCCTTGTCACATTCAGGCACCAGCAGAAACAAGAAATGAAAGGCTGAGGCTGCATGTGACCCTTAAAAGCATCTGCGCCAATGACATCATCAGAGGTGGCTAACAGACCCGATCCCAGTCATTGGACCGGCCAACATGCACCACTGCACTTAAGGGGCCAATTAAATTAAAATTTCAACTCGGGAGTGGCTGCAGTCGGCAGCGGGTCCAGACCCCATTCACCAGGCAACCCGACTCCAAGCCGCCTCCTCAATTAAATTTGCAGCCCAAGTAAGTGGTGGGTTAGTTGCTGGTGCCATCCCACAAGGGGGGTCTTGCAATCAGAAAGGGTGGAAGTCCATGGCTCGGGAGGCCTAAGTTTTCCCTGTGGTGTGTAGGGGAACAATCCTGCTCCTCCTGGCCCCAGAAAGAAAGTTTAAAAAAAACTTTTTAGGCCTCTTCTGGCTTCTATCCACTTCCTTGTTATACCCACAAGCATATGTAAAAAAGGAAGCCGCCAATTTTGGGTGGGGTGTTTTTGCCATCTGCTCAACTGAGCAAGTTAAAATCCCAACTGGTCAGCTCCTGACAGTTCCAGAGTGGATAAATAAACCACCAGGCAGGTAGGGTTAAAATCGCACCCCATGTTTATTTAAGAAAGTTAAATTCAGACAGAGGATTGTGCTCAGCAGTTAAACGGGCAAAGGCTACAGGATAAATCAACATTTACTATCCAATACATCAAACTGTAACCTCATTAATAACCAACGTTCACACTGTTCCATCTGTACTGTCCATAAAGTTGCAGTGTTGTCATCATTAATTTTACCTCAAATCACAACATAACCACACTCTCAGTGGACTTGTGAAAAATTGCAACTTGTCACTTTGTGTTAGCTGCTGAAAATTAATAAGGGGTTTTGTAAGGGCTTGTTGATCATGAATCAGAGTGCTCATGTTACTGTTAGATTTGCTGTTAGATAAAGAATTCATCTTGATTTTATCGTAAGTTTGGCACAAAACGAATAGTGTAAGAGGGTGTTGTAATTCCTGTCGAGTAATACCCTGCTTCCAAAAACAAGGGGCTTGAGCATATTTTGGCACAATGTTTGGAATGAGAAAAGGCCACATAAATCATAATAGAAAGAAGCTACTGCTGTCACCTTTTACCTAGTACAAAACTATATGAGGGTGAGATGGAGGCAAGGCTCTGGGTAGGTGGTGAAGTATTTTAACACTGTTTATCCTCTCTTGCCTTTTCTGTCTCTTTAAGGAGTTCTCTTTTGGTCTTGGAGCTAAGACCAGATAAATTGGAAGTCGTGGAAACCCCCATTCTCCCTTATAAAAAGAGGATTGTACTTTGTATATCTGTCATAAAGTCAATGGAACAATTGTAAACCTGTGGACTGGTAACAGTGAAAGTAGGCGCATTCCTGTGAAGAAGTGCTACAATTTCCTTGATTTATTCACTGTCCAAAAGTTGACTCCATGTGTATTTCTCTCCTCATCGTCCATGGGAGAGAATGAGAACACTATTGAGATGGCACTATCCCAGCATCCATCGCAGTAGTGAAAGCTTTCTATTAAAACTGTCGGGCAGAATATAGGGAGCTAGGAAATAAATTAAAAAGCAGGATCCCAAAGGTAGTAATCTCAGGATTACTCCCAGTGCCATGTGCTAGCGAGAGCAGAAATAGGAGAATAGACCAGATGAATGCATGGCTGGAGAGATGGGGGTAGATTTTCCCGAACCTGTCGAGAAGAAGGCGGGACTTCCCCTTTCGGGTTTTTGACCCGCCTACTTCGACGTCCGGCCAATCCGCGCGATTTCCCCTTGATTGACCTTGTTGAGCCCACCCAGCGGGCTCAGCAGGCCAATTAAGGGCCACCCGGCAACAGGTGACGTCACAGACTGAAATTTCATCCGTCAAGAGTCCTTGACAGATGAAATATCAGCGTTTGACAGCTGTTTGAAGCTGTGAAACACTGACAGTCTGAGTTCTGACATGAGTCATTCTGCACAGACTCAGTTAGAACTCACACCGGCACTCAAAGCTGAAGGCTGTCACTTTTGACAGATCGCAGCCGTTCAGCTTTAAGTTCCGGCTGAGTGATGCGCTCCCGACGGCTACAGGAAGAAAGGCTGTTAAGGTAAGTACAGGTAAGTAAAAGTTCTTTACACACTTTAGACATACCAAACACACTTACCTTTGCACTCATGCACCCATCACTCACCTGAGCGCCGACATCGTGACCCCTCCAACTCCTTCAACCCGATGGCCCGCCTGCTCTACCTGGCGTGGTTTGGAGCCGTCGGGAAACCCACACGAAACCCCTCAAAATAGGGATTAGGCTAAAAACTGCCTGTTAACTACCTGTTAGCAGGCAGTTAATTGACACTAATCCCTTCCCGCCTGGTTTCGGCGGGTCCCAGTGCGGGGCGGGTACCTGCCGCCCCTGAAAGTTACGTGGGGCGGGGTTTTGGGCGGGATGGTGTCGGGACCCCCAAATTCAGGATTTCCCCCCCCCACACGCCTGAAACCCCGCCTGACGGCTCCCCGAAAATCTAGCCCATGGTGTAGGAGGAAGGGATTTAAATTCCTGAGGCATTGGGACCGATTGTGGGAAAGGTGGGACCTGTACAAGCTGGACGGGTTACACCTTGGCAGAAACGGGACCAACATCCTCGCAGGGGGGTTTGCTAGTGCTGTTGGGAAGGATTTAAATTAGTTTGTCAGGGGGCTGGGAACCTAAGTGTGGGCCCAGAATGAAGAGAAACAAAGCTGGAAGTGCAAGTTAGAAAAGTAGTCAGCAAAACTAGTAGGGAGCAGAAAACAAGGCCAACAGTAAAGAGGGTCAAAGTGCAGAAAAATATTAAACAGGCAAAGTTGAAGGCACTTTATCTAAATGCACGTAGCATTCGCAACAAGGTGGATGAATTAATGGCACAAATAGAAGTAAATGGGTATGATGTAATTGCTATTACAGAGACATGGTTGCAGGGTAACCAAAGCTGGGAACTGAATGTTCCAGGGTACTCAACATTTAGGAAGGACAGACAAAAAGGAAAAGGAGGTGGCGTAGCACTGTTAATAAGGGATGAGATCGGTACGCTAGAGATAAAAGATCTTGGCTTGACAGACCGTGATGTAGAACTGGAATCAGTTTGGGTGGAGCTAAGAAACAGCAAAGGGTGGAAAACATTGGTGGGAGTTGTGTATGGGCCACCAAACAGTAATGGTAATGTAGGGCACAGTATCAATCAAGAGATTAGAAGTGCATGTAACAAGGGCAATACGGTAATCATGGGATACTTTCATCTACATATTGACTGGGCAAATCAAATTACCACTAATGGTGTGGAGGACGAATTTTTGGAATGCATGCGAGATGGTTTCCTGGATCAGTATGTGGAGGAACCAACCAGGAAACAGGCTATTCTGGATCTGGTACTGTGTAATGAGAAAGGGCTAATCAATAATCTTGTGGTAAAGGGGCCTTTAGTGACAAGTGACCATAATACGATTGAATTTTACATTAAGTTTGAGAGTGATGTAGTCCAATCTGAAACTAAGGTCTTCAATCTAAACAGAGGAAACTACAAGGGTATGAGGGATAAGTTGGCCATGGTAGATTGGGAGACTACACTAAAAGGTATGAAGGTGGACATACAATGGCTAACATTCAAGGAAACAATGCATAATTTGTAACAAACATATATTCCTCTAGGGCATAAAAACCCAAAAGGAAAAGTGATCCAACCATGGCTAACAAAAGAAATTAAAGCTAGCATTAAGTCAAAGGAGGAAGCTTATAAAGTTGTCAGAAAAAGTGGTCAGCCTGAGGATTGGGATCTTTTTAGAAATCAGCAAAGGGGGACCAAGAAATTGATAAAGAAAGGGAAAATGGAATATGAGCACAAACTAGCGAAAAATATAAAAATGAATTGTAAAAGCTTCTATAGGTATGTGAAAAGGAAAATGTAGGTCCTTTACAGTCAGAGACAGGAGAATTTATAATGGGGAATGAGGAAATGGCTGAGAAATTAAATAAATACTTTGTTTCTGTCTTCACGGAGGAAGACACAAAAAACCTTCCATAAATACGAGAAAACCAAGGGTGTGACGAGAATGAGGAACTTAAAGAAATTATTATTAGTAAAAAAACAGTACTAGCAAAATTAATGGGACTAAAAGTCGATAAATCCCAAGGACCGGATGACCTACATCCTACGGTTTTGAAAGAGGTGGCCATTGGAATAGTGGACGCATTGGTTGTTATCTTCCGAAATTCTATAGATTCTGGAACGGTTCCTGCAGATTGGAGGATAGCAAATGTAACCCTGCTATTTAAGAAAGGAGAGAGAGAGAAAACGGGGAACTACAGACCTATTAGCCTCACATCAGTAGTTGGGGAAATGCTGGAATCTATTATAAAGGATGCAATAACTGGGCACTTAGAAACTAATAGTAAGATTGGGCAGAGTCAACATGGATTTATGAAAGGGAAATCCTGTTTGACAAACCTATTGGAGTTCTTTGAGGATGTAACTAGTGGAGTAGACAAAGGGGAACCGGTAGATGTGGTGTATCTGGATTTTCAGAAGGCCTTTGATAAGGTCCCACACAAGAGATTGGTGAACAAAAGTAGGGCACATGGAATTGGCGGTAATATACTAGCATGGATTGAGAATTGGTTAACAGACAGAAAACAAAGAGTAGGGATAAGCGGGTCTTTTTCAGGGTAGCTGGTTATGACTAGTGGGGTACCGCAAGGATCAGTGCTTGGACCCCAGCTATTCACAATCTATATCAATGATTTGGATGAGGGGACTAAATGTAACATTTCCAAATTTGCTGATGATACAAAGCTAGGTGGCAGTGTCAGTTGTGAAGAGGATGTGAAGAGGCTTCAAGGGGATCTTGATAGGCTCAGTGAGTGGGCAAGAATATGGCAGATGGAATATAATGTGGATAAATGTGAAGTTATCCACTTTGGTAGAAAAAACAGAATGGCAGAGTATTTCCTAAATGGTGAAAGATTGGGGAATCCAGATGCTCAAAGGGACCTGGGTGTCTTTGTACATGAGTCACTGAAAGTGAATGTGCAGGTGCAGCAAGCCATTAGGAAGGCAAATGGTATGCTGGCCTAAAGGGATAATTACAAGTCCTAGCCTTTTTCGGGCTATCCCAGATCAGGCGTACTCCCCAGGCGTTCACCTTCAACTAAAGTTAGAGATAGCCGAATTCTATAAGATGCTTAATTGGGTCTAAAGGTCCAGGCTCTCTCTCCCTAAAGGAAAGGAATGACCTGAAGATATTACCATCCTGCAGATAGCACTTTTAATAAGTTTAACTAGACTGTAACCTTCCGGATATTATGAGGGTCCAGAATAGCCCCCAGAATTCTGCAACTCCTTGCAAAAGAGTTTACAGAAATTGGGTTCGCGAGTTTATACAGAAATACATTTTGAGACAATTCTAAAAATATATAGATTTATTTAAGAGCCGACCTTCATTTAACAGCTGTTGAGTCAGTCACAACATTAACAATTCAAAATACAAAAACTTACATTTCTTATTTCTCAGAGATCCTTATTCTCAAATCTTTACTTCGTTACATTTCTAAATTTCTTACTTATCTCTAAATCCAGAACATCCACCAAAATCAAATACCTTGATTACCCAAGACTCAAAGTTAAAACTTATAGAGCGTGCCTGTGAAGTTGAGAAATGTTTGCCCGTTCAGCGACTTCTGACTTTCTGTTTGAAAAGCTCTATCTTTTATATTTTTTTTAGTGGTTTATTCTTTGAAGTTTCCTGCTGATGTAAGCTAATTGTCTTATTTATTCTCCCTGTTGAATGCTTTCTATCTTATTGACAATTTAGCTGCTGCATGCATAATTATGTCTCTACCTTTAAATGTTCAATACTTATCATAAAAACAATATGACAGCAATATTTATTTGATGTCATTCTTATCGAAGATTTTCCATTCAATTCTTAATATTGGCTTAACTGGTTTTAGCAGACATTGTGACTCTGTGGTGTTCCAAGGTCAATTCAAAAACAATGTAATTGCTTGGTGCATCTATTGAAATTATATCTTCAAAGTGTTCTGCAGGTATCATATTCACTATATGTAAATCAAAACCACTTTAATCAGAGTGTTTACTTATTTTCTAGCTATCTTAATTATATGTTTTCTGCCTTCCAAGTTTAACATAAAAACTATTTGACCAGCAGGTGTTTCTTTTACTTGATGTCATCTTTTCAAAGGCACATGGGCCTAGAAATTCAGTTGGGCGCGCCAGCCGTTAGCGCCTTAGGGGGAGTAGATCTCGAGCGCTAGGCACTTATCGCCCGGGCGCAGCGCGATCTGCGCCTCTCCCCAACTTCAGGACACATTTAGCGCCGGCGCAAAGTCTTAGCGCGCGCCCTGCTGCGCGCGCAGATCATGACATCATTTAATAGTGCAACGCCCTTTGTGCGCCCCAAACCGGAACTTCACTCGCGCCGGCCCATTGTGCGCCGGGCGTCCCGAGCGACTGTGAAGTGGAACGGTACACAGGCCAGCCGGGCCGGGGGGAGCGCTAATTAAAGGGCACTTACCCAGCAGTATAAAGGCCAGCCATTTTGCAGCATTCACTCTTGTGCAACGGTTTTTTGGACAGAGACCAAGGAGGAGAGTTTACCGCTTTGGACCAACACTTGGACAGGTATTTTTGGCTCAGGCCAGAGCTTACCAATTATCTTTGCCTTCATTCAGAGCTCAGTGTTTGCCAGCATATAATGGGGGCTGCATTGGGTGGCAACGCTGAATTTCAGCCTTATGCCAGAAGGGCTTACAGACACCGTGAGAGAGTGGCAGCCCTGGCTAGACGCAGAGGGGGCAACAGGCGTCACCAACTGAGGCCTTACCCACGCAGGGTATACCGCCCGCAGACCTCCTATCTGACCATGTCTGCCGCGATGTGTGTTAGGAGGCTGCGATTCCGAAGGGAGGTGGTTGCAGACATCTGCCGGCTGCTTCAGAGAGATCTGCAGCCACAGCTGATGCGCAGGACGTCTCTGTCGGTGGCAGTGAAGGTGACGGTGGCTCTCAACTTCTATGCCTCCGGCTCCTTCCAATCCGCTACTGGGGACATCGCTAACATCTCCCAGTTCGCCGTGCATTGCTGCATCCACCAGGTGACCGAAGCCCTTTTCAGAAGGAGACATCAATTCATCTCCTTCCCCATGACCCTGGACAAGCAGCAGCAGCGTGCAGTGGGGTTTGCAAGAATAGCGGGCTTCCCCATGGTGCAGGGCGCCATTGACTGCACGCATGTGGCTTTGCGGGCACCTCTTGAGCATGCTGAGGATTACCGCAACCGGAAGGGCTACCATTCCCTCAATGTACAGCTGGTGTGTGACCACAGGCAGCGCATCCTAGCTGTCAATGCCCGCTTTCCAGGCAGCAGCCACGATGCCTTTATCCTGCGACAGACAACTGTGGCTGACATGTTCCAGGCACAGCCTCCCCCAAGAGGATGGCTTATCGGGGACAAAGGCTATCCTTTGTGTACCTGGCTCATGACCCCGCTCCGCGCGCCCACGACCCCTGCTGAAGAGGCATACAACGAGAGCCATCAAGCGACGAGGAACCTCATAGAACAAACAATCGGCATGCTCAAGCAACGGTTCCGCTGTCTCGACCGCTCCGGGGGAGCCCTCCAGTATTCGCAGGATCGAGTCTCCCAATTCGTCGTCGTTTGTTGCATGCTGCACAACCTGGCTATCCGCAGGACTCAGGCACTGCCACCTCACGTTGGACCACCACCTCAGGAGGAGGAGCAGGAGGAGCATGAGGACGACGAGGACGAGGAGTACCAGCCCAGGAAGGACGCACAAGGTCCAAGGGCCACCCGTCGTCGGCTTATTGAACGTCACTTCTAGGCCCCCTGTCAGGAAATGGCTTGTGCCAATGATAGAACATGATTGCAGCCGCTCCACAAGCCCTCAGCCGGTTAAGGCAACAAACACTTCAAAGATCAAACATGGACAATATGAATAAATAAAATGCTTTATTGTACAAACTCTGGGCCCTTCCCACATGAAAACCAAAAACAGAGGAAACCCCCAAAAAACACTCAAACACATTACTCGCTCCCACAACCTGGGGAGGATTAACAAAATAGGGCAACTAAAATGGCCGTCATTCTCGGCCTTCGTCCAAAACAAACATCACATCATCGGCCTTCAAAAAACAAACATCCAATTCTCGGCCTCAAGAAACAAACACAAATGGCCACACATTCGACTATTTGGCCCGCTAGGGCGATGCCTTGGCCATCTTTGGGTGGCCCCTGCCCGCCCTGCTGCTCCGCCTCAAAGTAAGGCCATTGGCTGCTGCAAGGCTGGGGGCAGGCTCCTGAGGGGCACATGTCGTGACGGCAGATGCCCTTGGGGGTCGGCCTAGTCGAGGTCTGGGCGTCGAGCGGCTGGCTGTTGATTGCTGCAGCTGTGGCTGGCCAGCATCAGTCGCTGCAGCAGCTCCTGGCAGCTCCACTGGGGGAGTGGCAGTGGCGGCTGGAGGAATGGCGGTAAGCTGGCGGATGGCAGGCGCTCGCTGGTCGCCTGAGACACTGGCACTCGCCCGGGCCAGCACTGCAGCATGCGCACCAATCTGCCGAGGGACAGACCGCTGTGCTGCTGCAGCGCGCCGGGTGCCCTGGCGATGCCTGGCTGACAGAGCGAGTGTGGCAGCAGTGAGTGCCCGTGTTGACCTGTTCACTGACCGCAGCAGAGCAGCCAGTGACTGGACGGCACCACGAATCACCTGGCCAGTCGCTGAATGATCTGCCCGGTATTCCGCCCGACTGGTGGCCTCTAAGGGCCCGAACTCGGCCACACTCCGAGAGAGCGAATCGATGGACTCAGGCAACCGTGCCACTGCCACCATGAGCTCCGTGTGCCGGCGCTCCGAGTCCGCGGACAAGTCTTCGAGGCGTTCCATCTCCTCGGCGAAGAGCATCTCCTGACTGGAGGCCGGACTCTCCCTCTGGGGAGAAGGCCGCCGAGCTGGCCGACCCTTCCTGCGTTGCTGGAGGCCGCTGGGCCCAGCAATTGGACTCCCCTCCGACACATCCCCCCTCTGGGGAGAAGGCCGCCGAGCTTCCACCCCCCTCCCGCCTTTCTGCAGCACGCAGGTCCCAGGAGCTCCCCTCCCCTTCGACACTTCCGCCACGCTGCCCTCCAGGGAAGACGTGTCCCCTACATTGGCCTGGGTGGCCGCGGCTGAGGGTTCCCCTGATGGGCCGCCTTCCTCTTGCTCCTCCTCCTGCTCCTCCTCAGAGGGTCTGTCACTGGCAAGTTGAGGGACCTCCTCTTGACCATCTGAAAGCAGGAAGGCACAAGAGTAGCTTTAGAGTGAGCAGAGGGCGTCAGTGCGGGATGCATGAGTGGTGGCATTCAGCGCATTGGTCGGACAGTGGCAAAGGATGTAGATCTGATGCGCAAGTGGGACGAGAGAGGTGCAAAAGGTGATGTCCTTACCATTGCTTCCCAGAACAGGGTCGGCATCTCCACATGCAACAGGCCCAATCACCCGGTCACCCATGAGGCGCTCCACGCGATGTTGCAGGTCGGTGAGTGGCTGGATATGGGGTCGTCCTCCCCCGGTCGCAGTCCGGCTCGTGCGATTATTCGCCAGCTTAGCCTGCAAGAGAAAGGACGGCCTCTAAGTACAGTGTGTCGCCGTGATCTTGTGTGCACTGCCTCCCATGGTGGAATAGCCTGGCCAGTGTGTCGCCATGATCTGGTGTGCACTGCCTCCCATGGTGGAATAGCCTGGCCAGTGTGTCGCCATGATCTGCTGTGCACTGCCTCCCATGGTGGAATAGCCTGGCCAGTGTGTCGCCATGATCTGGTGTGCACTGCCTCCCATGGTGGAATAGCCTGGCCAGTGTGTCGCCATGATCTGGTGTGCACTGCCTCCCATGGTGGAATAGCCTGGCCAGTGTGTCGCCATGATCTGCTGTGCACTGCCTCCCATGGTGGAATAGCCTGGCCAGTGTGTCGCCATGATCTGGTGTGCACTGCCTCCCATGGTGGAATATCCTGGCCAGTGTGTCGCCATAGAGTCATAGAGTCATAGAGTTTTACAGCACAGAAAGAGGCCATTCGGCCCATCGTGTCCACGCCGCCCATCCATCCCTGTCCTGTCTAATCCCATTTTCCAGCATTTGGTCCATAGCCTTGTATGCAATGGCATTTCAAGTGCTCATCCAAATGCTTCTTGAATGTTGTGAGGGTTCCTGCCTCTACCACCCTTTCAGGCAGTGAGTTCCAGATTCCAACCGCCCTCTGGGTGAAAAAGTTCCTCCTCAAATCCCCTCTAAATCTCCTGCCCCTTACCCTGAATCTATGCCCCCTTGTTATTGACCCCCCTACTAAGGGCAAAAGTTCCTCTTTATCTACCCTATCTGTGCCCCTCATCATTTTGTACACCTCAATCAGGTCCCCCCTCAGCCTTCTTTGCTCCAAGGAAAACAACCCCAGCCTGTTTAGTCTTTCTTCATAGCTGAGGCGCTCCATCCCAGGTAACATCCTGGTGAATCTTCTCTGCACCCTCTCCAAAGCAATCACATCCTTCCTATAGTGAGGCGACCAGAACTGCACACAGTACTCCAGCTGTGGCCTCACCAGCATTTTGTACAGCTCCATCATAACCTCCCTGCTCTTATATTCTATGCCTCGGCTAATGAAGGCAAGTATCCCATATGCCTTTTTAACCACCTTATCTACCTGTTCCGCTGCCTTCAGGGATCTATGTACATGTACACCAAGGTCCCTCTGACCCTCTGTACTTCCTAGGGTCCTACCACTCATTGTGTATTCCCTTGCCTTATTTGTCCATCCAAAATGCATCACCTCGCACTTTTCAGGGTTAAATTCCATTTGCCACTTTTCCGCCCATCTGACCAACCCGTTTATATTGTCCTGTAGCCTGAGGCTTTCCTCCTCGCAATTTACCACCCCACCAATTTTCGTGTCATCTGCGAACTTACTGATCATACCTTTTACATTCTCATCCAAATCATTTATGTAGATCACAAACAACAAGGGACCCAGCACCGATCCCTGAGGTACCCCACTGGACACAGGCTTCCAGTCACAAAAGCATCCTTCGACCATCACCCTCTGCCTCCTGCCACTCAGCCAGTTTAGGATCCAACGCGCCAAGGCACCCTGGATCCCATGGGCTCTTACCTTCTTGACCAGTCTCCTATGCGGGACTTTGTCAAAAGCTTTACTGAAGTCCATGTAAACCACATCCACAGCATTTCCCTCATCCACCCCCCTAGTCACCCCCTCGAAAAATTCAATCAGATTTGTCAGACATGATTTACCCTTGACAAAGCCATGCTGACTATCCCCGATTAATCCTTGCCTCTCCAAGTGGAGACTAATTTTGTCCCTCAGAATTTTTTCCAATAATTTCCCTACCACAGATGTTAGGCTCACTGGCCTGTAATTCCCTGGTTTATCCCTGCTACCCTTCTTGTATAATGGTACTACATTAGCTGTTCTCCAGTCCTCTGGTACATCCCCTGTGGCCAGAGAGGTTCTGAAAATTTGTGTCAGAGCCCCTGCAATCTCCTCCTTTGCCTCCCACAGCAGCCTGGGATACATCTCGTCCGGGCCTGGGGATTTATCCACTTTTTGGCCTGCTAAAACCGCTAGCACCTCCTCCCTCTCGATGCTAATATGTTCAAGTATGTCACAGTCCCCTTGCCCGATTTCTATGTCTGCATCGTCTCTCTCCATAGTGAACACAGATGCAAAAAATTCATTTAAAACCCCGCCTACATCATCTGGCTCTACACACAGATTGCCACTTTGGTCCCTAATGGGCCCTACCCTTTCCCTGGTTATCCTCTTGCCCTTAATATACTTATAAAACATCTTAGGATTTTCCTTTATTTTGCTCGCCAGTGTTATTTCATGGCCCCTCCTCGCCCTCCTAATTTCTTTTTTAAGTATGCCCCTGCGCTTTTTATACTCCTCTAGGGCTTCTTCCGTCTTTAGTCTTTTGTAACTGCCAAAAGCCCCCCTTTTATTTCTAATGCATTTTTGTATATCCCTTGTCATCCAAGGTTCCCTTTGCTTGTTGGTCCCACCCTTGACCTTTACAGGAACATGTTGGCGTTGTACTCTCTCTATTTCCCTTCTGAAAGTCTCCCACTGTCTTGATGTGGATTTTCCTATAAGTAGCTGCTCCCAGTCCACTTTGGCCAGATCCTGCCTTATCATATTAAAATCGGCCTTCCCCCAATTTAGAACCCTTATTTCCGGGCCGTCTTTGTCTTTTTCCATGACCACTTTAAATCTCACCGAATTATGGTCACTGTCGCCAAAATGCTCTCCTACTGACACTTCCACCACTTGCCTGACTACATTCCCCAGAATTAGGTCCAGTATCGCCCCCTCTCTTGTAGAACTTTCTACATGTTGGCTCAAAAAGCTCTCCTGGATGCACTTTAAGAATTCTGCACCCTCTAAGCCTTTCACACTCTGACTATCCCAATTTATATTGGGGAAGTTGAAATCCCCCACTATTATTACCCTATTATTTTCGCACTTTTCTGAGATTTGCCTACATATCTGTTCCTCTATCTCCCCCTGACTGTTTGGGGGCCTATAGTACACTCCCAGCAAAGTGCTTGCCCCCTTTTTGTTTTTAAGTTCTACCCATATGGCCTCATTAGAGGAACCTGCTAATATATCATCCCTCCTTACAGCAGTAATTGACTCCTTAATTAATATTGCAACACCCCCTCCCCTTTTACACCCCCCTCTGTCTCGCCTGAAGATTCTATACCCCGGAATATTGAGCTGCCAGTCCTGACCCTCCCTCAACCATGTCTCCATGATAGCAACAATATCGTACTCCCATGTGTTCAACAACAACTTCAGTTCGTCCACCTTATTTGCAAGACTCCTTGCATTAAAATAAATGCCTTCCAGCCCTGCCATATTCCCTTTTGCCTTCACATATTTGCTCTGCCTTGTTTTTTTCTCTGTCTTTGGCTGTAAATCACCCCCTGCTATAGCTCCACTCTGTACCCCATCCCCCTGCCAAGTTAGTTTAAACCCCCCCCAGCAGTGCTAGCAAACCTCCCCGCTAGGATATTGGTTCCCCTCTGGTTCAGGTGTAAACCGTCCGACTTGTACAAGTCCCACCTTTCCCAGAAGCAGACCCAGTGATCCAGGAAACTAAAGCCCTCCCCCCTGCACCATCCCTTTAG
The DNA here is from genome assembly GCF_052327205.1 of Somniosus microcephalus. NCBI lineage: Eukaryota > Metazoa > Chordata > Chondrichthyes > Squaliformes > Somniosidae > Somniosus > Somniosus microcephalus. The sequence goes on from NC_140987.1 coordinate 398,822,204, forward strand.
CCACGCATTCATCTGTTCTATCTTCCCATTCCTATACTCACTAGCACGTGGCACCGGGAGTAATCCAGAGATTACAACCTTTGAGGTCCTGCTCTTTAATCCTTCACCTAGCTCCCTAAATTCTTGCTGCAGGACCTCATCCCTCTTTTTACCTATGTCGTTGGTACCAATGTGGACCACGACCTCTGGCTGTTCACTCTCCCCCTCCAGAATGCCCTGCAGCCGCTCAGTGATATCCTTGACCCTGGCACCATGGAGGCAACAAACCATCCTGGATTCACGTCTACGGCCACAGAAACGCCTATCTGTTCCCCTTACTATAGAATCCCCTACCACTATTGCTCTCCCACTCTTTTCCCCCTTTCCTGAGCAGCAGGAGCACCCCCAGTGCCAGGAAGTTGGCTGCTGCTGCCTTCCCCTGGTGAGTCATCCCCCTCAACAGTATCCAAAGCGGCATACCTGTTTGAGAGGGGAATGGTCACAGGGGTCTCCTGCACTACCTGCCTGCTTCTATTGCTCCTCCTGGTGGTCACCCATTTCCTATCTTCCTGTGCAGCCCTTCCCTGCGGTGTGACCAACTCACTAAACGTGTTATCCACGAACCTCTCAGCATCGTGAATGCTCAACAACCCATCCACCCGCAGCTCCAGCGCCTCAATGCGGTCTGCTAGTAGCTGCAGATGGATGCATCTCTGGCACACGTGGTCATCAGGGGCACCGGCAGTGTCCCTGAATTCCCACATAGAGCAAGAGGAGCATATCACGGGGCTGTGCTCACCTGGCATGACCTTCCCTTTACTTAATTTAAATTAATTTACTATCACCAATTAAAAATATCTCTAAGGCGCTTGTATAGTCTACCAACAGTCCCTGCTACACCAGAAAAGACCCTAGTAACTATAAACTACAGAGTTTAAGTTTAAAAAAGAGAAATACTCACCAACCAATCACTTACCTGCTCCCTGGTGACGTCACACTCTGATTACTTTTTACCTCTCTCCTCTGCTGTTGATTTGGTATGCCTCGGTCTTCGCGCCGGTTTTTATACCGGGCTCCCCTCCGCTCTGCTGCCGCTGCTCCCTGGGACTGGTCGGGCCTCGGTCTTCGCGCCGGTTTTTATACCGGGCTCACCTCCGCTCTGCTGCCGCTGCTCCCTGGGACTGGTCGGGCCTCGGTCTTCGCGCCGGTTTTTATACCGGGCTCCCCTCCGCTCTGCTGCCGCTGCTCCCTGGGACTGGTCGGGCCTCGGTCTTCGCGCCGGTTTTTATACCGGGCTCACCTCCACTCTGCTGCTGCTGCTCCCTGGGACTGGTCGGGCCTCGGTCTTCACGCCAGTTTTTATACCGGGCTCCCCTCCGCTCTGCTGCCGCTGCTCCCTGGGACTGGTCGGGCCTCGGTCTTCGCGCCGGTTTTTATACCGGGCTCCCCTCCGCTCTGCTGCCGCTGCTCCCTGGGACTGGTCGGGCCTCGGTCTTCGCGCCGGTTTTTATACCGGGCTCACCTCCGCTCTGCTGCTGCTGCTCCCTGGGACTGGTCGGGCCTCGGTCTCCGCGCCAGTTTTTATACCGGGCTCACCTCCGCTCTGCTGCCGCTGCTCCCTGATCTGGTGTGCACTGCCTCCCATGGTGGAATAGCTTGGCCAGTGTGTTCAGTGCAGAATGTGCAATTGATGCTCATGCCTGTGCCATAGCTGCTGGATGAAGGCTGGCCATTAGAGCTTTCAGGTCCCTTTGCCCATAATGTGAGGTGCACATGCAAGGATGAGGAGGTCATTGGAAAGGGTACTCACCCTGACAATGCGTGTGAGGTCATTTAACTTTTTGCGGCATTGGACACCGGTCCTGGGGACGTCGCTGTTGGCTGACAGCTTGCTGGCGACATGCCTCCAGGCTCTCCTGTAGACGCGGACCGTCGCCTTCTTGCCATTGTCCGGGTACAAAACATGGCGCCTCTTCTCCACAGCAGCAAGCAGCACACTCAGATCACGCTCTGAGAAGCGCTGCGCACGTTCACGGGCCTTCTCCATGTCTTCAGGCGCTATTTGGGTCCAGCAGCAGTGTTCAGGCCTAGCTGGAGGGCTCCACTATCCAGGGCGTGGCAGCAGACACAGTCGACCCTTCCCCCTTAAGAGCTGGCCGGCACCAGGGTGTCTGCAGTCAGTCACGAGATGGCCGCACCTGCGCTGCGCCTGGCCTCGGCGCTATCGATCACCACCTCCGGCTTAGCGCCCAAAGAGAGGCGTCCAACAGCAGTTTTAGCACTCGCCCGAACTAGTAGGGCGAAGCTAATGAATATCGGAGAAGTGGCCTAGATTTGGCGGCGGCCGCAAACTTTAGCGGACGCCCCACTTTAGCGCCCCAAAAGTGGCGTCAATGAATTTCTAGGCCATGGTTTTTTAATATTCTGTGTTTCTGTTTCACGTGTTAGTTCTTTAACACTTTAAACTGGGCATTTCATTGTGTTCCCTCCAAACTCCAGACCTTTTGGAAGCACCAAACTGCTATTTCAATAGGGCCTTTGTATTAGTATATTTAACCAATTCCCATTTCAAAAGCTTGTGGTGTTTACAACTTTGTTAACAACTGATCTTTATCTCAGAAGCCTGTTTTCTGTTTGCAGCCTGTGTCTCCGAGGCTTTAGATTTTTAAACCCAATATATCATGTATTAATAATATCAGAAATCTGTTCATACTATGGTGTATCTTTCTGAAATATGGTTTATTCCTTCACACCCCCTTCTTGACTAAAGATGAGCTCATAACATCAGGGCAGAGCTTGGTCAATGATACTCATGAGGTTACAATAGCATATTAATTTCGCGAGATGCACAATCATGTGCTGCATGAAAATTCCTTTGAAGTCATCCTAGGACAATGTTTTGTCTTATTTTAAATTGTACACAATTTAAAAGGATGATAAGTACTGTATTGATTTCTTTTTGGGTTCAATAAAGACTCATTTCTGAAAGAGAATGTTGTTTAATCTAAAGTCTTGTTCAAGACTTTCTACAGCTTTTTACAGAACACACTATGCTGTGATGCATCTAGAATGAAACTGAAAGTAAAACTCCTCTGGACTGCTTGTCTCTCACATGACCTCTGCTGGTCAGGCACAAGTAATCAAAAACACAGAAAAATATGCTGTAAGGCATAAGTAATCAAACACAGACAAATATCATCACTATTTGCTGATATCATTACATCTCCCTTTCTTAAACCAAAAGTATTTTACTTTTAACTAACAACATTTAATGAACTTACATTATCATTATCATGATCAAGGTTTTTTACCCTTGCTTTGTGTGTTCACATGAAGTATGTCAATATACTAGAACTTGAAGAAAGAATAAGATAACATTACTTCCTTCTTTACCAATAGTCCTTAAATTTGCTCAATGAGTCTCTCAGGAGGCTTCACGTGTCTTGAGGATTTTCTGATTGATTGTCCTTGAATCTGAGTTGTTGCCTCAGATGATTGGTTCTCAGCTGTGTGATCAGGTTGTTCACCAGTATCAGTCTCTTGACCTGCTGTGGCTGGTCCCATGAGAAGATCTCGACGATTTCTTCTCAGAACAGCACCCTCATCTGTCTGAATGGTGTATGATCTTGGTTGAACTTCACTCAGGACAGTTCCCTTCTGAGTCCATGTGTTTGTTTTGTCTTTCAACCTTACTTGGTCACCAGTGTGGAGTTCAGGTAGGTTTTGTGTTCCTCTGTCATAGTAGTACTTTTGCTTTTCTTTCTGTTGCTCTTTGAACTTCCTCACTTTCTCCCCCTCTTTTGTTTTCAGGAGGTTCTCCGGGATGGGTAGGTTTGACCTTAGCCGACGTCCCATCAGGAGTTGGGCTGGTGACATACCACACTCGAGCGGTGTTGTGCGGTATACAAGCATGCTTTGGTAGAAGTCAGTTCCACTGTCTTTTGCCTTGTACATCAGTCTTTTCACTGTCTGGACCGATTTTTCCACTAGTCCATTGGACTGTGGATAGTGAGGACTTGACGTTGTGTGGACAAAGTCCCACTCTTTGGCAAAGTGTCAGAAATTTGCATTGTTAAACTGGGGTCCGTTGTCTGTGAAGACCTCGCTTGCCACGTCATGTCTGGAGAATATGGCTTTCATACTTCTTATCACAGCTTCTGCAGTGGTGGTGTACAGTCTACAAACCTCTGGATACAGGGAGTAATAGTCTGTGACGACAAGATAGTCCTTCCCTTGACATACGAATAGGTCAGCGCCTACCTTCTGGTAAGGTCTGTCTGGTGCTGGGTGTGGCTTTAGTGGTTCTACCGGATTGCTTGCTCGATATTTCAGGCATATTGTGCAGTTTGACACCTCATTTGTCACATCTTGGTTGATTCGTGGCCAGTACATCACCTCTCGTGCTCTTTTCTTACACTTTTCGATTCCCAGATGTCCTCCATGGATCTTTTTTAGCATCTCTCTTCTCAGACTCTTTGGGATAACTATTTTACTTCCTTTGTAGATGATGTCTTCGACCACTGATAGTTCCGCCCTGCAGTTCCAGTGCTCTGCTATATCAGGTGAGCAGTCTTGCTTCATGTTGGGCCATCCATCCAAGATGCTTTTTCTCAGTCGTCTCATTGTTTCATCTTTGTTTGTCTCAGTCTTTATGAGCTCCATTTTTGCATCTGCTATGGGCAGTGCACTTGTGATCATGTCCACGTAGGCGTTCACTTTTTCATCCATTGTGGTGTTTGCGGGCTCACTTGGGTCAACAGCTCTGGACAACGTGTCTGCTGTATACATCAGCTTACCCAGTGTGTACGCAACATTCAGTGTATAGCGTTGCAGCCTGATCATCATTCTTTGTATTCTAAGCGGACAGCTATTCAGTGGCTTTTGGAACAATGCAATCAAGGGCTTATGGTCAGTCTCTACACTGATTGCTTGTCCTGCCACAAACTGGTGAAATCTTTCACAGGCGTATGTGATGCTGAGCAGCTCCTTTTCTATTTGAGCATATCGCGTCTCCGCGTCTGTCATTGAGCGTGATGCATATGCAATAGGTTGCCAGTAGTCATATTGTTGCAGAAGAACGGCACCGAGCCCACTCTGTGATGCATCTGATGATATCTTGATGGGTCTCGCTGGGTCATAAAACCTCAGAACTGGTTCCTCTGTGAGCAGTTTCTTTAGATCGCTCCATGACTTCTCATGCTCATGATTCCATTCCCATTCTATGTTCTTTTCAGTTAGTCTTCTCAGTGGCGCTATTTTTTCTGAGAGGTTGGATATGAATTTACCCATGTAGTTGATCATTCCATTAAACCTCTGCACGTCCTTTTTGCATTGTGGCCTTGGCATATTCTCAATGGCGGACACCTTTCTGGGATCTGGTCTGATGCCCTCACTGCTAAGGATATCTCCCGCGAATGTCAGTTCTGTCACCCCGAGCTGGCATTTCTCTCTATTCAGCTTCAGGTTTGTTTTCCTTGTTGCTTCCAGCACTTTTTTCAGTCTCTCGTCATGCTCAGTTCTCGTGGTTCCCCATACTATGATGTCATCCATTGATGTATCAACTCCCTCCAGGTGCTCATAGATCATATGGATAGTCTTGTGATACACTTCAGGAGCTGAGGCAATGCCAAATGGTAACCTTAGGAATCTGTATCTGCCAAATGGAGTGTTGAACGTGCACAGTCTTGAACTTGCTTCGTCCAGCTTCATCTGCCAAAATCCTGAGGACGCATCTAACTTGCTGAAATATTTTGCATTTGCAAACTGTGCCATGATTTCCTCACGTGTAGGAAGCTTGAAGTGCTCTCTCTTTATTGCTCTGTTTAGATCTCTTGGATCCAGGCAAATTCTGAGCTTTCCATTCTTTTTGTCCACTACGACGAGGGAACTCACCCACTCAGTTGGCTCATCTATCTTCTGAATCACGTTCAGGCTTTCCATCCTGTCCAACTCTGCCTTCAGTTGCTTTTGAAGAGCAAACGGAACTTTTCTGCATGGATGTATGACCGGTGTCATACTTTTATCTACTCTGATCGTGTGTTCTCCTGGAATGCAGCCTAGACCCTTAAATAGGTCTTTGTACTCTTTCATGAGTTCATCATAGACTGTCTCTCTTTCGCTTTCCACAACGAGGACTCTCTTTACCAGGTTCAGTCTCTCACAGGCTTTTAAACCTAGTATGGCTTGCACATCCTTTGGCACCACGATTAATGCTAGCATGTGCTCTCTGTCCTTGTGTGTTACTTTGACAATGCATTTTCTTTTCACTGGTATATCAGTACCTGAGTATCCGGTCACTTTCACTTGTATTCCATGTAACTTTGGTCTGGGTCTAATTCTCTTAAAATCGGTCTCTGATATCACATTAACTTGTGCTCCAGTATCCAATTTAAATGGAATGTGTATGTCATTCACTTTTAGTGTCAACATCCAGTCTCTTTCTTCTCTTTTGTTTTCAGACACAACATCTACATAGAATTCCTCTATGTCGCTTTCATCTACTGCATGGACCTTGCTTTGTTGCACTTGGTTCTTGCAGCAACGGGCATAATGGTTGTTCTTGTTGCAACTATTGCATGTTTTACCATATGCTGGACACTTTCTTGGTGGATGCTGTGTACCGCATCGACTACATGACTTCCGATTGTCCCTTTCATTTTCTTTTGCTGGCCACGCCTCTTTTTTCACATTGGCGCTCTCTTTGTTAAATGGTTTGTATCCATTCTTTCTCACTGCATCCATGCTGCAGCTACTGTCACTGAACAGCTCCTTTGCCTGCAACTTCACAGTCTCTGTAACCCTACACAGTGCTATGGCTTTTCCCAGGTCTAGATCTTGCTCTCTTAGCAGTCTTTCCCTTAAACCATTATCTGGAATACCACACACCAGTCTGTCTTTTATCAGCGAGTCTGTCAGTCCCCCAAATTCACACGATTTGCTTCGGTTTCTCAGTTCAGTCACATACTGATCAATAGTCTTGCCGATTTTCAGTACACATGTGAAAAATTTGTGCCTCTCAAAGGTCACGTTGCATTTAGGTATGCAGTAGGCCTCAAACTGTTCCATTATTTTATCTAGCTTCATTTTGTCTCCATCAGCAGCAAATATGAAATTATTATATACCTCCAGCACTGTATCACCCACGACATGTAAGAACAGTGATGATTTCTGTTTATTACTTTTATTGTCAACTCCGATTGCTGATAAATACAACCCTACATGTGTTTGAATCTCCTCCAATTTTCAGCCACATTACCTGTCAATTGAAGCGTCGCCGGTGGGTGTAAACCTTCCATTCTTTCACTTCGTTAGCTATTCTCTAATGGTAAGCAACGATGTTCTCTTCTGGCTTGCTAATATGTGGAGAGCTGATTTCGCTTACTTGCCACAACTGCTTTCACTGTCCCATCAACTTGCTAACTTCAGATTTTTTCTCTTTCAGCCACTTCTGACATCATGTATTGATTTCTTTTTGGGTTCAATAAAGACTCATTTCTGAAAGAGAATGTTGTTTAATCTAAAGTCTTGTTCAAGACTTTCTACAGCTTTTTACAGAACACACTATGCTGTGATGCATCTAGAATGAAACTGAAAGTAAAACTCCTCTGGACTGCTTGTCTCTCACATGACCTCTGCTGGTCAGGCACAAGTAATCAAAAACACAGACAAATATGCTGTAAGGCATAAGTAATCAAACACAGACAAATATCATCACTATTTGCTGATATCATTACAAGTACATAGTCATGCTATGAGCGAAACAGCATGTACTTAGAATGTCCAATCGGTAGATGTACGTTCCGTAGAGGTGAGTTATTCATACAAGTCAAGGAGAAGTCAGTTGAAATTAGTTGAAGCTTGACATGCTGTTCCTTCGATCCAGCATGTGTACCGATGTGTGTTGTGGTAAAGGCCTTGCCATGCATTCAGTTGATTCCTTTTTTATCTGCGGTGTCTTCCTCCTTCGCTGAAGTAACTCGTTGATCTTTCCTTGTTTCGGTTGTTGCTTTTTACAAATCCAATTCCTGATGCGTTGCCAAGCAACGTGTGGAAGTGTCGGTGACACCTTCTGACTTCCCGTCGTCAGTAATTTGATCGCATCCATTTCCTGTGTCGTGCTCCAAGCTGGGTCTTGAAAGATTGTGTATGACTGCACCTTGTATTGTTCCTCCTTTTTGGTATCCCGCAGGACATCTTTTGATATTGTCTATGGAGACAGTTTTTAAAATATGCTTGCCATTCGGCTGGTTAATATGTATTTGAACTGTTCTTTCATTAATAACAGAATGTATTTGAACAGGTTTTTTCCACTTCAGTCTTAAACCAGGTTTCTGCTCGAACTTCTTTTCCTGTACCCATTCTCCCACTATGGGTTGCCTTGCTTAAGGCCCTTAACAACCACTTAATTGCTTCTATAATCCAATTTTGAGAGGCCTTTCTGATTTTTAGACATTTCTCCCATCCTACACGCCTCCTCTGGAACATGCCAGTTAATCCTGGCGGACTCACAAGTGGATTGCTTACTAACAGCTGCAGCTCCACCATTAAAAAGGAGTTTTCACCAATCATCATTTGCAGGTGGCAGAACTTTGTTGTCTCAGGTCTGGGGGAGCTTTTAGCGGCCTACTCATTGTTGTGGAAGTTTGGAGCCTGAGACCCATCTCCAGTGTGACCTCCTAGGAAACCCCTCTCCCCACCTTGACTGAGCGCTTCCTCAACTGAGGTATATACCAGAAGAATGGGAACCATTTATTTCCTTTCCTCCTGGACATCAGATTTGGATGAAGACCAGCCGTGGCAGCAGCAGGACCCTGAACAACAGCAGCACCAACAGTAGGAGCAACAACAGGAGCGCTAAGCTGCTGCTCACCCACCTGAAACTGCACAGGCCAGAAGGTGCCAGAGCGCGACCACATTGCTGCCCGGGATGCAAGGGACACACTCATGTTGGCCAGATTTGCTTAGCCTGCATAATCAAACACTTTTGTCTCGCACCTTCTTACCAGAGCATCGACAATGGACAAGAACCTACGGATTCCTATCACCCTGACCACCATACTGACAATTGCAAGTCGCCCTAAGCCCTCAATGTGAAAGTCCCATTTACGAAATGACTCAGGCCACAATTTCAACAGTTTGCCATCAAATCTGTTTATGATACCATGACAAGGATGGCTGGTCCAAATAAATACATCACAGCACCCAAGTGACTACCCTTGTGACTACTTGTGCATTATCTTCCTCTTACACGTGCTCCTACATGGTGCTTCCCCTGTGGCTTCAGCAGATGTGGTGGCCCCTTGCTCACTTTCTTACTGCTCCTGTCTTGACGTCTTTGGCGGGTGTCCTCTGGGGTTGCGAACCTGTGAGGGCTCGGCAACAGTCTGCTGCTCCTGCGGCTGTGCAAGGGCTGAGACGCCCATCTCAGTTGGGTGAGGACTCTGGTGGGGCTCTGACCGAGGGCTTTGCAGTGGCATGGTCGTGTGAGCGCTTGGAGAGGAGCCCCCACTTCCTTGTTGTCTGCCACCAACATCCCTCTCATGGGTCAGCCCCACTTCAGAGCTAGCAAATGGCTTGACAGCACCTTGCTGCACTTCAGGGGGACCATGAGGACCCATTTCTGCAGTGGACTTCCATGAAGGTCTGGTTTCTATGCTCAATAGCTGACCATCGCTCCTCAAGAGATGTCATTCTATTCTGAACAATGACCATGTTTTCAAGACCCTGGCGACTAAGCTCCTCCATGGCCGTAGCCATCCTCTCCTCTACCGTAGCCATCCTCTCCTCTACAGTAGCCATCCTTTCCACGGAGGTTGCCATCCTTTCCGCGGTGATGCGTTCATGCACGAATGCCTCCACAAAGGCTCTGCTCATGTTCACGATGGACTCCTCCATTTGCTCCATACTCGCAGCGACCCTGGAGACAAAACCTGCCAGAGACTCCTGCACCTGTTCCTAGAGTTCCAGCACCGCTCTCCTTCTGGATGGACCCGGAGGCACAGGGTCGACATGCAGCTGAGCCGAGCTGGCAGAGTCCTGCGCCCTCTGATGAGGACTCTCCACGGCTGTCCCTGTCTCCACCATCTGCTGATGCTCACTTGTGAGCTGTGATACACCAGGTGCCAACACTACTCTATCTCGCGAAGGTCCCACCGATATGTGAGTGTCTGCGCTGGTGCTGGGTGCGCTGAATTCTGCTGACGCGGCGCCCTCAGAGGTTGCAGCTTCCTCTGAGGAATCTGGAAGCTCAGGCTGTTCCTCCTGGACAGTGGGGATGGGGGCTTTCGATGGTCCTGTGGGGGAGTAAAGGAAAGAGTTAAGAGATGTGAGGTCAAGGTTACATGCACATTGAATAGTGCAGATGATCATAAGTCAATCTGTTAGAGCATCAGATTCATTATCAGTGACTCATGCTATGTCAATGAGAGAGATGCCAAACTATTCTGTCACCAGCTTGCTGTGATGCGCCTGTCTGTCCATCCCCCACTTGGGAATCCTCCTCGATCCCGGCAATTTCCCGGGCCGCCTCCTCCCAGGCGGTGAGCTGGGCTACTGAGGGTGGCCCTCCTCCTGTCATGGCTCTTTCCCTCTTATTGTGGGCTCTTTTTTCCTGCAATGAGGTACACAAGTGGAGTTTAAGTGAGAATGAAGGAGTGAATGTAGAGAATGCATAGCATAGATGCTTAGAAGGGGACAAAGGGCCCTCCCTGTGTGGTGTACGTTGTTGTTGTTGTTGCATCACAGTGATAGGGAGTGTGAGGGCTACATGGTCGAATAGTTAAGTAAATGTGACGATAGTAAGAGAGGCAATGGGTAAGGGTGTAGGGATTAAGTGTCAAATGGGATGTGAAGGAAGAGGTTAGCAAAGCAGAGTGCTGGTGAGGAGAGGCGATGGGGATCAGATTGAGGGTGATGGGAAAGTCATACTCACTTTCCCTGTGCAGAGAAGGTCATGAAACCTTTTCCTGCATTGCAGCCAGATTCTGCGGCTCATCAATATGGAGTTGACCTCCTGGGCCACTTGCAGCCTCACAGCTTTAGTCTGCTGGGGTGGCCTTTTTCTCCCTGAGGAAGGGAAGAGCACCTCCTTATTCGATCTTGTTCCCTCCGCCAGAGCTTGGAGGGAGGGCTCATAGAAGCGTGTAGCACACCTTTGCCTGCTGGTGGACATAGTCGATCAATGAAGTCCTTACTATAATCACGATAAAGTTTGCAGTCTCCAGAAGAAGCAAGGCTGCTTGCAGGCCTTAAATCCAGCAGCATTGATGACGTCATCGGAGGCAACTTTCTGTATGAAGCGACTCATTGAGCCAGGGGTTTCCACATGCTGGAAATCAATTGCTCAATTAGGGGAAAATCGCACTTTTTCCCCACTTCACTTCGGAGTCGGGGTCCTGACACGAATGCCACCTGACACGCCCCAGCCCGCCCACACTGGCAAAATCGAGCCCTTTGACTCACTAGTCTGCCTTGGCACTTTAATAGGTTTCTGTCACAATGGTTCAATGCACAGCTTTAACAGTTGGCCACTGAGTATTCCTAAATAATTACAGAAAACTGCTCAGGTAATTTGACTTAAGCTGGAAAAGGAGTGAGGGGGTGAGTACATGCTTTCAAGAAGAATAAAGCAAACCTGCAGATTGCCCCAGAATGCAAAAAAATCCTTCAATCCACCTGAGAAAAGCTGCTAAAATAAATATAATTCACTGAATAAAAAAAGGGATTGAAAAAAACAATCTACACATAACCCCAATGGTACTGCCAGGAGTTAACAAGATGATAATCATCAGCATTACTGTCGTCTGGAGTACCGCTGGAGTGAAACAATATCAAACTCGTGGATCTAATATTAATTTTGTGAAAATCAAAACCGTCACATTTACCTATACCTCTCAGCTCTATCCTGTTCTTATGTTCAACTTGCTATCAGAGATAGTCTTGGAGCTTCGCATCCCACTGAGCCATTTAAGATGTGACTGAAGACAAGCCTACCAACTGTCTCATACTTTGGCTGCTTATGCCTTCCTGCCTGAAGATCATAATTTCTCGATAATGAATCTGGTCTCTCAAAGTGCAGAGCAGCACAGAATCATCTGGTGAAAGTTTATTGTAATGACCACAAGAGACAGTGCTGGGTCCTGTGCTTCTGGGGGAGTGTTTGTGCTGGTCTTGCTCGAATGGCGTTTCTCCCAAGAACAGATGAATAAGTCGAAAAATTGCTGACGAAAGAGGACTGGTCATGGTCAAAAGCACAGGAATACTTAGACTAGAGAACAAAGTAAAAGAATAAGAAAAGAGAGATAAAAGTGAGAAAGGGAAGGGACGTTAAAAGAGGAGAGAAAAAATATTTTAGTGAACTTTTACACTGCACTGAGGGGTGAAGTGCTGACTCCGTTCTTTAATGAGGGAAGCAAGATTCACATTTTCACTGTTTGCTTGTCTTGTGATTTTGGAGAAAGGCAGAGCTCCGTGCATACTCAAACTGATATATGGAGTGCTGTTCCCATTGCCTGTTTGGTTTTCTCCGAGCTACCAGAATATGCGACTTGGTAACTGTAACCATAACTGAATGAATTTAGTGACTTGGAAAAGCTAACATGACAGTAAACTTGGATTAAAGCACAGAGAGGCTAACCACTCTAACCCATATATGAGGTATATAATTCATTCATGGCTGAGAATCTAGGATTCTCCAATCTTGACAGTTCTGATGAAGAGGGACTTCTGCACAAAATAGCTGGCTCCACTCTCCCGCTGACAGCAGTTTTCTTGTGATCCTGTGTTTCATACTCTAAAGCTGTTGGTGAGTCACAGCTTTGGAGCATCCTTCTGATGTGGAAACCCCCTTCGGCAACATAGTGAAAGGGAATAACGTGCTGGTATTACTGAAGAAGAGATCCTATACAAAATGTCTACTTCCAGGCTGGCTTTGACTTGCAGTTTGAAAGAACACTGGAACAAAGGAGAATACAGGAGAAAGTGTATGGATTTGTCCCTTTTAGAAATACTGTACGTGGCAATTCAGTAGATTAATCTTCCTCTTTAAGACAGATATAATTCAGAATTTAATATTTGCTTTTATATCTGTACCATAATGTTAAAGCTTTTTTAATACAAAAAACCTTGTGTCCTTGCCATTTCTATTATATTCAATAACCCTTCTAATATTCTTTGTATTTTTGCATTTTCAATTTCCCCTTCAGATGCTATCTTTTAAGATCTGTTTAATATCTTTACAGGCACCATTGGGTTTCATTTCCCTTCACTGTCTATCTAGCCCTCATTTCCTGACTTCTTCATTAAGGTTTCTACCTGTGTGTTTCATTTCCTTTACCAAGTTGTTATCATTTCCTAACATTTAACCAGTAACTGTTTGGCCAGGATCAACCCTCTTGACTTTTTTCATGATGGCAAGGAAAGGAGGGACTGAAACAAGTATAGTCATTGGTTACTAACATGAAGCAAGGTTAACTTTTTTGCCCCAATGATTGTTTGGATTTCATTGATGAGGTTTTTTTTAAAAGGCTTTGTTGTGGCTCTTAGTTTATCTCTATAGCCATTCAAAGGGCATGGCTGTGTTCAGTCATCGGTGCTTCATGTGGACTACCATTCGCAATCCCATGCTGGGGACCTTGGCTTAACAATGTGCTCTTCAACCTCTTTCACTAGGTTCCATTTTGGTAATTGTGATTTAACATGATACATTTACCTGATCCGATCAGTCTATTCTCTATGGCTGTGGATGCATTAACTTCATATATTGATCATTAGTTGCATAGAGGAATAAGGTAAATTATCACAGGTTGCACCAGCTCCATCGGGACATGTAACTTTCCATTCCCCTTGCATGTAGTGGCACCTGACTAGTATTAACGGGAGCGGGGGAAGGGTACGGAGGAGCCTGGTAGCGTACGACGAACCCAGCAAGGCCGATTTTAATGCAGGGCCTCATTTAAATAAAAATTTGCAGACTCATGCCCGACACCTGTCCAGATTGACTGCCTGGGGCCAGTCAGCATCTCCCGCCTTAGATCTGCTGCCAGGCTGCCAACAGCATGGGAGCCCCCTGACGTTCAGTTAATTCTACATTGCAGTGCCAACGCAGGGATCGGGCCGCGACTTTTGAATGTTAGCTAGGCCCCTGCCTGCCTTGTGTGGGAGCCTCATCAATGACCTGATTTGGGGTAGTAAAAATGTTAATGGCCAGGAAGGCGGTGGATTGGAGGTGGGAGGTAGAATTTTTACATTTTAACCAGTCCCACAAATAATTCCCGCTGTGTGGGGCGGGGTTAAAACTCAGGTCCATTATATTGTACAAGTGTTAGCAAATGCACTGCTTTTCTCAAAACATAAAAGGTTTGTATTCCATACATCACCATGGCAATAGGAACGGCGTTCTCTCTGGGAGAGATAAAGGCCCTATGTAGTCATAAGACTGCATATTGTTCTATTATCCATGCACGTAATAAAAGTAAATTCGAAAAAATGCGACAAAAAATAAAAGCAAGATTTTCACAAATAAAGGATTAAAACACACGGCGGGGGGGGCAGAAATTGGCTCGCGACCCCTTTGGGGCGATAACTTCGCCGGGGCGCTACTTTTAGCACCCCAAAAAAGCTAGCGCCCCACACCCGAAATTCAATGGTACTGCCCCAAGCAGGAGGTGGTGCACTACTGGAAGCGTTCCCCCTCTCTCTTGGGGCACTCCCATTGAATATCGCCTGAATAAAGGGGAGGGGCCTAGAGCAGCATGCACTGGGGCCCTGTTGGACCACCGGGGAGTGGGGTGCTGGAAAAAGAGCTCGGCACTCAAGAGGAGTGCCGGGCTGACCGATCACGGCCGGCACCCCGCAGGAGGATGCAAGAGGGGGCAGGCGACCCCAAAAAAATGGCCACCCGGCACCTGCCCTTTAATTATCGCCGCCCCAGCCGCAAAAATGGCCCCCTGACCCTGTTGGACATAGCGTCCGGTGGTAGGTCAGCGGGCGTGAGCCAAGTTTCAAAAAGCCTCTTCAAAAAGGGAGACTGGTTGTTGGTAGATTTTGAGAGACTATGGACTGGGTTCTCCACCGTGATCCCACTGAGTTGGGCGTGATCACGGTGGAGAATGATGGGAAATTCAGGCGCTGAGGCCTACTGCTGCCTCACTGCCCACCCTGCATTTTGCTTCCACCGCCCCACCGGGGCCACCGCCAGCTAATCCTTCCCTGCCTGTCGCATGCAAGTGGTGCAGGGGGGCAGGGTCTGAATCCCTGGTGGGTTTCCTTCCTACCTATGTTACCACTGCTTCCTGGGGCTTCCATGTGGAAAGTGGCAGTAAGCAATGTTCCCGCTAATTTTTTTTTGATGCGCAATCCCTTAAAATTTGCAGCAGCGTGCATGCGCGGTATCCTTTCCAGCAGCAGCAGCTGGAGAGTGGCTTGCGCGGGACCTCCCAATTAGTACGCGGCTGCACACCTTAGGGGGAACATTGGCAGGAAGCCCTAGAAAGTGATGGGAAAGGATCTGAGGTACCCCCATGTAGAGATTACATCCTCAGTTCATGACATTTATCTTAGGATGTTTAAAACGATGAGACAGATGTTTTGCAATCCCCTTAACAGCTCATTAAAGTCAGGGATTGTTCCCTTTAACTGGAAGGATGCTCATGTAGTTTCAATTTTCAAAAAGAGTGACAAGTCAGGGCCCATTAGTATGACTTCAATCAAAAGGAAGACAGTGGAAGAGATCATGAGATGCTCTCTATGATCATGCAGATAGAGCTGGAGTTTTGGCTCCTGCATAAAAAGGTTGTGTCTTACTAATTTGGTTGAATTTTTTTGAAGAAGTTACTAGGTTGCTGGATGAGGGTAGCCATTAGGCATTGTCTACTTGGATTTTCAGAAAGCCTTTGATAAGGTGCCTCACAATAGGTTACTCTACAAGATAGAATCTTGTGGAACTGGTGGGAAGTTGCTGCAGCGAATTAAGAACTGGCTGCATTGCTGTAGACAGAAACTGGTTACTAGTGGTGTATTGCAGGGAGCAGTGTTAGTGCCGTTGCTATTTATTCTCTTCATTAATGACCTGGATGTAAGTGTTGGTAGAATGGTCCAAAAGGTTGCGGATGATAGAAAGATTTGTGAGATTGTTAGGACTGTGAATGGGAATAAACATATTAAAGTAAGTTACAGTGTACCAAATATGCTCATGTATGGGTCGGACCTAAAACGAGGACCTATCAAAATATCCTTCTATTCCTTTCTCCCTCATGTACTTCTCCAGCTTCCCCTTAAATGTATCGATGTAAATACCTGAAATACTCTTTTGGCGTGGGTAATGGCGGAGAGGCGCAAAAGTCCCAAGGAATTATGGCGTGGTGTATGTTACTTACATACTCATTAGCACACTTGGGGTGAGCTGCCAGCACTGGACATGCCTTTACAGGCATCTCGCCCTGAGCAAAGAGATCAATGTCAGGCTGCCTGTCTCGCCAGCAGCGGTCCTCAAGTAAGTCGCGGGAAGGGGGATTAGAGTGAGATGTGAAAGGGGGCGGGGCAGTGCGATCATGACTACTGTGGAGTTGGATACCTGGCTCCTTTTAATACAACTTTTTACTTCTCGTTGGTGGCTGAAGAATCCTGAGCCAGGCCCAATGCCTGCCCCGCTCATCAGCAGCAAATTTCTTGTTGGGCTCCTTCAACAAGCATTAGGCCCTGCATTTACATATTTAAGTCGCCTAACTCCTATATTAAGCATCCGCCTGGAACATCTAAAAAACGGGCCCCACAGACCAACTCCTGCTAAATTGGTAAGCTTTGCGCCCCTTTTACACCCGAAAAACGGGCACAATACATACCAAAAGCTACTCCTAACTTTCTTCGGAACTTCCAGACAAACTCACTAATTTGGTAAATACTTTGGCCAAAATTTTCTTTACCTGGGCAGGTCGGGTGCAGGTAATTGGCATGGCGGGTCGGGACCCCGTTGTTCTTTACATCGTGCTCCTCAGAGCGACTTTCCCTCAATGGAGCCTATTAAGGCAGGCCTGCGCGTTTCCCGGCCCTATTAAATGGTGCGGGTCTGATGACGTCATCAATTATTCATTTCCAGCCAGGATATTGAAAGGAGCCTTGGCCACATTACATTTGAAGGTTCATCTAGGAGTGTGCAGACTGTACATTTTAGCTTTTGGGTCTTGCTCAGCCTTGCACACATGACTGCACAGAGGCAGAGGACTGCACCCAGGTTCTCAGATGACTCCCTGCATATGCTTGTGGAGGGAGTGAGAGCATGCAGGGAGGTCCTCTTCCCTTCTGATGGGCGAAGGAGACCACTCCAGGAGACCAAAAGAGCCTGGCTGGAGACCACAGAAGATACAACAGCAGGGAGCACATGCTTTCTATGGAGAATAGATGGCTATCTATGGAGAATAGATGGCAGAGGCTCATAGACCTCTCTAGGAGGGATGTCAACATAAAATTGGGTCCTCATGGCCCCACTGCTGTGCAGCAAGGTGCTCTCCAGCTCCTTGCTAGCAGGGAAGTGCGGGTGACCCATGAGAGGGATGATGGTGAGAGGGGACATGGAAGTGGGGGCTCCTCTCAAAGCACTCAGACTTCTCCCCTGTTGCCTCCCCCTCAGTCGAAGCCCCAAATGCCTCCTGGGATCGCGATGGCCAAGTCTGCCCTTGCACAGTCGCAGGAGGAATAGACTTTGGCGGCACCATCAGAGGCTCCAAAACCAAGAGGGCATCCACCAAAAGTGTCTATTGTAGAGATTAGGCCAATTAGTAGCTTATCTCTAATCTTTCAAATAATCAGGATCAACTGCAAACCAATATGGTGGGTATATTGTGTTTAATCAGAGTTTAAGACAGAACATAACATGTTAGTTATACAGCAAAAACATACGACCATGACAAGCAGCTGGTACTGGTCCCGATCGGACAGACGGCTGGCATGCGTGAACAGTTCTCTGGCTTGCAGCCTCTCTTCTTCTTGTCTAGAACTTCTGAGTTGGTGAGCATTGTAGTGTATGTACCTTTAAGAGCCCCTGTGTACTGTAATACCGGTAGTGACCACTCGGGTATATAAGCCTGTATAGCGTCTTGTATCTTTTAGTTCACCTCCAGACTTTGTTCAGTAAACACCTGTTAAACCAACTCCTGCATTCCGTGTCTCCATTAACACACGGATACAACAGTGGCGACGAATTGGAAACAGACTTACCTGCAATTCGGCAGCACCTCAAGGAGATCGATTCCTCAGACGAAGGTCGAAGAAAAAAGAAAACTGTGGTTTCACCAGCTAGCCGGGCTGGTGGCAGGTACTGCACTAATCCTTCCTCGGCGGCGGGCTGGGGCTCGATCGGGTGGCTCTGCAGCGGGGCCGAGCAGCGAGTCAGAAGGCGGAGGCAAACAGAGACGGACGGTGGAGCACTCGGGAGACAGCTGGCGCTGCAAAGCAGGTCGGCGTTCGGACCAAGCAGAGGGAGGGAAAAGTCCCAGCGAGTCCGGCGGGAACGAGTCTCCAACTATTAAAATTATCCGTGTAAATAAAAACCGTTGAGAACAGCGTTGTCAACAGCGGCAGCGGCGGGAAAGCGCGGGAGGCGCCATTTTTTCTCGGCAGGGAAGAAAGGAAAGCACGGGAGGCGCCATTTTTGATTTTCAGGATGCCTAAGACTGGTAGTATTACTGCTTTCGATAGTAATATAGAGGATTGGACCACATATGTAGAAAGAGTGGAGGTATATTGCACAGCGAATGAAGCAGAGGATGATAAAAAGGCATCGGTACTTCTAAATCTGATGGGTGCAAGGACATACGGGCTGTTACGAAACTTAATCACTCCAGCCAAACCGATGGACAAGAATTTTAAGGAG
Source organism: Somniosus microcephalus (assembly GCF_052327205.1). NCBI lineage: Eukaryota > Metazoa > Chordata > Chondrichthyes > Squaliformes > Somniosidae > Somniosus > Somniosus microcephalus. The sequence goes on from NC_140987.1 coordinate 398,841,048, forward strand.
ATTGTTGATACGCTACAGGAGCACTTAAACCCAACACCGCTGCTGATAGCGGAACGATTCAAATTCTTCAGGAGGAATCAGCACAAGAATGAAAGTAACGCTGATTACCTCACCGAATTAAGAAAGCTATCAAAGCACTGCCAATTCGGGGTAGGACTGGCAGATTCTCTACGAGTCAAATTCGTCTGCGGTCTCCTAAGTGAAGGAACACAGAAAAGGCTATTTTCTGAGAAAGATTTGACACTGGACAAGACTTTCAGTGTGGCTGTATCATACGAAGCAGCAGCAAGAGGAGCTGCAAAGATACAGCAAAAGCCACAGGACTTCGGCACCCATGAAATGACATGGGGTTTCAAGAGATGTTATCGCTGCGGCAGATCCACCCATGACCAGAGGGACTGCTGGTTCAAGGACAAAGCATGCAGGCAATGCGGAAAGATGGGACACATTGCACGTGTATGCCGATCTGGAAACAAAAAATCCACTGACAGAAAAAAAATCAATAAGGAAAAGTACAGAAAGGTACAAATGATGACGGACAGTAGCTCCGAAGACCAGAAGAGCGATAGCGACTCCGGAAACAAGAGACTAAGCTGTCTCAAATTACATAATGTAATTGCCAAAGAAGATTACCAGACCATTTGGGTTACCCTCACGATAGCGGGGTCCCCAGTTAAAATGGAGCTAGATACAGGATCAGCTCTGACCGTCATAAGTCGACGGGATTACGAGCGGCTATTTCCGCATATACCTTTGAAAGACACATCCATTATCTTGAAGACATATACAGGGCAGAAAGTATACCCCAGAGGGAAAATAAGGGTGCCTGTTGTATACAACGGCAAGGAAATACAGAATATAGTTGTATTTATACGTTCTGCAAGAAGGTGGTCCACCGCTGTTGGGACGTGAATGGATCAGGAAGATACGTTTAGACTGGCACTCCATTCAGGCACTGACGGTGACCAGTAAAAAAAAAATGATGATGACATCACAGAAATCACAGAAACCCCACAGTACAGATAGAGGCCATTTCGGCCCATCGAGCCTGCACCGACACATATCCCACCCAATCCCCGTAACCCCTACACCAACACATATCCCACCCTATCCCCGTAACCCCACGTATTTAATCCCCCTAACACTAAGGGTCAATTTATCATAGCCAATCAACCTAACCCGCACATCTTTGGACTGTGGGAGGAAACCGGAGCACCCGGAGGAAACCCACGCAAACACGGGGAGAATGTGCAAACTCCTGAACGATTAAAAGACATCTTGGCCAACGCCAAAGAAGTGTTTCAACAGGAACTAGGAACCTTGAAAGGCGTCACCGCCTCAATAAAAGTGGAAGATGCGGCAATTCCCAATTTTTTTAAGGCAAGGCCGGTGCCATACGCAATTCGTCCAGCAGTCGAGGCAGAGCTGGAGAATTTGGAAAAGGCAGGCGTGTTATCCAAGGTAGATTGGAGCAAGTGGGCAACACCCATCGTCCCGGTCATGAAGGAAACGTTGAATAATGATAAATCTGAAGAACAGAGAAAAATTCGCATCTGTGGGGACTTCAAGGTGACTGTAAACCCGGTCCTTCACACGGTACAGTATCCTCTTCCGAGGATAGAAGATATTTTTGCCTCACTATCCGGAGGGAAACGTTTCACCAAAATTGACTTGGCACAGGCATATCTACAGATGGAGGTTGAGGAGGCCTCTAAAAAGTATCTCACGATAAACACACACAAAGGCCTGTACCAGTACAATCGACTGGTTTTTGGAGTAGCATCAGCTCCAGCTATCTGGCAAAGAGCTATGGAGCAAGTCCTGCAAGGGATTCCGGGGACTCAATGCTACCTAGACGACATCCTTGTAACAGGAGAAAACGACAATGAGCACCTTGCCAATTTGGAGCAGGTGCTCACTAGGCTGAGAGAACGGGGCCTACGAGCAAATTGCCCCAAGTGCGAATTTTTCCAGAAACAAATATATTGTGGCCATATAATTAACGAAGAAGGGTTGCATAAGTCACCTGAAAAAATTGAAGCGGTCATAAAAGCCCCAGCACCTGAAAATGTCTCACAATTAAGGTCGTTCCTGGGATTGATAAATTACTATCATAAATTTTTACCGAACTTGTCAACTGTTCTGCACCCTCTTAACGCACGGCTACAAACGGGAGTAATTTGGAAATGGAGCGAAGACTGTAAACGTGCCTTCCATAAATGCAAAGGCTTGATCACGTCCAAGGAAGTGTTGGCTCATTACAACCCATCACTGCCAATCAGACTGGCGTGCGATGCATCCCCTTACAGCGTAGGAGCGGTATTATCACATAGATTCCCTGATGGCTCGGAGCGGCCGATAGCTTTTGCGTCACGCTCATTGAACTCAGCTGAGCGTAACTATGCCCAGATCGACAGGGAAGCACTCAGCCTGGTGTGGGGAGTGAAGAAATTCAACCATTACCTACACGGACAAAAATTTACCTTGTTGACTGACCATCAACCCCTCGTCTCCATATTCAACCCTAAAAAGGGCGTTCCCATTATGACAGCGCAAAGACTACAGAGGTGGTCCCTTTTCCTAGGGGCACACCAATATGACATAGAATACAAAGGATCAAAACAGCATGGGAATGCTGACGGTTTATCGCGCCTACCGTTGTCAACGGTAGAAGAGGCACCTACAGTGGACCCAGTGGAGATGTTCCACTCAACCATAGTGGAATGTCTACGAGTAACAAATTCTACCATTGAAAAGGAAACGAGAAATGACCCAACTCTCTCACGAGTCTACGATTTAACGGTGAAGGGATGGCCAGCACATGGCGAACCACTGTTGCCAGCATTCTCGCAAAGAAGAGAACAGCTGTCAGTGTGCCGAGGAACCTTGATGTGTGGATCCAGAGTGGTGATTCCACCCAAACTCCAGGATAAAGTGCTAAAGGAGCTTCACGAGGGGCATCTGGGTGGAGTGAAAATGAAGAACCTAGCCAGAGCGTTTGTGTGGTGGCCAGGTATCGATGGAGACATCGAAGAAATGACCAAGAGCTGTCTAGGATGCCAGAAGGTCCAAAACGCCCCACCACAAGCCCCTCTACATCCATGGGAGTGGCCCTCATCTCCATGGCAAAGGGTGCATATCGACTTTGCTGGTCCATTTATGGACTCAATGTTCTTAATCGCGGTGGATGCACACTCCAAGTGGCCGGAGGCAATAAAGATGTCCTCCACCACCACGGAAAAAACCATCACAGTATTAAGGACCATATTTGCCAGGAGTGGGCTGCCTGAACAGATCTGTTCTGATAATGGACCGCAATTTGTGTCCGAAGAATTCAGGAAGTTCTTAAAAAACAATGGGGTTAAGCACTACACGTCCGCCCCCATACCATCCCGCCACCAATGGATTAGCTGAAAGGTTTGTCCAGACCTTCAAGAAGGCCATAAAGGCCATGGGTAATGAAGACATAAATCTACAACATAAGGTAGATAACTTCTTGTTTGCGTACAGGAATGCAACACATGTGGTTACAAACCAAACTCCCGCCATGATGTTTTTCAATAGAAGACTAAGATGCCGGCTGGATTTGATCAAGCCAAACATCAGAAGGGACGTAGAGAACCGGCAATTTCAAGGCATGAATGAAAGGCCAACTCAAACCTTCCAGATAGGTCAAAAAGTTTTGGCCCGGGACTACCGTACCGAGAAATGGCAGCCTGGAACTATTTGCACACGACTAGGACCGCTGATGTATACCGTGGACATTGGAGAAAGCATAATAAGGCGCCATGCTGACCAGATCATAGAGTCATCCGAAAAGGGACAACCTACACCACAACTCTATACGCCTAATGATGAAGCAGAGATACCCATAGTATCTACCTCCGATCCGGTGATACTGGAACCAGATGAACCCGACACTGGCATTCAAGCCGAATCGACCTTGCCAAAAGAACCTACTACACCACCAAAAACTACTACACCACCGAGGCATTATCCGGACCGAGTCAGGAAGCCTCCAGAGAGACTGACTTATAATTGATTAACTGCAGCAAATGTGTAGATTATTGTTTTTGTAAACATGTTAATTAATGATTACTTAAAATGTTATGTACTAATTATCTAAAAGGGGAGGAATTGTAGTGTATATACCTTTAAGAGCCCCGGTGTACTGTAACACCGGTAGTGACCACTCGGGTATATAAACCTGTATAGCGTCTTGTATCTTTTAGTTCACCTCCAGACTTTGTTCAGTAAACACCTGTTAAAGCAACTCCTGCATTCCGTGTCTCCATTAACACACGGATACAACAAGCATGGGATCACTCTCGACAGAGCGTTCGACCAGCCCAACTTCTGCTTGGCTCTGCCCTCCACCGTCTGTGTGGGCAAGCCATCAGGCTGTTACTTTTATTCTCTTTTTATAGGTGGGCCTGAGGCCAAATTATTGACAAGACCATTTACCCTATAGAAATCAAATCAAATTGGGCAGGGCAGCCTTGAGGAAGAGTTCATAGAGTGCATTAGGGATAGGTTCCTTGAGCAGTATGTTACTGAACCAACCAGGGGCAGGCAATCTTAGATCTGGTCCTGTGTAATGAGACAGGATTAATAAAAAATGTCCTAGTAAAGGATCCCCTTGGAATGACTGACCATAACATGGTTGAATTCCAAATTCAGTTGGAGGGTGAGAGAGTTGGATCTCAAACCAGCGTGCTGAGCTTAAATAAAGGAGACTATGAAGGTATGAGAGCAGAGTTGACTAAAGTGGACTGGGAAAATAGATTAAGGTGTAAGACGGTACATGAGCAGTGGTGTACATGCAAGGAGATATTTCACAACTTTCAAGAAAAATATATATTCCACTGAGGAAAAAGGGGCGTAAAAGAAAAGACAGCCATCCGTGGCTAAGTAAAGTAATAAAGGATAGTATCCGACTGAAAACAAGGGCATATAAAGTAACCAAATCTAGTGGGAGGATAGAAGATTGGGAAGCATTTAAAAGCCAGCAAAGAATAATTAAAAGATTAATTAAGAAAGGGAAGATAGATTATGAAAGTAAACTAGCAAAAAATATAAAAACAGATAGCAAGACTTTCTACAGTTATATAAAAAGAAAAAGGGTGGCGAAAGTGAATGTTGGTCCCTTAGAGGACGAGACTGGGAAATTAGTAATGGGGAACATGGAGATGGCAAATACCCTGAACAAATATTTTGTATCAGTCTTTACAGTAGAGGACACTAAAAATATCCCAACACTGGACAAATAGGGGGCTATAGGGGGGGAGGAGCTAAACACGATTAAAATCACTAAGGAGATGGTACTCGGTAAGGTAATGGGACTAAAGGCGGATAAATCCCCTAGACCTGATGGCTTACATCCTAGGGTCTTGAGAGAAGTAGCGGTAGGGATTGCGGATGCATTGGTGGTAATTTTCCAAAACTCCCTGGATTCAGGAAAGGTCCCAGCAAATTGGAAAACTGCTAATGTAACGCCCTTATTTAAAAAGGGAGGTAGACAAAAGGCTGGAAACTATAGACCAGTTAGCCTAACATCTGTGGTTGGTAAAATGTTGGAGTTCATTATTAAGGAAGCTGTAACAGGACATTTGGATAAGCATAATTTAATCGGACAGAGTCAGCATGGTTTTATGAAGGGGAAATCATGCTTGACAAATTTGCTCGAATTCTTTGAGGACGTAACAAACAGGGTGGATGAAGGGGAACCAGTGGATGCGGTGTATTTGGACTTCCAAAAGGCATTTGACAAGGTGCCACACAAAAGATTGCTGCACAAGATAAAAAATCATGGGATTGGGGGTAATATACTGGCATGGGTGGAAGATTGGCTATCTAACAGAAAACAGAGAGTTGGGATAAATGGTTCATTCTCAGGTTGGCAATCAGTAACTAGTGGTGTTCCGCAGGGGTCAGTGCTGGGACCCCAACTCTTTACAATCTATATTAACGATTTGGAGGAGGGGACCAAGTACAACGTATCCAAGTTTGCCAACAATACAAAGATGGGAGGGAAAGCAGTGAGTGAGGAGGACAGAAAAAACCTGCAAAAGGACATAGACAGGCTAAGTGAGTGGGCAGAAATTTGGCAAATGGAATATAATGTTGGAAAGTGTGAGGTTATGCACTTTGGCAGAAAAAATCAAAGAGCAAGTTATTATCTAAATGGAGAGAAACTACAAAGTGCTACAGTACAAAGGGATCTGGGGGTCCTGGTGCATGAAACACAGAAGGTTAGTATGCAGGTACAGCAGGTGATCAGGAAGGCCAATGGAATCTTGGCTTTTATTGCAAGGGGGATGGAGTATAAAAGCAGGGAAGTCTTGCTTCAGTTATACAGGGTACTGGTGAGGCCACACCTGGAATACTGTGTACAGTTTTGGTTTCCATATTTAAGAAAAGATATACTTGCTCTCGAGGCAGTTCAGAGAAGGTTCACTCGGTTGATTCCGGAGATGAGGGGGTTGACTTATGAGGAAAGGTTGAGTAGGTTGGGCCTCTACTCATTGGAATTCAGAAGAATGAGAGGCGATCTTATCGAAACATATAAGATTGTGAGGGGGCTTGATCGGGTGGATGCGGGGAGGATGTTTCCACTGATGGGTGAGACTAGAACTAGGGGGCATAATCTTAGAATAAGGGGCTGCCCTTTCAAAACTGAGATGAGGAGAAACTTCTTCACTCAGAGGGTAGTAAACCTATGGAATTTGCTACCTAAGAGAGCTGTGGAAGCTGCGACATTAAATAAATTTAAAACGGAGATAGACAGTTTCCTAGCTGACAAGGGAATTAAGGGTTATGGGGAGCGGGCAGGGATGTGGACGTGAGTCTAGGTTCGGATCAGCCATGATCCTATTGAATGGCGGAGCAGGCCCGAGAGGCCGTATGGCCTACTCCTGCTCCTACTTCTTATGGTCTTATGTTCTTATAGAGGTTCCCCTAAAACCTCAGTATCCAATGGGGCGTCGAGTTCTTTGTCTCAATTTTTGGATGAAAGCCCTCCCCTAAAAGGGTCTCATGATCTCAGCTAATTCTTCTTATTGCTTAATCTTTCTGAAGGTTCTTCCTTTGGATTTCATGTCTTATCTCCCTGGTCCCTATTCTCCCTGATACAATTGGTACTAGGCCTGGCCTTGTACCTTTTAATCATGAGGCCCAAGCCAGAGCTGTCCCACTTCAGCCGGTCGCCATCTCACTTTCATATATCAAACTGCTCCATCCTGAGATAGATACATTAACTCCCCTAAATTGCTTTTATTCTATGTCTTTCTATACTAATTAACTTTTAATTATCTTCACAAGCAGTTTTGTTAAGCTAACTTCAATTCCTACCTTAGCATTATATCATGGTTATTAGCAATAATAGAAGAAACGTAGGCATTGAGCCTTAGTAAGTCCAATTACAGATATATAAACAAGGTTGAAATCCTAACTTGAAAACAGCAGATAGTTAGCTTGGGAACAAGATTATTTATGACCATCACAATACAGAATGCTATAACATCCGAAGGGAACCAAAACACAAGCAGATTCTAAGCATCTATCTAGTTATTCTAATACTAGTCTGAAGAGACATTTTGTCTCCAGTTCTAATACCATCATGTAAACACAGCATTATTCACGTCACAATTTTATCTGCATAACCATATACATTTTGGACACCACTGATTTCTAACACTATGCAGTCACAGCAGGAAAGCGAGCAGGCTGCCTCTACCTCTGTTGATGCCACAGGGGTTGCACCCTGTAGAATGTTTGCTGCAGGTCCCTGGAAGGAGCCTGAGGCGAAGAAGTTGAGGGTGTTGGTGGCTTTGACAGCCACTGGTAAGGCATGTCCACCAGGTCCTCTGGGCTGGAGGTCTTGCTCCAGGAAGGTGCAAATGTCTGCGATTACCTGGTGCAATAGCCTGAGCCTCCTTTGGCACTGCTACTCAGTCATGTTGAGGAAGCTCATCCTCTGCCTGTATACCCTGTGTTGGGGGTATCGCCTCCGGCGCGGTGCAGCCCTGCGCTAATGCCCTCTGTCCTGTGGAACATCAGGTCATTGAAGAGAAGGTTGGTGGTGTTGTTGTTGCTGCTGCTGGTGTGCCTGCTGCTGGTGTTGGGGCTGATTGTGGTCTGATTCTGAGGACCAAGGTAAGACAGTATAAACGGCACCCATGCTGATGTAATCGATGGCAGGTCAATTAGAGATTAGAGAAGCAATCTGTCAATGGTGTGATAGGTAGTAGCAATGAGGTGACAATGGTTTCTGAATTTGCAAAAAAGACTGGCAAACTCTAGAGAACTAAATCTGTGCTGAAAATGCACACAACAACAGCATTTCCCTTAGGAAAGTAAGCAGGTGTCAGGTTCTGCAGTAATGACTTCGATCAATGGCCACTGAACTTCTGCCCCAGCTTCATAGCCATGGTTCCTGAGCTGTGTGATTCCCGTGGTCATGCAGTGAAATTGAAAAGGTTTGGTTAAAAAGACGGTTAAGGGTCTGACAACAAGCTGATAATGATCTAAATTAGGTCGCCCACTTCTGCCATTCGGGTCTTTGCCGCGCTGACAAACGCGCCCCAGTAAAAGGCGCGAGGAGACGGGACGAGGGCGAGTTCCCAACCCACCCCAATTTATTTCTACTTTCACTCCCGACCTGCCTCCAATCCCACATGCACGGACAAATGAAAATTCTGGCCTTTGAAGCAGTGACTTGAACCAAGCAAAATTTAAATAATTATCTGTTAAAGACACACTGATACCATGTAAAATTAATATTTTTAATTTGTTACGAGATTCTTTGTAATCCAGGATTGAATGAAAGGAAACCAACCTTAAATAGAGAAATACTGAATACTGGTGAGGGTGATGGTTCCTCTGGGGAGTACAGCCAGAGCCAAGTCCAAGGCACCACAGGTGGTTCAGCTGTACGGGGGGGTTGGGGGGGGCAGGAGGGAGGAGGAAGATCGGGAAAGCAATAGTGATATGAGATTTGATAGTTTGGGGAACAGGCAGGCGTTTCTGCGGTCGCAGACGTGATTCCAGGATGGTATGTTGCCTCCCTGGTGCCAGGGTCAAGGATGTCACTGAGCAGCTGCAGATCATTCTGAGGCGGGGAGGGTGAACAGCCAGAGGTCGTGGTCCAAATCAGTATCAACGACATAGGTAGAAAGAGGGATGAGGTCCTGCAAGCAGGTTTTAGGGAGCTAGGAAAGAGATTAAAAAGCAGGACCTCAAAGGTAGTAATCTCCGGATTACTCCCGGTGCCACAAGCTAGTCAGTATAGAAATAGGAGGATAGAGCAGATTATTGCATGGCTGGAGAGATGATGCAGGAGGGAGGGCTTCAGATTCCTGGGACATTGGGGCCGGTTCTGGAGAAGGTGGGACTTGTAGAGGCCGGACAGGTTGCACCTCAACAAAGCCGGGACCAATGTCCTTGCAAGGGGTGGGGGAGGCGGTTGCTAGTGCTGTTGGGAAGGGTTTAAACTAATTTGGCAAGTGGGTGGGCACCAGGATCTGGCATTAGAAAAGAGAAACAAGGTGCACAAAGGATTGGGAGAGACAGATAGCACTAGAGTAAGAAATAGTACGGTATTAGGTGGGGTCAGACCAAGAGAGAATACAAGATGATCTAAGATAGGTTTACAGTGTATGTGTATAAATGCACGAAGCGTGGTAAATAAGGTTGGTGAGCTGCAGGCGCAAATAGCCACATGGGAATATGATGTCATGGCGGTAATGGAGGCCTGGCTCAAGAAAGGGCAGGATTGGGTACTAAATATTCCTGGGTATAAGGTGTTCAAGAAAGACAGGGAAGGAAAGAAAGGAGGTGGGGTGACAGTATTGGTTAAGGAGAATATTACAGTGCTGGAGAGGGAGGATGTCCTGGAGGGGTCAAGGACAGAATCTATTTGGTTAGAGTTAAGAAACAATAGAGCTGCCATTACTCTACTAGGTGTATTCTATAGGCCACCAACTAGTGGGAAGGATATAGAGGAGCAAATTTGCAGGGAAATTACAGAGAGAACTATAGAGTAGTGATAATGGGGGACTTCAACTATCCTAATATAGATTGGGATAGTAATAGTGTAAAGTGAAGAGAGGGAGAATAATTTCTGAAGTGTATTCAGGAGAACTTTCTTGATCAGTACGTTTCTAGCCCAACGAGGAAGGAGGCATTGCTGGTTCTGGTTCTGGGGAATAAGGTGGGTCAAGTGTCAGTAGGGGAACATTTAGAGAACAGTGATCAATGTATCATAAGGTTTAGATTAGCTATGGAAAAGGACAGGGAGCAATCTAGAGTAAAAGTACTTAATTCGGGGAAAGCCAATTTCAGTGGGTTGAGAATGGATCTGGCACGGGTAAACTGGAATCAAAGATTGGCAGGCAAAACTGTAATCGAACAATGGGCTGCCTTTAAAGAGGAGATGGTTCGGGTACAGTTGAAGTACATTCCCACAAGGGAAAAGGTAGGGCAACCAAAGTCAGAGGTCCCTGGATGACAAAAGAGACAGAGAGCAAGATGAAGCAGAAAAAGGGGGCGTATGACAGATGTCAGATTGAGAATACAAGTGAGAACCAGGCTGAATATAGAAAGTTCAGAGGGGAAGTGAAAAAGGAAATTAGAGGGGCAAAGAGAGAGTATGAGAATAAATTGGCAGCTAACATAAAAGGGAATCCAAAAGTCTTCTATAGGCCTATAAATAGTAAGGGGAGGGGTGGGGCCGATTAGGGACCAAAATAGAGACCTACGCATGGAGGCAGAGAGGGCATAGCTGAGGTACTAAATGAGTACCTTGCATCTGTCTTTACCAAGGAAGAAGATGCTGCAAAGTCATAGTGAAAGAGGAGGTAGTTGAGATACTGGATGGGATAAAAATTGATAGAGGAGGTACTAGAAAGGCTGTCTATACTTAGTTGATAAGACACCAAGACCGGGTGGGATGCATCCTAGGATACTGAGGGAAGTAAAGGTGGAAATTGCAGAGGTAGTGGCCATAATCTTCCAATCCCCCTTAGATACGGGGGTGGTGCTAGAGAACTGGAGAATTGCCAATGTTACACCCTTGTTCAAAAAAGGGTGTAAAGATAAAACCAGCAATCATAGTTTAACCTCAGTAGTGGGGAAGCTTTCAGAAACGATAATCCAGGACAAAATTAACAGTCACTTGAATAAGCGTGGATTAATTAAGGAAAGCCAGCATGGATTTGTTAAAGGCAAATTGTGTTTAATCAACTTGATTGAGTTTTTTAAATGAGGTAACAGAAAGGGTTGATAAGGGCAATGTGGTTGATGTGGTGTACATGGACTTCCAAAAGGCGTTTGATAAGGTACCACATAATAAGCTTACCAGCAAAGTTGAAGCCCATGGAATAAAAGGGACAGTGACAACATGGATACGAAATTGGTTAAGTGACAGGAAACAGAGAGTAGTGGTGAACGGTTGTTTTTTGGACTGGAGGAAGTTACACAGTGGTGATCCCCGGGGGTCGGTACTAGGACCACTGCTCTTCTTGATATATATTAATGACTTGGACTTGGGTGTACAGGGCACTATTTAAAAATTTGCAGATGACGCAAAACTTGGAAGTATAGTGAACAGTGAGTAGGATAGTGATGTCAAGAGGACATAGACAGGCTAGTGGAATGGGCGGACACGTGGCAGATGAAATTTAACGCAGAGAAGTGCAAAGTGATACATTTTGGTAGGAAGAATGAGAAGAGGCAATATAAACTAAAGGGTACAATTCTAAAGGGGGTGCATGAACAGATAGACCTGGGGCTATATGTCTACAAATTGTTGAGGGTGCCAAGGCAGATTGAGAAAGCAGTTAAAAAAGCATACGGGATCCTGGGCTTTATAAATAGAGGCATGGGCCGGAACTATCCAGGGTGTCAGCGGGGGGAATCAGTGGCAGGTCGGGTGGGAAAGTGTTTTTTTTGACAGCGGGTCGGGAACCCGCTGTCAATCCGCCACCACGCGCCTTTCCCAATGTCGGGTCTGTCAACGCTGAGCAGGCCCGACAGGCAGCTGCAGGCGACCTAATTAAACTCATTATAATGTACTTAACAGACCCTTGACAGGCTTTTTTAACTTAATTTTTAATTTTAACTTCATGGCCACGGGAACCACGCTGTTCGGGGACCGCGTTTGTCAACCTGAGGTGGGAGTTCAGTGGCCATTGCTCCAGCTGATTAGTTGACTGCTTCAAATGTACAGTAAAAGCTCCCTCCTGACAGATCATCACTTTCCTCAACCACAAGCTGTTTCTCAGTCTATTTCCAGCACAGATTCTGCAGGCTTTCCACTTTCCACTCTCCATCCACTCTCATTGGAAGAACTCTCTCACCATTGACAGAATGCGTCTGTCATTTCGACTTCACCTGCCATCTAGTCCATCAACATGGGTGCCCTTTATACTGTCTCAACTTGGTCCTCAGAATCTGACCACGATCAGCCCCAACACCAGCAGCACCAGGCACACCAGCAGCACCAACAACATCACCGACCTTCTCTACAATCACCAGATGTGGCACAGGACACAGGGCATCAGCACCCAAGCACATTGCTGCCCGGGAGGCCAGGGATGGCTTCACCATGGCCAGATTTACTTCACTTGACACTATACACTCTGGCGGCCAAATGATGCGCCAGGTTGGCACCACCCCACAGCAACACCATAAAGCATTCCTACAATGTCCAAGCCATTCCTTTCACACTCACCGCCATTGCAGGGAGTACTGTTATGTCTCACCATTCACTGCAACTCACTAAGCCACTTCCAAAGGTGCACACAAACCTGTCCAAGAATGGAAAGTGTTGAAAATAAAGGTTTCAATGTTTGACAGCACATTAACAGAAACTTTACATAAACATTGGATAAAACACCCAAGTGCCTACCCTTGTATCTTGTTAGTTGGTATGATTGCACTGGGATGAGGGTGAGAGTGAGAGGTGACTAGTGAGATGGGGATGTGATAATGTAGATAGGGAGAGAGGGATGGGTGGAGGTGCAAGGTAAGTTGGTGGGAATAAGCATGTGCAGGGCTAGGGTAGGGAAGGCAGAGTGATGGGGATTTGATGAGAGGCACAGGAGGATGAAGGTGAGTGTGACTTTGTACTAATGTTTCGTGATCTAATGAGATCATTGAAAGATTTGTGCCACTGCAGCCTGGTCCTCCTGACGACATCCCTGCTTGTGCCCTCCTCTGCAATGTGCAACCAGGCTGTTTTGGTCTCCTGGGGAAGTCTCCTCCACCAATCGGAAGGGAAGAGGACCTCTCTGCATTCTGTGACTCCTTCCATAAGCATATTGAGGGAGTCATGGGAGAGCCTGGGTGCAGCGCTGCACCTCTGTGCAGCGATTGTCAGTGTTTGCAGCACTACAATGCTGTAGAACACTGACAGCACAAACGTCAAAAGTAAGGTAGCCTTGGTCCCTTTAAGGAAACCGGCTGATGACGCGTCATGAATGATGTCACAAAACCCGCTTCCTCTAATTGGGCCGGGAAACACGCTGGGTGGGCTTAACAAGCCCTAGCAACGTAAATTCATTTTGGACAGTGGGTTGGAGCCAGCAGCGGGGCCGCAACCCGTCACCGCTCGCACCGGACGCGCCGAGGTGAGCAAATTCCCAGCCATAGAGTACAAGAGCAAGGAAGTTATGATGAACCTTTATAAAACACTGGTTCGGCCTCAACTGGAGTATTGTGTCCAATTCTGGGCACCGCACTTTAGGAAGAATGTGAAGGTCTTAGAGAAGCCCTACATGCAGAATTCTGCCGAAGCATCCTTCGCACCCAAAGGAAAACGCCAACAAATGCATGCAGAGCCGAACTAGGCAGATACCCACTGATAATAAACATCCAAAAACGAGCACTAAACTTCCTAAATCACCTCAAATCTAGCTCCCCAGACACCCTTCATTTCAAAGCCTTTCAGACCCAAGAGCTAAACCCAGAAAAGAGTCCCCTGAGTCAGCTGCTACGGAAACTAAGTACTCAGCCGGACCCTGACCAGCCCCAGACCAACACAGCCGCCCAAACACCAATCCGAGTGAACCAAATCATTAAAAAATGCAAAGAAACCTACCTGGAACATTGGAACAAAATAACCGAAAGCCAAAGCAGATTAGAATGTTACCGGGCCCTAAAAAGAGAATATAAACTGGCAGACTACCTCACGACCATCAGAGACACAAAACAGAGACAGACCCTCACCAGGTACAGACTAAGCGACCACCAACTGGAAATTGAAAAAGGCAGATACAAGAAATCCTGGCAGCCTAGAGAGAATAGAATATGCGATCAATGTCTGGCTGGCGAGGTTGAAACAGAAATGCATTTCCTCCTAAAATGCGAAAAATTCAACACATCAAGAAACATATTATTCAACAAGCTAAGCCAAACAACCCCAGATTTCAAGGAATTGGATGATCTGTCAAAATTGAGATTAGTCCTAGGAGAAGGAGACAGACCATACCTTGGGGCCAAATATGTAACAACATGTCACAACCTGAGGACTGTTTAAAATTAAGACTGTTTAAAATTAATATTGAACGTACCAAATGAAGTACAAAGACTGTTTAAAATTAATATTGTTTAAAAGTAATATTGTATGTACCCAACAAATGTCAAATCGATTGACACCTACAGAATGTTGGAAAACTGTACCTTTTTGCTATGTAAGCTTTGGCAATATGGTTCTCTGTAAACTTTCATGCCAATAAAGCATTTTAATTGGAATTGGAATTGGGTGCAGAAAAGATTTACGAGAATGATTCCAGGGATGAGGGACTTCAGTTATGTGGATAGACTGGAGAAACTGGGGTTGTTCCCCTTAGAGCAGAGAAGATTGGGGGGAGATTTGATAGAGGTGTTCAAAATCATGAGGGGTCTAGACAGAGTAGATTGAGAGAAACTGTTCCCATTGGCGGAAGGGTCGAGAACCAGAGGACATAGATTTAAGCTGTTTGGCAGAAGAGCCAAAGGCGACATGAGGAAAAACGTTTATACGCAGCGAGTGGTTAGGATCAGGAATGCACTGCCTGAAAGGGTGCTGGAGGCAGACTCAATCGTGACTTTCAAAAGGGAGTTGGATAAGTACCTGAAGGAAAAAAACTTGCAGGTTGGGAGAGTGGGACTAGCTGAAGTGCTCTTGCAGAGGGCCGGCACGGGATCGACGGTCTGAATGGCCTCCTTCTGTGCTGTAACCATTCCATGATTCTGGTTGTTCAGTCTCTGTTAACACAACTACATCCTCAGTGTTCTGGCTGGAGTAGTCAACATCAAACCAATTATCTAATTGATACAATGCCAGATACTGATTATCTAACTTACAAACTCAAATTGATATGAAGCATTGACATTTACTAAAGTAAAAAAAATTACCTAACTAATCACACTGAAAGATTATAGCTACTATCTAGTGCGTTACAGTATGGATGAGGAGTCAGTCAATGAGATAAGGAGGAGATGCAGCAGGGAAGCAAACAATGAACAATTAAAGATGGAAGAGGTAAATGGCCTGAAGCTACCGAGAAACAAACAATTTGCTTTTTATTGTGTATAACTTTCCATTTCTGCCTTGCTGCTGATCTCTTACTGTGACACTGGGCACTGGATGGTATACTGTTTAAAGGAACATTCACCCTGTACATACAATAGGTATAGTTATAGGAAAGCTTTTCCTTATGTGTGATGCCAGTCATCTGTGCTGCAAATTGCCATTGTGTTGTGAAAATGTCATTGCATCACTTTTGTATAATAACTCCTTCAGGGTCTCTCCCTCCCCTAAACAAGGAAAAATAAATCTCTAAATGAATTGCTGGGAGGTTACTTGCGATAGTAAACTGGGTCATTTTTCAAATTTTCATTTTATTGCACAATATTTCTGAATTGTCCAACGCATTCATGTAACTTTTATACAAGATCCAAGTAATTGTGTATTCTAAATAAATTGAGTCTATCTGTAATTTTTCTGCTAGCTGATTTGTCACTGTTTCCTGTGATCTGAATGGTCTGTGATCTAAAAACAAAACTGAAGGCCTGTAAAAATGTTAATTAACAGAAGAGTCAAAATGACTGCCAGCGATGTCATCATGCCAATGCTTACGATGCTCACATCTAATTCCTCTATTTAAAAGGTGTTAACAGTTTAGAATAAAATGTGTTTATTTTCAAATGTTTGGATCACAAAGCCACATGGTGCTGTTAAAGCCAAACCTGAGAGGATTAATAATTATGAAGAGTGATATAATGTTATTGTCTGTTAACTCCATGACCTGGCTCTGCCCCAGCCCTTACCTCAGCTGTCTCCTCCTTCGCACTATCAGTCAGCTATCAATTTATGGCAAATGGACGAGCAAATAACTGTGGAAAAGGCCAATGCCTGTGCTGATGCTTCATTGGAGGAAACGAAAGGGCTGATTTTAACCAGCGGCGGAGCAAGGGCAGGGGGAGGAGCACACCTGGCACCCACTCCTTCTTACCAGCAGGAGGCCCAAGGCATTTCCATTCTGCCAGCGAGCTACAGGTGCCAAAAGAGTGCCCCACTGCAACTCTGGCATTGTGGGAAGTTGGCTGGCTCCCACGCTGAGCCAAGCTATAGTCAGAGCTCCGGAGGGTAGGTGATCCTGGTGGAGGAGTGGGTGGGCTTGGATGGGCTGGCAGTGGTCCTGATTTTATTTGTGGGCCCAGGAGAATCACTGTTGCAATTCCTGGCCCCACCAACAAAAAATATTCGATATTTCTCAGGTCGTTTTGTGTGTGTAAGCCGCTCACCGACCGGTACAAATGGGCGGAGCATGGTAAGGGAAGGGTGAGAGGAAGGAATGAGGGGAGGAGGGGAGAGGAAGTGAAGGGGAGGGAGGATGAGGGAAGAGGGAGAAGAAGGGAAAGGGTGGCAATGTGGGAAGGGAAGGAAAGAGGGGAATGGGAGGAAGGGAGGTAAGTAGGGGTAGAGATGAGGGAGAAGGGAAGAGGGAGAAAAGAAGAGAAGAAAGGAAAAGAGGAGAGGGTTTAAAAAGAAAGACTTGCATTTATATAGCGCCTTTCATGACCTCAGTACATCCCAGAGCGTTTTACAGCTAATGTAGTACCTCTTGAAGTATAGTCACTGTTGTAGTGTAGGAAACACGGCAGCCAATTTGCGCACAGCAAACAGCAACGTGGGAGGATGGGAGGAGAGAGGATAAGGGAAGGGACACGATGCGGAGAGGAGGATTTGGATGGGAAAAGACGGGAAGAGTAGAGCAATGGAGGGAGGAGAATAGAGGGGAGGGAAAGGGAACGAGGGGTAGGAGCGGGAGAGATTATGAGGATGGGGAGAAGAAGGGGAAAGGAGCAGCAGATGGGGAAAGGGTTAGAGAGGAGAGGGGTAGGGAGGAAAATGATGGGGAAGGAGAATGGGAATGAGGGAAAGTGGGAGAGCTGTGGGAAGGGTGGAACAAACAAAAATTATACAGATCTGGCAAGAAGCTGGGCATAATTCAGACCTAAATATTCCAGGTTATAGGATCTTTAGAAACGACAGGGAAATTGAGAAAGGAGGAAGAGATATTAATAAAAGACACAATTACAACAGTAGAAAGAAGGGATTTCAGTAAGGGTGATCAAACAGTGGAGATCAGGGAAGCACATAGCAAAAACCATGTGATTATAATGGGAGATTTTAATTTTCACCGACTGGGAGTAGCAGAACAGCTTAAGTAGTAAAGGCAATACATTTCCAGAAAGTATTCAGGATAGTTTTTTTAGAACAATGTATTTTTGAACCAACACCATACTTGATTTAGTAATGAGTAACAAAAGAAAATTAGTTAACAATCTGATGGTTAGGGAACATCTTGGGAATAGTGAGCATGATATAATTAAATTTGATAAGTTTAAGAGAAGGGAGAGTGTGGGAGACTACAGTCTCCCGCGTAAAGAAATAGGCAACACAGCGAGCTACAAGAAATAGGTCTTTACTCCAACTCTCACAATACAGTACTGAATTCGTAAAGCCCGCGAGCCTGTGATGACTCACGGATTGGTCACCTGCTGGAACCTGATTGGTTTTCCTTCTCTCAGCAGCAGGCAAGTCTGAACATGCCTTATTCCCCTCAGCTTGCAACTGTCTTGCGGGGGGAGGGGAATACAGCAGTTAAAAGGGGATTATACAGGTTTATCTACATACACACAGTGTTTCCCCAATGTGGCAACGCCACATACGCCCCCCCAGAATCCTCGTTAACTGTAAAAGTCAGTCTCTGCGGAGGTTTGACCAAACGGCCGTAGCGGCTGTAGTAGCCATCTGGCGTGTGAGGAGGGCTGTCTGGGAGGTCGGCCGGTTGGTTCGTCGGCTGGTCTGGTGGCTGGTCTGCCGGTGGGCTGGCTGGACGGGCTGCCGGCGAAGGTGGGGCGGCGGCCGGGAAGTAAGGTTCTGGCGTGTCTTGGTCCTCTTGTGGGGCTGCCGCCAACGCGGGAGGTCTGCCCCGCCATGGGGGAAGAGCCGGACGAAACGGGAAGCTGAGGTCCAGGTGCGCCGGTTTGAGGCAGTCTACTGAAATAAGGTCCAGCTTCCCGCCGACGTCGATAAGAAAAGCTTTGTCCCCCGTCTCCATTACTGAGAAGGGCGCGGTGTATGGTGCCTGCAGCGGGCCTCTGTGCGCGTCCCAGCACACGAAGACGAACTCTGCATGCCGTAAGTCCCGAGGCACGTAGGACGGCTGCGGGCTGTGTTGCGAAGTGGGCACTGGACGGAATTGCTGGGCCGCGTCCTGGTGCAGGGAAAGCTGTCTGGTGGCCGACCACGGCTCCGTTGTCAGGGGGAGGAAGTCGCCTGGTACTCTGGGCGGTTGGCCGTAGACCATCTCGGCCGCGGAGGTGCGGAGGTCCTCTTTGGGCGTGGTGCGCAATCCCAGGAGGACCCAGGGTAGTTTGTCGATCCAGCTGGTGTCGGCCAGGCTGGCGTGGAGGGAGGCTTTCAAGGAACGATGAAAGCGCTCGCAGAGCCCATTGGCCTGCGGGTGGTAGGCTGTTGTCCTGTGCAACTTGGTGCCGAGGCCGGCGGTGATGGCATTCCACAAGTGGGAGGTGAACTGGGGGTCTCTGTCCGAGGATATGTCGGTCGGCACGCCGAACCGGGCCACCCATGTCGAGACGAATGCTCGGGCGACGTCGGTCGTGGTGGTGGAGGCGAGGGGAACCGCCTCGGGCCATCTGGTGGTGCGGTCGACGATCGTGAGCAGGTGTGTGAAACCATGCGACGGCGGCAAGGGGCCTACCAGATCGATGTGGACGTGGTCGAAACGCCTCTCGGGCACCGGGAAACACTCCAATGGCGCCTTGGTGTGCTGCTGGACCTTAGCGCGCTGACACGCCACGCATGTGTTGGTCCAGTCTCTCACATCCTTGTGGAGTCCAGGCCAGACGAACTTGGCGGACATGAGTTTCTGAGACGCACGCATCCCTGGATGTGAGAGGCCGTGGATGATGTCGTAAACTCGCTTGCGCCAGGCGGATGGGACGACCGGCCTAGGCGAGGGGACTGAGACGTCGCACAGGAGGGTTGTGCCAGCTGCGTGGAAGTGGATGTCGGCCAGAGTGAGGCTGGTGGTTGACATCCTGAGGGCCTGGATCTCCGCGTCGGCGGCCTGGTCTCTCGCCATGCTGGCGTAGTCGGCGCCCAGGTGCACTGCGTGGAGCGAGGGTCTTGAGAGGCAGTCGGCCACCAAATTGTCCTTGCCGGCGACGTGGCGGATGTCCGTGGTGAACTCCGAGATGAAGTTGAGTTGGCGCTGTTGGCGCGCGGACCAGGGTTCGGTTACTTTGGCCATGGCGAAAGTGAGCGGCTTGTGGTCCACGAATGCGGTGAACGGCCGGCCTTCCAGGAGGAAACGGAAGTGCCGGATTGCCAGGAACAGGGCCAGGAGCTCTCTGTCGAACGTGCTGTAGGCCTGCTCGTTCTTGCGCAGCTGTCGGCTTAAAAATGCCAGTGGCTGCCACGCGCCTTCGACCCACTGTTGCGGGACAGCGCCAACGGCGTAATCCGAGGCGTCCGTGGTGAGGGCGGTCTTGGCACCCGGGATGGGGTGGGCCAGTAGTGTGGCGTTGGCCAAGGCGCTTTTGGTCTGGTGGAAGGCTGTCGCCATCTCGCTGGACCAGGTGAGTTGCTCTTTGCCCGTTTTGCCCCTGGTGGCTTCGTAGAGGGGGCGCATGAGTGAGGCGGCCTTGAGCATGAAACGGTGATAGAAATTGACCATCCCCAAAAATTCCTGCAGCGCCTTGACCGAGGTGGGCTGGGGAAAGTCCGCCACCGCCTGCACCTTGGAAGGTAGGGGAATGGCTCCCCTTGGCGAGATTCTGTGGCCGAGAAAGTCAATTTGGGCTGCTCCAAACTGGCATTTGGCCGGGTTGACGATTAGCCCGTGTTGGCTGAGGCGCTGGAAAAGAGAGCGCAAATGCGCGATGTGCTCAGCCTTGCTGGTGCTGGTCACGAGGATATCGTCCAGATAGACGAACAGGAAGCTCAGGTCCCGTAGGACGGAATCCATGAGCCGTTGGAAGGCCTGTGCGGCGTTCTTGAGCCCGAAGTGCATGCGCAGGAACTCGAACGGTCCGAAGGGGGTGATGACCGCCGTCTTCTGGACGTCTGCATGGTGGACGAGGACCTGATGGTAGCCGCGAATCAGGTCGACCTTGGAAAAGACGGACTTTCCTGCTAGGTGTGCCGAGAAGTCTTGGATGTGCGGAATGGGGTATCTATCGGGTGTGGTGGCGTCGTTGAGCCATCTGTAGTCGCCGCAGGGGCGCCAGCCACCGCCCAGCTTGGGCACAATGTGGAAGGGGTACGACCAGGGGCTGTTCGAGCGGCGGATGATGCCCAGTTTCTCCATCGTGGCGAATTCTTCCTTGGCCACCGCCATCTTGGCTGGGTCCAGGCATCTGGCTCGGGCGAACACTGGTGGTCCCGTAGTGGCGATGTGGTGCTCGACACCATGCTTGGCTGCTGCGGCTGAGAAGGTCAGTTGTGTGAGCCTCGGGAAATCTGCGAGTAGGCGGGCGTGGTCGTCATCCGCCGGGGCAGAGCAGGACCCGACGAGGGCCGGGCTGTTGCTCTGCTGGCAGGCCAGTGAAGCGAAAGTTGCTGCGTCGATCAGGCGCCTGTCGCGGACGTTGACCAGGAGTCCGTGGGCGCAAAGAAAATCGGCGCCCAGCAAGGGATGTGCCACCGAGGCCGTCACGAAATCCCACGTAAATTGCTGGCCGTTTAAACAAACCTCGGCCCATCGCTTTCCAAAAGTAGCGATGGCTGCGCCATTTGCCGCCACGAGGGGTGGGCCGCTGCAGCCTGCCTGGATGTCGAGCTGGGAGGCAGGAATTATGCTGCATTGGGCTCCGGTGTCGCAAAGGAATCTGCGCCCTGAAAGGGAGTCGGTTATGTACAGCAGTTTACCTGCAGTGCCGATGGCCATCATGGCGGCGGGGGTGCGGTCGAGCGGGCCTAAACGGCGGCGCGGGGCTGGCGCGTTGGGCCGGGCGGCCATCTATGTTTGATCGAAAGAGCAGGGTGCTCTGCAGCGTTGGGCCTTGTGGCCGAAACGCGCATAGTAGTAGCATAGTTCTGCGGCCTGGCGTGGCGGCGCATGCTCGGTGGTGTCGGGGAGCCTCGCGGCTGCACAGCCGAGTTGGGCGACGGCGAAGACTTTGTCCGCGGCGGCTGCCAGTTGTACGCAGTCCGTGATCGGGGACCCCGCGAGGGCAGTCTGTACCTGCTGAGGAAGCAGGCTGAGGAAAAGGGCCCGAAACAAGAAGCACTGCGGTTCCATGCCCAGGAGCGCAAGCATCCGGCTCATCAACTGGGTCGGGGTAGAGTCGCCGAGGCCTGGTAGTGAAAGAAGCCTATGGGCCCTCTCCTCCCCGGACAGGCCGTAAGCCTGCAGCAAGCGGCCCTTAATGGTTGAGTACTTGCCGGTCTGTGGTGGGTTCCCCAGCAGGTCGAGAACTTCGGCGGCGGTGGAGCTTGCTCGTGCTGAGACTACGTGGAGGTACCTTTCTTCATTGTCTTGAACCCTGCGAAGGGTGAATTGGGCCTCCGTGTGCGCGAACCAAGCTGGTGCTTGATGTTCCCAGAAGGTGGGGAGCTTCAAGGACGCGGCGCCGGCCGACATCGGGCTGCTGCTGGTTGCCGTCGGGTCGTTGCTGGCCTCTGTAGGGCTACGTGAGTCGGGGGCTTCGGCCGCCGACATTCGGGGTCACCAATGTGGGAGACTACAGTCTCCCGCGTAAAGAAATAGGCAACACAGCGAGCTACAAGAAATAGGTCTTTACTCCAACTCTCACAATACAGTACTGAATTCGTAAAGCCCGCGAGCCTGTGATGACTCACGGATTGGTCACCTGCTGGAACCTGATTGGTTTTCCTTCTCTCAGCAGCAGGCAAGTCTGAACATGCCTTATTCCTCTCAGCTTGCAACTGTCTTGCGGGGGGAGGGGAATACAGCAGTTAAAAGGGGATTATACAGGTTTATCTACATACACACAGTGTTTCCCCAATGTGGCAACGCCACAAGAGTCACAAACCGAGGTTTTAAATTAAAGTAAGGCAAACTTTGAAAGGATAAGAAATAAATTGGCCCTTTAAACTGGGCTGAGCTGTTAATGTCTACACATACAGACAAACACTGGGAAGTATTCAAATAAGTATTTAGTAGCTTGAAAATACCAATTACACTCCCGTAATATATTCTGTAATTAAAAAAATTACTTATTCAATCATTGTAAAGCATTATCCCTCATAATGTATTCTATGGATATAATTTTCACTTTTGGCAGGACGTGGATAACTGATCAAAGTAACAGAAATTGATGCGAGCTGTATTACAAGTGGTCGAACCATCTCTTGTCTTAGGCAGTCCCTCGGAACCGAGGATGACTTGCTTCCACATTAAGAATGAGTTCTCGGGTGACTGATGAGTCCAATGTGGGACCTAAAGTCTCTGTCACAGGTGGGGCAGACGGTGGTTGAAGGGGCGGGTGGGTGGGGTGCTCAGGTTGGCGTGTGCTCCTTCCGCTGTTTGCGCTTGGCTTCCACTTGCTCCCGGCGAAGAGACTCGAGGTATTTGGCGCATTCCTGGATGCTTCTCCTCCACTTTGTACGGTCTTCGGCCAGGGATTCCCAGGTGTCGGTGGGGATGTTGCACTTTTTCAAGGAGGCTTTGAGGGTGTCCTTGAAGCGTTTCCTCTGCCCACCTGGGGCTCTCTTGCCGTGTCGGAGCTCCGAGTAGAGCGCTTGTTTTGGGAGTCTCTTATCAGGCATGTGGACAATGTGACCTGTCCATCGGAGCTGATCGAGCGTGGTCAAAGCTTCGATGCTGGGGATGTTGGCCTGAGCGAGAACACTGACGTTGGTGTGCCTATCCTACCAATGGATTTGCAGGATCTTGCTGAGGCAGCATTGGTCGTACCTCTCCAGTGCTTTAAGGTGCCTGCTGTACATGGTCCATGTCTCTGAGGCATATAGGAGGGCGGGTATTACTACTGCTCTGTAGACCATGAGCTTGGTGCCGGGTTTGAGGTCCTGGTCTTCAAACACTCTCTTCCTCGGGGGACCAAAGGCTGCATTGGCACACTGAAGGCGGCGTTGGACTTCGTCATCGACGTCTGCCCTTGTTGACAGTAGGCTCCCGAGGTATGGAAAGTGGTCCACGTTGTCCAAGGCCTTGTCATGGATTTTGATAATCAGGGGGCAGTACTGTGTGGCGGGGGCAGGTTGGTAGAGGACCTTTGTCATACAGATGTTTAATGTAAGGCCCATGCTGTTGTACGCTTCGGTGAAGGTGTTAACGATGGTTTGGAGTTCAACCTCCGAGTATGCGCAGACGCAAGCGTCGTCTGCATACTGTAATTCGACAACAGAGGAAGGGATGACCTTGGATCTGGACTGGAGGCGATGGAGGTTGAACAGTTTCCCGTTTGTTCTTCCCAGTTTCCCGGGCTGTATTACGAGTGGTCGAACCACTACGCCAGTTTTCTGCCACCATCATAAGTGAAAATTGGCCCATATGTTACATAGGATAAAAGAGTGTATCTACTACCTTACCATGAACAACACTACTGGAGATGTAATAACTTACAGACATTGTAGGCATAACTTTTAAATAAGACACTGCCTATTCAGGTGGAAGTAAAAAAATCCCATGGCACTATTTAAAGACTGGAGAATTCTCCTGGTATCCTGGCCAACATTTATCCCGGCCAACATTTATCCCTCCACCAATACCACTAAAAACAAATTATCTGTTCATTCTGCCATTCACTATTTGTGGGATCTTGCTGTGTGCAAATATGTAGGGCAGTGTAGTATTTATTATACTGGACTAGCAGCTTGTGAGTTAAAATCACACCATGGCAAGCCTGCCAGCACCTTCTCATCAGGGTAACCAAGCATCAGCCATGATCTTTAAAGAAAATCAGCTGATTGACTATCGCTCATTATTTGGCCGGTGATAAAACAACAACAACAACAACTTGTATTTATTTAGCGCCTTTAACGTAGTCAAGACCACCTAGGCCCAAGCACCCAAGGTCCTACCCCACTGTGGGCCAAGAACGGAGAGGTACTTATCAAGGACAGAGAGGCAGTCAGTGCCCGCTAGAAGGAGCACTTCAAAGATCTCCTTAACCGAGACTCTGTCTTCGACGCGAGTGTCCTCAACTCCATCCCGCAGCATGCTACCCGCCATCATCTCAGCACAACCCCAGCCCGGCATGAGGTTGAAAAGGCCATCGGACAACTGAAGAACAACAAGGCTTCAGGAGCAGATGGAATCCCCGCCAAGGCACTAAAGCATGGTGGAGAAGCACTACTGGCGCGAATTCATGAACTAATTTCTCTTATTTGGAAGGAGGAGAGCATGCCAGGGGAAATCAGAGATGCCGTAATTGTGACCATCTTCAAGAAAGGTGACAAGTCCGATTGCAGTAATTACAGAGGAGTCTCCCTGCTGTCTGCCACAGGGAAAGTCATCGTAAGAATCCTTCTCAATCACCTTCTCCCCGTGGCTGAAGAGCTCCTCCCAGAGTCGCAAATCGGATTCTGCCCACTAAGGGGCACAATGGACATGATCTTCACTGTGCATCAAATACAAGAGAAATGCAGGGAACAGCACCAAACGCTGTACATGGCCTTCTTTGACCTCACAGAGGCCTTTGACACTGTCAACCGTGAGGGATTATGGAGTGTCCTTTTCAAATTCGGCTGCCCTCAAAAGTTTGTCACCATCCTCTGCCTGCTTCACAACAACATGCAAGCCGTGATCCTGACCAACGGATCCACTACAGACCCAATTCATGTACGGACTGGGGTCAAGCAAGGCTGTGTCATCGCACCAACGCTCTTCTCAATCTTCCTTGCTGCAATGCTCCATCTTACCCTCAGTAAGCTCCCTTCTGGAGTGGACTTATCTACAGAACAAATGGGAAACTGTTCCTCCGTTGCCTCCAGTCCAGATCCAAGGTTGTCCCATCCTCTGTCATCGAATTACAGTATGCAGACGACGCTTGCGTCTGCGTACACTCGGAAGTCGTACTCCAAACCATCATCAACAACTTCACCGAAGCATATGAGAGCATGGGCCTTACACTAAACATCCGTAAGACAAAGGTCCTCTACCAACCTGCCCCCTCCACACAGTACTGCCACCCGATTATCAAAATCCACGACAAGGCCTTGGACAACGTGGACCACTTTCCATACCTCGGGAGCTTACTGTCAACAAGGGCAGATGTCGATGACGAATTCCAACACAGCCTTCGGTCGCCTGAGGAAGAGAGTGTTTGAAGACCAGGACCTCAAACCCAGCACCAAGCTCATGGTCTACAGAGCAGTAGTGATTCCCGCCCTCCTGTATGCTTCAGAGACATGGACCATGTACAGCAGGCACCTCAAAGCACTGGAGAGGTACCACCAACGCTGCCTCCGCAAGATCCTGCAAATCCATTGGCAGGATAGCCACACCAACGTCAGTGTTCTCGCTCAGGCCAACATCCCCAGCATCGAAGCTTTGGCCACGCTCGATCAGCTCCAATGGACGAGCCACATCGTACGCATGCCTGATACGAGACTCCCAAAACAAGCGCTCTACTCGGAGCTCCGACACGGCACGAGAGCCCCAGGTGGGCAGAGGAAACGCTTCAAGGACACCCTCAAAGCCTCCTTGAAAAAGTGCAACATCCCCTCTGACACCTGGGAATCCCTGGCCCAAGACCGCTCAAAGTGGAGGAGAAGCATCCGGGAAGGTGCCGAACACCTCGACTCTCTTCGCCGGGAGCAAGCAGAAGCCAAGCACAAACAGCAGAAGGAGCGCACATCAACCTGAGCACCCCACCCACCCATCCCTTCAACCACCGTCTGCCCCACCTGTGACAGAGACTGTAGGTCCCGCATTGGACTCATCAGTCACCTGAGAACTCATTTTTAACATGGAAGCAAGTCATCCTCGGTTCCGAGGGACTGCCTAAGAGAGAGAGAAGGTAGTAAAACGTCCCAAGGTGCTTCACAGGAGTATATTAAGACAAAAAAAGTTTAAATTACCCCTGAGGGATGCTAACGATGGTGTCCCCCATGGGTCAGTGTTGGGTTTATTGTTCTTCTCATTATATATAATTGATCTGGACTTGTGCATCGGGGGTACAATATCAAAACTACTATACAACACAAAATTCGGGAGTGTGATTAACTGTGAAGAGGACTGTAAGTAACTTCAGATGACAAAGAGTGGTAGATTGAGCAGATAGATGTGAGATGAAACTTAATGCAGAGTATTGTGAAATATACATTTTGGGAGAAAGAATAAAGACAGGAGACAGACATTAAGTGGTAAAAATTAAAAAGAGTAGAGGAGCAGAGATTATGGGTTCAGATGCACAAATGTTTAAAAGTTGGAGGACAAGTTTATAAAGCTCTAAAAAGAAATGGGATCCCTGGTTTCATAAATGGAGTCAGAGGGCATGAAATTTGGAGATGTAACAGTTGGTTTTGCCTCGCTTCTGCCTGCTTCCGGAGTGGAACACGGCAGCCACCATTTTGGTGAAGTTGTTAGTGCTGCTGTTGCCTGCGCTCACCTCCCACAAGTAAATATGCAGATCGTAACGTCAATCTGCGTGCAACATCTGAATTGACGCACAACTATGATTTTGGATGTTGCTGCTCTGGATAGCGCCCTCTCCAAACCACGCATGGAAGAACGTGCCTGCAGCAGTACTACAGAGACGCTGCCAGCGCTTCCTAAAGGGACATACACATCTTTCAGGTAAGTTTAGATTTTAGCTTTTGGACATTTTTTTACATTTTATTGGAGTAATGGCTTGGTGCAATACGGTTAAAAAGTTGTCAGTGTGCAGGGAGTGCTGCTGGACACTTGCAAGGCGTTGGATGTTAAAGGAAGGCCTCTGAGAAGATGACTTGCTCCCAGTCCTGGGGGCTTTAGTTGCAGTCCCCCTTGGGCTGCAGCATGACATGGAGATGAAGCAGAGACAGCAACGGGGACAAGCTGCTCGCAGAGGGAAAAGGAGGAAGCAGAAGAGGAGGAAGCAGAAGAGGAGGAAGCAGAAGAGGAAAAGACACAATAGGAGGCAGCGGAAGGAAGGAGGCAACCCAGACAACCTCTTTCTGGCCGGAATATGCGGGATCGAATCATCTGCCTGCAGTACCAGTGAACACAACCCCAATTCCCCTTTCAACATTTGTCCCACATCTTACCTTCATTCTGTTACTGACCATCACAGCGTCCTCTTGGCCACAATGCTGAAGTAAAAGCCACCACATAGTAAACTTTACAATACAACTTTTTCCATATATGCATCCAATATTACATCAAAAAATCAACTAATCACCCTTGTCTTGTGTGTGCCTTTGCCTATCCTAGTGATGTTACACACTGCTACCCCAGTGGCTGCAGAATGGCTGGTGGAAGGCTGCTGACTTTCAGTGGGGCGACATTGCAGATGGCCTTGAGGAGCTGGTGGCTCGAATGTGAAATCAAGTGTTGGTGTTTCTTCGTCGTCTTCTTCTTCACTGTCCTCTCCCTCTTCTTGGTCAACCACTGCTATGCAAGCAGGATTTCTTGGGTGTCTGAAATGAGGAAGGTGCAAGGGTAGGGCTTGTAAAGGGGAGGGCGGGAAAGCAAGAGGTGCATGCTTACACCATGTGCAGCTTGTACATCAGAAGATATTGTGGGATGAGGGGAAAGTGGGATGTGAGAAGGAGGATAACATATGAGGATACCAGCATCTTGTATTCTTTCAGCCCCGCCACTGGCCAAGGGCTCAGCATGCCCCTGTCAAGAATGGGCAGCACTATCTTCTCCAAGGGGGTGTGGTGAAGCTAGGAATGTGAGGTGTGCCTCGCGTTTGGTAGAGATTGATGGCAGTTGAGTGATGGGGGGTGGGTAGTGCATTGAACAGTGTGTGAGGCTAGTGGGGCAGTTTGTAGGAGACAGCTTTTGAAGATGCATTCACTGACCTTGGCCACTCATCTGAGGCCATAAAACTTCTTTGGACACTGGAGCCAGGTCGTGGGGGGCGACACAGCTGGCAGTGACAGCCTCTGCAATCTGGTCCCACAGCGTTCTTTCTGGAGGGCCTCCTTGCTCCTTGTAGGTAGAGGACCTTTCTTCCAGTGTTGACCTCCTGCACAAAGCTTGAGTGCTGTGTCGAGACCCTGGGTGCCCTTTCCTTGGCCTGCTGATCCATTTGTGTTAGTGCTGAAACACTTTTACCATTTTTTATGTGCAGAAGGCGGTTCAGCTTTAAGAGCTGCAGACTGCTGAGTTTTGAATGATTTTTACTTTTTTTTTGCAGAAGGCAGTTCAGCTTTAAGGGCTAGAGGCTGCCTTGAAAACTAGCAGCCTAGCTTTAAGAAAAGGCAACCTCACTCCAGCAGCGTGAATTTGGCACCCTGCTGAGCGCACAGCCTGTCAGCAGCGCGCTAGTCATGGGCTGTGTGCTAAAATCACAAATTGGCCGGCAGCACCAAATTGACGTGCTGCTTTTTGAACGGCCGAGGGCATATCTCGCATCACGGTGCCTGCGCCCGTTTTCTTTCATTATCGAAATTCGCGGCCTTAGAGTACAGAAGCAAAGAGGTAATTCCAATCCTAACCAAATCATTGGTTAGGATGCAGCTAGAATACTGTGTCCAGTCTGTACAACTTACTTTCTGAAGAACATTCTGGCCATGGACATGGTCAAAATAAGATTATACAAGTAACAAGTGGCTTTAACTATAAGGAAAAACTAGAGAAACTGGGGCTCTGTTCTTTAGAACAAAAGAAATTTAAGAGAGGCGTTCAAATTACAAAAGGATTTTCGTAATGTAAATAGGGATAAACTATTTCTACTGGTCAGTGAGTTGGTAATTAGAGAGCATAAATTTAAGATCATCGCCAAAAGAATAAAGGGAGAGGTTAGCAGGAACTTTTTTACACAGAGGATTGTTAGGACATGGAATGACCTACTAGAAACATTGGTGGAAACAGAATCCATGGTGGTTTTTAAAAGGAAGATGGATAAATATTTGGGAACATTTTTTTTTAAAGGGAAAGGGCAGGGGACTGGGCTTAAGTGGGTCGCCCTTTGATTGAACCAGTTCAGGTGTGATGGGATGAATAGCCTCCTTCTGGGCTGTATGATTCTAAAAACATTATCAAAAGCAAAATACACTGAAATGGGAAGAATAGGAGAAACGAACAGAGAATTGTTTATGTTTTGAGCATTTTGCTCTATATTTTTACAATTGATATCATCTTTATGTCAAAGTCATAGAGTTATACAGCACAGAAAGAGGCCCTTCGGCCCATCGTGTCTGCGCCGGCCATCAAACCCTATCTATTCTAATCCCATTTTCCAGCACTTAGTCCGTAGCCTTGTATGCTGTGGTCATCTAAATGCTTCTTGAATGTTGTGAGGGTTCCTGCCTCTACCACCTTTTCAGGCAATGAGTTCCCGATTCCAAGCACCCTCTGAGTGAAAAAGTTTTTCCTCAAATCCCCTCTAAACCTCCTGCCCCTTACCTTGAAACTATGCCCCCTGGTTATTGACCCCTCCACTAGGGGAAAAGTTCCTTTCTATCTACCCTATCTATGCCCCTCATAATTTTGTACACCTCAATCAGGTCCCCCCTCAGCCTTCTCTGCTCTAAGGAAAACAACCCCAGCCTGTCCAGTCTCTCTTCATAGCTGAAACGCTCCAGTCCAGGTAACATCCTGGTGAATCTCCTCTGCACCATCTCCAATGCAATCACATCCTTCCTATAGTGTGGCAACCAGAACTACACACAGTATTCCAGCTGTGGCCTAACTAACGTTTTGTACAGCCCCATCATAACCTCCCTGCTCTTATATTCTATGTCTCGGCTAATGAAGGCAAGTATCCCATATGCCTTTTTAACCACCTTATCTACCTGTCCTGCTGCCTTCAGGGATCTATGTACATGCACACCAAGGTCCCTCTGATCCTCTGTCCTTCCTAGGATCCTACCATTCATTGTGTATTCCCTTGCCTTGTTAGTCCTCCCTAAATGCATCACCTCACACTTTTCAGGGTTAAATTCCATTTGCCACTGTTCTGCCCATCTGACCAACCCGTCTATATCGTCCTGTAGCCTGAGGCTTCCCTCCTTGCTATTTACCACTCCACCAATTTTCATGTCATCTGTGAACTTACTGATCATACCTCCTACATTCATATCTAAATCATTAATGTACACAACAAACAGCAAAGGACCCAGAACCAATCCCTGCGGTACACCACTGGACACAGGCCTCCAGTCACAAAAACAACCTTCGACCATCACCCTCTGCCTCCTGCCACTTAGCCAATTTTGGATCCAATGTGCCAAATTGCCCTGGATCCCATGCGGGACCTTGTCAAAAGCCTTACTGAAGTCCATGTAGACTACATCAACTGCACTATTCTCATCCACACACCTAGCCGCCCCCTCGAATAATTCAATCAAATTGGTTAGACATGATCTCCCCCTGACAAAGCCAGGCTGACTATCCTTGATTAATCCTTGCCTCTCCAAGTGGAGACTAATTCTGTCCCTCAGAATTTTTTCCAATGATTTCCCTACCACTGATGTTAGGCTCACTGGCCTGTAATTCCCTGGTTTATCCCTACTACCCTTCTTGAATAATGGTACTACATTAGCTGTCCTCCAGTCCTCTGTCACCTCCCCTGTGGCCAGAGAGGTTCTGAAATTTTGTGTGAGAAAAAATTGAATTTTCCCCATCCTTCTGAAGGCCGAGTGGCTAATTTCACTGTGTACGTGAGGTGGTGCAGAGCTATAAGACCAGTAAATCTCAGGTTCAATCACTGATCGACGCTGGACAGTTGATCTTAGCTGAGATGTAATGGGCATTATAGTTGGCTTCACAGACTCTAGATTAGGGAGGGGAAATCACACCTGCTTCCAAATGTCCCGTGATCCCTGAGAAAACTGTATATGTTGGGTGAGAACAGGTGGTTTAGCTTTGACACACCATAGTTGAATAGCCTGGTGCGACTGACTGTTCAGATTCAACCCGAAGAATGGTCTCTTAGGTAAGGAATTAAGGGCACCTGTGGTAGTGTGCCCAGCATGAGTCAGTGCCTTTAGGTCAGCAGTAGTAAAGGTAGAAAGCTGAGGAAAAAATGATCTGAATTGCCTTCTTGTGCTCTTCTGATCCTACCAGTTGAACGGGAGTCAGTCTTTCAGAAATACTTCTGGGCAATATGTTCTCATCCTCACTGAATGGTTCAGTGTGTTCTGTTCCTTACTTTATGGATCAATAGTCATTTTTTATTTTACTGTGTAAATCAATATACTTGAAGAGCTCTGTAATGATGTAAAGGACTGCAAGTTTGCCATGTTTCTTTCATTTAGTGCAAAAGTACTGCCATAATTTTCAATGGCAGAGATTAACTTGGACTTTGAGTTGTGCATGATGGATGTGTTGTTTGGTATTAACCTGCCGCCACTTTCAAATCCAGGGGCTTTGTAGACCAACAAATACTATTAGATATTCTTCATAGGCAGTTTTGTGTAGCAACTTCAGTTCTGGAGATTTGTCTGTCATTCAGACTGGCCAATGCAGCTTTAACCAGTTCAGGGCTGAGTATTTAGTTGTTGCATTACATGACAAGAGAGGATTTATATTGGGAGGGCTTAAGTGAGGGGATCAGTCTGCCCTACCTCGAAAGGTCATCTCCTGTCAGTCAATCGTGGTCTGGCATTGACTATGACTGCAATGGTATCCACATCCTCGATAGTCACGTATTTCTCACATTGATAACAAAGTGTGGTGACAAGGGGCAGCAGTGTGCATTTAAAAAAGGAATGCAGGAAGAAGTGAATATATACAAATATGTGTGTATATATATATATATATATATTATATAATATATATTATACACACACAAACTGTCAAGTTCCACCTGGCTGTTTCTGAGCTTTCTCATTATGAATCATTGCTGCACTAACACCATCCAGCCTCAGATTGTATCCTTGTACAGACAGTCAGCTGGTAGCATGTGCCTTTCTCTTATACCCATTACAGATTCGGTTTCACCAAGCCCTCTAGCCAAGTCCTCACAAATCCAACTATTGGACCCACACTTAGCCCCTTTTCCCATAAATTAAAATGTCATCAAAATTATATCCACAAAAATACAACAAACCTAATAATAGATAGAGAATAAAAAGAAAATCACCCTCTGTGATCCAGGCCTCATTTACAGGCAACATCGCTTCAGATTCCCTTGCATCACAGAGTTCCCCTATAGCCACACAATCCATTTTGTTCCCTGCAGTAATCAAACCTTTCTTCTTCAAATAATCTACATTTGACAGTGTAATGATAAAAAAAACACAGGGCACAGTTTGTTGAGCACTGCTCAACTATACGCCACATCATTGAATCATAAAAGGTTATAGCAGAGCAACATGTTATTAGGCCCATCAGGTCTGTGTTGGTGTTTTTCTCCATGGAGCTATGTCGTCGAATTCTCCCACTTACTCCGCATACCCTTAGTATTCCTTTTTTTCAAGAAACAAATTTGCTTTTAAAACATTTTGTGGACTCCACTTCAATAGTGGTCTGTAGCAGAGAATTCCACACACTAACTCCAAATTCTAACCAGCATGTGTATCAAGAAACCTTTTCTAACCTCTCCTTTATTTCAGCTTTACCTCACCACCACCTCTCTCGACCCCTCCACTGTCTCTAAATCGTCAGACTGCTTGTCCGACATCCAGTACTGGATAAGCAGAAATTTCCTCCAACTAAATATTAGGAAGACCAAAGCCATTGGGCTGGATTTTAATTCAGGGGTGGGCTGGGATCATGTAATCCGCATTTTGTGTTATCCACCCGAATCTAAATCGATGTGGAAGATTGATGCGATTTTAACTTAATTGGCCAATTGAGTTCCAACGTGTGGGAACCCATGGCAAATGAGTTTTTCCAATCTGAAAGTCGCCTCCGATTACGTCATCATTGCTGCTGCATTTAAGATCTGCAACAAGCCTTGCTTCTCCTGCAGACTGCCAACCTTTTGGCCTTTCATGCTACAGGGACCTGGAGACAGAAGGACCAGCGAGAGACCTAGGTCTGCTCCCAGGTTTGATGACGTTGCCCTGCAGGCTTTAGTTGAGGGAGCAAGCGCTCATAAAGAGGTGCTCTTCCCTTCTTCAGGGAGGAAGAAGCCTCCCCAGCAGACCAAGGCTGTGTGGATCCAGGTGGCAGAGGAGGTCAACTCATTAGCAGTAACCCGCAGAACCTGGATTCAATGCAGGAAGAGATTTCATGACCGTCTGCGCACTGGAAAAGTGAGTATGAATTTCTCATCACCCTCAATCTGATCCCCATTGCCTTTCCTTACCAGCACTCAGCTTTAGCAATCTCTTCCTCCACATCCCACTTGATCTAACATCCATGCACCCTTACCCATTCCCTCTCTCTCTATGGTCACATTCACCTAACTATTCGACTATGCAGCCCTCACACTCCCTATCACTGTGATGCTATGAAAACAACTGACAACACACAGGGAGGGCCCTTGGTCTTGCCACCTCACTCCATCTTTGTCTCCTTCTAAGTATCTATGCTATGGAATCTCTACACTCACTCCTTCATTCTCACTCAAACTCCACTTGTCTCCTTCATTGCAGGAAAAGAGAGCTCACAATAAGCGAGAAAGAGCGAGGACAGGAGGAGGGCCACCCTCAGTAGCCCACCTCACCCCCTGGGAGAAGGCGGTCCTGGAGATCGTAGGAGTGGAGGAAGATGCGCAAGTGAGGGACGGACAGAGGGGTGCATCACAGCAAGCTGGTGACAGAATAATTTTCCATCTCTCTCATTGACGTTGCATGAGTCGCTGATAACGATTCTGAAGCTCTAACAGATGGACTAATGATCATCTGCAATATGCAATGTGCATGTAAACTTGGCATCACATCTCTTTCCTTTACTCCCCGAAAGGACCATCGCAAGCACCCATCCCCACTCGCCAGGAGGAACAGCATGAGCCTCAAGACTCCTCAGAGGAAACTGCAACCTCTGAGGGCGCAGCGTCAGCAGAATTCAGCGCACCCAGCACCAGCGCAGACACTCACACCTCGGTGGAACCTTCGGGACATAGAGTAGTGTTGTCACCTGGTGTATCACAGCTCACAAGTGAGCATCAGCAGATTGTGGAGACAGGGAAAGCAGTGGAGAGTTCTAGTCGGAGGGCGCAAGACTGCCAGCTCGGCTCAGCTGCATGTCGACCCTCTGCCTCTGGGTCCATCCATAAGATCAGCGGTGCTGGAACTCCAGGAAAAGATGCAGGAGTCTCTGGCAGGTTTTGTCTCCAGGGTCGCTGCAAGTGTGGAACGAATGGAGGAGTCCATAGCGAACAAGAGCAGAGCCTTTGTGGAGTCATTGGCGCATGAACGCATCACCATGGAAAGAATGGCAACCTCCATGGAGGTGATAAGTCGCCAGAGTGCAGAAAACATGGTGAGTGTTCAGAATAGAATGACATCTCTGGAGGAGCGATGGTCATCTATTGAACAGAGAAACCAGACCTTCATGGAAATCCTTCAGAGTAGAACTGCCAGTGCAGATACGGGTCCCCTTGGCCCCCCTGATGTGCAGCAAGGTGCTCTGAAGCCACTTGCAAGTGCTGAGGGGGGCCTGACCCATGAGAGGGAAGTTGGTGGCAGACATCAAGGAAGTGGGGGCTCCTCTCCAAGCGCTCACACTTCCATGCCACTGCAGAGCCCTCGGTCAGAGCCCCACCAGAGTCCACACCCACCTGAGATCGGCGTCTCAACCCCTGCACAGCCGCAGGAGCAGCAGACTGTTGCCGAGCCCTCACAGGTTCGCAACCCCAGAGGACGCCCGCCAAAGGTGTCGAGACAGGAGCAGCCGGAAAGTGAGCAAGGGGCCTCCACATCTGCTGAAGCCACAGGGGAAGCACCATGTAGGAGCACGCGTAAGAGAAAGATACTGCACAAATAGTCACAAGGATAGTCACTTGGGTGAAATTTGATGTTTTCTGTGAAAAAGCCATCAGATGAATAATGTAAATAAAAAATCTGATGGCTACTGCTGTAGTTGTGGCATGTGTCATTTCGCGAATGGAACTTTCACATTGAGGGCTTAGGATAACTTGCAATTATCAGTATGGTGGTCAAATTGCTAGGAATCCGCTGGTCCTTCGCCATTGTCGATGCTCAGGTAAGAAGCTGCAAGGCAAAAGTGCTTCATTGGCTAGGCTAAGCAAATCTGGCCAAGATGAGTGCGTTCCTTGCATCCCGGGCAGCAATGTTCTCGCGTACTGCTGCCGCTGGTTGATGGACCTCTACAAGATGTTGGTTTTCGCTCTCCTCCTCCTCCTCCTCCTTCTCCTCATCTGAGGAGGATATGTGACAAGCCACTTGGTCCTCAGGAATCTGCAAGCCACGACGCTGTGCCACGTTGTGAAGTGCACAGCAAACCACGATTATTCTGGAGACCTTGGCTGCTGAGTACTGCAGGGCTCCACCTGATCTATCCAGGCATCTGAAGCGCATCTTCAGCAAACCGATGGTTTGCTCGATTATGGCTCTGGTGGACATGTGGCTGGAGTTGTAGCTCTCCTCAGCTTCATTGGCTGGGCTCCTCAACGGCGTCATTAGCCACATCTTCAGGGGATAGCCCTTGTCTCCAAGTAGCCACCCGTTAAGTTGGTCTGGTGGACTGATTAGCGGAGGCACACTAGACTGGCGCAGTATGAAGGATTCATGGCAACTGCCAGGGTACTTGGCACAAACCTGCAAAATTTCCTTCTTGTGGTCACACACCAGCTGAACGTTAAAGGAGTGGAAGCCCTTGCGGTTGACAAAAATACCTGGATTGCGATGGGTGCAGTCAACGACGCCCTGCACCCTTGGAAAGCCTGCCAGATTAGCTAATCCAACGGCACGTGCCGTGACACTTGCTTGATCCTTGGTGAAATGGATGTGATTGTGCGCGATGGCAAAGAGGGCATTGGTTACCTGCATGATGCAAATGTGCGCAGCCACCTGGGAGATGCCGCTGATGTCTGCTGCTGATCCCTGGAATGAGCCTGAGGCAAAAAAATTGAGTGCAGTGGTGACTTTGACGGCCACTGGTAAGGGTTGTCCACCTGGTCCTCTGGCCTGCAGGTCTTGTTGCAGCATTGCGCAGATGTCACCCACTACCTCTCGCGAAAGTCGTAGCCACCTTTGGCACTGCTGCTCAGACATGTTGAGGAAGCCTGTGTCTGTAGACCCTGTTTGGGTGGTATCTCCTGCGCTGACGGGCTTCTATGCGCTGGCCCCTTCTGGCCTGTGCTGCTTCAGGTGGGTGATCAGCAGCTTAGCGCTCCTGTTGTTGCTGCTGCTGTTGGTGCTGCTGCTGTTGGTGCTGCTGTTGTTCCTGGTTCTGCTGGTGCTGCGGCTGGTCTTCGTCCTCATCTAATGTCCAGAAGGGAAGGCAATAAATGGCTCCCATGCTTCTGGTATATGCCTCAGTTGAGGAAGCGCTCAGTGAAGGTGGCAAGAGGGGTTTCCCAGGAGGTCACACTGGAGATGTGTGTCAGGCTCCAAACTTCCACAGCTGTGGTTATGCTTTCTAAAGGTTCCCCCAGACCTGAGACTACAAAGTCCTGCCACCTGCAAATAATGGCTGATCAAATCTCCTCTTTAATGGTTGAGCTGCAGCTGATAGTCAGCAATCCAATTGTGCTCCCGCCAGGTTTCACCATCGTGTTTCAGAACAGGCGTGTTTCACGTGGGTAAAGGGTTAAAATCGCAAAGGCCTTTCAAAATGGGATTATAGAGGCAATTTAGTGCATGTTAAGGGCCTTAACGGCCTATCCCGCCTCTTGGAGGCGGGACGGAGACGGGACCATTAGACACGAATTAATGAAAATTGCTTGGAGGTGGGATGGAGGTGGGGTTGGGCCCGCACGCCAGTTTTTGCAATTTTAACCCCCCACATGCCTCCAATCCCGCCTCCAAAATCCTGCCGAATGCCTTCGGTCCCCACCACAAACTCTGTTCCAATAGCCACCGACTCCATCCCTCTCCCTGGCAACTGTCTGAGGCTGGACCAGACTGTTCGCAATCTTGGTGTTATCTTTGACCCTGAGAAGAGTTTTTGACCACATATCCACGCCATCACTAAGACCGCCTATTTCCACCTCCGGAACATTGCCTGACTCCACCCCTGCATCAGCTCATCTGCTGCTGCAAACCTCATCCATGCCTTTGTTACCTCTAGACTTGCCTATTCCAATGTACTCCTGGCCAGCCTCAAATGTTCTACCCTCAGTAAACTTGAGGCGATCCAAAACTCAGCTGCCCGTGTCCTAACTTGCACCAAGTCCCGTTCACCCATCACCCTTGTGCTCGCTGACCTACATTGGCTCCCGGTTAAGCAACGCCTTGATTTCAAAATTCTTATCTTGTTTTCAAATCCTTCCATGGCCTCACCCCTCCCTATCTCTATAACCTCCGCCAGCCCTGCAACCCTCAGAGATATCTGTGCTCCTCTAATTCTGGCCTCTTGCACAACCCCGAATTTAATTGCTCCACCATTGGTGGCCGTGCCTTCAGCTGCCAAGGCCCTAAGATCTGGAATTCCCTCCCTAAACTTCTCTGCCTCTCTATGTCTCTTTCCTCCTTTAAGACGCTCCTTAAAACCTACTTCTTTGACCAAGCTTTTGGTCATCTGCCCTAATATCTCCTTATGTGGTTCAGTGTCAAATTGTTTTATCACACTCCTGTGAAGTGCCTTGGGAGCTTTTACTACGTTAAAGTGAAGGGATAATTATTAGTCCTAACCCCTTTTGGGCTACCCCGGATCAGACATATTCCCCAGACGTTCACCTTTAACTAAAGTTAGAGGTCGCCAAATCCCAAAGATGCTTAATTTGGGTCTAAAAGTCCAGACTATCTCTCCCTAAAGGAAAGGAATGACCTGAAGATGTTACCGTCCTCCAGATAGCACTTTTAAAAGTTTAACTAGACTGTAACCTTCCGGATATTATGAGGGTCCGCAAAATTCCCCCAGAATTCTGCAACTCCTCACCAAGGAGTGTACAGAGATTGAGTTCGCGAATTTGATACAGAAGTACTATGTGAGACAATTCTAAAAAAATACAGATTTATTAAAGAACTGACATGTAGTTTACAGCTGGTGATTCAATCGCAACTTTAAAAGTTCCAAAAACAACAATCTTACAATGCTTATCATCAGAGATCCTTATTCTCAAATCTTAACTTCATTACATTTTTACAGTTCTCAGTCTATTCCAGGATATCCACCAAAATCAAATACCTTTGATCCCTGAGACTCAAAGAATTGAAAACTTACAGAGCCTGCCTCTGAAGCCTGAGAATCGCTTTGCCCCTTTCAGCGAATCTATCTTCCCATTTGAAAGTTCTATATTTATACCTTTTTTCAGTGGTATATCCTTTGAAGTTTTCTGCTGATGTAAGCTAATTATCTCTAGTCATTTTTCTGTTGACTCCTTCTATTCTTAGTCAGTTCAGCTGTAGCATTAAGAATTATGTCTCCTTTAGGTGTTCGAAGCTTATCATAAAAACAATGTGACAGCAGTGGTTCTATTTGATGTTATTTTTATCAAAGTCTCCTGTTTATATCTTTTGCATTTAGAACACCTCAACTGGTTGTAACACAGACTTCGTGTCTCCTAGGCGTTCCAAGTTCAACACAAAAACAATGTGATGGCTGGTGCCTCCTGTGTTTCATTTGATGTCAGGTGTTTCTTTTACTTGATGTCATTTTTACAAAGGCACATGTTTCTTTAATCTTTCCGTGTTTCTTTCCGAAGTGCTGGTTTAAGATAATTTAACTGGGTATATCATTGTCTTTTTTCCAATGCTGCAGACTTAGAGGAACCTCCAACCTGCTGCTTCAATAGGGCTATTGTTTCAGTGCCAAAAAGTTATCTTACCTCAAAAGCCTGTATGCCGTTTACAGCTTTTGATTGTTAAGGCTTCCAAACTTCCAAACCCAGTATGTCATGTTTTAATAAGGCTTTTTCTTTCATAGGATGGTATATTTTTCTGAATATGGCTATTCCTTCACAAAAGGTGCTGTATAAATACACACATTGCACATCCGCCCAATGGGCCCCATCATGTTCCTGGTCCCTCAATACCTCCTCTCTGGTGAAGAAGGCCCAGCAGCGCCTATATTTCCTAAGGAGGCTGAAGGGATGTAACCTGTCACCCCTGATCCCCTCTAACTTTTACCGCTGCACAATAGACAGCATCCTGATGAACTGTATCACAGTATGGTATGGCAGCTGTAGCTACTATGACCGGAAAGCCCTGCAGCGGGTAGTCAAAACTGCCCAACGCATTACCGGCACCTGGCTACCGACCATAGAGCACATATACCAGAAACACTGTTTACGGAGGTCACGGTCCATCATCAAAGACCCTACCCACCCCAGCCACAGTCTGTTCGCCCTCCTGCCATCTGGGAGACGCTACAGATGCATTCGCACCCGTACGACCAGATTTAGGAACAGCTTCTTTCCCAGGGCTGTCATCCTACTGAACTCCACAAATAAACTCTAAAGCCTGCACATCTGCCAATGCACTTTATTATGGTTATGTTTATGTTAATGTATTACAAGCCAAATGTATGTTGAATGTTTAAATGTCTTAATCTAAATGTACACTCTCGGGAGCCGCAAGCCTACATTTCGTTGTACTGCACTTGTGCACTAACAATGACAATAAAAGTTGATTTGATTTGATTTGATGTATTGAACCAAGTGAAAGGACGAGTAGGCACTCAGGATGCAATAATGGACAAGATGTAGAAGTAGTGCTAATCAATACATTTTATGTGGCATTATAAAAACAGGGAACTTAACAACATAACATTTTGTCAAACACCCATGTGCATATCCTTGGTGAATTACAATTTCTTGAACTTGAGCTTCCTACCGCTTCTACGTAGTGCATCCCTGACTGTTTGGATGCATTTGGTCTATGCCCACTGGATTTTGGAGCCTCTGAGGGCCCTGCCAAAGACTGCTCCTCCTGCACTTGTGCAGGGGCAGACTTGGCCATCAGGAGATGAGGCAGCGTGTCAGGTATTGGCTGAGATGGGGGAGATGGTGCGGGGAGTGGCAGCAATGGGCGAGAAGTGGGAGCGCTTTGAGTGGAGTTTCCAC
The DNA here is from genome assembly GCF_052327205.1 of Somniosus microcephalus. Lineage (NCBI taxonomy): Eukaryota > Metazoa > Chordata > Chondrichthyes > Squaliformes > Somniosidae > Somniosus > Somniosus microcephalus. The sequence goes on from NC_140987.1 coordinate 398,881,785, forward strand.
TTCCATGTCCGCTTCTGCCATAATCCCTCTCCTGGGCCAGCACCACATCACTCCTACCACTCTGCTGCAGACCAGCTTGGTGGCGATCAGTGATGCATTGTAAGGCCACAGATAAGGCATCTGTTATCCTGTTTAAGGCAGCAGATATCTCCTGCACAGCCATGGGCATGGCCTGCATGGACTCATTTGAGAGCCGTGCTTGAAGCTACTTGGAAGCAGCCATTCTCTCCATGGTCGACATTCTCATAATGGCCCTGAAATTAGGATCGGGAGCTTGCCGCGCGTGCAAGCCCGCGATCTGCACTCACCCTGCGCGCCGACATCTGAAGCCCGGGCCTGCTCACATTTCCTGTCACTGGCCCGATTCAGATGTCAGCGCGATGTGCTTACCTGATCCAGCGGCGTAGTTAGTGCGATGTGCCGGCTGGGATCAGGTGAGCACTGTGCAGCCAATCAGGGGAGGGGAAACTCATTCATGAGTTTGACAGTAAGAGCTGTCAAACTCATGAAAAGTATGGGCTGCCAAAACACTACTTTAACTTTAAATAAAATTTTAAAAAACATCCCACTGATTATATTAACTATAAATAAGTTTTAAAAAATGTTTTAAACAATTAATCAATTTTTTGTAAAAAATAAATTTTTTAAAAACAGGGTCTAAAACTAAACTTACCTTACTGAAAATTCTTTAAAAATAACAAACCTGTGGAAAAAAAATTTCTACATTGTACTAAAAGCCCACTTACCTGTAAAACTAAATACTTACGTCTGGTTTTTCCACGCGTAAAGACCAGAGGCCTTTACACTCGGGCAACTCTGGAAAAAAAAAGGAATTTCACTGCGCATGCGCTGCCTGTGCAGTCGTACACGTTCTGCCTCTTAACCCCTTGGGTCAGAGGACAGGAAATGCCGGTTTTCAGCGCATGCGCTGTGCATGCTGAAAACCGGCAATTCCTCCGGGCACACGCGTGAGTACCCCGTCCTTACTCACGCGTTGTGCCCGGAATTACTGGGCCAATCTCCTGTGCCACCAATCCACTAGTGATCGAATTGGACTCCTCCATCCTCTCTGCTCTAATGGAGAGTGTGCGTGGCACATCTGTCAGTACCTGGCTAAGTTGCTGATGCATCTCGAACATTCTCCTTCTCAAAGGTAGACACGGGGGTTCAGCATCTGTGTCCAGCTGAGCATCACTTGGAGAGGATTGCCCACTCCACAGCTGTCCCTGCCAGCAGTGTCTGCTCATGCTCAGTTGTGAAGTGTGATTCACCAGGTGAAAACCCAACTAACTGTCTAAGTGGACCTACTGAAGTACAAGTATTTGTGCTGGTGCATGGCTGCACGTCCTGTGATGGCGCATCCTCATGGATGTCCAGCAACACTTGCTGTATGCGTGAAGGCACAGAAAGACAAAAAAATGAATATGATTTAGGTGTGGCAAAGTCACAATCTTGACAATCACCATACTCAGTCTTCTCATAGTTTAGTCATTGATGAAATAAAGTCAGCGTTTGTGTGTCTGGGTGATGAGGGTTACCTGCTACTCCCATGACTCATCACTCCACCTCATAGGAGCAGCATTGCTGCAGAGGAGCACCACAGTGAACCACATATTGATATACCTATCAATTCGTCCAATAAAAGGCGACGAGTTAGGAACGTAACTAAAGGTTTTTATTGACTAAATAACAGAGCCCACCCTCGTGGGTGATCGGGTCCAACAAGGAGGAATACCAGCCAGTCGACTACCTTTATACCTGGGCAGGTAGGTGGAGCCATGGGCGGAGTCGGAGGTGGTCAGCCCAGGTATAACAGCGCGACAAGAGGCGACCTCGTATCGTGATACAACGGTGATAACAATACAACAGTGATAACTATAGTGTAACGATAAAGTGGTTTACCACACATATAAAGACAAGTATAAGAATTGAGCAAGCCATTGGGATGCTAAAAGGACACTTCTGATGTCTATAAAGGTCCAGCGGTGTCTTGCAGTACGCATCTGGCACTCTCGCAAATTGTGTGCTTCACAACTTAGCAATCAGGAAAGGACTGATGGTAGATTATCCCAGAGGATACTGAGCAGTCTGATGATGACGCTGCTGGTGCTGTAGATTCAGCCCATGAAGAACAGGAAGCTGATGCAGTGTCAACAGCTGCTTGGCAGCTGAGAGACAGACTCATTCAGCAAAAGTTCACAGTTGAGTAGAGCACTGTTATTTGAAAGTCTCAGCTCATCAAAGATCTGTTTTCTCTCACCAACCTCTCCATGGTCTAAGTAAAATCTTTGTTCCAAACAGCAGCCATCACATTGTAATCCTGAACCCAAATATCAGCACATTATCAGTTCCCCATTGTTCGACAAGAGAACAAACACCCCAGTAATCTTTACACCAAATATTCCAGTGATTTATTACAACTTGTTACAAAAACATTACTCAGTTTATAACCATGCATACACTTTTTGATCATGTGAACTTTTCTTTGTCATAGTCTAACCAACAACCTGCATTTATATAGCACCTTTAAAGTAAAAAAAAATTCCCACAGTGCTTCACAGAGGTGCAATCAGACAAAAATGAATGTCGAGCCAGTGAAAGAGATATTGGGAGGTTAGAGCTGGTTTTATGGACGGTCTTAAAGGAGGAGAGGCAGAGGGGTTTATGATTTCCAGCTTGTGAGGCCTAGACAATTTGAGGGCACAGCTGCCAATGGTGGGTAGAAGGAAGAGAATGCACAAGAGGCCACAGTTGAAAGAATGGAGAGGTTGAAGGGCTGGAGGAGGTTACAGAGATGGGGGGACAAGGCCACAAAGGGATTTAAACACGAGGATGAGAATTTTAAATTAGACACGTGAGAGACCAAGAGCCAGCATAGGTCAGCAAGGACAGAGGTGATGCATGAGCAGTACTTGGTGCAGGATAGAATACAGGCATCAAAGTTTTGAAGGAGCTGAGGTTTAGAGAGGGAGGCTGGCCAGGGCAGCATTGAACTAGTCAAGTCTGGAGGTGAAAAAGTTAGGAATGAAAGATTCAACAACAGATGAAGGCAGGGAATCTCCCACATCTCCATCTTTATCTCCAACTCCAACTGCTAGGCCAGAGTGGAAGCCAATTATGCCTTTTCTTCCTCCTCATATCATGTCAAATCGCGGATGTTGACATAATTATAAGTATTGCAGCCAATGCATGGTGTGCTGCCTCCCTGGTGCCAGGGCAAAGGATCTCTCAGGATGGGTGTAGAACATTCTGCGGGTGGAAGGGGAACAGCCACAAGTCATGGTCCATGTTGGAACCAACAACATAGGAAGGAAAAGGGTTGAGGTCCTCTAGTCAGAGTTTCAGCAGCCAGGCAGGAAGTTAAAGAACAGGACCTCAAAGGTGGTAATCTCTGGATTACTCTCAGTAGCACGTGCTAGTGAGTATAGCGGCTGTAAGATAAGGCAGGTTAATGCGTTGCTAGAGAAATGGTGCAGGACATAAGAATATAAGAAATAGGAGCAGGAGTAGGCCATTTGACTCCTCGAGCCTGCTCTGCCATTCAATAAGATCATGGCTGATCTTCTACCTCAACTCCACCTCCCCGAACTATGCCCATATCTCTTGGTTCCCTTAGTATCCAAAAATCTATCGATCTCTGCCTTGAATATACTCAAATGACTGAACATCCACAGGAGGGAGGGCTTCAGATTCCTGGGGCATTGGGACCAGTCCTGGGACAAGAAAGACCTGTACAAGATGGACAATTTGTACTTCAACAGAGCTGGGGGCAATGTCCTTGCAGGGAGGTTAACTAGTGCTCTGGGGGAGGGGTTAAACTAATTTGGCTGGGGAGCGGCACCAGGATGAAGCATTAGATAGGAGAAACAAAGTGTACAAAGGACTGGGAGAGACAAACAGTCTTAGAATAACAAGTAATTCAGATATAGGAGGGATCAGACGGTGGGGGGAAATGCGAGGCAGTGTAAGATGGATTTGGAGTGAATGTGCGTAAATGCACGGAGCATGGTAAATAAGGTTAGTGAGCTGCTGGCACAAGGTACTCAGGAAAGATAGGGATGGAAAAAAATTAGGGGGTGGCGGTATTGGTCAAAGATACTGTTACAGCACTGGAAAGGGATGATGTACTTGAGGGTTCAAAGATAATAATCTATTTGGTTAGAATTAAGAAATAATAGAGGAGTTATTATCCTGCTGGGTGTATACTAAAAGCCACCAAATAGTGGGAGGGAGGTAGAGGAACAAATTTCAGAAAGATGCAATAACTGTAGAGTAATGATAATGGGGGACTTCAACTACCCTAATATGTACTGGTAAAATAATAGTGTTAAGGGCAAAGAGGGGGAGAAATTTCTGAATTGTATACAAGAGAACTTTCTTGATCAGTATGTTTCTAGCCCAATGAGGAAGGAAGCAGTGCTGGATCTAATTCTGGGGAATGGAGTGGGTCAAGTGGATTAAGCTGGGAGCATTTGGGAAACAGTGATCACAATGATTTAGGTTTAGAGTAGTTATGGAAAAGGTCAAGTAAAAAATCAAATGTGAAAATACTCAACTGGTGGAGGATTAACTTCAGTGAGTTGAAAGGGGATCTGGCCCAGGTGGATTGGAATCAGTGATTGGCAGGTAAAGCAGTAAATGAGCAATGGGAGGCCTTCAAAGAGGAGATAGTTCAGGTACAGACTAAATAGATTCCGATGATGGGGAAAGGAAGGGTATCCAAAGCTAGAGCTCCCTGGATGACTGAAGATATAGGCCCCAATCTTGACTAGGGTGGGTTTTGTGAGCGGGGGTAGGAGTTTCCCCACATGCTGTGGAGTTTTGAATCCACAGCGTGCATCTTTTTTTTCATGCAGGTTTCCCCACCCAGAAGGTAGCCTGATTGACAGGCTTGGCTCCCTGTCGGGCGTGGAACGCTCCTGAGGAGACTGCAGGCCAGGAACAGGTAGGGAGCCTGCAGCTGGATTAGTGGGAGCGTGAGGTCCAGATCTTTGGGGGGGGAAGGGATGGTCACCGATTCTGGGGGAGGGGGCAAGGATGGTAGCCGATCCCTGTGGGGGGATCTAATCTCCAATCCCGGGGGCGCTCTAATTCTGGGGATCACCATGCAGCCTCATTATAATATTTAAATGGCTAACTCGCCTCCTGGGAGCAGATTGGATGCCCACCCCCCGTCCCGCCTCCGTTAAAACCAGAAGTAGGTGGGTTGGGGTCGGGTTTGAGATTTGTAACATTTTAACATCCTACCCAACCCCAACCTACATATTTTTTGTGGTTAAAAATACCCCCATAGAGATTAAAATGAAGCAGAAAAAGGAGGCTTATGATAAATGTCAGGTTCATAATATAGTAAAGAACCAAGCTGAATACAGAAAGTGCAGAGGAGAACTGAAGAAGGAAATAAGATGGGTAAAGAGAGTGTATGCAAGTAGATTAGCTGGTAACATTAAAGAGAACGTCAATATTCTTTTATAAACATATAAATAGTCAAAGGAAGGGTGGAGCCAATTAGGGACCAAAATGGATATCTTCTTGTAGAGGCAGAGGGCACGGATGAGTACTAAATGTGTACTTTGCATTTGTCGTCACTAAGGAAGAGAATGCTGCCAATGTCACAGTGAAGGAGGAGGTAGTAGAGAAATTGGATAGGATGAAAGTAGATAAAGAGGAGATACTTAAAAGGATTGCAGCGCTCAAAGTAGAAATGTCACCTGGTCCAGGTGGGATGCATCCTAGGGTACTGAGGGAAGTAAGGGTGGAGATAGCAAAGGCTCTGGCCACAATCTTCCAAATCTCCTTATATATGGGAGCGGTGCCAGAGGACTGGAGGATTACAAATGTTTAGACACCTGTTCAAAAAAGAGTAAAGGGTTAAACCCGGCATCTACAGGCCAGTCAGTCTAACATTGGTGGTGGGGAAACTTTTAAAGACAATAACTAATTGTCACGTGGAAAATTATGCGTTAATAAATGACAGCCAGCATGGATTTGTTAAAGACAAATTGTGTTTAACTAACTTGATTGAGTTCTTTGATGAAGTAACGGAGAGGGTTGATGGATATATGAACTTTCAAAAGGTGTTTGACAAAGTACCACGTAATAGACGTTAGCAAAATTGAAGCCCATGAGATTAAAGGGGCAGTGACAGTGTGCATACGAAATCGGCTAAGAGACAGAAAGCAGAGAATAGTGGTAAATGGTTGTTTTTCAGATTGGAGGGAAGTGGTATCCCCCAGGGGTCGGTATTAGGACCACTGCTCTATTTGATATATATTAATGATGTGGTATATAGGGCATAGTTTCAAAGTTTGCAGAAACGCGAAACTCGGAAATTAGTAAACAGCGAGGAGGATAGTAACAGAGTCAGGAGGACATTTACAGACTGGTGAAATGGTCAGACACATGGCAGATGAAATTTAACAGAGTAGTGTGAAGTGATTCATTTTGGTAGGAAGGAGGAGCAGAGGCAATATGAACTAAATGGTACAATTTTAAAGGGGATGCAGGAACAGAGACCTGGGGCTGTACATGCACAAATCATTGAAGGTGGCGGGACAAGATGAGAAGGCTGGTAAAGGGCATACGGTACCCTTGGCTTTATAAATGGAGGCATAGAGTACAAAAACAAGGAAGTTATGCTAAACCTTTATACAGGAAACTTTGTGATATCCGGCACCGACGGGGCCGAGCTGTTGCCGATCTATCAAAACTGCCGGACAAACCAGCGTTAATGTTGAAGCATACGGAGATTTGCAGCTCCGTATCTGGCAACAAACACTCTTGCTTAGCAACAGCTTCTAAACAGTTGGCCGTACCTTGGAAGCGTCTCTGTAGCTTAGCAACAGCTTCAGAGAGACTTTGCAGAGCCTGACTGTTGAAGAAAAAGCCACGAGAAGAAAAAAAAACCTAACAAAACGGCTCCTGATTTCTGCCGATAGATCGAGGTTTCCGGACATACAACCTCCGGATAAACCAAAGTTTCCTGTAAATCACTAGTTTGGCCTCAGCTGGAATATTTTGTCTATTTCTGTGCACCACACTTGAGGAAGGATGTCAAGGCCTTAGAGAGGATGCAGATGACGTTTACTAGAATGGTACCAGGGATGCAGGTCTTCAGTTACGTGGAGAGATTGGGGAAGCTGGGTTTGTTTTCTATAGAGCAGAGAAGGCAGAACAAATTGAGAAGAGTTTTATACGAATTAATAGAGGTCATAGTCATAGAGTTATACAGCACAGAGAGAGGCTATTCAGCCCATCATGTCTGCACCGGCCATCAAGCCCTATCTATTCTAATCCCATTTTTCAGCACTTCGTCCGTAGCCTTGTATGCTATGGCATTTCAAGTGCTCATCTAAATGCTTCTTGAATGTTGTGAGGGTTCCTGCCTCTACCACCCTTTCAGCCAGTGAGTTCCAGATTCCAACCACCCTCTGGGTGAAAAAGTTTTTCTTCAAATCCCCTCTAAACCTCCTGCCCCTTAGCTTGACACTATGCCCCCTGGCCCTCTGCTAAGGGGAAAAGTTCCTTTCTATCTACCTATCTATGCCCCTCATAATTTTGTACACCTCAATCAGGTCCCCCCTCAGCCTTCTCTGCTCTAAGGAAAACAACCCCAGCCTGTCCAGTCTCTCTTCATAGCTGAAACGCTCCAGCCCAGGTAACATCCTGGTGAATCTCCTCTGCAACCTCTCCAATGCAATCACATCTTTCCTATAGTGTGGCGACCAGAACTGCATACAGTATTCCAGCTGTAGCCTAACTAGCGTTTTGTACAGCTCCATCATAACCTCCCTGCTCTTATATTCTATGCCTTGGCTAATGAAGGCAAGTATCCCATATGCCTTCTTAACCAGCTTATCTACCTGTCCTGCTGCCTTCAGGGATCTATGTACATGCACACCAAGGTCCCTCTGATCCTCTGTCCTTCCTAGGGTCATACCATTCATTGTGTGTTCCCTTGCCTTGTTAGTCCTCCCAAAATGCATCACTTCACACTTTTCATGGTTAAATTCCATTTGCCACTGTTCTGCCCATCTGACCAACACATCTATATCGTCCTGTAGCCTGAGGCTTCCCTCCTCGCTATTTACCACTCCACTAATTTTTGTGTCATCTGCGAACTTACTGATCATACCTCCTACATTCATATCTAAATCATTAATGTACACTACAAACAGCAAGGGACCCAGCACCGATCCCTGTAGTACACCACTGCACACAGGCTTTCAGTCACAAAAACAACCTTCGACCATCACCCTCTGCCTCCTGCCACTAAGCCAATTTTGGATCCAACGTGCCAAATAGCCCTGGATCCCATGGGCTCTTACCTTCTTGACCAGTCTCCCATGTGGGACTTTGTCAAAAGCCTTACTGAAGTCCATGTAGACTACATCAACTGCACCACCCTCATCCACACACCTAGTCACCCCCTCGAAAAATTCAATCAAATTGGTCAGACATGATCTCCCCCTGACAAAGCCATGCTCACTATCCTTGATTAATCCTTGCCTCTCCAAGTGGAGACTAATTCTGTCCCTCAGATTTTTTTCCAATAATTTCCCTACCACTGATGTTAGGCTCACTGGCCTGTAATTCCCTGGTTTATCCCTATTACCCTTCTTGAATAATGGTACTACGTTAGCTGTCCTCCAATCCTCTGGCACATCCCCTGTGGCCAGAGAGGTTCTGAAAATTTGTGTCAGAGCCCCTGCAATCTCCTCCCTTGCCTCACACAGCAGCCTGGGATACATCTCATCTGGGCCTGGGGATTTATCCACTTTTAAGCCCGCTAAAACCGCTAGTACCTCCTCCCTCTCAATGCTAATTTGTTCAAGTATATCACAATCCCCCTGCCTGATTTCTATGCCTACATTATCCTTCTCCATAGTGAACACAGATGCAAAATATTCATTTAAAACCTCACCTACATCTTCCGGCTCTACACACAGATTGCCACTTTGGTCCCTAATGGGCCCTACTCTTTCCCTGGTTATCCTCTTGCCCATAATATACTTATAAAACACCTTGGGATTTTCCTTTATTTTGCCCGCCAGTGTTTTTTCATGCCCCCTCTTCGCTCTCCAAATTCCTTTTTAATTACCCCCCTGCACTTTCTATACTCCTCTTGGGCTTCCACTGTTTTTAGTCCTTTGTATCTGCCAAAAGCCTCCCTTTTTTTCCTAATCCATTCTTGTATATCCCTTGACATCCAGGGTTCCCTGGACGTGTTGGTCCCACCCTTGACCTTTACGGGAATATGTTTGCGCTGTACTTTCTCTATTTCCTTTCTGAAAGACTCCCACTGCTCTGATGTGGATTTTCCTACAAATAGCTGATCCCAGTCCACTTTCACCAGATCCTGCCTTATCATATTAAAATCGGCCTTCCCCCAATTTAGAACCTTTATTTCCGAACCATCTTTGTCCTTTTCCATAACTACCTTAAATCTCACCGAATTATGGTCACTGTCACCAGAATGTTCTCCTACTGACACTTCTACCACTTGCCCGGCTACATTCCCTAGAATTAGGTCCAGTACCGCCCCCTCTCTTGTAGGACTTTCTACATGCTGGCTCAAAAAGCTCTCCTGGATGCACTTTAAGAATTCCACACCCTCTAAGCCTTTCACACTCTGACTATCCCAGTTAATATTGGGGAAGTTGAAATCCCCTACTATTATTACCCTATTATTTCTACACTTTTCTGAGATTTGCCTACATATCTGTTCCTCTATCTCCCCCTGACTGTTCGGGGGCCTATAGTACACTCCCAGCAAAGTGCTTGCCCCCTTTTCTTTAAGTTCTACCCATATGGCCTCATTAGAGGAACCTGCTAAGATATCATCCCTCCTTACAGCAGTAATTGACGCCTTGATTAATATTGCAACACCCCCTCCTCTTTTACAACCCCTCTGTTTCGCCTGAAGATTCTGTACCCCGAATTATTGAGCTGTCAGTCCTGCCCCTCCCTCAACCATGTCTCTGTGATAGCAACAATATCATACTCCCATGTGTTCATCAACACCTTCAATTCATCTGCCTTACTCGTAAGACTCCTTGCATTAAAATAAATGCCATCCGGCCTTGCCATACTCCCTTGTGCCATTACATATTTGCTCTGCCTTCCAGACTGACATGTTTTTTCCTCTATATTTGGCTGTGCATCACCCCCTACTATAGCTCCACTCTGTATCCCATCCCCCTGCCAAGTTAGTTTAAACCCCCCCAACAGCACTAGCAAACCTCCCCGCAAGGATGTTGGTCCCACTCTGGTTCAGGTGTAACCCATCCGACTTGTACAGGTCCCACCTTCCCCAGAAACAGACCCAGTGATCCAGGAAACTAAAGCCCTCCCTCCTGCGCCAACTCTTTAGCCACCCATTCATCTGCTCTATCCTCCTATTCCTATACTCACTAGCACGTGGCACCGGGAGTAATCCAGAGATTACAACCTTTCATGAAGGGTTTTGATAGAGTAAATAGGAGAAACTGATCCCAGTGGCAGAAGGGTCGGAAACTAGAGGACACAGATTTAAAGTAACTGACAAAAGAACCAGAGGTGAGATGAGGAGAAATGTGTTTACATAGTGAGTTGTTATGATCTGGAATGCACTGCCTGAATGTTTAATGGAAGCGGATTCAATAGTAACTTTCAAAAGGGAATTGGATATATACTTGAAGTGGGAAAATTTGCAGGGCAATGGGGAAAGAGCAGGGGAAGGCAACTAATTGGATAGCTCTTTCAAACAGCCGGCACAGGCACGATGGGCTGAATGGCCTCCTTCTGTGCTGTATGATTCTAATGTGATTTGTGGTAAAGATCGATGACCAGCCTGACTCCAAAAGGATTAAATTTAGATTCACTGCAGCAATAATTCAAAGAAATCAATGAACAATTTTTACAAGCAAAATTGAGAGGATGAGTTCAACAGAGGGCACAAAGTTTCTGTACAGTACGGACAAATACACTGATTAGAAAATCTCTAATGCATCCCTTATACTGGGAGGAGATAATTTTTTCCATGATCGTAGAGTTCACTGCGTCAAAACTGTTTTGTAATAATTGAGTCCATAATTTATAAAACATTGTTATGTTATAATGAAGTGTACATAGCAACACCTACAAAAACGGTTTAAATGTTATGTTGTTGTATTTGTGGTGGACCAGTGTACCACATTTCCGCCATAGGTATCTTAGCCAATACACCAGCAGCAGCACAGATCTCCCCTTTTTCATTTGAGCCACATGTAACAGTGAGGCGAAAAGTTACTAACAGGAGAAAAGAACAAAAGTAATGTGTAGTGTTTGTGTTTTTTCCATATTGCAGAATTGCTGCTGATTTGGTCTAATTGCTTGGTCTTGTGTGTCGTGCTTTTTAACTATTATAGTTATAGACATTATGCAGTTCATGTTTTGTGACAGACACATCTATTCCATTAACAACACATTTGATTCTACGTTTTGTGACAAATGAAGCTACCTAAGGGATTTACACTTATCTTGCTCCTCCTGGCCTCACAGGGAAAGTTTTAAAAAAAGATTCTGAAACTGTTTGGCCCTCTACTGGCCCAGGCTCCTCTTCCCACTATCTTCTCCTGGCTTCTCCGCACAGACCACCAGTTAAAATTTCAGTTGGGGCCCCATGGTCTCAGATGGGTATCCTTGCTACCTGTTCAGAAGAGCAGGTTAAACTGGAAGACAGCGGGAATGGAGCGGGATTTCAGCGGGTAAATCTCCAGGTCAATCTTAACCCAGTTTCCGGCAGGTGGGCAGGGTCAAAATCGCCCAGTATGTCTTTTTGTGACAGTTCATCTGAGACCCTGAGCCCCTGAGAATAGAATGGCTCTATAGCCCGATTTTAGTTTGAGGCGAAAATTGGCTGGAAGGGTGTCAAGGCATGTCCCTGATCAGCTTCCCACCCAAATCCGGGAAGCGTCACCTAGCCGGTGGGCGGAAGTACAGTATCCGGGGGGGGGGGGCAGGCTCGACACTCAGTTAAGTCACGGGGATGAGGTTTCGGGAGGGCCTTGCAATTGGGGGAGAGGGTCCGGGGCAAGAGTGGTCTAAACCTTCCCTGTGGTGCTCGGAGTTAAAAAGACTTACCTGTTTGAGTCTCTTCTGGCCCCGGCTCCTCTTGCCGCTAGGTTGACCTGGCGTGAAAACCACAACCGCTTCCCCGCTCAGACTCACAGTTAAAAGAAACGTCATCGTAGCCCAAACTGCATATTCAGAGAAGGGCCATACCAGTTTCCAGTGGATGTCCACCTCGCTTACTCAGAAGAGCAGGTTAACATTGAACCCTGTGAGAAGAGAGTAGGACATCGGCGGGTGAGATCCCAGTTGATTTTAACTGCCCACCCGCCCAGTTTCCTCCAGGTGGGCAGAGTTAAAATTGCCCTTTTTTTGTCTTAATTCACTCAGGCAATTTTAATTATTTTTATTGAGAAACCCAGGTAAGGGGCCAGGTCCAAGTTTAAAAGGGTTACAAAAAAAAGGTACATCAGGAAATAATGATTTAATTAGCCAAGTTTGACTTTTAAAAGTGTGAAGTTTGTGGATGGAAGGCAAGATTGAGGAAAATTTTGGAAAATAATCAGACATTACAGGATTTGGAACTTCCTCTAAACTGAGAAGACAAGATGTTCCAATTCTGAAGGTCCTGATTGGCCAGGAATTGGCTAAACTCACATCACTGAGGCAACTGAACTTGAAGACAAGGAAGCCCTTGAACTTAAATCTGTTTCAGCAAAAGCTCCATGTTCTCTGTTCCTGGGCTGCCCTCTGTTGGAGAGTTTCATGATATTTCATGTTGACTTTTGTGCAAAGACTTAAAACTGAAAAGTACACAACCGATGCATCTTCATTTTTTTTAATAAGTCTTAAGTATAAGTGGTGCAGTAATTTCCTTAAATAAATTTCAGTCCCAGAGCTAGGCAAGTGCTAAATGTGACCAGATGCAAATTGAACTTCTGCAGATTAATGAAGAGAAATTTGGATAAAATTTTAGATATTTATCCCTTTAGATAAAATGTCAGCACACGAGGTTGGAGAGTCTGTTCTCCTTCAGGCCTTGCCATTAGGGCCGTGATTTTATCATCAGTATCGGGATGGTGGCGGGTGAGCTGGTTTCCGGGTTCTGGTCCCGCTCCGGGCTGCAGCCGCTCTGTCAAAGGGATTTTCATAAGAACATAAGAAATAGGAGCAGGAGTAGGCCATACGGCCCCTCAGGCCTGCTCCGCCATTCAATAGGATCATGGCTGATCTGAATCTAGACTCAGGTCCACTTCCCTGCCCGCTCCCCATAACCCCTAATTCCCTTATCTGCTAGGAAAATGTCTATCTCCAGTTTAAATTTATTTAATGTTGCAGCTTCCACAGCTCTCTGGGGTAGCAAATTCCATAGATTTACTACCCTCTGAGTGAAGAAGTTTCTCCTCATCTCAGTTTTGAAAGGGCAGCCCCTTAGTCTAAGATTATGCCCCCTAGTTCTAGTCTCACACATCAGTGGAAACATCCTCACCGCATCCACCCGATCAAGCCCACTCACAATCTTATATGTTTCGATAAGATCGCCTCTCATTCTTCTGAACTCCAATGAGTAGAGTCCCAACCTACTCAACCTTTCCTCATACGTCAACCCCCTCATCTCTGGAATCAACCGAGTGAACCTTCTCTGAACCGCCTCGAGAGCAAGTATATCTTTTCTTAAATATGGAAACCAAAACTGCACGCAGTATTCCAGGTGTGGCCTCACCAATACCCTGTATAACTGCAGCAAGATTTCCCTGTTTTTATACTCCATCCCCCTTGCAATAAAAGCCAAGATTCCATTGGCCTTCCTGATCACCTGCTGCACCTGCATACTAACTTTTTGTGTTTCATGCACCAGGACCCCCAGATCCCTTTGTACTGTAGCACTTTGCAGTTTCTCTCCATTTAGATAATAACTTGCTCTTTGATTTTTTCTGCCAAAGTGCATAACCTCACACTTTCCAACATTATATTGCATCTGCCAAATCTCTGCCCACTCACTTAGCCTGTCTATGTCCTTTTGCAGGTTTTTTATGTCCTCCTCACTCACTGCTTTCCCTCCCATCTTTGTATTGTCGGCAAACTTGGATATGTTGCACTCGGTCCCTTCCTCCAAATCGTTAATATAGGCCTAGAAATTCAGTTGGGCGCGCCAGCCGCTAGCGCCTTAGGAGGAGTAGATCTCGAGCGCTAGGCGCTTATCGCCCAGGCGCAGCGCGATCTGCGCCTCTCCCCAACTTCAGGACACATTTAGCGCCAGCGCAAAGTCTTAGCGCCCTGCTGCGCGCGCAGATCATGACGTCATTTAATAGTGCAACGCCCTTTGTGCGCCCCAAACCGGAACTTCACTCGCGCCGGCCCATTGTGCGCCGGGCGGCCCGAGCGACTGTGAAGTGGAACGGTACACAGGCCAGCCGGGCCGCGGGGAGCGCTAATCAAAGGGCACTTACCCAGCAGTATAAAGGCCAGCCATTTTGCAGCATTCACTCTTGTGCAACGGTTTTTTGGACAGAGACCAAGGAGGAGAGTTTACTGCTTTGGACCAACACTTGGACAGGTATTTTTGGCTCAGGCCAGAGCTTACCAATTATCTTTGCCTTCATTCAGAGCTCAGTGTTTGCCAGCATATAATGGGGGCTGCATTGGGTGGCAACGCTGAATTTCAGCCTTATGCCAGAAGGGCTTACAGACGCCGTGAGAGAGTGGCAGCCCTGGCTAGACGCAGAGGGGGCAACAGGCGTCGCCAACTGAGGCCTTACCCATGCAGGGTATACAGCCAGCAGACCTCCTATCTGACCATGTCTGCCGCGATGTGTGTTAGGAGGCTGCGATTCCGAAGGGAGGTGGTTGCAGACATCTGCCGGCTGCTTCAGAGAGATCTGCAGCCACAGCTGATGCGCAGGACGTCTCTGTCGGTGGCAGTGAAGGTGACGGTGGCTCTCAACTTCTATGCCTCCGGCTCCTTCCAATCCGCTACTGGGGACATCGCTAACATCTCCCAGTTCGCCGTGCATTGCTGCATCCACCAGGTGACCGAAGCCCTTTTCAGAAGGAGACATCAATTCATCTCCTTCCCCATGACCCTGGACAAGCAGCAGCAGCGTGCAGTGGGGTTTGCAAGAATAGCGGGCTTCCCCATGGTGCAGGGCGCCATTGACTGCACGCATGTGGCTTTGCGGGCACCTCTTGAGCATGCCGAGGAGTACCGCAACCGGAAGGGCTACCATTCCCTCAATGTACAGCTGGTGTGTGACCACAGGCAGCACATCCTAGCTGTCAATGCCCGCTTTCCAGGCAGCAGCCACGATGCCTTTATCCTGCGACAGACAACTGTGGCTGACATGTTCCAGGCACAGCCTCCCCCAAGAGGATGGCTTATCGGGGACAAAGGCTATCCTTTGTGTACCTGGCTCGTGACCCCGCTCCGCGCGCCCACGACCCCTGCTGAAGAGGCATACAACGAGAGCCATCAAGCGACGAGGAACCTCATAGAACAAACAATCGGCGTGCTCAAGCAACGGTTCCGCTGTCTCGACCGCTCCGGGGGAGCCCTCCAGTATTCGCAGGATCGAGTCTCCCAATTCGTCGTCGTTTGCTGCATGCTGCACAACCTGGCTATCCGCAGGACTCAGGCACTGCCACCTCACGTTGGACCACCACCTCAGGAGGAGGAGGATGACGAGGACGAGGAGTACCAGTCCAGGAGGGACGCACAAGGTCCAAGGGCCGCCCGTCGGCGGCTTATTGAACGTCACTTCTAGGCCCCCTGTCAGGGAATGGCTTGTGCCAATGATAGAACATGATTGCAGCCGCTCCGCAAGCCCTCAGCCGGTTAAGGCAACAAACACTTCAAAGATCAAACATGGACAATGTGAATAAATAAAATGCTTTATTGTACAAACTCTGGGCCTTTCCCACATGAAAACCAAAAACAGACGAAACCCCCAAAAAACACTCAAATACATTACTCGCTCCCACAACCTGGAGAGGATTAACAAAATAGGGCAACTAAAATGGCCGTCATTCTCGGCCTTCGTCAAAAACAAACATCACATCATCGGCCTTCAAAAAACAAACATCCAATTCTCGGCCTCAAGAAACAAACACAAATGGCCACACATTCGACTATTTGGCCCGCTAGGGCGATGCCTTGGCCATCTTTGGGTGGCCCCTGCCCGCCCTGCTGCTCCGCCTCAAAGTAAGGCCATTGGCTGCTGCAAGGCTGGGGGCAGGCTCCTGAGGGGCACATGTCGTGACGGCAGATGCCCTTGGGGGTCGGCCTAGTCGAGGTCTGGCCGTCGAGCGGGCGGCTGTTGATTGCTGCAGCTGTGGCTGGCCAGCATCAGTCGCTGCAGCAGCTCCTGGCAGCTCCACTGGGGGACTGGCAGTGGCGGCTGGAGGAATGGCGGCAAGCTGGCGGATGGCAGGCGCTCGCTGGTCGCCTGAGACACTGGCACTCGCCCGGGCCAGCACTGCAGCATGCGCACCAATCTGCCGAGGGACAGACCGCTGTGCTGCTGCAGCGCGCCGGGTGCCCTGGCGATGCCTGGCTGACACAGCGAGTGTGGCAGCAGTGAGTGCCCGTGTTGACCTGTTCACTGACCGCATCAGAGCAGCCAGTGACTGGACGGCACCACTGATCACCTGGCCAGTCGCTGACAGATCTGCCCGGTATTCCGCCCGACTGGTGGCCTCTGAGGGCCCGAACTCTGCCACACTCCGAGAGAGGGAATCGATGGACTCAGGCAACCGTGCCACTGCCGCCATGAGCTCCGTGTGCCGGCGCTCCGAGTCCGCGGACAAGTCTTCGAGGCGTTCCATCTCCTCGGCGAAGAGCATCTCCTGACTGGAGGCCGGACTCTCCCTCTGGGGAGAAGGCCGCCGAGCTGGCCGACCCTTCCTGCGTTGCTGGAGGCCGCTGGGCCCAGCAATTGGACTCCCCTCCGACGCATCCCCCCTCTGGGGAGAAGGCCATCGAGCTTCCACCCCCCTCCCGCCTTTCTGCAGCACGCAGGTCCCAGGAGCTCCCCTCCCCTTCGACACTTCCGCCACGCTGCCCTCCAGGGAAGACGTGTCCCCTACATTGGCCTGGGTGGCCGCGGCTTAGGGTTCCCCTGATGGGCCGCCTTCCTCTTGCTCCTCCTCCTGCTCCTCCTCGGAGGGTCTGTCACTGGCAAGTTGAGGGACCTCCTCTTGACCATCTGAAAGCAGGAAGGCACAAGAGTAGCTTTAGAGTGAGGAGAGGGCGTCAGTGCGGGATGCATGAGCGGTGGCATTCAGCGCATTGGTCGGACAGTGGCAAAGGATGTAGATCTGATGCGCAAGTGGGACGAGAGAGGTGCAAAAGGTGATGTCCTTACCATTGCTGCCCAGAACAGGGTCGGCATCTCCACATGCAACGGGCCCAATCACCCGGCCACCCATGAGGCGCTCCACGCGATGATGCAGGTCGGTGAGTGGCTGGATATGGGGTCGGCCTCCCCCAGTCGCAGTCCGGCTCTTGCGATTATTCGCCAGCTTGGCCTGCAAGAGAAAGGACGGCCTCTAAGTGCAGTGTGTCGCCGTGATCTTGTGTGCACTGCCTCCCATGGTGGAATAGCCTGGCCAGTGTGTCGCCATGATCTGGTGTGCACTGCCTCCCATGGTGGAATAGCCTGGCCAGTGTGCCGCCATGATCTGGTGTGCACTGCCTCCCATGGTGGAATAGCCTGGCCAGTGTGTCGCCATGATCTGGTGTGCAATGCCTCCCATGGTGGAATAGCTTGGCCAGTGTGTTAACTGCAGAATGTGCAATTGATGCTCATTCCTGTGCCATAGCTGCTGGATGAAGGCTGGCCATTAGAGCTTTCAGGTCCCTTTGCCCATAATGTGAGGTGCACATGCAAGGATGAGGAGGTCATTGGAAAGGGTACTCACCCTGACAATGCGTGTGAGGTCATTTAACTTTTTGCGGCATTGGGCACCGGTCCTGGGGACGTCGCTGTTGGCTGACAGCTTGCTGGCGACATGCCTCCAGGCTCTCCTGTAGACGCGGACCGTCGCCTTCTTGCCATTGTCCGGGTACAAAACATGGCGCCTCTTCTCCACAGCAGCAAGCAGCACACTCAGATCACGCTCTGAGAAGCGCTGCGCACGTTCACGGGCCTTCTCCATGTCTTCAGGCGCTATTTGGGTCCAGCAGCAGTGTTCAGGCCTAGCTGGAGGGCTCCACTATCCAGGGCGTGGCAGCAGACACAGTCGACCCTTCCCCCTTAAGAGCTGGCTGGCGCCAGGGTGTCTGCTGTCAATCACGAGATGGCCGCACCTGCGCTGCGCCCGGCCTCGGCGCTATCGATCACCACCTCCGGCTTAGCGCCCAAAGAGAGGCGTCCAGCAGCAGTTTTAGCGCTCGCCCGAACTCGTAGGGCGAAGCTAATGAATATCGGAGAAGTGGCATCGATTTGGCGGCCGCCGCAAACTTTAGCGGACGCCCCACTTTAGCGCCCCAAAAGTGGCGTCAATGAATTTCTAGGCCATAGATTGTAAAGAGTTGGGGTCCCAGCACTGACCCCTTGATTGGCCTTGTTAAGCCTGGCCTGTGGGCTTCCAGGCCAACTAACAGGAAGCGGGTCTGATGACGTCATTTTATGATGCATCATCAGACGGTTTCCTTAAAGGGACCATGGCTGCATTGCATTTGACAGATGTTCTGTCAATGTTTGACAGCATTGAGGTGCTGAAAACACTGACAAGCACTGCACAAAGGTGGACGCTTGCACCCAGGCTCTCCAGACTCCCTCCATATGGAGGGAGTCACAGCACACAGGGAGGTTCTCTTCCCTTCCAAAGGCGGAAGAGACCTCCCCAGCACACCAACGTAGCCTGGTTGCACATTGCACAGGAGGGCAAAAGCAGGGATGTCGTGAGGAGTCTCCAGCTACAGTGGCACCAACCTTTCAATGATCTCAGTGGATCACGAAACGTTACTGCAAAGCCACACTCAAACTCACCCTGCTGTGCCACTCAACACATCCCCATCACTCTGCCTTTCATATCCTTCTCCTGCACATCCTTACTCACACCAACTTACCTTGCACCTCCACCCCACCCTCTCTGTCTACTCTATCACCTCCCCATCTCACTAGCCAACCCTCACACTCACCCTCATCCTACTGCAAGCATACCAACTAACAACACACAACGGTAGACACTTGAGATATTTAGCCAATGTCCATGTGAAGTTTCTGGTAATGTGTTGTCATACAGTGAAATCTATTTTTCCAACACTGCTCCTTATTGGACAGATCTGAGTGCACCTTGAGAAGTGTCTTACTGACTTCCAGTGAATGTTCTGACAAAACTTCCCCTCCCCTGCTATAGTGATGAGTGTGCATGGAATGGCTCAGACATTAAAGGGATGCTTCACGATGCTGGTGAGAGTTGGTGTCAACCTGGCACATCATGTGGCAGCCAAGGTTAACAGCCCAAGTGAAGTAAATCTGGCCATGGTGATGCCATCGCTGGCCTCCTGGGCAGCAATGTTGTCAGGGGATGATGCCCCGTGTCCAGTGCAGCATCAGGTGATGGCGGAGAAGTTTGGTGATGTTGGTGTGCCTGGTGATGTTGGTGTTGGGGCTGATCGTGGAAGGATTCAGAGGACCAAGGTGTGATTTTTTTCAAGGGCACTGATGTTGCTGCAATAGATGTCAGCTGCAGGTGAGATGACAGAAGCGATCTGTCAATGGTGAGAGAGGTGGTTCCAAGGAGGTGGCACTAGACATACAGTTGGCTCTAAACACTTGCAAGCTGAAGAAATCTGTACATGTATTACAACTGCAGTAACCAACATTTTCTGTGCTCTGAAACTGACCATCTGCAACATGGCATCCTTGACACCACTTCTGCAGCTGTCAGCTTTTCACAAATATCAGAGCAGACTCAAATCATGCCAGCTTGAGCTGGCTTGTTTCCCGAGCAGCGGGTAACCCATGGAGGAGAACGTAAAATGGGAAGGAAGCCTCAAAATAGTATTAAATTGGCTCTTAATATGCCATTTAACTAACTCAATTGTATTCCCCGCTGCTTGGTGTCAGGTCAGTTCTTCGCTGTAAATAGTAAAAGGGTAGCCAAAGGAAGGGTGGGGCAGATTTGGGACAAAAACGGAGATATTCCTGTGGAGGCAGAGGGCATGGCTGAGGTAAGAAATCAGGGGGGGGGGGAATTGGGTCACGCCCCCTTTGGGGTGCTAACTTCGCCAGGGCGCTACTTTTAGCGCCCCAAAAAAGTTAAACCCCCCGCACCTGAATATCACTGGTAACGCCCCAAGAGGGAAGCGGGTGCTCCTGGAAGCGCCCTGCCTCCCTCTTGGGGCGCTGCGAGTGAATATCGCGGCGCTACGTGCAGCAACGCCACATGTTGCGGCACGTCACGCCGCGGTACTGCAGGCCTTCCTCCCCTCATGAAAGGGGAGGAGCCTTGCGCAGCGTGACCCGGGGCCCAACAGGGCCACCAGGAATTGGAGTGCCGGCAAAAAAGCCCGGCACTCCGTGGGGGGGGGGGCTGCACGGGAGGCCGAGGACAACAACAGGGGCAGGTGCTGGCAGGCGGCCAGCAACAAAAATGGCCACCCGGCACCTCCCCTTTAATTTGTGCCGCCCCGGCCGCAGGTAGGCCCCTTGACCCTGTCGGACATAGCGTCCGGTGGTAAGTCAGGGGGTGCTACCGAAGATCGCGGCCGGGACGCTGCGCACAGCAATGACATCATCACCAGAGGTGCAGTGCCGCAGGGCGCTTATGGTTACCACCGCCGCTAACCTCCCGCTGAATTTCGCCCAGGCGCTAGTTGCTTTGTGCCCCGTTAGCGCCCTCTTAGAGCGCTAAAGGAGGCGCAAATCAACCAAATTTTCCCCCCGAGCTCTTTCCATGTGTCTTCACTAGAGAAGGGGATACTGCCAATGTAATGGTAAAGGAGGAGGAAGTAGCTATATTGAAAAGGATAAAAATAGATAAATAGGAGGTACTTAAAAGGTTGGCAGTACTAAAAGTAGAAAAGTCACCCAGTCCACATGGGATGCATCCTAGGTTACTGAGGGAAGTAAGGGCGGATATTGCGGAGGCTCTGGCCACAATTTTCCAATTCTCTTGGATATGGGGATTGTAAGAGCCATAAAAGCTTAAGAAAATACTTTAAAATATTGGTTAAATAGCATAATACAGTTAATTTACCTGATTGACTTATTGTATTAAGAAACCCCCTATTTTCTTGCTCCAGTAGTATAGTCCGAGACACCCCCTTCATTCTTGCCACAATGGTACAGTCCCTAAGCCACACATGGTATGCAGCCATTTTACAGTTTAAACTCCACGTGGCTGAAGGAGGCAGAAGTTGTGAGGTTTGGAGCAATACAGTTTTTGACCGTGTTCGTTTATACGTGTTTGCTTTGTAATTCCGTTTGTGAAGTGTTATAGTAAACAGTTTAAAAGACAAAGCTACGTTTGGGAACGTTTTATTTCGACACGCGTCTACTCGTTGTTAACAGCCCCACAGCTCAGTGGCTGCCTGTTTGGAAACTAAGAAGCGCCACTACATTAGTCAAAAACTTGCTCCCTAAGAAGGAAAGGACGGAATCGTCGGCGAACGTATACATGAATGGTCACGGAGCCAGACGACAATATAAGAAAGCGAAGGTACAGTGACTGTTACTTGCTTTGTTCATTCTATTGAGAAGCTAAATAAGAGCTGCGGGTAAAATGGCCGAGGCCTTACGGAGCCAGGAGCTTCCCCCAGCCAGAAGGATTGCTGGCCAAAAGAGGGAAATAAAGCTCCCCCCAAAGGCAATGGAAGAGAAGTTACATAGAAGCATAGGTGCAAGGAAGGCTAAATTAGCTCAGATAACTGGAAAAATGAAGATAATCGATCGTCTCATGGAAGATAATGCTAATATTAAGAAAGCTGAAGACATAATGTATTACGATTTCTCCAAGCTGCATGAAAAATTTAATGTACTCAATGAAGATGTATTAGCACTTCTGTCTGAAGAAGAGGGAAACGCTGATCAGCACAACTGGTTTGATCTTAAATCAACCAGCATTAAGGACTATATCAAGGCCACAGAACAGTGGATGTTAAAGATTCGTCAAGATGCTGATACAGCAGAGAAAGATAAAGTTGACGATGAAGTCAGACCAGACGATAGCATTTCAGAGACTTCCGCCAGACCGAGCAAAAATCGAAAAGAAGGTTGCTCTGTTTCTGGACGCAGGTCAGTCGCTTCTACCACAAGCTCGTCGCGACGCATGAGAGAGGAGGTTGAACGGGCGGCGTTGATGGCGCGTGCAGCATCTTTAGCG
Source organism: Somniosus microcephalus (assembly GCF_052327205.1). Classification (NCBI taxonomy): domain Eukaryota; kingdom Metazoa; phylum Chordata; class Chondrichthyes; order Squaliformes; family Somniosidae; genus Somniosus; species Somniosus microcephalus. The sequence goes on from NC_140987.1 coordinate 398,904,144, forward strand.
GAGAAGCAAGCTCTTGAATGGGAAGAGGCCCAACTGCAGGTCCAAGAGGCCCAACTGCAGGCCCAAGTGCAGGCCCAACAGGCCCAGGTGCAGGCAAAGAAAGAACAGCTGGAGATAAAAACAGCTATCGCGGTCTCAGACGCCAGGTTGAGTGCGTATGAAGATTATGAAGGCTCACGGGACGGCGGGATCGAATACTGCCAGTCAATGTTGTCACATAGAGTTGGATCCAGGGCACCTTCAAGAGTTACAAGAGAGTCCGAAGGCAATCCCCTGGCATTACAGCGTGGAAGAGTGGCCTCTCCACTAACAGGAGCACGTGATGCTACGTCAGACAGCCTAGACTAGACCCTGCTGATGACCACCAGAGGCCTGAAGACACAGGGAGAAGCCTATACCGAGTGATGCAACGTCAGAACGAAATTACAGAGATGCTTGTAAAACAACAGAATCTGTTTCGACTCCCTCAAAGAGACATACCAGTGTTCCAAGGCGACCCACTCAAGTATAAGCCCTTCATCAGATCCTTTGAACAAGCCATTGACTCCAAAACAGAGAGCAGCAGTGATAAGTTGTACTACCTGGGACAGTACACCAGTGGTAAACCACAAGACCTGGTCAGAAGCTGTGAACACATGAGACCGGACCGGGGATACATAGAAGCCAGGAAGTTGCTGCAGGAGCACTATGGTAACGAGCTGAAGATAGCCACTGCATATATTGAAAAGGCTACCAAGTGGCCACAGATCAGATCGGAGAACGGAGAGGCATTGAACGCATATGTTCTTTTCCTCATAGGATGTCGCAACACCATGGAGGATGTTGAATTCATGGAAGAGATGGACAATCCTACGACTATGAGAATCATCATCTCTAAGCTTCCTTACAGGATGAGAGAACAATGGAGAAGAACAGCTTTTGAGATAATGGAGAGACGGAAAAGTAGAGCCAGGTTTGCAGACTTAGTGAATTTCATAGACAAACAGGCTAAAATTGCTAGGGACCCATTGTTTGGAAACATCCAGGACGCCAGCCCGACCGCTGATGGAAGAGTGAAAGCCAAGCCTGTTGAATCAAAGACTCTCAGGAAAGGTGGTTCCAGGGGAAGCAGCTTTGCAACTATCGTCACTCAGGCCGAGGAAGAAAGGCCCCAGAACTCATCTCCCAAAAAGAGCAGCACAGTGACGCCTGCTAATGCCTTTCAGAAGCCATGCTTATTCTGCCAGAAGAATCATACATTGGATTTCTGCAGCGACATCAAAGCACAGCCACATAAGGACAGAATCGAATTCCTGAAGTGCAACGGCCTGTGTTTTGGATGTCTCTCTCGGGCACCTGAATAGAAACTGTAAGCAAAGAACAACATGCAGAGAGTGCACTCGGAAACATCCCAGTCTGCTGCATATCCATAAAGAAGAACAAGTCTCTAAGAAGAGTGAAGAAAACAATACCGACGAGAAGGTTGTTTCAAGTGCTCTGGTGTCGCTAGAACCAGAGACTTGTGGACTCACTGGGGCCGGTGACAGTGATTGTATTCTTGCCATCGTACCAGTAAAGATCAAGTCTAAGAGGAGCGAGAAGCTTGTGGAGACTTACGCCTTCATGGATCCAGGTAGTTCAGCAACGTTCTGCACAGAATCACTCATGCGACAGCTGAACGCTAGAGGCAGAAGAACAAAAATCCTATTACGCACCATGGGTCATGAGAAGTCAATGCAAAGTTATATCCTGTCAGACTTAGAAGTGTGTGGACTTGAAGAGAAGGACTTCATAGACCTGCCTAATGTTTTCACACAGAGGGAGATTCCTGTTAGAATAGGGAACTTAGCCCTGCAGAAGGATGTGGATAGATGGCCTTACCTAGAAAAGGTGCGTCTCCCATACATTGAAGCAGAAATTGGCCCAATAATTGGAACCAATGCCTACAAAACTATGGAGCCATGGCAGGTGATAAACAGCAAGGATGACGGACCCTACGCCGTCAGGACAGCCCTTGGATGGGTAGTCAATGGACCGGTAAGGAGAGATGATGGCAACAAGTCGAACAAGGAGGAACGACAAAATGTCACAGTTAATCGCATCTCTATCGCAAGCATTGAAGAGCTGTTGATACAGCAGTTCAACGCAGACTTTTCAGAACGCAGCTGTGAGGAAAAGACAGAGATGTCACAAGAAGACCATCAGTTCATGGATTTGATGACAAGGTCTACACAGTTCATTGATGGCCACTATCACATTGGTTTGCCACTGAGAAGACAGACCGCGAAGATGCCGAACAATCGCTGCATAGCAGAGCAACGCGCCATCAGTCTCAAGAGAAAGCTGAACAAGAACCCCGACTTTCACGAAGACTACAAAGGCTTCATGAGAAACATCATAGCGAAAGGCTATGCTGTAAAAGTGCCCGAGGAACAGTTGAACAGAGACGATGGAAGGGTCTGGTACATTCCTCATCACGGTGTGTATCACCCAAAGAAGAAAAAGATCCGTGTAGTGTTTGACTGCGCCGCCTCATTCAGAGGAACTTCACTGAATGACCAGCTGCTTCAAGGTCCTGATCTTACTAATACCCTCATTGGCGTCTTGACTAGGTTTAGACAAGAGCTCGTTGCCATGATGGCAGACATAGAATCAATGTTCTACCAAGTCAGAATCCCTGATGAAGATGCTGATCTTCTGCGTTTCCTTTGGTGGCCAGATGGCGACGTTAGTCAAGCGATGGTGGAATGTAGAATGGCCGTACACTTGTTCGGAGCCACATCATCTCCCAGCTGTGCAAGCTACGCTCTCAGAAAAACTGCAGAAGATGGCAAAGGCAAAGCACCATCAGAGGCTGTGGAGACAATCTTCAGAAACTTTTATGTCGATGACTGTCTGAAGTCCGTGTCAACAGAAGACGATGCCATCGCACTGTCAAGAGACCTTAGAACTCTGTGTTCGAATGGAGGATTCCATCTGACTAAGTGGATAAGCAACAGCAGAGCAGTTCTAGCTTCTATCCCAGAAAAGGAAAGAGCCACTGAAGTCAAAGATCTGGACCTGAGCCACGATGTCCTTCCTATCGAGAGAGCTCTTGGTGTACAATGGTGCATTGAATCAGACACGTTCAACTTCAGGATAATGGTGAACGAAAGACCATCCACAAGACGAGGGATTCTCTCCGTGGTCAGTTCCATCTACGACCCTCTTGGATTCCTGGCACCACTCATTCTGCCGGTGAAGCTGATGCTATGAGAGCTGTGTAGAGACAAGAGAGGATGGGATGAAGATATCCCAGAAGGTCAAGCTCAGAGATGGCACAGATGGTTGACAGATTTGCAACAACTTTCTAGCTTCAACGTCAGTAGATGCATCAAGCCCGTGAGTTTTGGAGTTACAAAGACGGCTCAACTACATCATTTCTCGGACGCCAGTGAGGACGGCTATGGCACGGCTACTTACCTCTTGCTGACAAATCAACAGGGCCAGAAACATTGTGCCTTCCTCATGGGGAAATCCAGGGTGGCTCCGCTGAAGCAGGTCACCATCCCGAGACTGGAGTTGACGGCAGCGGTTGTTGCAGTTAAAGTTGACCAGGCGATGCGGAAAGAGTTACAGCTCCCACTAGAAGAATCTGTCTTCTGGACGGATAGCACAACGGTGCTGAAGTATATAGAGAATGAGAAGATACGCTTCAAGACCTTCGTAGCAAACAGAATCTCATCCATTAGAGAAGCTACACAATCATCTCAATGGAGGTATGTAAACACCTCATTAAACCCAGCAGATCAAGCCTCACGGGGATTGAAGGCTGAAAACTTCATGAGGAGTGAAACTTGGATACAAGGCCCAAGTTATCTGCTGGAAACAGAGAGATCATGGCCAGAAAGACCAGATATGCCAAGTCAGATTGCTGAAGATGACGTCGAAGTCAAGAGATCAGTCACAGTAAATCTCATAACTACGAAAGAGAACTTTGACACAGTGAACAAGCTTGTTAACTATTTCTCAGGATGGCACCAGTTGAGGAAAGCAGTTGCATGGTTTCTAAGGTTGAAAGAGTTGCTGCTACACCTGAGCGGTAAGAGAAAAGAGTACCGAGCCACTATCAGTCAGTCTGAAAGTAACCCTGATAAGCAGAGAATGCTTCTACAGCAGTATATGCATCAGCACAAGACCACATTGGGTAAGAATTCATTGACCGTGGAGGATTTGGCCAAGGCTGAGATGGAGATAGTTTGCTTCAGTCAAAGACAAAGATAGCCAGAAGAAATCGAAGCTTTACAGCGAAATACTCCAATCAAGAAAGGTAGTCATATCTACAAGCTGGATCCTACACTGCAAGATGGAGTACTGAGGGTGGGAGGGAGACTAAACAAATCTGCTATGCCAGAGGAGGCCAAGCATCCTGCTATCCTTTCTAAGGACCTCCGGGTTGCTACTCCCATTCTTCAGCATATACACCAGAGTATTGGACACAGTGGGAGGAATCACGTGCTTGCGAAGCTAAGACAAAGATACTGGATTCCAGGAGCTAATTCTGTAATAAGAAAAATACTCTCTGAATGCATTGTTTGCAGACGGTTACACGCTAGAGCTGGGGAGCAGAAAATGGCAGACCTGCCTGAAGACCATTTGTTACCAGACAAGCCCCCATTTACAAACGTAGGGGTGGACTATTTCGGGCCTTTCGAGGTAAAGCGAGGACGGAGCCTTGTCAAGAGATATGGTGTGCTTTTCACTTGTTTGACCATCAGAGCAGTTCATATTGAGGTGGCACACACGCTTGACACTGATTCCTGTATTAACGCCTTGCGGCGCTTTGTCTGTAGAAGAGGTCAGGTGTCCATTATCCGTTCTGATAATGGCACTAATTTCGTCGGAGCGGAGAGAGAACTACGGGAAGCTATTGAAGGTTGGAATCGGCTTAAAATACAGGAAGCCATGATGCAAACAGGAATTAAGTGGATCTTCAATCCTCCGGCTGCATCCCACCATGGAGGTGTCTGGGAAAGACAGATACGCACCGTAAGAAAACTACTCAGTTCTGTACTGAAGCAGCAAGCGCTCGACGACGAGGGACTCCAAACCGTTCTGTGCGAGGTCAAAGCCATCATTAATGACCGGCCGATAACTAAGACATCAGATGATCCCAATGACCTCGAAGCCCTGACTCCGAACCACCTGTTGTTGTTGAAAACACAGCTAGCCATGCCCCCGGGAGTCTTCAAAAAGGAAGATCTGTATGCCCGTCGGAAGTGGAGGCAAGTTCAGTATATGTCAGACCTTTTCTGGACCAGATGGACAAGAGAATACTTACCTCTGCTACAGGAGCGTCAAAAATGGTCCAAAATAAAGAGGAACTTCATTGTCGGAGACATTGTCTTAATCGTGGATGATTCAGCCCCTAGAAATTCTTGGTTGATGGGAAAAATAATTAAGTCCATGCCAGACTCCAGAGGCGTCATTCGTCGCGTTTGTTTGCAAACCAAGACCAGTACCCTGGAAAGACCGATCACAAAGCTCTGCCTGCTACAAGAAGCAGCGTGAAAAGCTCCTGAACGAAAAAAGTGGACACTTATATTGTAAATATGTTGAACTCATTAGTTTATGACTCTTAATGTTTGAGTAATTGACACGCTTCATGTGCCTAGTCAATTAGGGGCCGGAATGTAAGAGCCATAAAAGCTTAAGAAAATACTTTAAAATATTGGTTAAATAGCATAATACAGTTAATTTACCTGATTGACTTATTGTATTAAGAAACCCCCTATTTTCTTGCTCCAGTAGTATAGTCCGAGACACCCCCTTCATTCTTGCCACAATGGTACAGTCCCTAAGCCACACATGGTATGCAGCCATTTTACAGTTTAAACTCCACGTGGCTGAAGGAGGCAGAAGTTGTGAGGTTTGGAGCAATACAGTTTTTGACCGTGTTCGTTTATACGTGTTTGCCTTGTAATTCCGTTTGTGAAGTGTTATAGTAAACAGTTTAAAAGACAAAGCTACGTTTGGGAACGTTTTATTTCGACACGCGTCTACTCGTAGTTAACAGCCCCACAGCTCAGTGGCTGCCTGTTTGGAAACTAAGAAGCGCCACTACAGGGATGGTGCCAGAAGACTGGAGGATTGCAAATGTTACATCCCTGTTTAAAAAAGAGGAGAGACATATGCTAAATCAGTCAGTTGGCTGTACAAAGATGAATAAGCAAGTGATGAAGGCTTTGTTTGCATGGGACAACATGTTCATCACTTTTCCTGTGGAAGGAAGGTATCAGCTTGACAGAACATTTTGCTGGTGTCAGGGTTCCCGGGAGTGTAGAGCTAGATAGATGGCACCTATGTACTGTGCAAACCATTGAGCCTGGCTCATACCTCTTGACAGGCAAGGTGCACTGCTGTCCTCTGGGGCAAATGCTCTAAAGTGCCAGACAGGACAACCCTCCTGACTCTCACCTCACGCAGCAGCACATCCAACATGCCAGCCCTCAATCAGAGGGTTTTCTGTCAGTTTATTTTTGTCTGGCACCTCTCTTTCCCCCTCACCCTGCTTTAGCAAGAGCTGACAAATATTGAAGATTCACACCCTTGTTCAAAAAAGGGGAGAGGGCTAAACCAAACAACTACAGGCCAGTCAACCTAACGTCAGTGGTGGGGAAATTTTTAGAGATAATAATCTGGGACAAAATTAATTGGCATTTGGAAAAGTATGGGCTAATAAATGAAATTCAGCAAGGAATTGTTAAAGGCAAATCATTTTTGACTAACTTGATTGAGTTCTTTGATGAAGTAACAGAGACGATTGATGAGGGTAATGCGGTTGATGTGTATATGGGCTTTCAAATGGCCTTTGACAAACTACCACACAATAGAATTGTTAGCGAAATTGAAGCCCATGGATTAAAGGGACAGTGACAGCATGGATACAAAATTGACTAAGGGATAGAAAGCAGAGAGTAGTGATGAATGGTTGTTTTTCAGACTGGAAGGAAGTATATAGTGGTGTTCCCCAGGGATCAGTATTAGGATCACTGCTCTTTTTGATATATATTAATGACCTGGTATTTGGGTATACAGGGCATAATTTCAAAGTTTGCAACTAATAGAAAACTCAGAGATGTAGTAAACAATGCGGAGGATAATAACAGACTTCAAGAGGTCATAGACTAGTAAAATGGACAGACACGTGGCGGATGACATTTAGCGCAGAGAAGTGTGAAGTGCTACATTTTGGTAGGAAGAATGAGGAGAGGCAAAATGAACTAAATGGTACAATTTTAAAGGGGGTGTAGGAACAGAGAGAGAGGGGTGTTTGATGTACACACATCTTTGAAAGTGGCAGGACAAGTTGAGAAGGCTGTTAAAAAAGCATATGGGATCCTTGGCCTTACTAATAGAGGGATAGAGTACAAAAGCAGGGAAGTTATGCTAAACCTTTATAAAACACTAGTTAGGCCTCAGCTGGAGAATTTTGTCCAATTCTGGGCACCACACTTTAGGAAGGATGTCAAGGCCTTAGAGAGGATGCAGATGAGATTTACTAGAATGGTACCAAGTATGAGGGACTTCAGTTATGTGGAGAGACTGGAGAAGCTGGGGTTGTTCTTCTTATAGCAGAGAAGATTAAGAGGAGATTTGATAGAAGTGTTCATGAATGGTTTTGATAGAGTAAATAAGGAGAAACTGTTTCCAGTGGCAGAAAGATCGGTAACCAGAAGACACAGATTTAAGGTGATTGGCAAAAGAACCAGAGGCGACATGAGGAAACATTTTTTTACACAACGAGTTGTTGTGATCTGGAATGCACTGTCTGATAGGGTGGTGGAAGCAGATTCAATAGTAACATTCAAAAGAGAATTGGATAAATACTTGAAGGGAAAAAACAGAGTGCTACGGGGAAAGAGCAAGGGAGTGGGATTAATTGGATAGCTCTACGAAAGTGCCGGCACAGGCTGAATAGCCTCCTTCTGTGCTGTATCATTCTATGATTCTATGATGAATACTCTGGTAAGATAAGGTCAATGACAAATGAAGAAGTTGGGTTATTTTGCAGAATACACATTACTGAGCAAAAGTAGCAATTCCAGAGTTCTCCTACAACGTTTACCAAAACAACACAACAACAAAACATGCTACCTTATCCCAAATAGTGGATGGATATTCAGTTTTTTCATTTTATTTTCTTTCGAGTCAGCTTCTAGCTGGGCAAATTGACATTCTATGAATTGAATAATTCACCCTCTTGTTAGCCAATTATACCAAATCACTTAGGATGTTTGTGAACAAGTCCTTTCTCAGCTATCCAGTGGTTCACTCATCACCCCTGTGCTCACTGACCTACATTGGCTCCAGGTCATGCAACACCTTGATTTTAAAATTCTCATTCTTGTTTTCAAGTCCCTTCGTTGCCTCGCCCCTCCCTAGCTCTGTAACCTCCTCCAGTCCTACAGCCCTCTGAGATCTCAGCGGTCCTCCAATTTTGGCCTCTTGTGTATCCTCAATTTTCATTGTTCCACCATTGGTGGCCGTGCCTTCAGCTGCCTAGGCACTAAACTCTGAATTCCCTCCCTAAACCTTCCGCATCTACATCTCTCTCCTCCTTTAAGATGCTCCTTAAAACCTACCTCTTTGACCAAGCGTTTGGTCACCTGTCCTAATATCTCCTTATGTGGCTCGGGGTCAAATTTTGTTTGATAATGCTCCTATGAAGAGTCTTGGGACATTTTATTACGTTTAAGGCGCTATATAAATGCAAGTTTTTGTAGTTGTTTTGCTGAATGTGAGCAGATTGCAATAAAAATTAAGAACATAAGAACATAAGAAATAGGAGTAGGAGTAGGCCATTCGGACCTTCGAGCCTGCTTCACCATTCAATGAGATCATGGCTGATCTTCTGCCTCAACTCCATTCACCGGCCCTATCTCCATATCCCTTGATGCCTTTACTAGTCAGAAATCTATTGACTTCTGTTATGAATATACCCAATGACTGAGCCTCCACAGCCCTCTGGGGTAGAGAATTCCAAAGATTCACCACCCTCTGTGTAAAGAAATTTCTTCTCATCTCAGTCCTGAATGGCCTACCCTTTATCCTGAGGCTGTGACCCCTGGTTTTAGACCCTCCAGCCAAGGGAAACATTTTCCCAGCATCCACCCTATCAAGCCCTGTAATAATTTTGTATGCTTCAATGAGATCCCCTCTCATTCTTCTGAATTCAAGAGAATACAGGCCTAGTTTACTCAATCTCTTCTCATACGACAGTCCCGCCATCCCAGGAATCAATCTCATGAACCTTCGTTGCACTCCCTCTATGGAAAATATATCCTTCCTTAGGTAAGGAGACCAAAATTGTACACAGTACTCCAGATGTGGTCTCACCAAGGCCCTATATAATTGGAGTAAGACTTCTTTACTCCTGTACTCAAATCCTCTTATAATGAAGGCCAGCATACCATTTGCCTTCCTAATGGCTTGCTGCACCTGCACATTCACTTTCAGTGACTCATGTACAAGGACACCCAGGTCCCTTTGAGCATCTGTATTTCCCAATCTTTCACCATTTAGGAAATACTCTGCCTTTCTGTTTTTTCTACCTAAGTGGATAACTTCACATTTATCCACATTATATTCCATCTGCCAACTTCTTGCCCACTTACTGAGCCTGTCAAGATCCCCTTGAAGCCTCTTCACATCCTCTTCATAACTGACACTGCCACCTAGCTTTGTATCATCAGCAAATTTGGAAATGTTACATTTAGTCCCCTCATCCAAATCATTGATATAGATTGTGAATAGCTGGGGCCCAAGCACTGATCCTTGTGGTACCCCACTAGTCACAGCCTGCCATCCTGAAAAAGATCCGCTTATCCCTACTCTTTGTTTTCTGCCTGTTAACCAATTCTCAATCCATGCTCGTATATTACCCCAATTCCATGTGCCCTAATTTTGTTCACCAACCTCTTGTGTGGGACTTTATCAAAGGCCTTCTAAAAATCCAGATACACCACATCTACCGGTTCCCCGTTGTCTACTCCACTAGTTACATCCTCAAAGAACTCCAATAGGTTTGTCAAACAGGATTTCCCTTTCATAAATCCATGTTGACTCTGCCCAATCTTACTATTAGTTTCTAAGTGCCCAGTTATTGCGTCCTTTATAATAGATTCCAGCATTTTCCCAATTACTGATGTGAGGCTAATAGGTCTGTAGTTCCCCGTTTTCTCTCTCTCTCCTTTCTTAAATAGCGGGGTTACATTTGCTATCCTCCAATCTGCAGGAACCATTCCAGAATCTATAGAATTTTGGAAGATGACAACCAATGCGTCCACTATTCCAATGGTCACCTCTTTCAAAACCCTAGGATGTAGGTCATCTGGTCCTTGGGATTTGTCGACTTTTAGTCCCATTAATTTTGCTAGTACTGGTTTTTTTACTAATAATAATTTCTTTAAGTTCCTCATTCTTGGTTTTCTCCTATTTCTGGGAGGTTTTTTGTGTCTTCCTCCAAACACAAAAACACTCTAAAAATAAGATGAAAGTAAATGATCAGCTTATCCAATCCAGGTAGCCCTGTATCTTGCCCCTTAAGTCCACCTGCCAACTCCTCAGAATTTTATTCTTTATCATTTCATCTTCCTTTTCCATATCCCAGGGATAGTTTCTTTTAAATCTGTTTTCCAGCTGGAAAGACTGAAAGGAAAGATCAGTCCAGCTGACATTTAACTTTTACCCAAGCACAATAAAATCAAATGTGCTTGCATAAGCACTGAATTTTCATCCTCTTTAAGAATGTAGATAGAAGATACAGGGCTGGCCAGTCCCTATGCTATTCTCTATGTCTTGATACTCAGAATCACTTTTTATCCAAAAAAACTATAGCTCCTTTTTGAATTTACAAACACTTACTGATTTTAATTTGCAAGTTAACAGTACTTGCATTGCATTGTCATATACATTACCAACCATCATAGAGATAGTGTAGTTTGAAAATTGGGTTGAACATAATCTCCAAAAACTAGTTCTGAAGTCTAGTTATTCAGCTATTTTATAATATTTCCAATCCTTGTTGCATATAATAAATAATCAAATACAGTAAATTGTTAATTCCATTTCCATCTCCAAAGTCCTGTTTAATAAAATTATATTCCTACCAAGGTTTGCAAGATGTCATCAATGTGGAAACGCTGCTTTCTTGCCAAAATACTAAGACAAGGTTGATACCAACCAGCCTATTCCTGCAATCTGCTTTATTGTAAGCATTCAGTGAAACTAGAGGCCAGATGAGCACATTCCCTTTTCACCTGTTTGACCCTGAGTTGAGCTTTCAAATCTCACACCCAGTCCATCAGCAACACTGTCTTTTCCCTGCCTGCAGGATGACAGCTTATGCCTCTGCCTCCGGCTCAAATCAGTGAAACTCTCATCCACACCTTTTTCATCTCAAAGCTTCACTTCTCCATGTGCTCGGTTCACCAGCCTGTACCTCTCCACCATACACAAACTGCAACTCATCGAGAACTCTGAGGTGCATATCCTGTGCACAAAGTCCTGCACAATAATCAATCTGTCCTTGCTAACCTCCACTGACATTCTATCCCGCAGCATTGTTGTTTCCAAATCCCTCACAACCTCACCTTACTATCTCCGCAATATTCTCTAGCCCTATGTCCTAGTATGCAGCCATCACTCTTCTGAGCTTGCCTACTGATTATCTGTCCTCCTCCACCATTGATAGTAGGACTTCCAGCCACAATGCCTCAATGCACTCTGTAATTTTCTTCAAAAACTCATTTTGTGTTGCTACCTCTCACCCCAACTTCAAAAGCCACTTCAGACCTTACCTCTTTGACTCTGTTTTTGGTCACCTCTCCTAACTTTTTTCCCACTTCATGTTTACCACTCCTCCTGTAAAGCTCCTTGGGAGTGTTCTGCTACATGTTATATAAACGTAAGATTTTGTTGCTGTTTTTGAACCTCTGGGACTTGGGTTTAAACACAGCCCAATGTGGTGGGATGAAATTATCTTTATTGGCCTGGAATTTGGGATAATACTGGGTAAAATTGACAGCAACTTCTGGCGTGCACACATGCACAGATAAACGTAGAAATCTGCAAGCTGCTATCAGAGATATCCTGCTCCTCCATACAGTACGCTGTTGCAGTCTTCACAGATGGAATCAAAATAGAAATCATTGATTTGTCATGAACATAAACTAGTTACCCACTCTTCTCGCTTTAAGAACCAATGAAAAAAATAAGCCTTGTTCAACTGAGTTTTTAATGGCGTATTAAGTCATCATTACTGCTGAACAACCTCTCTGTCCCAGAAAAACTAATTTTACAAGTGTGGTGTCTCATTCCCTCAGAAGAACATTTAAAATTGCAGATTTTTAAAAAATAATTAAAATTTAAAGTTTGTGTTTTGATATTTATGTTTCTCCCTTAATCCCATGTTTATGTCCCAATCTTTATTTTGCTTTCTGTACAATGATTTAAATGTGATCTATATTCCCTGCTTTTTACTTCCTGCTTTGTTGTCTGTGAAAATTCTTCAATCTGATTGGCTGATCAGCCTGCCTGCTGCCTGCCCTGTTGCTGGACACCACAGATCCCCTGTAGAAGGCGTCAAATTCATACTGACATTGGAATAGAAGAAGTCTGCGCTCTGGAGCCTGCTATAACTTTGTGGGCTACTTTTCTCGAGGTCAACGGCAAGCGCTGTTCCCTCGCCGCTGGCCACAAAATCCAGGCCATTGTGTTAGAATCATAAACGAGCTGAGTTCTCAGTAAGTATGGGTCCTTACCACTAAACTGTCACTACTTTGGCACGAACAGAATTGGCAATCTTACTCAGAGAGGTCACAAGAATGGTTGGGGTGGGAAATGGAAATCCATACCGGAGCAATGGAGAATGTTACTTTCTGAGTTTACAGAGTAGAGGGAGCTCTACTCTGTATCTAATGAGGTGTCACAGGAAGATTGAGTACTTTGGCGTTCCATTATGAATCTGACCAGTTCTAATGGATACTCTACATTGTATTTATGCATTCATTTCCTTTCCTTCCTCTGCAGTCTCTCTCTATCTCACTTAGATATAGGTGTCAGTCGAGTATGGTTATAAACAACAAATAAGCAGAATGTTCCATTGAGCTAGAGGGTGGGATCTTATAGTGAGAATCAAAAATCAAAAACTTAAGAAAACATTAAATAATTTGCATCCTTCTTTCTTTATCAAACAGCTCTGCATAAACATTAAATTGTTATTAAAGAGCTCCCTGCTTATACACCAGTCTAAATTCAGGACTTCCGAATCAAGAATACCCTTCCTCAATTCAATGATTTTAACATACTTTCAGGGTATCCCTCCTTTAAGTTAACCCTGTCTTTGTGTTGTCTCTCAGATACACACAGATGTACATAACACAAGAGATTAAACCACTCACAATGTATTACAAAATAAACAAGTAATGCAAAATTTCAAATGCAACATTTCACTTATCATACATATTGCATATGACTTTGGCTGCTTGATGCTGATACTGGCTGCTTAAAATGGAAAACGTTTCCATTTCTCAACATTGATAAACCCTCCCCCGAGAAGTACAAAATGTCACCAAAAAGAAGAATTAATGAAGCTGTACAATAGTAATCCTTACCTTTCAGTCTGTTCTTACATTGCAGAATGCAAGGAATAGAGTGATGGATTTGTGTACGTATAAAGATTAGAGAGCTTAACATAATGCCCATTAAAAACAAGAGAGGATGAGACAGGCCAAGCTCCTTTATCCCCAGTTGACTGGAAGGGTTGATCAGCAACTATGATAATGCAAAGCTTGACATCCAAATTGGATTAAAGATACTTTAGCAGAGCTTTCTCTTGGCTGCATTCTCTTTCTGCTCCAAATGCAAAAATGACATTAAGGGAAACAGTTGGTCACAACAGCACTTGGTCTAACACATTCAGAAAGAAGAAATGAAGTGATCACACAAATACCTTCTGCTGACAAACTGACATTAATTATTATTATGATAGCAAAATACTGCAGATGCTGGAAATCCGAAATAACAACAGAAAATACTGGAAAAACTCAGCAGGCCAGGCAACATCCGTGGAGAGAGAAATAGAGTCAACGCTTCAGGTCGAAACCCTTTGTCAAGACAATTATTATTATTGTCCTTTTAGATGCCCCCCCAGCCCCCCACCCCCACTTCATCATATTCAAATTGCCAGTCAACAGAATAGGCAATCGACATCTCTGCTGTGCTGTTCTTTTACTGACCTCAAAAGATCTGGCCAAATAAAGTGTGCAGAAACAAGTTCAGAAAGAAAATTCGCTGACTTCATACATATAAGATAAATAGTAACAGTCACCCGTAAGTGAATTTAGGGAATTAGAAACTAGAAACTGGGGGGGGGGGGGGGGAAGTCAAAGTGCAACTGGACTGCGACATTACCACTCATTCAGAAAAAGATAATAGAACCCCCTGCCTTAGCAGAGTAGGATCATTAACAATCTCAGGGAATCCAGGTATCCATTTTCCCACACAGATCTTATGCAGGGAATGATGATTGTTGATTGCAGCACACACTTAGTGACAAATTACAAGTGTGCAGGAGCTTCCTCCCCTAGAGTTGATGATAGACCTTTATCAGGGATATAGCACAGGCATTGGCAGCTGCACAACAGCAGAGGAGCAAAGCAGCATATCCCAAGAAATAATTACCGTTGCAAGTAGGATGTGGCTGAGGTATGCCTCAGAGTTGCATTCAGGGTTGACAAAACATCTTGTGCTGAATGGTAGTTGAGATGCTAACACAGTTCCATTTAGTTTAAGCTGGCCATACATCCCCATTTTCCGAGGACAGTCACCGAATGAGATACTGTGTCCCTGGGCAAACAATGTCCCCAAAAGAGTCCCCGGTTCACAAAGCTCGTTCCTCGAAGTGTACCCCTGGGCAGTGAGTGTACCACCCACCTCCCCCGAGCTGTCAGTTTGCGGCTCTAAGGCCAAATTAAACAATAACATGTACAATGGCCAGAGTGACTCACTGCGCATGCGCGACTGGATGGTTTTTCTGCACATGTGCCGGTTGTTGTTTCTGAGTCTCTGGCCGGGCTCGGGCTGCTGGATTTTCGGTGCCAGAAAATGCCTGGGAGCACAGCAACCAGAGTGGGTGAGGGAGAGAGCGGGTGAAGGGGCGGGCTAATCCTAGACACTGAAACACTGTGGAGGGAAGCGGTGGCAGGTGTGGCCTCTGTCACTGGGGGGGGGGGGGGGAGAGGACAGGTGTGACCTCAGTCACTGGGGGGGGGGGGGTCAGGTGTGACCTCAGTCACCGGGGGAGGGGTCAGGTGTGACCCCAGTCACCGGGGGGGGGGGGTCAGGTGTGACCCCAGTCACCAGGGGGTGGGGTCAGATGTCTGAATGCGCTTCAATGGTGTGGCGTCACATCCGTGGTAATTGTTTTGCATCTGCGCAACTGTTAGGCTGCTAAAATATTTTGCCTTGCTACGCTGCGCAACCTACATTTACCGTCCTGGCTACTTTGCTGTGTTCCCACCCTGTGTATCCCCAGATTCAGTTTAGAAAATATGGTCACCCGAATTTAGTTATAAATACTCTGCACACCAATTGTCCTGAAGGTAAACATTTATCTGTTAAAAACTGGTTAGGTCATTTTTTAAATCTATTTTTGGTAATGCATTTAAGTCATTCAATTGAAACAATTCCAAACACATCCATTAGCTGAAATTGATTTTTTGGCAGTTAAAAGTGCTCACAGTTTCATTTAAAATTTAAGGAATAATTGGAAATGAAGCATTGTATTTTATAACCTCACAAGGTCTATAATGGCTTTGCTAATGGACCCAGTTCCACTGCACCAAGTGGTATTTTACCGAGTATATATTAGCAGAAAAGCAGATGGGCAACACAGCTATACTTAGAAACACAGAAACATAGAAAAATAGGAGCAGGAGTACGCCATTCGGCCCTTCGAGCCTGCTCTGCCATTCAACATGATCATGGCTGATCCTCTATCTCAATACCATATTCCCGCTCACTCCCCATACCCCTTGATGCCTTTTGTGTCTACTTGCTGCTGATAATGCTTTTAAGCGGGGAAGGCAGAACTTACATGCATAGAATTCTATTTACTGGCCTGATTATTGATGAAATTTCTAATGATAGGCAGGAGTTGGTACAAGGGAAAGAGTTGTCTGTCAATCAGAGTTGACAGGTGTTACAGAGGGTAGACCATGGCTTAGAAATTTGGGCGTGCCCTGGTGGGGCGCAGGGTTCATTCTCTGTACCTGAATGGTGAGGCCCGAGAATCCCCGTTTTTGGGCCTCAGGTAAATGAGGATGGGGTGTGACCGGTGGGGGGGGCGGGGTGGTGGGGGCAGGGCAGTGGGTGGTTGGGGTGGGGAATGGGTAGCTGGAGCGGTGGCGGCCTGCGTTCTTTTAATGTGGGGTCGGGAGGAGCACTCCTGCTCCTCCCTGCTTCACGTTCATGTACGTATATTTTAAAAACTTACTTTGTTGGTTTCGGCATAACAGGCGGTTCCTTAGGGCAAACCAATCTTGTAGTGGGGGCCTGAAACATATGCAAAATATTTTTTGGCCTTAATCAATACGGCGGTTGTGCACTTTTGGCTCATGGCGAGTGTGTGCTTCCTGCCCACAATACTGGAGGCTTAGGAGGCTGTTTGGCACCCGGAAAACTATTTTTTTCTCTCCACTGTCTCTATCACTGAAACACAGCCAATGAAAAACCAGCACCCATCAAAAAAGCAATGTATGAAATTGCTTTTAGGGTCTTTGTTAGTTCCCCATGAACCCTAGTATCCAAACTTGAAAATTAAATTTGTAACATTCATTTAAAAAACAAATAATTCTGCTGGGATAACCACTAAACTTAGCCATAAATTTATCGATTGCATGTCAGAAATGTTCGCAGGAACTTTCCATTTCACAGGCCTGTCCTTCTTACTGGGGCTTGAGCTCTGCTTCATTCCCAGAGATGTTATCATTTCCTTGCCGATTGTCTTAGACGTGGGGTCACTACCGCTTTTGGGCCCTTCTGCGTGCTTGGGACATCCCTCAGTGTCGGACTGGGGATGCACAAACCTCAGTTCTCCTCTGTGCTCCCTATACCTGACGTTGCTACCCTTCAATAATGCATTCCATTTACAGCTACTTTTCCAGCACTTTGAACATGACTCACAAGTCAGGAGATGAGACAAGTAGTAAGACACCAGCCACACTCAGCCCCAAAGATACAGAATGGGAACACTATCGAAGAGAGAAGAGATGCACAGCAAACAAATAAATAATAGATACTCAAACCAGGAAAAAACCCACAGTAGATAAGGTACAGATAAAAACTAAAAGGCATCAAGGACATGAGAATGATAAAGAGGGGGGCAGAAAGAATAAAAAAGGATAAAGCAACCAGGAGAAAGGGAAAAATCTTCAGGACAAACCAAAAAGTGGAAAGCAACATTTTTATTAAAAAGAAACTTCATGGGCGATGGCATGTGGATGTGATGCATCCTCCATATGACTTCACTGAGTACCAAAAGGTGGATGCATTGACACATTTTGCATGTGGGATAAGTGGCAAAAAACTGGGTCAGTGGGCCAACCCAACTAAGTGCTACTTGAATGGAGGGAGAGGATTTGGGTGCATACTTATCGTCACCAAACAAAAAGTAATAATCAGGAAAATTTGCATGAACTTTGTCGAACAGACCTGGAGATGTGACAGCTTATGTTTGAGTATGATGTAGTTTAACTACTGGACTCAGTGCTTGAGGTCCATTTTTACTGGCTGCTATTTTGTCCTGTTAAAAAAAATGTCTATTGATTTTTTTTTTCCTCCTCGGGCATCTACAAATCATTTTGTAAAATTCAACCATTTCATTTATTCAAAACTTCAAGAGGTTCAGGATCTTTGTACTAGTCGGTAATTGTGGTAGCTCTTCCTTCGATTCATTTCCGTAATGTAATATTTAGAAAAACCATTATCTCAAATGCTTAGAGCTATTGAAGCTGACTCTGTCGCAGTACAGCGATTCCAATAACTGTCTGTGTTTGCTTTGCAAAAGCTTTATTGCAGGATGTGCATTTTATATGGAAACCATAAACAACAGGAGCCACAACCTGTCAAAGCGTGTTACACTGAGAGAAGGATACAGTGAGGGAGTTTTATGCACATTCTCTATTAATGAATAAGGCCTAAACAATATGAGTTACGACAGTAGAACCACACTTTATAAAGATTTTTTTTTCTATAAGCATGAGGCTTCGAATAAATTTGAATTTCAAAGGATCTGAAATTTGGGCTCTCAGAAATCCACATTCTCAATTTAAAATAAACTAGACATAAGACATAAGACGTAGGAGCAGGAGTAGGTCATTTGGCTTCTCGAGCCTGCTCCGCCATTCAATAAGATCGTGGCTGATCTGATCTTGGCCTGAACTCCACTTCCCTGCCCGCTCCCCATAACCCTTGACTCCCTTATCATTCAACTGGTATACAAATAGGAACACCATCAAGTATAAAGTACCTTGAGACCACAAGGGAGTCAGAGATGAAGCCATCATGAGGTCAGCATGGGCTGAATGCAGATCCATGACTAGACCAGGGAGTCAGATGTTCAACCATGACTGAACAACCTAGGAGTTGACAATACCCATTAAACTACAGGTAGACTACCCTTTATCCGGACTTCCGAAAACCGAAACCCTCTAAAAACCGAAGGTTTTTTCGTTCAGCGTAAGTCGTGCGTACGACTTACGCTGAACGAAAAAACCTTCGGTTTTTAGAGGGTTCCGGTTGCGGAAGTTCGGATAAAGGGTAAGTCGTGCGCACGACCCCCCGCCGACCCCCCCGCCGACCCCGCCAGCCCCGACAACCGCCGACCCCGCCAGCCCCGACAACCGCCGACCCCGCCAGCCCCGACAACCGCTGACCCCCCCGCAGACCCCGCCGGCCCCGACAACCGCCGACCCCGCCAGCCCCGACAACCGCCGACCCCCCCGCGGACCCCGCCAGCCCCGACAACCGCCGACCCCGCCAGCCCCGACAACCGCCGACCCCCCCGCGGACCCCGCCAGCCCCGACAACCGCCGACCTACCCCGCCGGCGCCGACCCCGACTGACTTACGCTGAGCGTCAGTGTAAGTCGTGCGCACGACCCCCCGCCAACACCCCCGCCGACCCACCTTCCGAAATCCGAAATTCTCCTTTATCCGAAACTCGGCTGGTCCCGAGGTTTTCGGATAAAGGATAGTCTACCTGTACCACAAAAATAAACTAAAAAAGGAAGACTACCCTCTTGATCATAGAAACATAGAAAATAGGAGCAGGAGTAGCCCATTCAGCCCCTCAAGCCTGTTCCGCCATTTAATTAAATCATGACTGATCATCCAAATTCAGTACCCTGTCCCTGCTTTCTCCCCATATCCCTTGATCCCTTTAGCCTTAAGAAATATATCTAACTCCTTGTATATATTTAATGAATTAGCATCAACTGCCTTCTGTAGTAGAGAATTCCACAGGTTCACCACTCTCTGGGTGAAGAAATTCCTCCTCATCTCAGTCCTAAATGGCTTATCCCTTATCCTTAGACTGTGACCCCTGGTTCCTGCCAATAGCCTCTAGTAGTACAATTCAGAGAAAACTCACACTTTGTATGTATGCTGCCATCTTATTTTAAGGGACACCACTCTTCTTGTGCATCCTCCTGCTCCACCTCTTCCTCCTCAGGAAGCACCAAGGCAACTCCCCTTTGTATTGCAAGATTGTGCAGCATGCAGAAAACAATAATGAATCTTGTGACTCGCTCTGGGCATTACTGGTGGTCTTATGATAGCTACATATCTAACTCCTTGGTACTTTCACAAAGATTTTCTTGTTAAAAGTCTTCAGTCTCAATTCTAATCAAGTATATATCCATTTTTTTTATGAAGGAGTTAATCAACACAGCGTGAACTGATTTTGTTGGGAGTCTTGTTTACTATTCTATGGGGAAAAAACTGCTAATCTGTAGTCTCACTTGGAGCTTGTTAGCTCTATCCTTATGTTCAAGATTTTGTATCCACAGTCCAAGTTAAATAGCCTGTTTACATCTACATTATTGATTTCCTGCTATTTATCTGTTGGTGAGTCATAAGCTGGATTTGATATAAGAAAAGCAGTGGTACTATAAATCAGAGTCAGTTGTACTGAGGCTCCTGTGTAAGAAAATTTTAGACGAATGGAAACTGTACTGTCTTGAATTGTTACATATAGAGATATCAGGATACCTAAGGATGTCTCTGTCAACCCACTGTTGAAGCCTCCAATTAGGCAAGCTGCCAATGAAAAGCACGAAAAGTACTGGTAGCCTGCCTATTTTATTTAAATTAATGAGGGGGATAAATTTAGTGCCCGCTTTGCGACCACATGATTGGGCGCACGGTTCAAGTGCAGTGCCCATTCTGCACATGAAAATGCACTAAAAGCAAAGGTATAGCTACTCTGAGATATTTTGATAGCATTGAAACATATTGAGAAACGTTATATGTGTAGCTCAGCTTTGCTTGTAATTCCCCAGACTTCGCTCTATCTGAATGTTTGTTTAAATCCTGGTTTTAGTGTATTTTTTATAAAATTGTTTGTGAACAATTAGAATTTCCCAAAACACAATCACCTTCCACAATTGCTTTCTGAGGTAAAATTGGTACATTAAAGTAAATAAAGTGTTAACAAAAAATTGCTCTGCAGTTATCAGTCATGGTTGTCCCTGTTCTATTACTCTAAATAATCTTATATTATTGGGCCAAGATTTTCCAATTATTTTAACACTGGTGATACCCCATTTGGCTTAATGGTGGGTAAAGTAATATTATTATGGAAAATCTAGGCTTTTTTGTAATATTTCATTAATGAAAGGGCCATAAGGGATACAGTAGCGTACTGGCCTAGTAATCCAGAAGCCTGGACTAATGATCCAGAGACATGAGTTCAAATCCCATCACGGCAGCTGGGGAATTTAAATTCAGTTAATTAAATAAACCTAGAATAAAAAGCTAGTACTGTATCAGTAATGGTGATCATGAAACTACCGGATTGTCGTAAAAACCCATCTTGTTCACTAATGTCCTTTAGGGAAGGAAATCTGCCGTCCTTACCTGATCTGGCCTATATGTGACTCCAGACCCACAGCAATGTGGTTGACTCTTAACTGCCCTCTACGGTTCAAGAAGGCGGCTCACCACCACCTTCTCAAGGGCAATTAGGGATGCACAATAAATGCTGGCCTTGCCAGCGACGTCCACATCCCAGGAACGAATAAAATGATTTGCACGGTGGGATTCCTGCCACCAAGAGGAAACCCACCAGTGCCGCTGAGGAAACTCCAGCAGTGCTGCTTTGGTGGTCCAGTTGCGGCAGCACAAGAAGTGACAAGGGATCTTGAAGAGCCTCAATGATCTCAGTAGAGATTGAGGCTTACAGAGTGGAATGCTCAGGTAGACTCCCTTTGCTGCACATTGGGGCCATTACTGTCATTACTCCAGTCCTGCCACTGCTTTCTACCAGGGTGGAAGGGAAATTAGATGGAAGGCTGAGCTCCGCACCACTACCGACAGACATGTCAATGCAACAGGTGGGGAAGGGACAGCCAGTGGGGATGGGTGGAGGAAAATTGAGGTTGGAGTGGTGAGGTGGCAGCGAGGCTCACTGCCCCATTTTCTCACCTTTTCCGCTGCTATTCCACCACAACATAGAGAAGAGACTGGATGCACAAAACAAACACAAAATTTTTTTATTAGAAAGATGGATAATGTCTTGGAGACTTCTTTCCATAGTTTTGTAGAATGCAAGACAGTTGCAGACCCCTGCCAAACCTGAAGCTCAATATAATTAAACCAGTCACTGGACAACCTGTTGACTAACATTTAAGCTGGTTAAACAGGTTGACAAATGGCAATGTGTTTTGCGTTACTGCCTGAACAGAAATGCTGTGCCTTTCACAGATTATGACATTGGGCGCGATTTTCCCAATGGAGGCGGGCTGGAGGAGGGTTTCGGTTTGGGTGGGTTCCAAACCCGCCTCCACTGTCAGGTGGGAAAAATTTGCGATTTTCCCCTAATTGGCCAGTTACTTTCAGAGGTGTGGGTTCCCCTGGGCCAATTAGTCTTTTGGGACTGAAACTCACCTCTGCTGACGTCACTTATCCAGCTTAAGGGCTGCCTGCTGCCTTGGCTCATTCCACTGATTTTTGGTCGATGCTGCACCACCTCCAAACTTTTATCTCATTGAAGAATGGCCAGCTCCAAGGCAAGGGCCTCCCCAAGGTTCTCGGATGAGGCGCTGGGTATGCTGGTTGAGGGGACGAGAGCTAGCAGGGAGGTACTCTTCCCCTCATCTGGGAGGAAGAGGCCTCCCAAAGAAACCAAGGCTGTGTAGGTTCAGCTGGCAAGGGATATAACCTCCAGATCTGTGTGCAGATTGGGTGATTGTTACTGTTTCATGATGAAATGCCATCCCTGTGTGAATGTATCAAAATGAGGTGATGGCAAACTGTTAGCGTGATGGCATCTGTTATTTTAGCTTAGGTAGCTCCACATTGCGGGCTCTGCGACACTTGCATGTTGCATGTTGGTGGTCAGAGTGAAAGGAGACCAGAGAGTCATGTCCATTGTCTATCATGTGTTAAGAAGGAGCCAAGCACATGTGCCACAATGGGCAACCTATGCAAATCTGGCCAGGATGAGCGCATCCCTTGCTTCATGGGCAGCCATGTGCTCGCGTGCTGCCAGTGCTGCTGGTCGATACGCTGCCACTCGATCCTCCTCCTCCTCCCCCTCCTCTTCATCTGAGGAGGCTATGAACTGAGCCATTTGCTCATCAGGAAGCTGCAAGATGCTGTGCCATGTTGTGCAGTGCACAGCAGTCCACGACCTTTCTGGAAACCCTGGCTGCTGAATACTGCAGGGCTCCACCTGATCTGTCAGGGCATCGGAATCGCATCTTCAGCAAGCCAATGGTTTGCTCGATGATGGACCTAGTCGAAATGTGGCTGGCATTGTAGCGCTCCTCAGCCTCGTTAGCTGGCCTGCTGATCGGCGTCATTAGCCACTTCTTCAGGGGTTAGCCCTTGTCACCAAAGGTCCATCCGTTAAGTTGGTTTGGCGGATTCAAGAGCGGAGGAACACTAGAGTTCCACAGGATGAAAGAGTCATGGCAACTACTACAGAACTTGGCACAAACATGCAAAATCTCCTTGTGGTTACACACCAGCTGTATGTTGAGGGAGTGGAAGCCCTTGCGGTTGACAAAGATAGCTGGGTTTTGATGGGGTGCCCCAAGGGCCACATGTGTGCAGACGATAATGCCCTGCACCATTGGCAAGCCTGCCATATTTGCAAAGCCAACTGAATGCGCCATTACACTTGCTTGATCCCTTGAGAAGTGGATGTAATTGTGGGCCTTTGCAAAAAGGGCATCGGTAACCTGCGTGATGCAACTGTGGGCGGCCAACTGGGAGATGCCGCTGATGTCTGCTGATGATCCCTGGAAGGAGCCTGAGGCAAAAAAGTTGAGTGCAGTGGTGACTTTGACAGCCATTGGTAAGGGGTGTGCACCCGCTCCTCTGGGCTCCAGGTGTTGGTGCAGCAGTGCGCAGATGTCTCCGACAACCTCTCGTGAAAGTCTCAGCCTCCTTTGGCACTGCTGCTCAGTCATGTTGAGATAGCTCATCCTCTGTCTGTAGACCCTGTGTTGGGGGTATCTCCTGTGGTGACGTGCTGCCATGCGCTGACGCCTTCTGCCCTGTGCAGCATCAGGTGGGTGAGCAGGAGGTTGGGGCTCCTGCTGCTGTTGCTACTGAGCTGCCTGGTTCTGCTGCTGCCATGGCTGCTCCTCATCCAAATCTGAGGTCCATGGTGAAAGGAAATAAATGGTTCCCATGCTGCTGGCAGATACCTCCATTGGGGAAGTTGAGAGATAGAAGCTGCAGCAACTCCGAATTTGGTAGGCCAGCTAAAAGTGCTGAAAGACCTGTGGAACAAAATTTCTGCCACCTGCAACTGATCCTTGATAAAAGCTCCATTTTAATGGTGGAGCTGCAGCTGTGAGGAGGCCACCCATTTGTCAACCCGCCAGGTTTAGCTGGCGTGGTTTAGGAGGGGCGTGCAACACGCACAAAGGACTGGATTTTGTCATGGGGCGGGCTGGGGTCGTGTCATCCACTTTTCGTGTTATCCACCAGATTCCAAATCGATGTGGGAGATTGATGCGATTTTCACATAATTGGGCAATTGAGTTCCAGCGTGTGGGAACCCATGGCCCAATTAGTTTTTTCAGTCTGAAACTCGCCTCCGATGACGTCATCATTGCTGCTGCATTTAAGGTCTGCAAGAAGCCTTGCTTCTTCTGCAGACTGCCAAGCTTTTGGCCTTTGCAGTGAGAGGGACCTGGAGGCAGAATGAACAGCGGGAGACGTAAGTCTGCTCCCAGATTTGATGACGTCGCCCTGCAAACTTTGGTGGAGGGAGCAAGAGCTAGTAAGGAGGTGCTCTTCCCTTCTTCACGGAGGAAGAAGCCTCCCCAGCAGACGAAGGCTGTGTGGAGCCAGGTGGCCCAGGAGGTCAACTCGTTGTCGATGATCTGCAGAACCTGGCTTCAGTGCAGGAAGAGGTTTCATGATCTTCTGTGCACTGGAAAAGTGAGTATGACTTTCCCATCACCCTTAATCTGATCCCCATTGCCTCTCCTCACCAGCAGTCAGCTTTAGCAACCTCTTCCTCCACATCCCACTTGACACTGACATCTCTGCACCCTTACCCATTCCCTCTCTCTCTATGGTCACATTCACCTAACTATTCGACTATGCAGCCCTCACACTCCCGATCACTGTGATGCTATGAAAACAACTTACAAAACACAGGGAGGGCCCTTGGTCTTGCCAACTCACTCCATCTTTGTCTCCTTCTAACCATCAATGATATGGATTCTCTACACTCACTCCTTCATTCTCACTCAAACTCCACTTGTCTCCCTCATTGCAGGAAAAGACAGCTCACAATAAGAGGGAAAGAGAAGACAGGAGGAGGGCCATCCTCAGTAGCCCACCTCACCCCTTGGGAGGAGGCGGTCCTGGAGATCGTGGGACTCGACGACGATGCGCAAGTGGGGGACCGTCAGATGGGTGCATCACAGCAAGCTGGTTGTTTTGATTTCTTTTTGGGTTCAATAAAGACTCATTTCCGAAAGAGAATGTTGTTTAATCTAAAGTCTTGTTCAAGACTTTCTACAGCTTTTTACAGAACACACTATGCTGTGATGCATCTAGAATGAAACTGAAAGTAAAACTCCTCTGGACTGCTTGTCTCTCACATGACCTCTGCTGGTCAGGCACAAGTAATCAAAAACACAGACAAATATGCTGTAAGGCATAAGTAATCAAACACAGACAAATATCATCACTATTTGCTGATATCCTTACATCTCCCTTTCTTAAAACAAAAGTATTTTACTTTTAACTAACAACATTTAATGAACTTACATCATCATTATCATGATCAAAGTTTTTTACCCTTGCTTTGTGTGTTCACATGAAATATGTCAATACACTAGAACTTGAAGAAAGAATAAGATAACATTACTTCCTTCTTTAACCTTCCTTAAATTTGCTCAATGAGTCTCTCAGGAGGCTTCACGTGTCTTGAGGATTTTCTGATTGATTGTCCTTGAATCTGAGTTGTTGCCTCAGATGATTGGTTCTCAGCTGCGTGATCAGGTTGTTCTTTGAACTTCCTCACTTTCTCCCCCTCTTTTGTTTTCAGGAGGTTCTCCGGGATGGGTAGGTTTGACCTTAGCCGACGTCCCATCAGGAGTTGGGCTGGTGACATACCACACTCGAGCGGCGTTGTGCGGTATAGAAGCATGCTTTGGTAGAAGTCAGTTCCACTGTCTTTTGCCTTGTACTTCAGTCTTTTCACTGTGTTTGCGGGCTCTCCTGGGTCAACAGCTCTGGACAACGTGTCTGCTGTATACATCAGCTTACCCGGTGTGTACGCAACATTCAGTTCATCATAGACTGTCTCTCTTTCACTTTCCACAATGAGGACTCTCTTTACCAGGTTCAGTCTCTCACAGGCTTTTAAACCTAGTATGGCTTGCACATCCTTTGGCACCGCGTGTGCTCTCTGTCCTTGTGTGTTACTTTGACAATACATCTTCCTTTCACTGGTATATCAGTACCTGAGTATCCGGTCACTTTCACTTGTATTCCATGTAACTTTGGTCTGGGTCTAATTCTCTTAAAATCGGCCTCTGATATCACATTAACTTGTGCTCCAGTATCCAATTTAAATGGAATGTGTATGTCATTCACTTTTAGTGTCAACATCCAGTCTCTTTCTTCATTTTCGTTCGCTGGCCACTCCTCTTTTTTCACATTGGCGCTCGTTTTGTTAAACGGTTTGTGTCCGTTCTTACTCACTGCATCCATGTTGCAGCTACTGTCACTGAACAGCTCCTTTGCCTGCAACTTCACAGTCTCTGTAGCCCTACACAGTGCTATGGCTTTTCCCAGGTCTAGATCTTGCTCTCGTAGCAGTCTTTCCCTTAGACCATTATCTGGAATACCACACACCAGTCTGTCTTTTATCAGCGAGTCTGTGAGTCCCCCAAATTCACACGATTTGCTCCGGTTTCTCAGTTCAGTCACATACTGATCAGTAGTCTCGCCGATTTTCTGTACACGTGAAAAATTTGTGCCTCTCAAAGGTCACGTTGCGTTTAGGTATGCAGTAGGCCTCAAACTGTTCCATTATTTTATCTAGCTTCATTTTGTCTCCATCAACAGCGAATGTGAAGTTATTATACACCTCCAGTGCTGCATCACCCACTACATGTAAAAACACGGACGATTTCTGTTTATTACTTTTATCGTCAACTCCGATTGCTGATAAATACAACCCTACACGTTGTTTGAATCTCCTCCAATTTTCAGCCACATTACCGGTCAATTGAAGCGTCGCCGGTGGGTGTAAACCTTCCATTTTTTCACTTCGTTAGCTATTCTCTAATGGTAAGCAATGATGTTCTCTTCTGGCTTGCTAATATGTGGAGAGCTGATTTCGCTTACTTGCCACAACTGCTTTCACTGTCCCATCAAGTTGCTAACTTCAGATTTTTTCTCTTTCAGCCACTCCTGACATCATGTTTTGATTTCTTTTTGGGTTCAATAAAGACTCATTTCTGAAAGAGAATGTTGTTTAATCTAAAGTCTTGTTCAAGACTTTCTACAGCTTTTTACAGAACACACTATGCTGTGATGCATCTAGAATGAAACTGAAAGTAAAACTCCTCTGGACTGCTTGTCTCTCACATGACCTCTGCTGGTCAGGCACAAGTAATCAAAAACACAGACAAATATGCTGTAAGGCATAAGTAATCAAACACAGACAAATATCATCACTATTTGCTGATATCCTTACACTGGTGACAGAATAGTTTTTCATCACTCTCATATTGACATTGCATGAGTCGCTGATAATGATTCTGAAGCTCTAACAGATGGACTTATGATCATCTGCAATATGCAATGTGCATGTAACCTTGGCCTCACATCTATGACTCTTTCCTTTACTCCCCCACAGGACCATCGCAAGCACCCGTCCCCACTATCCAGGAGGAACAGCCTGAGCCTCCAGACTCCTCAGAGGAAGCTGCAGCCTCTGAGGGTGCAGCGTCAGCCGAATTCAGCCAACCCAGCACCAGCGCAGACACTCACACCTCGGTGGGACCATCGTGAGATAGAGTAGTGTTGTCACCTGGTGTATCACAGCTCACAAGTGAGCATCAGCAGATTGTGGAGACAGGGACAGCAGTGGAGAGTCCTAGTCAGAGGGCACAGGACTCTCCCAGCTTGGCTCAGCTGCATGTCGACCCTCTGCCTCTGGGTCCATCCAGAAGAACAGTGGTGCTGGAACTCCAGGAACAGGTGCAGGAGTCTCTGGCAGGTTTTGTCTCCAGGGTCGCTGCAAGTGTGGAGCGAATGGAGGAGTCCATCGCGAACATGAGCAGAGCCTTTGTGGAGTCATTGGCGCATGAACGCAGCACCATGGAAAGGATGGCAACCTCCGTGGAAAGAATGGCTACGGTAGACGAGAGGATGGCTACGGCCATGGAGGAGCTAAGTCGCCAGAGTGTAGAAAACATAGTGAGTGTTCAGAATAGACTGACATCTCTGGAGGAGCGATGGTCAGCTATTGAACAGAGAAACCAAACTTTCATGGAAGTCCTTCTGAGTAGGACTGCCAGTGCAGTTACGGGTCCCCATGGCCCCCCTGATGTGCAGCAAGGTGCTCTCAAGCCACTTGCAAGCGCTGAGGTGGACCTGACCCATGAGAG
Organism: Somniosus microcephalus; assembly: GCF_052327205.1. NCBI lineage: Eukaryota > Metazoa > Chordata > Chondrichthyes > Squaliformes > Somniosidae > Somniosus > Somniosus microcephalus. The sequence continues at coordinate 398,932,537 of NC_140987.1, forward strand.
GGATGTTGGTTTCAGAGAACAAGGAAGTGGGGGCTCCTCTCCAAGCGCTCACACTTCCATGCCACTGCCAAGTCCTCGGTCAGAGCCCCACCAGAGTCCCCACCCAACTGAGATCGGCGTCTCAACCCCTGCACAGCCGCAGGAGCAGCAGACTGTTGCCGAGCCCTCACAGATTCGCAACCCCAGAGGATGCCCGCCAAAGGTGTCGAGACAGGAGCAGCAAGAAAGTGAGCAAGAGGCCTCCACATTTGCTGAAGCCACAGGGGAAGCACCACGTAGGAGCACGCGTAAGAGAAAGATACTGCACAAATAGTCACAAGGGTAGTCACTTGGGTGAAATGTGTTTATTTTTTAAATGCCATCAGTTGGTTATTGTAAATAAAAATTCTGATGGCAACTGTTGCAGTTATGGTGTGTGTCATTTTGCAAATGGGACTTCCACATTGAGGGCTTAGGATTACTTGCAATTGTCAGTATGGTGGTTAGAGTGCTAGGAATCCGCTGGTTCTTGGCCATTGTTGATGCTCTGGTAAGAAGCTGCGAGGCAAAAGTGCTTGATTGGCTAGGCTAAGCAAATCTGGCCAAGATGAGTGCATTCCTTGCTTCCCGGGCAGCAATGTTCTCACGTACTGCTGCCGCTGGTTGATGGGCCTCTGCAAAATGTTCATTTTCACCCTCATCCTCCTCCTCCTCCCTCCTCTTCCTCCTCCTCCTTCTCATCTGAGCAGGATATGTGAGGAGCCACTTGGTCCTCAGGAATCTGCAAGCCACGACGCTGTGCCATGTTGTGAAGTGCACAGCAAACCACGATGATTCTGGAGACCCTGGCTGCTGAGTACTGCAGGGCTCCACCTGATCTATCCAGGCATCTGAAGCATATCTTCAACATGCCGATGGTTTGCTCGATTATGGATCTGGTGGAACTGTGGCTGTAGTTGTAGCTCTCCTCAGCTTCGTTGGATGGGCTCCTCAATGGCGTAATTAGCCACGTCTTCAGGGGATAGCCCTTGTCTCCAAGTAGCCATCCATTAAGTTGGTCTGGCGGACTGAAGAGTGGAGGCACACTAGACTGGCGCAGTATGAAGGAGTCATGCCAACTGCCAGGGTACTTGGCACAAACATGCAAAATTTCCTGCTTGTGGTCACACACCAGCTGCACGTTGAGGGAGTGGAAGCCCTTGTGGTTGACAAAAATACCTGGATTACGATGGGGTGCCTTAAGCGTCACATGTGTGCAGTCAACGACGCCCTGCACCCTTGGAAAGCCTGCCAGATTAGCTAATCCAACCGCACGCGCCATGACACTTACTTGCTCCTTGGAGAAATGGATGTGATTATGTGCGTTGGCAAAAAGGGCATCGGTTACCTGCGTAATGCAAGTGTGTGTGGCCGCCTGGGAGATGCCGCTGTTGTCTGCTGCTGATCCCTGGAATGAGCCTGAAGCAAAAAAATTGAGTGCGGTGGTGACTTTGACGGCCACTGGTAAGGGGTGTCCACCTGCTCCTCTGGGCTCCAGGTCTTGCTGCAGCATTGCGCAGATCTCACCCACTACCTCTCGCGAAAGTCGGAGCCGCGTTTGGCATTGCTGCTCACTCATGTTGAGGTACCTGATCCTCTGTCTGTTTGGGGGGTATCTCCTGCGCTGACAGGCTTCCATGGGCTGGCGCCTTCTGGCCTGCGCAGCTTCAGGTGGGTGAGCAGCAGCTTGGCGCTCCTGTTGTTGCCGCTGCTGTTGGTTCTGCTGCTGCCGCAGCTGGTCTTCGTCCAAATCTGATGTCCAGGAGGAAAGGAAATAAATGGTTCCCATGCTTCTGGTAGATGCCTCAGTTGAGGAAGTGCTCAGTCAAGGTGGCGAGAGGGGTTTCCCAGCAGGTCACACTGGAGATGTGTGTCAGGCTACAAACTTCCACAGCTATGGTTATGTCTGCTAAAAGTTCCCCCAGACCTGAGACAACAAAGTCCTGCCACCTGCAAATGATGACGGATCAAATCTCCTATTTAATGGTGGAGCTGCAGCTGATAGTCAGCAATCCAATTGTGCTCCCGCCAGGTTTCACTGTCGTGTTTCAGAGGAGACGTTAATCACGTGGGAAACGTGTTAAAATCGGAAAGGCCTCTCAAAATGGGATTATAGAGGCAATTCAGTGGTTGTTAAGGGCCTTAAGGGCCTATCCCGCGACGGAGATGGGATCATAAACCACGCATGTGGGAAAATTGCTTGGAGGCGGAATGGAGGCGGGGTCGAGCCCACCCGCCACTTTTTGCAATTTTAACACCCCACATGCCTCCATTCCCACCTCCTCGGGCCTGGCAAAATCCAGCCCAAGGGCTGGATTTTCATTCAGGAGTCGGGTAGGAGGCGGGACTACAACTTTCGGGGTTGTTGTCCCGCCTCCATCGAGCTGTGGCCAATCCACGCAATTTTAACTTGATTGACCAGTGGGCTCAGCAGGCCAGTTAAGGGCCACCCGGCAATAGGTGACATCACAGATTGAAATTTCATCTGTCAAGGGGTTTTGACAGATGAAATATCAGTGTTTCACAGCTGTTTGAAGCTGTCAAACACTGACAGTCTTACTTTCTAACCTGAGTCCTTCTCCACAGACTCAGTTAGAAATCTCTCCTGCACAGAAAGCTGAAGGCTGTCACTTTTGACAGTTCGCAGCCATTCTGCTTTCTTTGCTGGTGAGATGAGGGACTCCCGGAACCTAAAGGAAGGAAGGCTGAAAAATTAAGAAAAGATAATTTAAACTTCTTTAAACACTTTAGGCACACCAAACACACTTACCTTTGCACTCATGCACCCATCACTCACCTGAACACCGAAATCTTGACCCCTCCAAGTTCTTCAACCCGACGGCCCACCTCGCAAACTTGGCGTGGTTTGGAGCCATCGGGAATCCCACACTTCAGCCTTAAAAATAGGGATTAGGCTAAAAACTGCCTGTTAACTACCTGTTAACAGGCAGTTAGTTGGCACTAATCCCTTCCCGCCTCGGGGAGGTGGGTCCCAGTGCGAGGCGGGTACCCGCCTCCTTTGAAACTGGCATGGAGGCGGGTTGGGTGCAGGATGGGGTCGGGACCCCTGATTTCGGGATTTTAACCCCCCACATGCCTCCAATCCCGACTCCACGGCCCAATGAAAATCCTGCCCAATGAGTGAAGGTCTCCTCTGTCTACTGCATGTAAAAGTCTATGTGAAATGTGAACAAAAAGCAAAATAGTGAAGAGGCTAGAAATCTGAAGCAAAGACAGAAAATGCTACAAATACTCAACAGGTCAGACAGCATCTGTGGAGAGAACTGAAATTGACACTTTGGGTATAGACCCATCAGCAGAACTGAAAGATGTTACAGAAGTGATATTTGCATGAGACAAAAGGAGGCATGATGAAAGAATTAAAGAAATAAATTACATACATGAGACACAGAGGCCTAGAAATTCAGTATAGCCACTTTTGGGGCGGAAAAGTCGGGCGGCCGCTAAAGTTTGCGCCCGGCGCAAAGTCGAGGCCACTTCGCCGATATTCAGTAGCTTCGCCCGAAGAGTTTGCTAGAGCGCTAAAACTGGCGTTACACAACTATCTTTAGGCGCAAAGCCGGCGGTGCTGAGCTAAACCGCCGAGGCCGGGCGCAGCGCAGGTGCGGTCATTTCTTGATTGACAGCAGACACCCTGGCGCCGGCTAGCTCTTAAAGGGGGAAGGGTCGAGTTCGTCTGCTGCCACGCCCTGGACACTGCAGCCCTCCAGCTAGGCCTAAACACTGCTGCTGAACAGAAATAGCGCCGGGAAAGATGCAGAAGGCCCGTGAACGAGCGCAGCGCTTCACTGGCCATGATTTGAGGGTGCTGGTTAGGGCTTTGGAGAGGAGACGCAAACTCTTGTTCCCGGACAGTGGCAAGAAGCCTGCCACCAGCGTCTACAGGAAAGCCTGGAGGGAGGTCGCCCACAGGGTCACATCCAACAGCGAGGTCCCCAGGAACGCTGTCCAATGCCGGAAAAAGTTCAATGACCTCACAAGGATTGTCAGGGTGAGTCCCCTTTCCAGTGTCCTCCTCATCCTTGCATGTGCACCTCACATTATGGGCAAAGGGACCTAAAAGCCCTAATGGCCAGCCCTCATCCAGCAGCTATGGCACTGGCATGAACATCAATTGCACATTCTGCACTTTACACACTGGCCAAGCTATTCGACCATGGGAGGCAGTGCACACAAGATCAGGGCACCACACTGGCCAAGCTATTCGACCATGGGAGGCAGTGCACACAAGATCAGGGCACCACACTGGCCAAGCTATTCGACCATGGGAGGCAGTGCACACAAGATCAGGGCACCACACTGGCCAAGCTATTCGACCATGGGAGGCAGTGCACACAAGATCAGGGCACCACACTGGCCAAGCTATTCGACCATGGGAGGTAGTGCACACAAGATCAGGGCACCACACTGTACTTAGAGGCCGTCCTTTCTCTTGCAGGCCAAGCTGGCACACAATCAGAAGAGCCGGACTGTGACCGGGGGAGGCTGTCCCCAGATCCAGCAGCTCAGTGACCTGGAAGAGCGCGTGGGTAGCCTCATGGGTGCCCAGGTGATTGGCCCCGTTGCATCTGGAGATGCCGACCCTGTTCTGGGCACCAATGGTAAGGACATCACCTTTTGGACCTCTCTCGTCCCACTTGCGCTTCAGATCTACATCCTTTGCCACTGTCCGACCAATGCGCTGAATGCCACCACTCATGCCTCCCTCGCTGACGCCCTCTCCTCACTCTAAAGCTACTCTTGTGCCTTCCTGCTTTCAGATGGTGAGGAGGAGGTCCCTGAAGCTGCCAGTGACAGCCCCTCGGAAGAGGAGGAGGAGGAAGAGGAAGAGGAAGGCGGCCCATCAGGGGAACCCTCAGCCACGCCAGGGGATGCCAATGGAGGGGACACGTCTTCCCTGGAGGAGAGCCAGGGGGAAGTGTCGGAGGGGAGTGTAGCTCCCGTGCCCAGTGGCGTGCAGCAACGCGGGAAGGGTCGGGCAGCTCGGCGGCCTTCTTCCCAGAGGGGGGAAGGGTCGCAGGGGAGTGTAGTTGCTGGGCCCAGTGGCATCCAGCAACGCGGGAAGGGTCGGGCAGCTCGGCGGCCTTCTCCCCAGAGGGAGAGTCCGGCCTCCAGTCCGGAGACGGTCCTCGCCAAGGAGGTGCGCCTCCTCGATCAAATGTCCGTGGACTCGGATCGCCGGCACACCGAGTTCATGGGGGTTGTGGCACGGTTGCCTGAGGCCATCGAGTCCCTGGCTCATAGTGTGGCCGATTTCGGTGCCTCACAGGCCAGGAGTTTCGAGCAATTCAAAGCAGCACACGCAGCGAGTCGGGCCGAATTCGGGGCAGCACAGGCAACGAGTTGGGCGGAATTCGGGGCAGCTCACGCAGCGAGTGGCCAGGTGATCAGTGGTGCCGTGCAGTCACTGGCTGGTCTGATGTGGGCACAGACCAGGGCAGTACGGGCACTCACTGCTGCCACACTCGCTGTGTCAGCCAGGCATCGCCAGGGCACCCGCCACGCTGCAGCAGCACAGCGGTCTGTCCTTCAGCAGATTGCTGCGCATGCTGCAGTGCTGGCCCGGGCGAGTGCCAGTGTCTCAGGCGAGCAGCGAGCGCCTGCCATCAGCCAGCTTGCCCCCATTCCTGCAGCCGCCACTGCCACTCCCCCAGTGGAGCTGCGACGAGCTGCTGGAGAGACTGCTGCTGCCCAGCCACAGCTGCAGCAGTCACCAGCCGGCCCCTCGAGGGCCAGAGCTTGTCTAAGCCGACCCCCAAGGGCATCTGCCGTCACGCCATGTGCCCCTCAGGAGCCTTCCCCCAGCCTTGCAGCAGCCACTGGGCACACTTTGAGGAGGAGCAGCAGGGCGGCCAGGGGCCGCAAAAGGCTGGACAAGGAATCGCCCTCGCGGGCCACAAAGTAGAGGGTGTGGGCAAATGTGTTTTTATATGGGGATGGTTGTTTTGTTTATGGGGATGGTTGTTTTTGTAAGGCCGAGGATGAAGGCCATTTTTGTGGAAATGTTTTGTTATTCCTCCCCAGGTTGTGGGAGTGAGTCATGTGTGTGACTGTTTTTTGGGGGTGTTGTCTGTTTTTGGGTTTCATGTGGGAAGGGCCCTGAGTTTGTTCAATAAAGCATTTTATTTATTCAGCTTGTCCATGTTTGATGTTTGAAGTGGTTGTTGCCTTAACCGGCTGAGGGCTTGCGGAGCGGCTGCATTCAGGTCCCTTCATTGCCACAAGCCATTCCCTGACAGGGGGCCTAGAAGTGACGTTCAATAAGCCGCCGACGGGCGGCCCTTGGACCTTGTGCCTCCCTCCTGGGCTGGTACTCCTCCTCCTCCTCCTCCTCCTCCTCCTCATGCACCTCCTGCTCCTCCTCCTGAGGTGGTGCTCCAGCGTGAGGTGGCAGTGCCTGAGTCCTGCGGATAGCCAGGTTGTGCAGCATGCAGCAAACGACCACGACCTGGGAGACTCTCTCCGGCGAATACTGCAGAGATCCGCCGGAACGATCCAGGCAGCGGAACCGTTGCTTGAGGACGCCAATCTTTTGTTCTATGATGTTCCTAGTGGCTTGATGGCTTTCGTTGTATGCCTCCTCAGCAGGGGTCCTGGGCGCGCGGAGCGGGGTCATGAGCCAGGTACACAAAGGATAGCCTTTGTCCCCGATAAGCCATCCTCTTGGGGGAGGCTGTGCCTGGAACATGTCAGCCACAGTAGTCTGTCGCAGGATAAATGCATCGTGGCTGCTGCCTGGAAAGCGGGCATTGACAGCTAGGATGCGCTGCCTGTGGTCACACACCAGCTGTACATTGAGGGAATGGTAGCCCTTCCGGTTGCGGTAATCCTCGGCATTGTCGATAGGTGCCCGCAAAGCCACATGCGTGCAGTCAATGGCGCCCTGCACCATGGGGAAGCCTGCTAATCTTGCAAATCCCACTGCACGCTGCTGCTGCTTCTCCAGGGTCATGGGGAAGGAGATGAATTGGTGTCTCCTTCTGAAAAGGGCATTGGTCACCTGGCGGATGCAGCAATGCACGGCGAACTGGGATATGTTAGCAATGTCCCCAGCAGCGGCTTGGAAGGAGCCGCTTGCATAGAAGTTCAGAGCCACCGTGACCTTCACTTCCACCGACAGAGACGTCCTGCACCTCAGCTGTGGACGCAGATCTCTGAAGCAACTGGCAGATCTCTGCAACCACCTCCCTTCTGAAGCGCAGCCTCCTAACACACTGCACGGCAGGCATGGTAAGATAGGACACCTGCTGGCGGTATTCCCTGAGTGGGTAAGGCCTACGTTGCCGACGCCTGTTGCCCCCTCTGCGTCTAGCCAGGGCTGCCCCTCTCACACATCGTCTGCGAGCCCTTCGCACATAATGCTGAAACTGAGGGTTGCCACCCCATGCAGCCCCCATAATATACTGGCAAACAATTACCTCACAATGAAGGCAAATTGCCAAGCTCTGGCTTGAAGCCAAAAATACCTCTCCTATGTTGGGCCAAAGCAGTAAGCTCTCTTCCTTGGTCTCTGTCCATAAATCCGTTGCACAAGAGTGATTGCTGCAAAATGGCTGGCCTTTATAGTTCAGGGTAAGTGCCCTTTAATTTGCGCTCCCCGCGGCCCGCATGGCCTCTGCTGCGTTCCATTTCACAGTTCTTAGGACCGCCACGCCCACATTGGGCGGGCGCGACTGAAGTTCCGGATTAGGGCGCACAAAGGGCGTTGCACGAGGAAATGACGTCATAATCTGCGCGCGCAGCTGAGCGCGCGCAAACACTTTGCGCCGGCGCTAAATGTCTACTGAAGTTGGGCGTAGGCGCAGATCGCGCTGCGCCCGGCCGCTAAGTGCCTCGCACTCGAGATCTACTCCTCCTAAGGCGCTAACGGCTGGCGCACGCAACTGAATTTCTAGGCCAGGGAGTGTGTGAAAACTAACGGGGGACAGGTAGGTAGAAAGGGAAGTATGAAAAACTAGCAAAGTGAAAGAAAAAAACCACAACCTACAACTAATTTGATCCATACTTCCATTGGTAACTGCTGCCAAGTGACTCTAGGACAATAGCATGTCAGGATTACTATGTGACAAGCTGCATTTGGCACCTAGGGTTTCATGATGCATTTAAGAAATGCCAGTTGAACAAGGCAGGGTCAGAGATTATTTCAGAACCATTTGTAGGTATTTGTAAAAGAACTAACCCAGAGATAAATTGCAGTCAAAAAGCACAAGAGCATTGAAATGGCATAAATCAACAGAAATCAGGATTAATTGCAGAGCATGCCAAGGGAGTTTAAATATTCCATTGATTTTTTTACCCTGTGATATACTCATTTGTCAAGAATGGATGGGCATAACAGATTGAGTAGCTAAGAATGAATAATTCTGCACTATATTTTTCTAAATCCTACTCTCAGAACCAGAATGTTTCCATCAGATTATTATAATAGTGAAAGCTTCCAGCTCTTGTTATCAAACACCCGCAGCCTGGTCATTTTCTTCCTTGCTAAGGCTCAGTACAATTTAAAAGGGAAATGCCTTCATGAGAAAAAGTATTTGGCAACCATTTCTTCACACAACACAGTGGCATAAATCACATTGAAATAGGCCATTGCCAATCATTCTAATTTGCATATGATGACTATGATGTACAAATTTTCTGGCTCTTCCTCCTGCCGAAACAAAACCAAACCAGAAAGTATTGCTGTCAATATTAGAAGTTCATCTGACTATCTTCTGTCTGCTACTTTAACAGAGGCTTTAATCTATTTAAATTAAACAGATTTAGCATTCATCTACTAATATCGGCAGAATCCTTTCTAACCTAAAACATATTTTCATGATAGTGCTACCACTTTAAATGATAGCTTTCAGGCTTCATGGTCTCTCAAGTACTGATATAAACCACTGACTAAATGATTTATGGCCATTATCACTATAAACATTTACATCTGTAAAGGAAGACTTTATGGCCCAGAAATTCAGTGGCCTGCGCCACCAGTTTGCGCCCAAAGAGGGCTTTTGCGCCACTGGCCACACCTACCGCGATATTTAGCGGGGCGCTAATGGCGGCGTTAGCCTGTAGCGCTGCGCCGCCACCGATGACGTCATCGGTGTGCGCAGCGCCCCGCTATCGCCCCGCTGTCCATATTTGGTCGCGCCCGCCTCCTCCGCGCCGGCCGCAAACAGCGACCGGTACACTACCTGTGGCGGTAGTGGGGCGAGTTAAGGTGGAGGTGCGGCCGGCCGCTTTTTCGGCGGCCACCTGCCCGCACCTCCGTCCCCAACCTCCTACACCCCCCCCCCGCGGCATTGCCGGCTGTTTCCCGAGAGCCCGGCACTTCTCCTTGGTGCCGGGCTCATTTGCCGGCACTCGCGAGCGGGGATCGCGCTGTTGCAGGCACCTCCCCCTTAACAGTGGGAGGAAGGCCTGCAGTACTGCAGCCTGCCGTGCCGCAGCGGGTGGCGCTGCGGCACTTTGCGCGCCGATATTCAGTTTCAGCGCCCCAAGCGGGGCGCCGAAACCCTTGTTTAGTGGCCGGCTTCCACTTGGGGCGCTGAAACTGAATATCCCGCTGGCGCAAGTGGCTCCGCGCGCAGCGGTAATTCCGGCGCCCAGGCGAGCTGGGCGCCCCAAACTGAATTTTTAGCCCTATGAATTTATTTTTTTGTTGTGCATTGAGTTTTATTCATATTTAGGGAATTTCCTATTGTTACCCTTTGTCATGTTAACTGGCGTGCTGGGCTTGTTTGCTCCAATGTCTTCTCCCTACCTTCCATTAATGGTAGTGCATGATCAATAGACAGGTGTGCATCCAAGGGGCATGAGGGCTTTTGCCTTTGCCTCTATGGCAGGAACTTTAAGATGTTCCTTTACCTACAGTATGAGGTACTCTATCTTCAACTGGCCAAATCTACTCTCATCTTCAATGTTCTTTCCATGTTTTGAGAGTGATTTTATATTCTGAAATACCATGATTCCTGCAACGCTAGGACAAGGGGAATGTCATCCATGAAATACAGCCAGCCACAATCGACTAATGTAGATTGTTACGTTAGATTGATATCCTAGCATTGAGTAAGAGATATGGGGGAAAAATTCGATATCGCCCCATTTGGGGCGCCATTATTGGCGGTGCGCAAAGTTTAGCGCCTGGCGCTAATTATCGCCTCCGACAGCAGACTTGGCTTTTATCGCCCCTGGAGGTGATTGGAGCGCTAAATCAGGCACTACACACCTCTCTTAAGGCGCTAAGGCCAAGGAGCGAGGCGCTACCTTACAGCGCTGGCGAAGCTCATGTGATGTCAGTCAGCAATGGAACACAGACACACTGGCACCGTCCAATTCTTAAAGGGGAGTTCTGACGAATGGTCATCGACCTGAAACGTTAACTCTGTTTCTCTCCTCACAGATGCTGCTTGACCTGCTGAGTTTCTCCTGCATTTTCTGTTTTTATCTTAAAGGGGAGGGTTGATCTTGCTCTCCATCCACATCCTGCTCATTGCAGCCTTGAATCTCGGCCTGAATCTCAGCCTGGAGAGACCTGTACATCAAATCTGCTGGAAAGAACAATGGAAAGAACCAGGGAAAGAGCTCAGAGTGCAGACCCCATAGTCTCTTCTAAATAGATACAAGGAAGGGCAAATCAAAATAAACCTGCAAAGTGCTGCTCAGTACCTAAAACTCCTTCACATAGTGTTGACTCTCTCCAGAAATCTCTCTCTCTCTGAATGCGTGGTGCAAAAATGTCACTGACAAAAAAAGGCAGGAAGTGGTCGCCTTTAAATAGCGCTCCCCTAGTCCCTTTCTGACAGCATAACGCTCCCCTCAACCTGTCATTGCTAGCGGCAGGCGATAAGGCAGGGGGCGCCACTCAATTTCCAGTCCGGGGTGTTGCGCACTCAACTGACGTCACGATCTGCCGGCGTAGGAGATCGTGGCGGTAGTGTTTAGTGCCGCCGCAAAATGTCTAGTTAATTTCGCGTGTGGTGCAAACATCGCTGCACCCGGGCGCTAGTTGCTTTGCACCCCACTTGGCCAACTGAATTTTCCCCCCATGAGATATAGCTGGAAAATACTGAGTTAATAAAGGTGAGAAATTAAAGAAAGAAAGATGAAAGAGACTGCCAAGGGAGAGTGGCAAATTGGATCCAAAATTGGCTCAGTGGCAGGAAGCAAAGGGTAATGGTTGAAGGGAGTTTTGCACCTGGAAGGCTGTTTCCAGTGGGGTTCCACAGGGCTCAGTACTCTGTCCCTTACTTTTTGTAGTATATATTAATGATTTAGACATAAATGTAGGGGGCATGATAAAGAAATTTGCAGATAATACAAAAATTGGCTGTGTGGTTGACAGTGAGGAGGAAAGCTTTAGACTGCAGGAAGATATCGATGAACTGGTCAGCTGGGCAGATAAGTAGCAAATGGAATTCAATCCGGTAAAGTGTGAGGTAATGCGTTTGGGGAGGCGCAACAAGGCAAGGGAATACATAATTAATGGGAGGATACTGAGAGGTGTGGCGGAATAGAGGGACCTTGGAGTGTATGTCCACAAATCCTTAAAGGTAGCAGAACAGGTCGATAAAGTAGTTAAAAAGGCATACGGAATGCTTTCCTTTATTAGCCGAGGCATAGAATATAAGAGCAGTGAAGTTATGCTAGAACTGTATACAACACTGGTTAGGCCACAGCTTGAGTACTGTGTGCAGTTCTGGTCACCACATTATAGGAAGAATGTGATTGCACTGGAGAGGGTGCAGAGGAGATTTACGAGGGTGTTGCCAGGACTGGAAAACTTTAGCTATGAGGAAAGACCCGAGGAGGCGGACCTGTGTGGGAGCAGCAGCGGGACCTGAGAGAAGGTGGATCGGCCAAAAAAGAGCGCTACAGAAGAGGCCCGACACTGGAGTGCTGTGAGTTGAGAAAGAGTCCGAGAGCGGGAGCAATCAAAAAACAACTGCGAAAGCACTAAAGTGACGTCACAACCAGGGAAGGAGCTGATTGGTAAGTAGGACCTGGTGAGTATTTCTACAGTCCAGTCGTTGAAGTAAAAGTAAGGTCTCTAGTTTAGAGTAAGTAGTGTTTAAAGGGAAGTAAGGTCCATAGTGTATTTAATATTCTTTAATTTAAAGGAAGTAAAATGAGTAAATTAAGGGTAGGACATGGCATGCTCAGCAGCATGGAGTGCTCCTCCTGTGCTATGTGGGAAGTCAGGGACACTTTCGGTGTCCAGGGCAAACACATGTGCAGGAAGTGTCTCCAGCTGCAGCTACTCAAAATCCACGTTTTGGAGCTGGAGCTGCGGCTGGAGTCACTGTGGAGCATCTACGAAGCTGAGATCTTCATGGATAGCACATTTAACAAGGTGGTCACACTGCAGGTAAAGAGTGCACAGGCAGACAGAGTAAAATAACTAGGAAGGTAGTGCAGGAGTCCCCTGGGTTCATCTCCCTCTCCAACAGATTTTCCGTTTTGGATACTGCTGGGGGAGATGGTTTCTCAGGGGAATGCAGCAAGAGCCAAGTCCGTGGCACTACGAGTGGCTCAGCTGCACAGGATGGGAGGAAAAAGAGTGGGAGAGCAATAGTGATAGGAGATTCTATCGTAAGGGGAACAGATAGACGTTTCTGTGGCCGCAGACATGACTCCAGGATGGTATGTTGCCTCCCTGCTGCCAGGGTCAAGGATGTCACTGAACGGCTGCAGGGCATTCTGAAGGGGGAGGGCGAACAATCAGAGGTCGTGGTTCACATTGGTACCAACGACATATAGTGTCAGCGTTGTTCAGTCTCTGAACTCTGAATAGGAAGAAAGAGGGATGAGGTCCTGCAACAAGAATTTAGGGAGCTAGGTAGCAGATTAAAAAGCAGGACCTCAAAGGTTGTAATCTCTGGATTACTCCTGGTGCCACATGCTAGTGAGTATAGGAATAGAAGGATAGAACAGATGAATGCATGGCTAAAGAGTTGGTGCAGGAGGGAGGGCTTTAGTTTCCTGGATCACTGGGTCTGCTTCTGGGGAAGGTGGGACCTGTACAAGTCAGACGGATTGCACCTGAACCGGAACGGGACCAACATCCTTGCGGGGAGGTTTGCTAGTACTGTTGGGGGGAGTTTAAACTAACTTGGCAGGGGGGTGGGATATGGAGTGGAGCTATAGTAGGGGGTGATGCACAGCCAAATATAGAGAAAAAAACAAGTCGGCCTGGAAGGCAGAGCAAATATGTAATGGCACAAGGGAGTATAGCAAAGCTGGATGGCATTTATTTTAATGCAAGGAGTCTTATGAGTAAGGCAGATGAATTGAAGGTGTTGATGAACACATGGGAGTATGATATTGTTGCTATCACGGAGACATGGTTGAGGGAGGGGCAGGACTGGCAGCTCAATATTCCGGGGTATAGAATCTTCAGGCGAGACAGAGGGGGGTGTAAAAGAGGAGGGGGTGTTGCAATATTAATCAAGGAGTCAATTACTGCTGTAAGGAGGGATGATATCTTAGCAGGTACCTCTAATGAGGCCATATGGGTAGAACTTAAAAACAAAAAGGGGGCGAGCACTTTGCTGGGAGTGCACTATAGGCTCCCAAACAGTTAGGGGGAGATAGAGGAACAGATATGTAGGCAAATCTCAGAAAAGTGTACAAATAATAGGGTAATAATAGTAGGGGATTTCAACTTCCCCAATATTAACTGGGATAGTCAGAGTGTGAAAGGCTTAGAGGGTGCGGAATTCTTAAAGTGCATCCAGGAGAGCTTTTTGAGCCAGCATGTAGAAAGTCCTACAAGAGAGGGGGTGGTACTGGACGTAATTCTAGGGAATGTAGCGGGGCAAGTGGTAGAAGTGTCAGTAGTAGAGCATTTTGGTGATGGTGACCATAATTCGGTGAGATTTAAGGTAGTCATGGAAAAGGACAAAGATGGACCAGAAATAAAGGTTCTAAATTGGGGGAAGGCCAATTTTAATATGATAAGGCATGATCTGGCGAAAGTGGATTGGGATCAGCTACTTGTAGAAAAATCCACATCAGAGCAGTAGGCGTCTTTCAGAAAGGAAATAGAGAGAGTACAATGCCAACATGTTCCCGTAAAGGTCAAGGGTGGGACCAACAAGCCCAGGGAACCCTGGATGTCAAAGGATATACAAGAATGGATTAGGAAAAAAATGGAGGCTTTTGGCAGATACAAAGGACTAAAAACAGTGGAAGCCCAAGAGGAGTATAGAAAGTGCAGGGGGGTACTTAAAAAAGAAATTAGGAGAGCGAAGAGGGGGCATGAAAAAACACTGGCGGGCAAAATAAAGGAAAATTCCAAGGTGTTTTATAAGTATATTAAGGGCAAGAGGATATCCATGGAAAGAGTAGGGCCCATTAGGAACCAAAGTGGCAATCTGTGTGTAGAGCCAGAAAATGTGGGTGAGGTTTTAAATGAATATTTTGCATCTGTGTTCATTATGGAGAAGGACGATGTAGGCATAGAAATCAGGCAGGGGGATTGTGATATACTTGAACAAATTAGTATTGAGAGGGAGGAGGTACTAGTGGTTTCAGCGGGCTTAAAAGTGTATAAATCCCCAGGCCCAGATGAGATGTATCCCAGGCTGCCGTGTGAGGCAAGGGAGGAGATTGCAGGGGCTCTGACACAAATTTTCAGAACCTCTCTGGCCACAGGGGAGGTGCCAGAGGGCTGGAGGACAGCTAACGTAGTACCATTATTGAAGAAGGGTAGTAGGGATAAACCAGGGAATTACAGGCCAGTGAGCGTAACATCAGTGGTAGGGAAATTATTGGAAAAATTCTGAGGGACAGAATTAGTCTCCACTTGGAGAGGCAAGGATTAATCAAGGATAGTCAGCATGGCTTTGTCAGGGGCAGATCATGTCTAACCAATTTGATTGAATTTTTCGAGGTGGTGACTAGGCGTGTGGATGAGGGTAGTGCAGTTGATGTAGTCTACATGGACTTCAGTAAGGCTTTTGACAAAGTCCCGCATGGGAGAATGGTGAAGAAGGTAAGAGTCCATGGGATCCAGGGCAATTTGGCACATTGGATCCAAAATTGGCTTAGTGGCAGGAGGCAGAGGGTGATGGTCGAAGGTTGTTTTTGTGACTGGAAGCCTGTGTCCAGTGGTGTACCGCAGGGATCGGTGCTGGGTCCTTTGCTGTTTGTAGTGTACATTAATGATTTAGATATGAATGTAGGAGGTATGATCAGTAAGTTCGCAGATGACACGAAAATTGGTGGAGTGGTAAATAGCGATGAGGGAAGCCCCAGGCTACAGGACGATATAGACGTGTTGGTCAGATGGGCAGAACAGTGACAAATGGAATTTAACCCTGATAAGTGTGAGGTGATGCATTTTGGGAGGACTAACAAGGCACGGGAATACACAATGACTGGTATGACCCTAGGAAGGACAGAAGATCAGAGGGACCTTGGTGTGCATGTACATAGATCCCTGAAGACAGCAGGTCAGGTAGATAAGGTGGTTAAAAAGGCATATGGGATACTTTCCTTCATTAGCCGAGACATAGAATATAAGAGCAGGGAGGTTATGATGGAGCTGTAGAAAACGCTAGTTCGGCCACAGTTGGAATACTGTGTGCAGTTCTGGTCGCCACACTATAGGAAGGATGTGATTGCATTGGAGAGGGTGCAGAGGAGATGCACCAGGATGTTACCTGGGCTGGAGCGCTTCAGCTATAAAGAGAGACTGGTCAGGCTGGGGTTGTTTTCCTTAGAGCAGAGAAGGTTGAGGGGGAACCTGATTGAGGTGTACAAAATTATGAGGGACATAGATAGGGTAGATAGAAAAGAACTTTTCCCCTTAGTAGAGGGGTCAATAACCAGGGGGCATAGTTTCAAGTTAAGGGGCAGGTGGTTTAGAGGGGATTTGAGGAAAAACTTTTTCACCCAGAGGGTGGTTGGAATCTGGAACTCACTGCCTGAAAGGGTGGTAGAGGCAGGAACCCTCACAACATTCAAGAAGAATTTAGGTGAGCACTTGAAACGCCATAGCATACAAGGCTACAGACCAAGTGCTGGAAAATGGGATTAGAATAGATAGGGCTTGATGGCGGGTGCAGACACAATGAGCCGAAGGGCCTCTTTCTGTGCTGTATAACTCTATGACTATGAAAGATTGGATAGGCTGGGGTTGTTTTCCTTGAAACAGAGGAGGCTGAGGGGAGATTTAAGTGAGATATATAAAATTATGAGGGGCCTAGATAGAGTGGATAGGAAGGACCTATCTCCCTTAGCAGAGGGGTCAAGAACCAGGCGGCATAGATTTAAAGTAGTTGGTAGAATGATTAGAGGGGAGATGAGGAAAAAAAAATTTCATCTAGAGGGTGGTGGGGGTCTGGAACTCACTGCCCGAAAGAGTGGTAGAGGCAAAAACCCTCATCACATTTAAAAAGTACTTGGATGTGCACCTGAAGAGCCGTAACCCACAGGGCTACGGACCTAGTGCTGGAAGGTGGGATTAGGCTGGGTAGCTCTTTTCCGACTGGTACGGACACGATGGGCCAAATGGCCTCCTTCTGTGTCATAATTTTTCTATGATTCTATTGTATGTAGACATTTTGATCTGTGATCATATTGGGCATTTTACATCACCCATCACCAAACGCTGATTTGGTTTGAATGTACATAGTGATATAGAATCACTATACCTTATGATGCAGGTGACAAATGAATTTGGATTTGTCATGGTTCAGAAAGGAGACTTCTGAGCTTTCTTGTTTAAAATTACTTCAACTCCTAACCTAATTGTTCATATAAATTGATTATTGTTGCATTGACTTTTTTGACTTTCATTATAATCGTTTTTTATGTATATAGTGAGACATTAAGCTTTCCTGCCTGCCCAGAGGCCAATTCCCATGTTGAGAGTAAATGCCAACACAGATTGGCTGGGCAGAATGGTCTGTTTCCATGTTGTAACTTCTATGTATTTCTAGGTATAATTCACAATGTTAACTGATCTGCCTGGGGGTCAGGTGCCTCCCCACATCAAGCTCGTCTAAAAACGAATTCCAAAGAGTCATTGACAAGGGCCTGAGAGCAGGGAATTTCAAGCCTGAATCAGAGGTGGTACAGGAAGTGGGGGAACCAGAAGAGGAGAAAGGAAGATATATAACATTATCTAAATAAGTCACAAATGGAGGCTCATTACACAGCCCATACGTAAGCTGATTAATTGATGGTGTGATAAAGAAAGGTGCCACACAAAAGATTATTGTTTAAGATAAAAAATCACGGGATTGGGGGTAATATTCTGGCATGGATAGAGGATTGGCTATCTAACAGAAGGCAGAGAGTTGGGATAAATGGTTCATTCTCGGACTGGCAATCAGTAACTAGTGGTGTTCCACAGGGGTCAGTGCTGGGTCCCCAACTCTTTACAATCTATATTAACGATTTGGAGGAGGGGACCGAGTGTAACATATCAAAGTTTGCAGATGATACAAAGATGGGAGGGAAAGTAGTGAGTGAGGAGGACATAAAAAACCTGCAAGGGGACATCGACAGGCTAAGTAAGTGGGCAGAGATTTGGCAGATGGAATACAATACTGGAAAGTGTGAGGTTATGCACTTTGGCAGGAAAAATCGTAGAGCAAGTTATTATCTTAATGGCAAGAAACTGGAAAATACTGAAGTACAAAGGGATCTGGGGGTCCTGGTGCACGAAACTCAAAAGGTTAGTATGCAGGTGCAGCAAGTGATTAAGAAGGCCAATGGAATATTGGCTTTCATTGCTAGGGGGATAGAATATAAAAATAGGGAGGTATTGCTTCAGTTGTACAAGGTATTGGTGAGACCGCACCTGGAACACTGCATACAGTTTTGGTGTCCATACTTAAGAAAGGACATACTTGCTCTCGAGTCAGTACAAAGAAGGTTCACTCGGTTAATCCCGGGGATGGACATATGAGGAGAGGTTGAGTAGATTGGGACTCTACTCATTGGAGTTCAGAAGAATGAGAGGCGATCTTATTGAAACATATAAGATTGTGAAGGGGTTGGATCGGGTGGATGCGGGGAGGATGTTCCTGATGATGGGTGAAACTAGAACTAGGCGGCATAGTCTTAGAATAAGGGGCTGCTCTTTCAAAAATGAGATGAGGAGGAACTACTTCACTCAGAGGGTGGTAGGTCCATGGAATATGCTGCCCCAAAAAGCTGTAGAAGCTACATCATTACATAAATTTAAAACAGAAATAGACAGTTTCCTAGAAGTAAAGGGAATAAAGGGTTATGGGGAGCGGGCAGGAATTTGGACATGAGTCTAGGTTTGGATCGGTCATGGCCCTATAGGTAGCGGAGCGGGCCCAGGGGCCGTGTAGCCTGATCCTGCTCCTATTTCGTGTGTCTAATTCTGTTAGATTCAGGAGATGGTTCTGTGATAGTAGATTGGCGGTTAGGATAAGATCAGCCATGATCTTATTGAATGGCGGAGCAGGCTCGAGGGGCCGATTGGCCTACTCCTGCTCCTATTTCTTATGTTCTTAAATGCTTACAATGAGAAGCAGAGCTACATAATGTACTTTATTTAAAAGTAACTTTGCTTCCGAGTTGTTCTTTTTTTAAAAAAAACAAAATGAACGAAAATTATAGAAGTGTTGCTGGAGTGGCATATTTTTTCCTTTGGATACGTAATTTGACATCATTGTATTCAAAGACCTGTAGCCTTGAAACTGATGTTGGCATTTAGCCTAATGCTGTGATACTTTGCAATAGTCAGAAGTTTAGTACAGCAATCGCTTACAAGTTGTTCTGTGCAAAGAATTTTTTGGTTGTGCAAATATGGGCCTCTTCACTCTTTAATGACTAAGGGGGAAATTTTCCAGGGGGTCAGTGTGTGGGATTGGTGGTGGGTCGGGTGGGAAATTAAAAATTTTTGACGCGCTATTCCCAGTGGTGCATGTGTGATCTCTGATTTGATCCGACCTGACTCGCAGAGGCGGGTGACCCAATTAACCTAATTATAGCCTTGTTGACAGACCCTTAATAATGCATTTTACCTTGCCTTTTCACTTTAACTGCTCGCCCATGGGGTCCACATTGCTCAGGGATCACGTCTGTTAATCTGAGGCGGGAGTTGAATGGCCATTGAATCAGCTGATTAGTTAACAGCTTGAAATGTGCTATAAAAGCTCCCACCTCACAGCTGTTCACTTTCCAAGTGCAGAAGCTGTTGCTTACTCCACTTGGAACACAGATTGAGCTTTATGCAGACTGTAAGTGTTTGGAGGAAACTTTCTATTCAGTGTCACCTCATTGGAACAACCTCTCTCACCATTGACAGATCACTTCTGTCATCTGTACTTCACCTGCCATCAATTCCATCAGCATGAGTACCATTTATACTGTTGCACCTTGATCCTCAGAATACGACCACGATCAGCCCCAACACCAGCAGCACCAGGCACACCAGCAGCACCAACAACACCACCAACCTTCTCCGCAATCACCCGATGCTACACAGGACATGGCATCAGCACCTGAGCACATTGCTGCCTGGGAGGCCAGGGATGGCCTCAGCATGGCCAGATTTACGTCACTTGACGCTGTACACCCATATGGCTGCTACATGCTGCGCCAGGTTGGCATCACCCCGCACCAACACCATAAAGCATCCCTACAATGCCCAAGTCATTCCTTTCACACTCATCACCATTGCAGGGGGTACTGTTATATCTCACCATTCACTGCAACTCACTAAGCCACTTCCAAAGGTGCACACAAATCTGTCCAAGAACGTAAAGTGTTGAAAATAAAGGTTTCAATGTTTGACAGCACATTAACAGAAACTTTACATGAACATTGGATAAAAGTTCCAAGTGGCTACCCTTGTGTGTTGTTAGTTGGTTTGATCGCACTAGGATGAGGGTGAGTGTGAGGGGTGGCTAGTGAGATGTGGATGTGATAATGCAGATAGAGAGAGGGATGGGTGGAGGTGCAAGGTAAGTTGGTGTGAGTAAGGATGTGCAGGAGTAGGGTAGGGAAGGCAGAGTGACGGGGATGTGATGAGAGGCACAGCAGGATGAGGTTGAGTGTGGCTTTGTGCTAACGTTTCGTGATCTACTGAGATTATTGAAAGGTTTGCTCCACTGCACCCAGGTCCTCCTGACGACATCCCTGCTTGTGTCCTCCTCTGTAATGTGCAACCAGGCTGTGTTGGTCTCCTGGGGAGGTCTCTTCCGCCCATGGTAAGGGAAGAAAACCTCCCTGCGTGCTGTGACTCCCTCCATAAGCATATCATTCGGTCTCTGGTCACATCTACATTGATGGTCACCGAGTACTTATCTTAGAGGTAATTTTAACCTTACCTACCTGGTGAGAAACTGACAGGATCAGATTACACGCCCATTATACTCCCTGCCTGATTTTATTTTCCATTGAAGTCACGCTATTGTTAGTTTCCCTCTGGACAGATTAGCTTAAAATTACCCCACTTGATTTTAGTCAGCTAGGTGTCTAATAGCAGAAAACCCATCACCATGATTAAGAGTCTCCAAAGCAAGCTTCTGAGAAATCTACATGTAGAATTTCTGTTAACCTCATATGGTGTGCACACTCATTCCCCATAGTAACCCACCCCACTGACCTAAATCCAGATGGTTTAGGATTTGTTTGGTAGAGCCAAGACTTAGAGTTCTCCAAGTGCACGCAAGGTCACTGCTGGAGTTTAACCACCTTAAACCACACAGCTTACAAGTAGAGTATTAGTAAATTCTCCTCTGTTCAACTATGACCACGGTTCTCTTTAGGGCTATCTAGAGCTGAATGTAAAGTATCCCAACCCTTAGCGACCAATCTATCCCTTCAATTTCCATTCGTGAGCTGGGCTGGCTAGTCAATCATCAACTATACTCTCGAGTACTGCAAATCTGCCTGGTTAAGGTATTGAGTTAGAGTAAACCACAGCGGATTGACCGGTTCCAAACCTCCATTGTTAAACATGTGGTCTTGGAGTCACCTTGCTCCTAAAAAGACTTCAATTCCCTCTCCCACAAATAAGATACTGTCACTATTTGACAGCTGACGAGTGCATATATTAAAATGCCTCTTTTTTGCTTTTTACATGGTAATTTATTCCCAATAGCAAGTTAAACCATCAGGTAAAACTTGTTTTAATAAGTATTTCAATTAAATGAACTAGCCAGAAATCATGTTCTTGACCTCTTTAGTTTACAGATGGTAATAGCAACAGTATAATGGTTCACAAAATGCCATCCTTCGCTGACAAATTAGCTAAAGCTACTGAAGAATTGGGTCAAACTTACAGTTTACTAGAGAACACAGGAGGGTAGTAGTTATGTTACTGAACTAATAATCCACAGAATGTGAGTTCAAACCTACCATGGCAGTTTGAGAGATTGAATTCAGTTTTTAAAAAATTGGAAATAAAAAACTGATTTCAGTTAAAAAAAAAGTGGCCATGAAGCTGTCGGCTTGTTGTAAAAACCCAACTGGTTCACTAATGTCCATTATGCAAGAAAACCTGCAAACCTTACCCAGTCTGGCTATATGTGACTCCATTCCCACACCAATGTGGTTGCCTCTTAACTGCCTCTGAACTGGCCTAGCAAGCCACTCAGTTGTACAAAGAATAGCAAGGATAAAAGCATACGGCACCTTCACCACACGGACTGCAGTGGTTCCAGAAGGTAGTCTACCACCACCTTCTCGGGGCTAGTAGCAATGGGCAATAAATATCATTCTTGCCAGTGACGCCCACATCCCAAGAATTAATGTTTTAAAGCCATTGAGGAATTAGTATTCAATCTTTAGTACTGCCATTAGTTCGCCAGAACCTAGTCCTTGTAGATTGACCTGAAGAGGAGCAGAGTAACTAAACCCAATCTCTTGCAATAAAAAAAATCTTACTGGATGTCTGAAAGCAATTCAGTGATATCAAGAAGATTGTGTTCAAGCATTGAGCTCACGCTGCTTTTCAAATTCTAAGACCCCTGAAACCCAGAGTGGCAGAACGTTCAGCAAAAAATTCTTCAAAGCAAGTTGGTGGATTTAAGTTGTTGTTAGCAGCACTGTGTCTGGTAACCTATTTTATTATTATATACTATTATATTAAGACATACACTGATCTTTCTTAAATAGAGAAACTTAATGAAGAGCCGTAGGCTGTAGTGCTGGATATCAACAAGTTTGAAGAGAATGCAAGACAAGACTAGATACATTAAAGAATTAGTAATTAAGGAGATATTTTAGGAACAGGAGTAGGCCATTCAGCCCCTCGAGCCTGTTTCACAATTCATTCAGATCATAGCTGATCTGTACTTCAACTCCATTTACTCGCCTTTGATCCATTATCCCTTGATACCTAACAAAAATCTATCGATCTCAGTCTTGAAAATTTCAATTGACCCAGCCTTTTGGGTGAGAGTGATCCAGATTTCCACTACCCATTGTGTGAAGAAGTGCTTCTTGATCTCCCTCCTGAATGGCCCAGCTCTAATTTTAAGATTGTGCCTCCTTGTTCTAGATTCCCTTACCAGAGGAAACAGTTTCTCTCGATCCTATCAAATCTGTCATTTTAAACACCTGGATTAGATCACCCGTCAAGCTTCTATACTCAAAAGGAATACAAGCCAAGTTTATGCAACCTGCCCTCATAATTTAAACCTTTAAGCTCCGGTTTTCTTCTGTGTGTTAATTTTAACGAAACGGTAGATTGTGAGTAATCAAAGTGCATGACTGGTAGCAAGCAGCAACAACTTTTTTTTGTCTGTATCACTACATTGTACTTTGCTCCCATCTTAAAATATGGAAGAGAAAATTATCTTAAAAAGTTGCTTGCTGAGGTGTTTTCAAAGGGAAAGGAAAAGCAAATTTGTGCAGAATTCTGCAAGAAAGGATGTAAATAAAAAAAGTGAGTCCTGAACTTCATGTGAGAACTCATGTATTAGTCAGCTAAATGAATGGGAAGTATTCTAATTATTACCACACAATTCTCTACAATCTTATGCTAAACATCTGCAACATAATTTATCATTTTGGTTAGATTGTATGAATATGGAAGTATATGTAAATCTGTCTTCAACTCAGTTAGCTATCAGTATTTTCGTTATGTAAAAAGATATATTAGATTGCATGCATGCAACAGAAAAAGGGAATTTGGGCTGGTTATGCTGGAATCGGAATGGAGGAAATGACCTTTGCAATTTATCACAGTAGTCTGTGACAACATGAGCTGACAGTTGGTATGTAGACATTTGCTCAGACTGATTAGATAGTTCAGGCTTAGATTTGTTTCTTTGTGGAAGGAATGAGCTGCTTAGAAGAAATGGACAAAAGTTAAACATGCATGGTGATAGGAAAAATTCCAATTTATTTTGATTGTGAAATAATTAAAGTGGCAGCTGGGGAGAGTGGGCAAGACAAGCTTGAAGAATGGGAATAACTGTAAGCTTATAATAAATAGGGATGAGGAGAAAAATGATATACTTTCAGAATAAGGGGTCGCCCATTTAAAACGGAGGTGAGGAGGAATTTCTTCACTCAGAGGGTGGTGAATCTACACCAGAGAGCTGTGGAGCCGGAGCCATTGAATATATTCAAGGCAGAGATAGACAGATTTGAGCTACAGGGGAGTCAAAGAAAGAAAGACTTGCATTTATATAGCACCTTTCACGACCACCGGATGTCTCAAAGTGCTTTACAGCCAATGAAGTACTTTTTGAAGTGAAGTCACTGTTGTAATGTGGGAAATGCAGCAGCCAATTTGCGCACAGCAAGCTCCCACAAACAGCAATGTGAAAATGACCAGATGATCTGTTTTTGTTATGTTGGTTGAGGGAGAAATATTGGCCAGGACACCAGTGATAACTCCCCTACTCTTCTTCAAAATAGTGCCATGGGATCTTTTACATCCACCTGAGGGAGCAGACGGGGTCTCGGTTTAACATCTCATCCAAAAGACGGCACCTCTGACAGTGCAGCACTCCCTCACACTACACTGGCGTGTCAGCTTAGCTTTATGTGCGCAAGTCCCTGGAGTGGGACTTGAACCCACAACCTTCTGACTCAGAGGCGACTGTTCTATAGATATGTGAAGAGAAAAAGATTGGTAAAGTCAAGCGTAGGTCCCTTGCAGTCAGAATCAGGGTAATTTATAATGGGGAACAAAGACATGGCAGACCAATTAAATATATACTTTGGTTCTGTCTTCACAAAGGAAGATACAAATAAACTCCCAGAGATGTCGGGGAACATCGGGTCTAATGAGAGGGAGGAACTGAATGAAATCAGTATTTATAGGGAAATGGTGTTAGGGAAATTGACAGGATTAAAGGCCAATAAATCCCCAGGGCCTGATAATCTACATCCTAGGGTACTTAAGGAAGTGGCTCTAGAAATAGTAGATGCATTGCTGGTCATCTTCCAAAATTCTATAGACTCTGGAACAGTTCCCATGGATTGGAGGGTAGCTAATGTAACCCCACTATTTAAAAAAGGTGATAGAGAATAAATGGGGAATTATAGACCAGTAAGCCTGACATCGGTAGTGGGGAAAATGCTAGAGTCCATTATAAAAGATGTAATAGCAGAGTACTTGGAAAACAGTGACAGGATTGGACAAAGTCAACATGGATTTACGAAAGGTAAATCGTGCTTGACTAATCTACTGGAATTTTTTGAGCATGTAACTGGTAGAATAGATAAGGGAGAACCAGTGGATGTGGTGTATTTGGACTTTCAGAAGGCTTTCGATAAGGTCCCGCATGAGAGATTGGCGTGCAAAGTTAAAGCACATGGAATTGGGGGCAAGGTATTGACTTGGATAGAGAACTGGTTGGCAGACAGAAAGCAAAGAGTTGGAATAAACGGGTCTTTTTCCGAGTGGCAGGCAGTGACTAGTGGGGTACCGCAGGGATCGGTCCTTGGACCCCAGCTATTCACAATATATATTAATGATCTAGACGAGGGAACTAGATGTAATATCTCCAAGTTTGCAGATGACACAAAGCTGGATGGGCATGTGTGCTGTGAGGAGGATGCAGAGAAACTCCAGAATGTTTTGGATAGGTTGGGCGATTGGGCAGATGCATGGCAGATGCAGTATAATGTGGATAAATGTGAGGTTATCCACTTTGGTGGCAAAAACAAGAAGGCAGATTATTATCTGAATGGCAATAGATTGGGAAAAGGGGAAGTGCAACGAGACCTGGGTGTCCTTGTGCACCAGTTGCTGAAGGTAAGTGTAGTGTCCGTGTGTAGATAAAGACACTGAAGACAGGAGTTGGTTCATAGGTATTTACTAAGCAAGTCCGGGGGGGGTTTCTAAAGGATATACACAATACACAGGCTTATATAGCACAGTGGCAATTACCGGCATTACGCACACCTGGGGCTCTTAAAAGGCACATACACCACAATTCCTCCCCTTCTAGCTAACTAGTACATCATATTTTAAGTAATTATTAATTACATGTTATATGCAAAATAATATACATTGCTGTATTAATTAATTATAAGTTAGTCTCTCAGGAGGCTTCCTGACTCGGTCCGGATAACGCCTCGGGGGTGTAGTAGTTTCTGGTGGTGTAGTAGGTTCTTCTGGCAAGGCTGATTCGGCTTGAAGGCCAGTGTCGGGTTCATCAGGCTCCAGTATCACCGGATCGGAGGTAGATATGGGTATCTCTACTTCATCGTTAGATGTATAGAGTGGTGGTGTAGGTTGTCCCTTTTCGGATGACTTGATGATTTGGTCAGCATGGCGCCTTATTATGCTGTCTCCGATGTCCACGGTATACATCAGTGGTCCTAATCGTGTGCAGATAGTTCCAGGCTGCCATTTCTCGGTACGGTAGTCCCAGGCCAAAACCGGTTGGCCTATCTGGAAGACCCTAGTTGGCCTTTCATTCATGCCCTGAAACTGCTGGTTCTCCACGTCCCTTCGGATGTTGGGCTTGACCAAATCCAGCCGGCATCTTAGGTTTCTATTGTAGAACATCATGGCGGGAGTTTGGTTAGTAACCATATGCGTTGCATTCCTATATGCAAATAAGAAGTTATCCACCTTGTGCTGAAGTTTTATGTCTTCATTACCCATGGCCTTGATGGCCTTCTTGAAGGTCTGGACAAACCTTTCAGCCAATCCATTGGTGGCGGGATGGTATGGGGCGGACGTGTAGTGCTTTACCCCATTGTTCTTTAAGAACTTTCTGAATTCTTCGGACACAAATTGCGGTCCATTATCAGAACATATCTGCTCCGGTAGCCCATTCCTGGCAAATATGGTCCTTAATACTGTGATGGTTTTTTCCGTGGTGGTGGAGGACATCTTTATTACCTCCGGCCACTTGGAGTGTGCATCAACTGCGATTAAGAACATCGAGTCCATAAATGGACCAGCAAAGTCGATGTGCACCCTTTGCCAGGGAGATGAGGGCCACTTCCATGGATGTAGAGGGGCCTGTGGCGGAGCATTTTGGACCTTCTGGCATCCTAGGCAGCTCTTGGTCATGTCTTCGATGTCTCCATCGATACCTGGCCACCATACAAATGCCCTAGCTAGGTTCTTCATTTCACTCCACCCAGATGCCCCTCGTGAAGCTCCTTTAGCACTTTATCCTGGAGTTTGGGTGGAATCACCACTCTGGATCCACACATCAAGGTTCCTCGGCACACTGACAGCTGTTCTCTTCTTTGCGAGAATGCTGGCAACAGTGGTTCGCCATGTGCTGGCCATCCCTTCACTGTTAAATCGTAGACCCGTGAGAGAGTAGGGTCATTTCTTGTCTCCCTTTCAATGGCAGAATTTGTCACCGGTAGACATTCCACTATGGTAGAGTGGAATATCTCTACTGGGTCTACTGTAGGTGCCTCTTCTATCGTTGGCAACGGTAGGCGTGATAAACCGTCAGCATTCCCATGCTGTTTTGACCCTTTGTATTCAATGTTGTATTGGTGTGCTCCTAGAAAAAGGGACCACCTCTGTAGTCTTTGTGCCGTCATAGTGGGGACACCTTTTTTAGGGTTGAATATGGAGATGAGGGGTTGATGGTCAGTCAGCAAGGTAAATTTTTGTCCGTGTAGGTAATGGTTGAATTTCTTCACTCCCCATACCAGGCTGAGTGCTTCCCTGTCTATCTGGGCATAGTTACGCTCAGCTGAGTTCAATGAGCGTGACGCAAAAGCTATCGGCCGTTCCGAGCCATCAGGGAATCTATGGGACAATACCGCTCCTATGCCGTAAGGGGATGCATCGCACGCCAGTCTGATTGGTAGTGATGGGTTGTAATGAGCCAAAATTTTCCTCGGATGTGATTAAGTCTTTACATTTATGGAAGGCACGTTTACAGTCTTCGTTCCATTTCCAAATCACTCCTGTTTGTAGAAGATCATTAAGAGGGTGTAGAATAGTTGATAAGTTCGGTAAAAATTTATGATAGTAATTTATTAATCCCAGGAATGACCTTAATTGTGAAACATTTTCAGGTGCTGGGGCTTTTATAACTGCTTCAATTTTTTCAGGTGACATATGCAACCCTTCCTTATTAATTATGTGGCCACAATATGATATCTGATTTTGGAAAAATTCGCACTTGGGGCGATTTGCTCGTAGGCCCCGTTCTTTCAGCCTAGTGAGCACCTGCTCCAAATTGGCAAGGTGCTCGTTGTCGTTTTCTCCTGTTATAAGGATGTCGTCTAGGTAGCATTGAGTCCCCGGAATCCCTTGCAGGACTTGCTCCATAGCTCTTTGCCAGATAGCTGGAGCTGATGCTATTCCAAAAACCAGTCGATTGTACTGGTACAGGCCTTTGTGTGTGTTTATTGTGAGATACTTTTTAGAGGTCTCTTCAACCTCCATCTGTAGATATGCCTATGCCAAGTCAATTTTTGTGAAACGTTTCCCTCCGGATAGTGAGGCGAAAATATCTTCTATCCTCGGAAGAGGATACTGTACCGTGTGAAGGACCGGGTTTACAGTCACCTTAAAGTCCCCACAGATGCGAATTTTTTCCTGTTCCTCAGAGTTATTTTTCAATGTTTTTTTCATGACTGGAACGATGGGTGTTGCCCATTCGCTCCAATCTATTTTGGATAATACGCCTGCCTTTTCCAAATTCTTCAGCTCTGCCTCGACTGCCGGACGTATTGCATATGGCACCGGTCTTGCCTTAAAAAATTTTGGAATTGCTGTATCTTCCACTTTTATTGAGGCGGTGATGCCTTTCAAGGTTCCTAGTTTCTCTTGAAACACTTCTTTGGCGTTGGCCAAGATGTCTTTTAATCGTTCAGGTATGATGTCATCATTGTTTTTTTCCTTACTGGTCACCGTCAGTGCCTGAATGGAGTGCCAGTCTAAACGTATCTTCCTTATCCATTCACGTCCCAACAACGGTGGACCACCATCTTGTAGAATGTATAAATACAACTTTTGTATTTCTTTGCCGTTGTATACCACAGGCACCCTTATTTTTCCTTTGGGGTAGACTTTCTGCCCCGTATATGTTTTTAAGATAATGGATGTGTCTTTTAGAGGTATATGCGAAAATAGCCTCTCGTAATCTCGTCGATTTATTACGGTTAGAGCTGATCCTGTATCTAGCTCCATTTTAACTGGGGACCCTGCTATTGTGAGGGTAACCCAAATGGTTTGGTAATCCTCTTTGGCAAGTACATTATGTAATTTGAGACAGCTTAGTCTCTTGTTTCCGGAGTCGCTATCGCTATTCTGGTCTTCGGAGCTACTGTCCGCCATCATTTGTACCTTCCTGTACTTTTCTTTATTGATTTTTTGTTTTCTGTCAGTGGATTTATTTTGTCCAGATTGGCATACCCGTGCAATGTGTCCAATCTTACCACATTGCCTGCATGCTTTGCCCTTGAACCAGCAGTCCCTCTGGTTATGGGTGGATCTGCCGCAGCGATAACATCTTCCGAACTCCTGTGTCTCTTGTTGTATCTCTGCAGCTCCTTTTGCTGCTGCTTCGTATGATACAGCCATACTGAAAGCTTTGTCCAATGTTAAATCTTTTTCAGAAAGCAGTTTTTTTTGTGTTCCTTCACTTAAGAGACCGCAAACAAATTTGTCTCGAAGATAATCCGATAGTCCTGCTCCGAATTGGCAGTACTTTGATAGCTTTCTTAATTCGGTTAGGTAATCAGCGTTACTTTCATTCTTGTGTTGATTTCTCTTGAAGAACTTGAATCGTTCCGCTATCAGCAGCGGTGTTGGGTTTAAATGCTCCTGCAGGGTATCAACAATTTCTTTAAAAGTCTTGTCCTTTGGTTTGGCTGGAGTGATTAAATTTCGTAACAGCCTGTATGTCTTCGCGCCCATTAAGTTCAGAAGTACTGAAGCTTTTTTTTCATCTGTTATTCCATTTGCAGTGCAATAAACCTCTACTCTTTCCACGTATGTGGTCCAATCTTCTATTTTGCCATCAAAAGCCTCAATATTACCAGATTTAGGCATTTCAGAAAAGATATGGCGCTTCCCGCGCTTTTTTTTCTCTCTGTAGCAAAGATATGGCGCTTCCCGCGCTTTCCCGCCGCAGCTACCGATAACAACGCTGTTTTACTGTGGTTTCCGTTTATTCACTGTTGGAGACTCGTTCCCGACGGAGGTCTAAACGCTGACCTGCTTGCCGCACCGGCCGTCTCTTGAGTGCACCCTCCCAGTCCGTTATTGCTTGCCTCCGATTTCGCTGCCTGTCTCAGCTGTAGAGCCCGCCGCTGGAGCTCCAGCCTGACGCCCAGGAAGGATTAGCGCAGTACCTGTCACCAGCTTGGCCAGCTGGTGAAACCACAGTTTCTCTTACTTCCTTGAGTCTTCTGGACGCTGGAGGAATCGATGTCCTTGAGGTGCTGCCGAATTGCAGGTAAGTCCGTTTCCACTTCGTCGCCACTGTAGTGTCCGTGTGTAGATAAAGACACTGAAGACAGGAGTTGGTTCATAGGTATTTACTAAGCAAGTCTGGGGGGGGTTTCTAAAGGATATACACAATACACAGGCTTATATAGCACAGTGGCAATTACCAGCATTACGCACACCTGGGGCTCTTAAAGGCACATACACCATAATTGCTCTTAAAGGCACATACACCACAGTAAGCATGCAGGTGCAGCAGGCGGTTAAGAAGGCAAATGGTATGCTGGCCTTCATAGCGAGAGGATTCGAGTACAGGAGCAAGGATGTCTTGTTGCAGTTGTACAGGGCCTTGGTGAGACCACACCTTGAGTATTGTGTGCAGTTTTGGTCGCCTTATCTGAGGAAGGATGTTCTTGCCATGGAGGGAGTGCAGCAAAGATTCACCAGGCTGATACCTGGGATGGCAGGAATGACGTATGAAGAGAGATTGGGTCGATTAGGCTTATATTCGCTAGAGTTTAGAAGAATGAAAGGGGATCTCATTGAAACTTATAAAATTTTAACAGGACTAGACAGACTAGATGCAGGAAGGGTGTTCCCGATGGTCGGGGAGTCCAGAACCAGGGGTCACAGTCTAAGGATAAGGGGTAAGCCATTTAGGACTGAGATGAGGAGGAATTTCTTCACCCAGAGAGTGGTGAACCTGTGGAATTCTCTACCACAGAAGACAGTTGAGGCCAATTCATTAAATATATTCAAGAAGGAGTTAGATATATTTCTTAATGCTAAGGGGATCAAGGGATATGGGGAGAAAGCAGGGGCAGGATACTGAATTTGGATGATCAGCCATGATCTCATTAAATGGCGGAGCAAGCTCGAGGGGCCGAATGGCCTACTCCTGCTCCTATCTTCTATGTTTCTATGTGCTACCAACTGAGCAACAGCTGAAAGTTATGGGTTATCAGTTATGGGGAGCGGGCAGGAAAGTGGAGTTGAGGCCAAGATCAGATCAACTATGATCTTATTCAATGGCTCGAGGGGCCAAATGGCCTACTCCTGCTCCTATTTTTTATGTTCTTATGTTCTTATATTAAGAAACTAATAGTAAAATAAGTAAACAAGTAAACAAACTTATAGCACCAATTATTATAATAATGAAAGAAACCTAAGTATTTCTGTTAATATAAGCATTAGAACAAGTTGCTGGAACTGAAAGTTAGATGTTTGAAAAGGAATTGGACAGACAGTTAAAGTCTTAGGATGAACACAAGTTTCAGGTGGTTAGCTTAAAATATTTAGATGCGATTAAGGATCAATGGCATTGTTAATAAGTGAGGATCTGGGAGTAATCCAAATAAATCATTTATCGCAGGATGATGGGAGAAATAAATTTGAGCAGAAACCTGAGACCCAGGTAGAAAAACTAATATTATGGTGAACGATAAACAGAAAATCATTTAAAAAAAAGAAATATCTCTGATAACAAAGCAAAAGACAGAGCATCTTGGAGAAACCTTATGGCTGTGATGGCAAAATTAGAGTTAAGGGTTGATATGTATTAATATGATGTGAATATTTCAAAATCCTACAATCTGCTTTTACAATAATTATGTTCAACTATTTGTGAATAAGAACATTTATGTTTTTTTTTTGGGGGGGGCAGGGAATAGAAAAGGTAAAAATGTTTTGTTATTTTTTCATTTCCTTACTTGATCAGTTCTGAGGTAAAATAAGAATTCTGTTGTGTATCATTTTATCTTGTTATATATATTTTCTTATGTGTCCAGTTTTTGTTCATTTGTTTCTCTTCTCTTATTTCTCTGGGTACATAGACAAGTGGGTAACATTCAACTTTGATGGGGGAACAAATGGTGCAGAGTGTATAACAGGCGGCAGATCTACTACCACCTGTTTCGTTCTCCCCACCCCAATGAAATTGAATTTCACCCCCAAGTATATGAATTGGGTCATAGTAAAGACGATAACAGATAGTTCATAGAAGCCACAACATTGAATTTAATTACAAAACTGCTTTAGCGAAACAATTGAGACTATTTTTTTCATTCAAACACACCCTGAATTTATCCCCAAGATATCCTCCCTTCTTTCTTCCCTCTGTACCAAGCCACACCTCATCCTAGCTGATTTCAATCTCCATCTCAGGTCCCCTTGATCCCTCTCCTCTGAAATCAATGCCCTCCTTTCTAAACATGTCGCTCCTTATAAACTCTCCAACTTATATTCTCAACCATACCACCTCTTCTGGCCCCTTCATTACTGTAGTCTTGATCACTGATCAGGCTATCTCTGACCACTTCCTTGTATCCTTCACTACTCATATCCTCATACTCTCCCAGGAAACAACTGTCCCCCAAGTCTTTTACCACCACACTTTTAAACTCTATGATGTCCAGCCTTTGGCCCTCCATTCACCAGGATATTCTGCAGTTGTTGATTTGCTCAACCACTCCTCCACCTGCACCTTTGATGCCCTTGTCAGGACATCCAGACCATGCAGTTAACCATGGAGCGAGTGATAAGCTCTGTGAACACTACATTGGGACCCAGAATGATGGAGCCTCTGGTGGCTGCTCTGACAGCTTTGATATAATCTCAGACTGCTGCCATCCTGGCTCTAGGCTCCATCATGTCCTCTGGCTTGCAAAGCATGATTGGGGCTTTGAGAGTGTCTCATCACTCCTGAACTCTGTTCTCGCACAGAGCAATAGGACTGCTGAGGCGCAGCCCCATGAGAGTGGCATTAGCTCCATGGGAGGGGCAGATGCTGTCTTCTCTCAGGAGGACTGCATGCCTGCATCCCGCCACACTCTCAACCAATGCCCTTGTTCGTGCCCGAGGACTAGCTGGGTCTGATTGACCTGGCCACTGGCAAGATACTGCAGTCTGCAGCTGGGCCCTTTACGACCAGAATTAACATAATATAAGAAATAGGAGCATATCCCTTGATTCCCTTAGTGCCCAAAAATCTATCGATCTCAGTCTTGAATATACTCATCGACTGAGCATCCACAGCCCCTTGGGGTAGAAAATTCCAAAGATTCACAACCCTCTATATAAATGCAAGTCTTTCTTTTTTCTTTTCTCTGAGTGAAGAAATTTCTCCTCATCTCAGTCCTAAATGACCAATCCCTTATCCTGAGGCTATGACCCCTAGTTCTAGACTCTCCAGCCAAGGGAAACAGCCTATTAGCATTTACCCTGTCAAGCCCTCTAAGAATTGTATACATTTCAATGAGATCACCTCTCATTCTTCTTAATTCCAGAGAATATAGGCCCATTCTACTCAATCTCTCCTCATATGATAGCCCTCTCATCCCAGGAATCAATCTAGTGAAACTTTGTTGCACCCCATCTAAGGCAAGTATATCCTTTCTTAAGTAAGGAGACCAAAACTCTACACAGAGATCCAGATGTGGTCTCACCAAAGCCTTAGACAATTGCAGTAAGACTTCCTTACTTTTAGCGGGCGATTTTGCCAATGGGGGCACTTTGGAGGCGGGGCTGCTGCTTGTCGGGTCGTTGTCCCGCCTCCATCAACTTGTGGCCAACCCACGCTATTTTCCCTTGATTGACCTTGTTAAGCCCGCCCAGCAGGCTTAGCAGGCCAATTAAGGGGAAGCTGGTTACAGAAAACGTCAGCGATGACGTTTCATCTGTCAAACGTTTTTGACAGATGAATTGTCATCATTTGACTGCTCTGTGAAGCTGTCAAACCATTTACATTCTATGTTGTTTGATGAGTCCTTGTATTCAAGACTCATCAAACCTCTTTCTTTAGCAGAAATTAGATGGTTGTTGCATCGGAGAATGCAGCAGCCATCTGTCATCTCTGCCGGTGAGGTGCGAGACTCTCCACATCCCTAACTCTTGAAGCCTGCAGGAAGAAACAAAGGTAAGTAAACATTTTCTATCACTTCTCACTCACCTCACACACTTACTTCTCCACACTTGCACCCATCACTTACCTCCACAGCGCACTTTTGCACCCCGCAGACCCCTGCAGACCCACTGCTCGCCTCGGTGACCCTGGCGGGGTTTCCCGACATCGGGAAGCCCGCACCTCTGTTGGAAAAATGGGGATAATCCTCTTAACTGCCTGTTAACAGGTGCTTAAGTGGCTGTAATCCCCTTCCCACCTCCAGGAGACGGGACCCAGCGCGGGTCGGCTACCCGCCTCCTGGGAAGATGGCATGGAGGCGGGATGGGCACCCGCCCCCAGATTCTGCCATTTTCCTGGCAGTCCCACCTCCATACCCGCCTCTCCAAGGCTGGCAAGATCATGCCCTTATACTCCAACCCCCTTGCATTAAAGGCTAACATACCATTTGCCAAGAGAGAATTGGATATATTTCTGAAGGCTAAGGGGATTAAGGGTTACGGAGAAAAGGCGGGGACGGGGTACTGAACTGGTAAGATCAGCTAAGATCTCAGATGAAGATCAGCCATGATCTCATTGAATGGCGGAGCAGGCTCGAAGGGCCGAATGGCCTACTCCTGTTCCTATCTCTATGTTTCTATGTTTCTAATTGCTTGCTGTACCTTTTTTTAATTCATTCTTGGGATGTGGACGTCGCTGGTGGTGGTGAAGGTGCTGTTAGGGAGTTCCAGGATTTTGACCCAGCGACGATGAAGGAACAGTGATATATTTCCAATTCAGGATGGTGTGTGACTTGGAGGGGAACTTGGAGGTGATGGTGTTCCCATGCGCCTGCTGCCCTTGTCCTTCTAGGTGGTATAGGTCGTGCATTTGGGAGGTGGTGTCAAAGAAACCTTGGCGAGTTGCTGCGGTGCATCTTGTAGATGTACACACTGCAGCCACGGTACGCCAGTGATGGAGGGAGTGAATGTTTAAGGTGGTGGATGGGGTGCCAATCAAGCATGCGTGTTAACTTTCTGTGATTCGTGTACAAGGACTCCCAAATCCCTTTGAATACCAACATTTACTAGTCTCTGACATTTTAAAAAATATTCCACTTTTCCATTCTTCCTACCAAAGTGGATAATTTCACACTTCCCCACATTATACTCCATCTGCCACTTTCTTGCCCAATCAGTTAGCCGGTCTATATCCCTATGCAGCCTTTTGCATCATCCTCATACTTTACTTTCCCACCTAGCTTTGTATCATCAGTAAACTTGGATATATTACACTCGGTCCCCTCATCCAAAAATGACCCGTTTATTCCTACTCTCTGTTTTCTGTCCATTAACCAATCCTCAATCCATGGAAATTTATTACCCCTAATCCCATGAGCCCTAATCCTGTGTAACAACCTCTTGTGTGGCACTTTATCGAATGCCTTCTGAAAATCTAAATATACTACATCCACCCTATCTACCATGCTAGTTATACTCTCAAAAAAGTCTATTAGATTTGTCAAACACAATTTCCTTTTCATAAAACTGTGTTTACTCTGCATAATCATATTGTGATTTCCCAAGTGCCCTGTTACCACGTCCTTGATAATAGATTCTAGTATTTTCCCTACTACTGATGTCAGGCTAACTGGCTCTGTTTTCTCTCTCCATCCTTTCTTGAAGAGCGGGGTTACATTTGCTACCTTCCAATACACGGGGACCATTCTAGAATGTAGGGAATTCTGGAAGATCAAAACCAATGCATCCACTATCTCTGCTGTCACCTCTTTTAAAAGCCTAGGATGTAGGCATCAGGTCCAGGGGATTTGTCGGCTTTTAATCCCATTAACTTCTCCAGTACTTTTCTTCACTAATATTAATTACTTTAAGTTCCTCACTCTCATTAGACCCTTGGTTCCCCACAATTGCCGGTATGTTCTTTGTGTCTCCTACTGTGAAGACAGACACAAAATATTTGTTTAATGTCTCTGCCATTTCCTTATTCCCCATTATAATTTCTCCTGTCTCTGCCTCTAAGGAACCCACATTTACTTTTGATACTTTCTTCCTTTTTACATACTTGTAAAAGCTCTTACAATCTGTTTTTATATTTTTTGCTAGTTTACTCTCATATTCTATTTTCTTCCTCTTTATCAATTTCTTGGTCATCCTTTGTTGATTTTTAAAACCTTCCCAATCCTCAGCCTTACTGCTCTTTTTGGCAACATTATAAGCCTCTTCTTTTAATTGAATGCTATCCTTAGCATCTCTAGTTAGCCATGGCTGTACTACTTTTCCAGTGGAGTTTTTATTCCTCAAGGGAATGTATATTCGTTGAGAATCATAAATTATTTCTTTAAATGTTTGCCATTGCTAATCTACCATCATATCTTTTAATTTAATTTCCCAATCTACCTCAGCCAACTCACCTTTCATACCTCCATTATTGGCTTTGTTTAAATTTAAGATCCTCATTTCAGACTTAACCACATCATGCTAAAACTTACCATGAAATTCTATCATATTATGATCACTCTTCCCCAGAGGATCCTTTGCTATAAGATTACTAATTTACCCTGTCTCATTACACAATACTAGATCTAAAATAGCCTGTCCCCTAGTCGGCTCCTCAACATATTGTTCTAATTGCTCTTATGTTGCCTACCACAACCATCTCAGCAGTCCTCAGTAGACATCCACCATCCTTGCAGTATCCAATGGGGATGCACCATGTTGGAGCACTTGAATAGGTAAGCAAGTATACAAGACAAGCACTAGGGCTTTAAGCAAGGATGACTTTTAGTTTTTTATGTTCAGTATAAGCAATTGTCAAATGAAGAGTGATGAAGTATTTTTGTATAGTAAAAATACATTTCTTGATATGTGTCATTATACAATACTAGATCTAAACTAGCCTGTCCCCTAGTTGGTTCCTCAACATATTGTTCTAATTCATGTAAGGGCTACACCCATGAAGTTGGACTGCATGAGAGCATTCAGGTGGTAATTGTGAGGACTGGTTAGGGGGATGGAGGGTCAATTGGTGCATTGGGGAGGGCAAGGGAGGGGAGGGAACATTCATGAGAATCTCTCATCAATCAGTTGCTGGCTGAGAACTCTGGCAGCACTGCTGGGCCTTGCTCTTCCTCTGAAGCGTCAGCTTCCTGAACCCCTTCTTCCTGTTCCTCCTCCTTAACTTCTTCCTCCTCTTGCAGCTCCAGCACTTTCACCCCTTCCAAGGTGATGTCATGCAGCACACTATGACAAATCTTGACACTCGCTTCAAGGCTATATTGAAGCCACCTCCAGATCTGTTGAGGCATTGTAACCTTTGCTTGAGGAGCCTGGTGGTCTGATTCATGAGATCCCTGGTTCTGGCGTGACTCTCATTGTATACATGCTGTGCGTCTATGCCCAGATTAATAACAGACGTCATGAGCCAGGTGATCAGGGGATAGCTCTTGTCCCCAAGCAACTAGCCAATGGTCTGAGTGGAAGACTATATTGAGGACTGTCACAGGATGAAGGCATCATGACTACTGCCAGGATACCAGGTACAGACCTGCATAATTTGATGCCTGTGATTGCAAACAAGTTGCATATTTCAGGGAATAACAACAGAAAATGCTGGAAAAACTCAGCAGGTAAGGCAACATCCGTGGAGAGAGAAATAGAGTCACCGTTTCGGGTCGAAACCCTTCTACAGAACTCTGAGGATATTTCAGGAATGGAATCTCTTCCTGTTGTTATAGAGGGCTTGGTTTTGTACAAGAGCACACAGGGCATTGTGAGTGTAGTCGATGACCCCCTGCACCTGAGGAAATCAAGCAACTCTTGCAAAGTGCACCATGCTGTCCTGCTTGGCAGCCTCAATTGGGAAGATGATGAATTCATGGTACCTAGCAAACAGTGCTTCTGTGGCCTCCTTCATTGTAGTGTACACAGCAAACTGAGAGATGTTACTTATGTCACCTGCTGGATGTTGAAAGGAGCCTGATGCTTAAGAGATCAGGACCACAGTGCCATTCACAACCACAGACAATGCATTGGATGCACTGGTGCTTAACTGAAATTCTTGGTTGAGCAGGTAGCAGAGCTCAATTGCTGCCTCATTAGTTTTTAGGCTTACTAAGATCTACCTTTTCTGTGGATAGGAACCACAGCTATGCTTTGGAATACCAAGGGTAGACATGTCTCAAATAGAATCCTATTGACTATCCTCAGAAGGGTAACTCCAAAGTGGGTTGACAGTTCTCCAACACCATTGCCATTCCACCTCCTCCCTCCATCCTCTCCTCCCGTTTGGAGCAAATTAAAAAAATTCGACATGAATACCATTCACACCAGCTGCTGTATTGTTAGTTAGGTGATGCAGTGCAGTCTAATGCTTCCCATCAAACTGTTTCATTAAGGTCTTTGATCTGTGCAACACACTCCACCACCTTATCTAACCTCCATGCAGATGCATCCTTATTACAACCTGTTGAGTCAGATGTCAAATGTTCTCCTCAGATCCCAAGAATGCACTCAAGGATCTGTTGGAGAGCACTGGACTTGTCAGCCATTGGCACTAGACTACAGGGACACTTTGCATGAATGGCGATATACTTTAGCCAATGGAAAAATTATCCAGGATAATTTTTATATAATGCACAACCTTATGGATTAAAAAACCTGCTGTTCTCACTTCATCTCCGTGATACCCCTCCTGGCCTCACAATATGCTGCATCATAACCTACTTTTGCATCAGTTCTTGATTCTTATTAATAGGATCCAGGAACCACTTTCAATGTATTCTGTTTTTACTTAGCAGCTCTCCTTTCCTTTGTAGTTATCTCAGCTGAACCTTGCATAATGGATGAGAAGCTAGCAGGCTCTAGTTTTAGTTTACTTGTGACTTCACCTGTTGAGCTAAAGAAAACCTAGATTTTTCTCCTGCTCATTAGCCGTAAGCTCGCAATCCTGTATTCTGTACACATGCTTGCTGTTGACCATACACACATGCATAACATTACATTTATCTATATTAATTAAATGGCATCTGCCAGACAAGGGTCCATTCCCTCATTATATTTAGATCTACCTATAATCTGTTTTTCTCTTCTAAGTTCCTAAAAACTAGACAAATATTG
Source organism: Somniosus microcephalus (assembly GCF_052327205.1). Lineage (NCBI taxonomy): Eukaryota > Metazoa > Chordata > Chondrichthyes > Squaliformes > Somniosidae > Somniosus > Somniosus microcephalus. The sequence goes on from NC_140987.1 coordinate 398,971,409, forward strand.
GTATCATCTTTCAACTTGCGGACAGTTCCCCCGATGTCTTCATCCAGATGATTGATAAAGAGCATGAAGAGCAACGGTCCTAACACTAATCCCTGAAGGACTCCAATAGTAACCAATCCCTATGCAAAACCACTACCATTAATATCAATCTTCTGTCTACGAGAATGTTATCAATTCCTGATCCAACACAAAATCTGCCCGCTAATCCCACGCAACTCTGTTTTATTACGTAGCCTATTGTGTGGCACCTTGTCAAAGGCTTTTTGAAAATCAAGGTATACAATGTCAACTAGACTACCAACCTATAACTTCCTCAAAAAATTCAACCAAGTGGGTGAGACATGACATTCATTCACAGAAGCCATGTTGAAACTCTCCAATAACCCCTTTTCTGTAAGATTGTCATACCTTTAATGATCCTTTCTAGCAATTTGCCAATAACTGAAGTCAATGGCCCTATAATTTCCCGATTCTGACTTATTGCCTTTTAAAATATTGGCACCACATGGGCCAAACTCCAATCCATGAGAACAATCCCAGACCCCGGTGAGGGGAATTGAGAGCACATCCCCATTTCTTTGAGCACCTCCGAATTATGCCATCAGGACCAGCTGCTCAATCATTTTTGAGATCCTTTATTCTAGCCAGGATTATATCTGCACCACTTTGACAGTTACAACTTTAGCATCAACCCTACACTGTATTATTGGTAACTCTGCAGTGAAGATTGACATGAAGTAGCCATTGACAACCTCTGCCATATCCTGGATCTTCCTGAGGATTATTCAATGATTATATATAGCCCTTGATGACCCTCTGACTCCAAAGGTAGCTGAAAAATATTTTGCTATTGCTACCACTATCCACTATCTTCTTCAATGTCCTTTTGACTGCTCTTATAGTAGCTTTTGTAGCCTTTAGCTGTGATCAATAACGATCCCTGTTCTCCTGAGAACTATTTCTGCTTAAGTCCGATTTTTCCTTGAACATGACATTATAGTTAAGTTGGCTTTGTTTTACCATGTGCCCTTTTAACATATATGGCTTATGTATGACTGCAGCATCTATTGTTATGTAGGCAAACATGGCAACCATTTTGCACGCAGCAATGAGATGAATAACCAGTGGTGGTGTTGGTTAATGGCGGAATGTTGGCCAGGACATCAGGAGAATTCCCTGCTCTTCTTCAACTTGTACCATGGGATGTTTAACATCCACCTAAGCCACTGAAACTGGCAGATAGAGCTTTGGTCTTGCATCCCATTACAAGGATGGCACATCTAACAATGTAGTGCTGCCTCAGTACTGTACTGGAGCGCTATTTTAGATTATAAACTCAGATCGTGACCAGGAGTGGGGCTTAAACCCACATCCTCTAACTCTGCAGCAAGACTGCTACCAACTGAGCCAATCTGGCGCAATAAAGCGTCAAAGCTTACAGGAAAATGAAAACAACAGTGAGTGAAAATTTACAATTTACTGATAAATGAAAAACATACTTTAAATTTAAAATAATCCCTGAATTTGGCTTCTTATTACATTTGTTAAACTTCATTCTCTCCCAGTGTTACAGCTGCCTCTAGTAATAAAGAAAGACCAGCACAGCATATCTAACACTTGTTTATCAACATCTTTATTGCAATCTGACGTACATCAGAAGTTTAGAACAATGACAAAAATAGTTAACGTTCACTTTCTATCCTCTTTGGGGAACATTCCCGATAAATAAATAAAATTTTATTAACAAATAAATCAATCAGGGAACAGAAATTGACAATGAAAAGAATTATGTGATGAGGCTGGTGTTTACTGTGCATGTCTAATTTGTGATCACTACAGTCTCAACAAGCCTATACAGTAGCATTGAAACTCTCTTAATACCCAGATGGAGAAATGTTTCTTGGTGACCATACCAAGTCATTTGAACGCCAGCCCTCCATGAAAAGGGTTTGAAACTGCATCTCCAGTCTTGCAATGCAAGTGCCTGAGGGACAGATGGGTAGTTTAATTTTGTATCAAGACTTATTAATGAAGATGCATGGGTTGTAGAGAGGGTGCATGTAAGCAGATCTAAATGAGGTGTGAATATTGTTGTGCTGTCAACTTGACATTTTTGTTAATATGACATACACTGTGGTATTTGACAAGACGTATGTTAAAAGTAATTGTCCACAACAGGTGATGCTGAATGTTGTTATACAACAGAAAGAACTGTCTCTTCCAGTTTCTGTTGCACTCCAGCATATCTGTTCCATAGTATAAGATTGAGAGCTTATGTACCAGTCTTCATTATGCAGTCTGAACCATAAGCTGCTTTCTGGAGTACGTGGCTCTCTGCCGTCCCTGCTCCTCTCTGCATTGATGTCAATGTGAGAGAAGCTTGCAAGGATTGTAGCAAGTTAATATATGGCATTATAAAAGGTCAGTGGAGCTTTGAATGTGACTCTTTGTCCAAAACGATATAACAAATCATTTTGGGATACTGAACGTGGAACATCAAGGCTGTGGAACTAGTGAATTGACGAGTGCGGAGGTACCTTGGATTGGGGCAGGAATTCTTCAGTGAAGGTCACAGAACCTGATGCTTGTGAGGTTAGTTGCAGCATCATCACAGCTTACGTACTATTTATCATAAATTCAGTATTGCCAGATTCTTTATCATCATCATTTTGTGTCATTTTTTTGAAGCATTTCATCATTGAGAAATTATGCAATATTAGAAGTTTGAATGAAGGATAGTATCTTTCAGTTTTACTTTGCAGCCTGTTACCTGATAATCACCACTTTGTTTTTAGCTAACCTGACAGTATATTGGTGGCAGCGCTACTGTGCTGTGCTCTGCATTTTGCTGTAATATTAACCTCTTGCAGAACTCACCCCTTGCTCAGCATTGAACATTTTTCTCTATGCATCATTACTGAGTTTGCATCAATATAATTAGCCAATGACTTGCCCAAATTTCACCATCAGTATTTGAAACTAGTAACCCATACTTAGAATTCACACAATATTTTATTCACTAACTGAGCAGCAACTACATATTTTAGAAGAACCCAGAGTTGATGACGATTTCCACTGTTAGTACCCAGCCAGGAAAGCAGCTTCCAGCATTTGGTAGCCTGGCAGCACTTCCACCAGCTTGAATGAAATGAGCCCTTTCAGTCCTCCACCTCTTAATGCCTATGGTACCATGCTCAGGAATGCTTGTACTTTCCATTTCTCTCCTGAAGTCAAAGCCTTATGCTGGGTATACTTCCATGGGCACTGACCACCCTCTAGTACCTTGGAAAGTGACCATTCTTCACATGTAAGCACAGATGGCAAGTGTGCACAGTTATTGAACCATGTGGAGCATCATAGCCAGGCCTGCAACTGTCCTCACCATATATTCACACATATGCATTCTTTAGCAGGATTCACTGAATAACAAATAGGAACCCTTGTAGATTATTTTCTTTCCCAAGTCCGAGGACAATGAAGTCAAATGTGACATTTCTATTGCTGTCACTGCTTGAGAAAAGCTAACTCAGCGCAGACTGGGGATCAAAGTTAGGCTTTTCATACCTTGTATGGCTCCACTCAGCACATTTACCCACTGAGCAATAGTATTGATTTTTTAACATGTTTGTACTGGGAGAAGGAGAAGGTAACACAGTGTCTAAGTACTGCCAGTGATAATTAAAGTTGAAGTATTATCAAATTGAAGAAGAAGAACAACAACAACTTGTATTTATATAGCGCCTTTAATGTAGTAAAACGTCCCAAGGCGTTTCACAGGCATGTTATAAGACAAAAAATTTGACACTGAGCCACATAAGGAAAAAGTAGGACAGGTGACCAAAAGCTTGGTCAAAGAGGTAGGTTTTAAGGAGTGTCTCACAGGATGAAAGAGAGGTAGAGAGGTGGAAAGTTTTAGGCAGGGAATTCCAGAGCTTAGGGCCTAGGCAGCATAAGGCACAGCCACCAATGGTTGAGCGATTATAATCAGGGATGCTCAAGAGGGCAGAATTAGAGGAGCACAGATATCTCGGGGGCTTGTGGGGCTGAAGGAGATTACAGAGATAGGGAGGGGCGAGGCCATGGAGAGATTTGAAAACCAGGATGAGAATTTTGAAATCGAGGCATTGCTTAACCAGGACCCAATGTAGGTCAGCGAGCACAGAGGTGATTGGTGAACGAGACTTGGTGCGAGTTAGGACACGGGCAGCTGAGTTTTAGATCACCTCAAGTTTACGTAGGGTAGAATGAGGGAGGCCAGCCAGGAGTGCATTGGAATAGTCAAGTCTAGAGGTAACAAAGGCATGGATGAGGGTTTCAGCAGCGGATGAGCTAAGGCAAGGGCGGAGATGGGCAATGTTACGGAGGTGGAAATAGGCGGTCTTAGTTATGCTTCGGATATGTGTTTGGCAGCTCATTTCAGGGTCAAATATGACATCAAGGTTGCAAACAGTGTGGTTCAGCCTCAGACAGATGTTAGGGAAAGGGATGGAGTCAGTGGCTGGGGAATAGAGTTTATGGCGGGGACCGAAAACAATGGCTTCGGTCTTCCCAATATTTAATTGGAGAAAATTTCTGCTCATCTAGAACTGGATGTTGGACAAGCAGTCTGACAATTTAGACACCGTGGAGGGGTCAAGAGAAGTGGTAGTGAGGTAGAGCTGGGTGTCGTCAGCGTACATGTGGAAACTGACGCTGTGTTTTCGGATGATGTCGCCAAGGGGCAGCAAGTAGATTAGAAATAGAAGAGGGCCAAGGGTAGATCCTTGGGGGACACTAGAGGTAATGATGTGGGAAGAGAAGCCATTGCATGTGATTCTCTGGCTACGATTAGATAGATAAGAATGGAACCAGGTGAGTGCATTCCCACCCAGCTGGTCGACGGTGGAGAGGCGTTGGAGAAGGATGGAGTGGTCAAAGGCTGCAGACAAGTCAAGAAGGACAAGGAGGGATAGTTTACCTTTGTAACAGTCACAAAGGATGTCATTTGTGACTTTGATGAGAGTCGTTTCGGTACTGTGGCAGGGGCGGAAACCTGATTGGAGAGATTCGAATATGGAGTTGCGGGAAAGATGGGCACGGATTTGGGAGGCAGCAACATGTACAAGGACTTTGGAGAGGAAAGGGAGGTTGGAAGTGGGGCTGTAGTTTGCAAGGACGGAGGGGGTCAAGGGTTTGTTTTTTGAGGAGAGGGGTGATGACGGTGGACTTGAAAGAGAGGAGGACAGTACCCGAGGAGAGAGAACCGTTAACAATGTCAGCTAACATGGGGGCCAGAAAAGGAAGTTGGGTGGTCAGCAGTTTGATGGGAATAGGGTCGAGGGAGCAGGAAGTGGGTTTCATGGACAAGAACTTACCTTAGATGACCACTATGAATCACTGCTGGGTATTTGCAAGTGTAATTTTACGATTGAGTGCAAGTATAACCAGAAGTGGAAGGTTGTGAGAATCGGACTGACTCAACAATCCTGCATTGAGCCTGGACATATTTCTGGGGTCAGTGTACTTTTAATAATGTTGGTGAGTTCCTGACATGCTAATTCACTTGTTATTGGGAGCTCATTTATTAGTAGGTGGTAAATTGTGTGTTGCAGCAGGATTTGAAGACCTTCAGCAGTGTCAAGGAGCAGGCTTCATGATTTATCAAATTTGGACAACGGTATCAAGAAAAAATCTTATGTGGAAGGAGTCCAGCAGAGCAGAGTGTCCCATTTTCGTGATGGAGCCATAAAAGTTCGCTTGGAAGAATTCTCATGGTGAAACCCATTGTGGCACAATTACAGCTGTTAGCAAAAAAGGCTGTGCCACAACAACAAGATCAAAGGCTCCTGAAAACCTCCACCATATCAAGCTTCGGTTTTAAAAGCCTGAAGATTATGGTGGAGGGAAGTAAGGAGTTCTACAGTTTTGGTGTCTGGGAAAGAATTAATTAAGAGTAAAAGACCATAAAATGAATCTTAATTTCAACTTAAACAGTGAAGATATACAAGTAATTCAAACAAAACCTGAATGATTGGGAGCTCAAGTGAATCCTATTCAAAGACTTGCAAAAAAACAGGTGGAAATTACTGTTTACAATATTAGTGTAGGGACTTTGGGCTAGAAATTCAGTGGGCTTTGCGCCCAGTTACCGCCCAAATAGGGTTTCTGCGCCAGTGTAAGAGGGTGTGCTGATATTCAGCGCTGCGGTAATGGCGGCGGTAGCCGGTAACGCTGCGCCGACACCGATGACGTCATCGGTGTGCGCAGTGCCCCGGTTCCGCCCCGCTGCCGGCCCAAACCCCATATTTAGTTGCGGCCGCCTCTTCTGCAGCGGCCGCAAACAGCGATTGAAAAACGGGGCCGTACTGCTGCGCTACTGGGGCGCTTTAAGGTGGAGGTGCGGCCGGCCGCTTTTTCGGCGGCTGCCTGCCCGCACCTCCTTCCCCGGCCTCCTCCACCCCCCCCCCCCCGCGGCATTGCCGGCTGCTTTCCGCGAGCCCGGCACTTCTCCGTGGTGCCGGGCTCATTTGCCAGCACAATCCAGCGGCGATCTCCCCGTTGCAGGCACCTCCACCTTAAGAGAAGGAGGAAGCCTGCAGTACCGCAGCCTGCCGCACCGCATCGGGTGGCGCAGCGGCACTTAGAGCGCTGATATTCAGTTTCAGCGCCCCAAGCGGTGGCGGGCACACCCTGGAATAGCGCCCGGTTCCGACTTGGGGCGCGAAAAGTGAATATTTGACGGTCGCACATGGCTCCGCGCCCAGCGCTAACTTTTGGCTATTAGCCAGCTGGCGGGGCCATAGTGAATTTCTAGGCCTTAATACATTACTGACATCCTTCTATTTCCTATTATAATGGAGACACAAACCCATTTATTTTGAATAGGTTAGCATCTCCAAAATAACACGATCAGAAACAGTAGCCTCACGGTTTATGGGGTCGATTTGAAGTCCCGGGTGGAAACGTGGCCTAGAGAGCGGTAACTGGAAGGCCCAGGCAATTTTAATGGCCAGGCCTCATTAGCATACCGTTGGCTGTTTTCCCGATAAAAATGGCCTAGAGGTCGGTGGGAAGCAGCTGCCTTGCCATTAAAATAGAGCAGCAGGAGGCCAACACCAGGGACCAGAGGGAACCAGAGGGTCCCCAGCACATGGTAAGTGAGCAGGTGTGGGTTTCAATAGAGATCACCTTCAGGGAAGGGGGGAGGAAAGCCAGGGGCAATGGAGGCCTCAGGTTATGATTGCAGTCGGTCCCTGATTACGTCATTGGAGCCCGATCTGCATATTTAAACAGGCGTTAGGCTCTTTATTTGCATATGCAAAGGGTCGAATGCCTGTTTCAGGTGTGGGTAAATGACGCTTTTTTTTTGTCCTTACCTGATATGGCGGGCAACTCACTTCCAGCCAGAAATGTGCACACTAGCTCCTTTTATTTCCAAACCCAAAAGCAATACAAGCGGGACCTTGGCGTGTAATTGTTACAATGTGCTTACTCCCATTAGCGGGCCATCTGGTGTTCAGTTAACAATATG